>NC_140503.1:40008800-40608800 GCF_964339955.1 Pipistrellus hanaki | reverse complement strand
GACGTCCTTCCGGACAAAGCCATGGCAGCAGGGCTGAGGCAGAGGTGGTTAGGGACAATCGGGCCAGGTGGGGAGGGCAGTTGGGTGTGATCAGGCTGACTGGGGGGACCATTGGGGTGAGCAAGCCTGCAGAGCAGAGAGGACAGTTGGAGGCGATTGGGCCAGCAGGGGGGTCAGTTGAGGGTGAGCAGGCTAGCGGGGGGGGGGGGGGCAATTGGAGGCGAGAAGGCCAGTAGCAATTGGGGACAAGCAGGCTGGCAGGTAGAGTGGTTAGGGGTGATCAGGCAGGCAGTCAGGCAGATGAGCAGTTAGGAGCCAGTGGTCCCGTATTGCAAGAGGGATGTCCCAGATTGGAGAGGGTGTGGGCTGGGCTGAGGGACGCTCCTCCCTCCCCCATCTATCCTCCCTCATGCATGACTTTCCTGCACCAGGGCCACTAGTGTATAGTAAGAGGTTTGTACCACACTGTTTCAAAAACCCCTTCAAAGTGTGGGCTCATAGGTGTGAATAATGAGATGGTTCATTTTGTCATGTTGAATTTGGGATATAGTAAGGTCTGCAAATTGACTGTTCTGGCCTCATTTTTTAAGGGTTAAGACCAGAGTTTAGCAGCCTTTCCAAAGAGATGAACAAGGATCTTCCTTTATTATCTTCTTTGTGAAAGATAGTTTTCATGGATGGATTTGGGAGTGGTGCTGGGTGCTTAAGGAGCAAACCTTTTGCAGACAGTTAGATTGTTACCCTTTAAGGATACTTGATGTGAATTGATTAATGAAGCCCACTATCGGATTGTAGTTAGGAACACTCTGGTGGAAAAAAGCAAAGTAGTTAAGGTCACTTTTCCTCTCATTTCTCTTTGTGGCATACGTAGCTTTTATGTTTTCTTGCTAACCTGTTTCTATGCCAGAGTAAAGGTCCCAGTTCCTCTGAATATCAGTATATCTACAATAATAGTGCATTGAAGGATTTTTCTGTATTAAAGGGGCTTTTTAAAAAGGCAAATAGCCCAGCTGGTGTGGCTCAGTGACTGAGTGTTGGTTGACCCATGAACCAAAAGGTTACTGATTTCATTCCCAGTCAGGGCATATGCCCCCATTGTGGGCTCCATCCCCATTAGAGAGGGTCTGTAGGAGGTAGCCAATCAGTGATATTTCTCATTGATGTCACTACCTCTATCCCTCTCCCTTCCTCTCTAAAAATCAATTAAAATTATTTAAAATAAAAAGACAAATAATCCTGAGTTAAGAGAAGCACACTTCTGCTAGTGCCTCAGGAGGCATTCCTTTACAGGCAGTAGAGAACTGGAATGACAGCAATGGCATGGGAGTGGAAGCCACCATTTGTCAGGGACAAGGAGATAGTGGGGGATCCTCAAAGAAGAGAAGGATCAGACACCTGTTTTGAAGAAGAACAAGAGGGTTTTGTTTTTGTCTTTTTTATACTCTTGCTGACGTCCATTCTTGGTCATTCTACAGAGAATCTTTGTATTGGCCACATAGTGCTATAATTTTATCTAGTCAGAAAGTATTCTGGAATTAGGTGAGGAAAAGTGTGGAAAAGGTAATACCAAGAAATAAGGCAGACGAAGTTGTTATATTTAATAATTATAAGGCAAGCTGTCTCTGCTCAAGCTCTCAAATTGGAGCTGGAGCACCACCTGGAGGGAAGGTGATCCCAGAATTACCTTATTTTCAGGAAGTGGCCATTAGCAGCAAAAGTTACTTAATTGAAAGGCTATTTAATCTCTGATACGGTACTGAAGGCGGGCGAAGGGGGGTGAGGGGGGGTGGTGAAGGGTACTTGCAGACTGGGTAGGATTTTTGTGGCAGTTCATATCTTACCTTACTGGCCTAGGGAATCAAAAAACATTCATTTGGATCCCACCAATAAGACATTTATTTTAAGAAAGAGAAAAATTGTTTGCCTTTATGCTATCTGTTTGCCTTTATAACTTTCGAAACAAATTAACTGTGTAATTAAAAGATTACGTAAAGGAACTTGACAGAAGAAAATGTTGGCAGGTTTTTCAGATATTTTTGAATAATCAAGTTACTTATAAATATGAGTCATTCTTTTTAAGAATATGTTTTTATTGATTTTTAGGGAGAGAGAGGAAGGGAGAGGGAAAAGAAGGTAGAAACACAAAAGTTAAGTGATCATTAACCGACTCCCTCCTGCATGCCCCCCTACTGGGGATCGAGCCCACAAACCTAAACATGTGCCCTGACATAAAATCTAATCAGTGGCCTCCTGGTTCATGGGTCCACACTCAACCACTGAACCACACCAGCTGGCAGGTCGCTCTTAATTTTATTAATAAATTCTACTGGCAAAGTTTTAATAGTCAAATCAGACACTTTTATGTTTTTGAAAGAATAAAGTTGATAGTATTTAGAACTTTCACAGAGAAATCCATCCTTCATTCAGTAGATTTAGCAAATTTTTGTATTGTGGTTTCCACCTTTGTGGAAACATCTATCACATAAACAGTCAATTACTAATTCTTAGTCAAGTTCCAATTTCCTCTCTCACGTCCTTTCAGTAATCACTTTATACCTTGACCATACTTGACTCAAACACTGTTCTTCCTCTTATCTCAGCACCTGCCCATGCAAAAAAAATTGGAACTGCAAAATGTTTAGAATTTTCTAAACTGCCCATTTCTTCCTTACTTAGTGCTACCATAACTACTTTTCAGCGTATTTGTACCTATAGCCAACCTTACTTTATTTTCTTCAGTCTCAAGAAGAAATGTCCCTTTTCCTGCTCAAAGTTAATTTTTTAAAATATATTTTTCTTGATATCAGAGAGGAAGGAAGAATGAAAGAGAGAGAGAAACATTGATGATAGAGAATCACCGATCGGCTGCCTCCTGCACGCCCCACACTAGGGATCGAGCCCGCAACCTGGGCATATGTGCTGACTAGGAATAGAACTGTAACCTCCTTATTCAAAGGTCAACGCTTAGCCACTGAGCCATGCCAGCTGGGATCCTAGTTAATTTTTATTCATTTATTTTTCTTATTCAAGAAGTTATATTAAGAGTCTACTATGTTCCAGGCACCAAGCATTAAGCAAGACACACACAGCTTCTGCATCCCCTAGAAGTTAGCAGTCTGGTGGAAAAGACAACTAAATTATTGCATAAGTTATTAATGAGTTAATAGGTGTGACATGTGCATTGAAGAAGAAAGACAGGGAACTCTGGAGGTAACAACAGAAGAACATAGTCCTCTCTGGTGCTATGATGTTTAATGCAAGATTATAAGGATGATGATGAATTAAGTAAGCTCCATGGTAGGAGGAGGATATGCCAAGAGACAAGGCCAGTGGAGCTGGAGTGGAGAGAACAGGAGGAGAATGGCCAGAGAGATAGCCATGAGGTGAAGTCATATAGGTGGTAGAAAGATAGATGATAGGAAACCCATAAAGGATTTTTAAGCAGAGTGACATGATCATATTTGGACAATAAAAAGATAACTTTGATGACTGAATCAGCCTCAATTCAGTAAGGCTGATACAGTGAGGCCAGTTAGGAACCTATTGCACAGGTAAGAGATGATAGTTTCTTAAAAGGGTACTGGTGGTGGAAGTAGAGAAAAGTTGACAGTTTGAGAAATGTTGAAGGGTAGAAATGGTGGATTGCATGTAGAGGAGTGAAGAAAAAGGAGAGGTCAGGGAGGATTTCTAGGCTTCATAAGCACCACATTACATGGGGTGCCATTTACTGATATGGAATACAGTGCTGAAATGCTCAGGTTGCAGGGAAAAGGTGAGACCATTCTTAGACTTTTGGTATTGAGATATCTATGGGACATCCAGAAGGAGATGCTCAGAAACCATATTAAGAGATCTGGCTCCCTCATTTAACTGCTCTGGGTCCTGTCCTCCCTCTCTATAGGCTCTTCCTGTCATCCTTCCTTATTGAGTTCTTTTCATCCTTTAAAACATAAAAAAAAACAAGCAATTCTTTAGAGCTCTGGGTTCCCTCTATTCTCATCCTAGTTTCTTCAATGAGCAGTATGTACTTGCTCTTTCTACCTCCTCACTATAAGACATTGTTATCTTTTATTGATTTTAGAGAGAGGGGAAAGGAGAGAGAAACATTGATTGGTTGCCTGCACCCCCTTAACTGGGGATCAAATACACAATTCAGATATGTGCCCTGATCAGGAATCAAACTCACAACTTTTGATCAAGTGTATGGACCAATGCTCCAACAGAGTCACATTGGCCAGGGTAACCAATTGTGAACTTTTAACTCTCATCCTTCCACTGAAATAGCTCTGATATGTGTCACAAACCACCAATCTGATTGCTAAATTTTACATTTTATCTTTTTAGTTCTTGGATTTTTGTGTGTGTGTTTCATATCAACTACTTTCTGCTTGGAATTTTCTTCTCTGAATGTTACTTCTCAATACTTGTCTTCAATAGATTCTCTTAAGGGAAGCATGCTAAATGTTTGTTTTCTCTAGGATTTCATTCTTGGTCAAGTTTTGTATATACTTTCCCTAGAGATAATTATATCAACCACTCTTATACATATCTTCACCCCAGACCTTCCCCTGAATTTCAAATATAGATATGCATAACTAACTGCCTTCACAGAAACATTCTACTGGTTCTTCAATTTTAAGTATTTAAAACTGAACTCACCAAGTTCTCTCAAACTTTATACCCTAAATGTTTCTCAGATCTGTCTTTTTATTCTCCCTGTTCTTATTTAAGCGCTCATATTCTGCTTTTATTTTAAAAACCTTTTCTTAGCCCTAGCCGGTATGGCTCATTGGATAGAGAGTTGACCTGCAGACTGAAGGGTCCCAGATTTGATTCTGGTCAAGGGCACATGCCCAGGTTATTGGGGTCAATGCCCAGTGGGGCATGCAGGAGGCAGCCGATCAATGATTCTCATCATTGATGTTTCTATCTCTCTCTCTCATTTTCCCTTCCTTTCTGAAATCAATAAAAATATATGGGGGCGGGGGGGGGGAGGCACATAAACCAACTGTCATTATCCTATCTAATAATAGAATAATACGCAAACTGACCATCACTCCAACACACAAGATGGCTGCCCCCATGTGGACACAAGATGGCTGCCACAAGATGGCCAGCAGGGAAGAGTAGTTGGGAGGGACCAGGCCTGCAAGGGAGGGCAGTTTTGGGTGACCACGCCGGCAGAGGAGGGAAGTTGGGGGTTACCAGGCCTACAGAAGAGGGCAGTTAGAGGCAAATAGGCTGGCAGGGGAGCAGTTAGGCATCAATCAGGCTGGCAGGGGAGTGGTTAGGGGGTGATCAGGCTGGCAGGCAGAGGTGGTTAGGGGCAATCAGAAAGGCAGGCAGGCAGCAGTTGGGAGCCAGCAGTCCTGGATTGTGAGAGGGATGTCAGACTGCCCATTTAGGCCCTGTCATACCGAGATCAGGCCTAAACGGGCAATTGGACATCTCTTGAGGAGTCCCAGATTGGAGAGGGTGCAGGCTGGACTGAGGGATTCCCTCCCCTGCACAAATTTTGTGCACCAGGCCTCTAGTTAAAAATAAATAAATAACCTTTTCATAAGTAACTTATTCCTCTCCTTTCTTGGCTCCTCTTCATATCTCTTCTAGTAGTAACCTAAGTGATTAATACAGGTCTAATCCTATCTTTATTCCTTTGCAATTCATTTCCTCTTAACACCAATGGAATAAAACATCCAACTTCGTTAGCATGACATGTGCAAGCTTTCCAGGGTGTGGCACCTACTTAGTACTTTCCAATGTCATCTGTGTTCACTTTTCTTCTTGTACTTTATATTTAAAAATACTGTGTTCTTTTCTTTTTCCTCACTACTTTGCAAGTATTGTTCTCTATGCTTCAAAACTTCCCTGTTGCCTCTTTTGCCTAATTTCAGTTATTCGTGATGCTTCACTTTTCCCACAAGGTTCTCAGGACCCTCCAGAGTAGATGAGTTGACTTTTAGCTGGCTTTCCGGACTTATTTCCATCAGCATCTTTACTCCCTACTAGACCATGAGTTCCTTTTAGCAGGAATTTAATCTTATTTTTCTTTGAATTCCTAGTGTTTTGCACATTGCTGGGCACATAGTAGATCCTCAGATTTTTGTTGATGTAAACTGTAAAAAGGGATCTACAATAAAAGTCAGGTCTCTGTACCTGTTTCTTTGCCTATAAAATGAAATAGTGGATTAACATGTTCAGTTGTTCCCAGCCTTAAAATTCTAAAAGGATGAATATAAAATAATCTAATATTAAGGAAGGATAGAAATTACTTTTAGAAAACAAGCCTAGTACAGCATTGCCTAATAGAACAATCTGTGATGCTGGAAATGCTCTGCATTTGTTCTGTCCCATATGGCAGCCACCAGCAACATGTGGCTATTGCACACTTGAAATGTGGCTAGTGCAACAGAGGAACTGAGTTTTAAATTTTATTAAATTTAAATTTAAAAATAGCTACTTGTGACTAGTAGCTAACTCTCATAGCTTGTGACAACAGGAATTTGTAAAAGATTAATTTTAAATGTGTCTAGCTGTAACTTTAGTATATAGCTCATATAATGAAATACTATTACCACTGAAATTCACAGTGATACAAGAAAACTCTAAAACTTCCAGAGGCTTCTCACGTTTTGGATGATATAGCAGGATGAATATCATGTCTTATTTTTATTTTTTATTCCCTTGCCTACAAAGAATAACAATACTTTATTTTTCCTCCATACTGTGATTAAATTTAACGTAGTAATTTCCCCCCTTTCTTTCAGTTATGTTTATTGAAGTATAGTTTACAAACAGTAAACAATTACCTTTTTAAGTGGACAGTTTGATGAATTTGACAGATGTATGCTATCATGAACCACTGTCACAATCAAAATATAGAACATCCTCCACCACAGAAAGCTCCTCCCCTGTGGCTCTTTGCAGTCCATCTCATTCCCTTATCTCTGGTCCCCTTATCTCTGGTCCCCAGTGATGTGATTTCTGTGTCTGTAGTATTATCTTGTACAGATGTCAAATATTTGAAATGCTACAGCATGTACTCTTATGTACCCTTTTTTGTCTGCCTTATTTCACTTAATGTAATGCTTTTGAAGTTCATCCATGTAGTTTTTCCTCTTTATGTGTACCATAATCTGTTCATCCATTTATCAGTTGATTTACATTTAGATTATTTCCAGTTTTGCGCTGTCCTGAATAAAGGCTGCTAAAAGACTTATATTTTTAATATGAATATCCCAGTTTTGTAGATAGACATTTTCATTTCTCTTGGGCAAATATTTAGGTCTGGGATTTCTGAGTCATATGATAAGTGTATGGAATACAGATTAGCAGTGTCTTACAAAGTGTATATACTATTTTTGCATTCCCCCCAATGATATATGAGATTTTTGAGTTGTTGCCAATCCTCACTAGCTGTTTATATTGTCAGACTGCTTTGATTTTAGCCATTCTGGTCAGTGTGTAGTTGGTATCTCATTTGAGTTTTAATTTGCATTTTCCTAATGATTAATGATGTTAAACATCTGTTCATGTGTTCATTTGCCATCTTTTAGGTTCTTTGATGAAATGTCTATACAAATCTTTTCTCCATTTCTTTTTATAGTTTGTACTTTTTAAGTTAATGTTTGTATATGATCCAGTGTAAGGTTCATTTCTCCCCATATAGTTGTTTCAATATTTGTTAAAAAGACTTATCTTTTCCTCCATTTAATTAGCGTTAGTCCAATATAGAAAAAATAATACATAGTGACCAAATAGAGCTTATTCCAAGAATAGTAGGTTGATACAACATTCTGAAATCAGTCAGTATAATTCCCCTTCTCAACAAACTAAAAAAGAAAAAGATCATATGATCATCTTAACTAATAGATGCAGGAAAGGCATTTAGTCAAATTCAGTATCCATTCATTATAAAAATCTCAGCAAAATAGAAAGAAAGGGGAATTGTTTCTGTGTAATAAAGGCTATTTATAAAAAGCCTGTAACTAATATAATAGTTAGTGAAAAACTTGAATGCTTTACCTCTAATGGAAACAAGACAAGGATATCTGATGTTAATACCTCTCTTCAGCATTACCCACAAGATTGTAGCTAGCACAATAAGACAAGACAAGAGAAGAATTCAGATTAGAAATTAGTAAATAACTATTTTTTCTTACTTGAAAATGATTTCATTGTCTATGTAGAAAAAAATCCTAAAGAATCAATAAAGATCAGCGAGAACTAATATGTGAATTTAGCAAAGTTGCAAAGTACATGATAGATTTATAAAAATAAATTGTACTTCTCTAGCAGTAAACCATTGGAAATTGAAATTAAAAAAATAAGAATTTACTGTGACATCCAAAAATATCAAATACTTCAGATATATTGCACAAATATGTGTAAGATTTGTATGCTGAATAATACAAAATGTTTCTGAAATTAAAATAAGACCTGGATAGCCCTGGCCTGTGTGCCTCGGTTGAGTATCATCCCATGCACTGAAAGTTTGTTGGTTTGATTCCTGGTCAGGGCACATGCCCAGGTTTCAGGCTCAGTCCTCCATAGGGGGTGGGGGAGGCAGCCAGTCAGTGTTTCACATTGCTGTTTCTCCCTCACATCGATGTTTCTCTTCTCTTTTTCCTCTCCTTTCCTCTCTTTCTACAAATCAGTAAGATAAAATAAGGCCTGAATAATATATAGATGTACTCATTGTCATTGGGGAGATGTCGGTTCTCTCCAAAGTGATCGGTAGATTAAATATAATCAAGATTGTAGTAAAATCTTTAAAAGTATCTTTACATGAAAGGATTGGCTTAGATTGAGTTTATAATGGCAAAGGTGAAAGACAAAGCTTTTTTTATTTTATTTTAAAATAAAATTGACAATCTGATTCTAAAATAATTTCAGGAAATTATCCCACCTCTGAACATGCAAATCACATTTTGTTTTAAGTAACGATACCTAATATTTATTGAGTATGATGTTAGATTATTTTAAAGCATTTTTATATATGTAAATATATAATTTAATCTTTAAAATCGTGTTATGAGGGACTATTATTTATATATACAAGATGATGAAACTGAGGCAGAGAGATTGAATGACTTGACTAAGGTTTGAATTCTAACCTAGGCTGGCTTTACACGTTGGCTTTACTACTACCTCAGGTTGCCTCTCCTGTTTCAGTTTCTTTTCAAATTGCTAAACACTGAACTTTGTGTAGCATCAAGCTCATATTGTGAACTATACTATTTCTTCATTTAAATGGAAGCTTATATAGACAAAATCCAAAGTCAGATACTGTTCCTATTGCCGTTTGTATGGTGGGTGCTGGAGGGATGTTTGGTGAAGGCATACAGAATGGTTAGTGATCACATTAGAACTCCATTTGCATGTTTATTTTCTGACAGTTAATTGCTGTCCTTAAAAAGATACTATTTGTTAAATGTACCTTTATAAGAAAGAGTTGACTAAGATTGGATCTATAGTAGGAAAGTCATACTTTTTATAATTTTCATATGATATTAGCACAAATGATGTGACAACCATATTTTACAAACTAAAACCTAGGGATTTTATGACCTTTCTGCTATGAGGCAGCCAATGAGTTATATAGATTTAAAAATTTGGAATTTCCAGGCCATGAAATGACTTTTTAGTCTGACATCAGAATTACATCTGCAGCTTTTTTTTTTTTTAATATATATACATTTTATTGATTTTACACAGAGAGGAATTGAGAGGGATAGAGAGTTAGAAACATCGATGAGAGAGAAACATCTACCAGCTGCCTCTTGCACACCCTACTGGGGATGTGCCCGCAACCAAGGTATGTGCCCTTGACCGGAATTAAACCTGGAGCCAAACTGGTTTCAGCACATCTGCAGCTTTTAAAAAAACTCTCAGTTGGTGTCTCTCTTCTCCATTTTGATTCAGTGGGAAATTATAAGTTACAAAGCTCTACAGGTAGTTCTAATGTACAGCTTAGCTGAGATCCAGTGATTTATAGAGACAGTTGGATGAAATATCTAAGATTTGGACCATCTTAAAAAAAAAAATTCAGCCTTTGTGATCTCCGTGTTTAATAAAGGCAGGATTCTTAATTCCCATAAATAGTTTTCAGCACATAGATATCTACTCTGAAGTTATTCTTCTTTATCTGAGTACTTTTCCTCTCCCCATTTTCTTTACTATATGTTAACTATCTGTACACACTTAGTTGTACCACAGCTCTGAAATTCTGTGATTGGCTATGTACACAGCCACTCCATGTGGGCCACCCCCTTCTACACAAAGACTTTAAAATTATTGTGAAATAGTTCTAAATGTTACATTGAGGCATTTCTAGTCTCACTTCTATGTTAAAGTTTAATTGAAGTTCTAAGTTGTGGCTTTTAGCAGTAGCATATGCCTCAGGTTTCCAAATGAGAAGTATTAAAGACGTTATATTAGACTTAAAACAGAATAGCCATTAAAAGCAAAATTACTGCCCTGACAGGTGTTGCTCAGTAGTTAGAGCATTGATCCTTGGAATGATGTTTGTAAAGAATATGTGTTATCTGAGCTTTGGGAAAACTTTTAAATGTTAATTTTGTAGTAGCTGTTACTTTATTTTAAAATAATATTGATCATAATTTAAAAGAAAAAAGATATAAAATAAAACGGGCCTGCCACCAGTTGAATATATCGACCTTCTATAGAATTTCCTTTATGTTCTAACTGCAATGCAGTTTTTGCTCTGTAGATGAGAAATAGGAAATTTACAGGAAATGTAGTCAGTCTATAGATACACAATTGTTTTCCTCCCTTTGTTCATTGTAGAAATTATAAACCATATACTTTTTATATTTTCATTCAGTTGATTGGAAATTAATTGAACAGATTAGTTCCTTTTTTTAAAAAAATATGTTTTTTATTCTGAGAGAGAGAGAGAGCGAGCGCGAGCGAGAGAGAGAGGTCAGTATGAAAGAGAAACATCAATTGGTTGCCTCCTGCATACACTCCAGGTGGGATCAAACTGGAACCATGGATGTGTGTGCCCTGGCCAGGAGCCCAACCTCTCAGCACAAGGGACAGCGCTCAATTAACTGAGCACAACGGCCAGGGCTAGTTCCTTTTCTTTTTTTTTTTTTTAAGTTTCCTCATTTTAAATTCTTTTTCTTATATTGCATTAGTGATGTATCTTTCATAAACTTGTGTTTGTTTTCTCTTCAATGAATGCCAGTTAAAGAGAAATTGACTGCGGATCCAGACAGTGAAATAGCTACAACCAGCCTAAGGGTTTCTCTACTATGTCCAGTAAGTGTTAACTAATATTTGTTTTACATAAAACTTAACATACATATTCTCTTTTATTATGTATCTTCAGTATTTGAGAAATTTTCTTTACTTTTTAAATATGCCTACCTTTGTTACAGTTTATGAAGATGGAAAGACAAAATTACTACATGGTATTTGGAATCTAAACAAATTTATAGGTCTATAAAAATTTTCTACTCTTAGTAAAGCATTTAGATAACGCTTGTGATTGATTAATAATTGTCTCATCAACAAATGATAATTGCTGGCATAAATGTGGAGAAAAAGGAACCCTCCTGCACTGCTGGTGGGAATGCAGACTAGTGCAGCCACTGTGGAGAACAGTATAGAGTTTCCTCAAAAAGTTAAAAATGGACCTCCCATTTGACCCAGTAATCCCACTTCTAGGACTATATCCCAAGAAACCAGAAACACCAATCGAAAAGGATATATGCACCCCTATGTTCATAGCAGCACAATTTATAATAGCTAAGATTTGTAAACAACCTAAGTGCCCATCAACAGATGATGAGTAGATTAAAAAATTGTGGTACATCTACACAATGGAATACTACGCCGCTATAAAAAAGAAGGAACTTTTACCATTTGCAACAGCATGGATGGAACTGGAGAGCATTTTGCTAAGTGAAATAAGCCAATCAGAGAAAGATAAAGACCACATGATTTCACTCATATATGGGATATAATGATCAACATAATTGGATGAACAAAAATAGATCCAGAGACAAATGGCAGAGGAGGTGGGTGGAGGGGGGATAGAGAGCAACCCAAAGGACTTGTAACATAGTCAGTGGGCACAGACACGGGTGGTGGGAGCTAGCCTGGAGTGGGAATGGCTTGGGGGGAGGGTCAAGCGGGAGAAAAGGAGACATATGTAAAACTTTAGACAATAAATAAATACGTAATAAAAAAACAAAGGCATATTAAAAAAAGGAAGAGAATGTCTTAAATATTCCATAGGATTTAACACATGTAAAGCACATAGTTCTTTATTATTATTTGTATTATCATGATGATAAATAAACATGGCCAGATGGTCAGCTTTAAAACTTAAAAAAAAAAAAAATTGTCTCTTAGACTCAAGCGTAAATCTCCAAATAAAGAATGTTTATATCAGTGCATTTATAAGATTTGATTTTATTTTTTTTGAAAATATTTTTATTGGTTTCAGAGAAGAAGGGAGAGGGAGAGAAAGATAGAAACATCAATGATGAGAAAGAATCATTGGTCGGCTGCCTCTTGCAAGCCCCCTACTGGGGACCAAGCCTGAAACCCAGGCATGTGCCCTTGACTGGAATCGAACCTGGGACCTTTCAGTCTGCAGGCCGATGCTCTATCCACTGAGCCAAACAAGCAAGGGCTAAGATTTTATTTTTAAAAATAGTATCATATCCTTCCTTTTGAAGAAAATCTGGCCCTGGTTACCAATTTAACCATTTTGCCAACAGTGACTCCATTATAAGAATCTACCACTTAAAAAACTATTTTATTTAGCTTGAATAATTGAATTGATTATGCATATAAAATAAATTTGATATATTTTAAACCAGAAAATGAGGTCAAAATCAATAATTTGTGCAAAGTAAATATAAGCCCCAAGACATACCAAATAATTAAACTTGTGAAAAGTTTCCCCAAAATGTGTGCTAAAATTTATTTGTTACTTATTTGATATGATGAGTATGTGTTTTATACAAAAATATGTGAATAAGAGTAAATTACTTTGACATTCTTATTATCTTTTGTTGTAAAATTATAATCAAATTAATTATATATAAATTGGGAAGAAAGTGTAAAGAGGACACAGCTGTTTCCTGATTTGCCTGGATTGTTTAAGCATGCCTGATATGGAAAGTTTTTAACATTGAAATCCTACTAATCTTAAGATGAAGAGACAAAGAATTTAAATAGAGATTAAATACTATTTGTTCTAAATCTTAGTCTTTATAAAAACTCAGATACAATATGAAAATTCAGTAGCTTGTGAATTAATTTATAATACTGTACTGCACATAGACCTTTAAAAAAAAACTTCTTTTTGTTTATTAAACTTTTATTAATTATAGAAAAATATAGGTAAATTGATAAAAACCACCAAAATCCTATCATGTTGTATATATTATATATCTTTCTATTTTTTCATTCCTTACCATACCCATAGCTTAGGGAAAATATTTTGAATCCAGGCTCTTTATATTATTACTAGAGGCTCGGTGCATGGATTTGTGTACCAGTGTGGTCCCTCGGCCTGGCCTGCGCCCTCTCACAATCCAGGACCCCTCGGGGGATGTCGGAGAATCAGTTTCAACCCAATCCCTGCAGGCCAGGCTAAGGGGCCCCACCCATGCACGAATCCATACACTGGGTCTCTAATATGCATATAAGATCTTTGATTAAACTCTCCTTACCCTCCCCCTTTCTTCTGAGATTCATCAGTCTGTTCCATGTTTCCATGTCTGGTTTCCACTCCAGCGTTGAGCATATGCCCCCTGGTGGTCAGTGCACATCATAGCTACTGGCCAGTGGCTGATTGCTTAGACTTTTTCTTTTTCTTTTTCTTTTTTTTTTAACAGAGAGGAAGGGAGAGGAATAAACATCAATGAGAGAGAATCATCAATCAGCTGCCTCCTGCACACCTCCTACTGGGGCTGTGCCTGCAACCAAGGTACATGCCCTTGACTGGAATTGAACCTGGGACACTTCAGTCAACAGGCTGATGCTCTATCCACTGAACCAAACCAGTTAGTGCTGCTTAGGCTTAATACTTTACCAAATATATAATGTAATCATTGATCAGAACTGAGGGGAAAATAGGCAGCAACACAAAAATAGTAGTAGATTTTGATACCTCACTTTCAGTTATAGACATAACTAGGGAGAAGGTCATTAAGGAAACAGAGGATTTAAAAAAATACATTATATCTCAGCCCTAGCTGGTTTGGCTCAGTAGATTAAAATGTTTTTGGACTGGAGAGTCCCAGGTTTGACTCTTGCACATACCTCGGTTGCAAGCTCGATCCCCAGCCCTGGTCGGGCCCTGCAGGAGGCAACCAATCCATGTGTCTCTCTTACGTGATGTTTCTCTCTTTGTCTCTCCACTATCTCTAAAAATCAGTGGGAAAATACCTTTGGCTAAGGATTAACAAACACTATATGTCAATTGTACCTTAAAATCTTATACAGACTATTCTACTTAACCACAGCAGATTATGTGTTTTTCTCAACTATATGTGGAACATTCTCCAAGATAGACCACATGTTCGCCCACAAAACAACTTTTTAAAAAATATATATTTTTATTGATTTCAGAGAGGAAGGGAGAGAGAGATAGAAACTTCAAGGATGAGAATCATTGATTGGCTGCCTCCTGCACACCCCCTACTGGGGATCAAGCCGGCAACCCCAGGCATGTGCCCTTGACCAGAATCGAACCTGGGACCCTTCAGTCAACAGGCTGATGCTCTATCCACTGAGCCAAACCAGCTAGGGCCACATAACAACTCTTAACCAATTTAAAAATAAAGTCATACAGAGTATCTTCTCTGAACACAGAGGAATGAAGCTAGAAATCAATAGCAGAAAGTAAACAGGGAAATGCACAAATCACAAATACGTAGAAATTAAACAACATATTCTTTTCTTTTTTTGTATGTTTTTATTTATTTCAGGGAGAGGGAGATAGGAATATCAGTGATGAGAGTACTGACTCCTGGTTCATGGATTGGTGCTCAACCACTGAGCCACACCAACTAGGCTAAACAACCAATGGGTTAAAGGAGAAATTCCACATGGGAATGTAGAAAATATTTGGAGAACATATTAAAACAAAACCCAATATACCAAAACTTATGGGATACAGCAAAAACAGTAGGAGGAGGGAAGTTTATAGTACTAAATGCGTACATTAAAAAAGAAGAGAGTTCTCGAATCAACAGTCTAACTTACCTTAAGAAACTAGGAAAATAGCCCTGCCTGTTTGGCTCTGTGGTTGAGCATTGACCTGTGAACC
The DNA here is from genome assembly GCF_964339955.1 of Pipistrellus hanaki. Lineage (NCBI taxonomy): Eukaryota > Metazoa > Chordata > Mammalia > Chiroptera > Vespertilionidae > Pipistrellus > Pipistrellus hanaki. The sequence continues at coordinate 40,593,484 of NC_140503.1, read as the reverse complement.
AGGAGGTCACAGTTCTGTTCCCAGTCAAGACACATCTGGGTTGTGAGCTCAATCCCCAAAGGGAGTTATGTAAGAGGCAGCTAGCCGGTCAATGATCATTGACGTTTCATCTCTCTTTCCGTCTCCCTTCCTCTCTGAAGTCAATAAAAATATTTTTTTAAAAGAAACTATAAAAATAAACTAAACTCAAAGTCAGCAGAAGGATGGGAATAACAGATTTAAGCAAAGATAAAGAGAATAGAAAATAATAGAAAAAAATTAATGAGACCAAAAGTGGTTGTCTTTTTTAAAGATTGGCAAAAACTAGACTAAGAAAAAAAGAGGAAAGACTCAAGTAGCTGAAATTAGAAACAAATAAGGATTATAGGAGTCTACTTATGAACAATTGTATGCTAACAAATTGGATAACTTTCTACAAATATATAACCCACTAAGATTGAATCATGAAGAAATAAGAAATCTGAACAAAACTTCTAAATTAGGGATCAAAAACCTTCCAACAAAGAAAAGCTCAAGACCCTATGGCTTCACTGCAGAATCATACTAATCATTTAAAGAAGAATTAATACCAGTATTTTACCATTGTTCCAAAGAATTGAAGAGGAAGGAATATGAGTCCAATATTACCCTGATCCCCAAATCAGACAAAGATAAGCCAGGGGGGAAAAACTGCATACCAACATCCCTGATGAATATTGATACAAAAAAACCCTAAAAAAAATAATAGCAAACTGAATTCCCCAGCATATCAAATGTGTTATACACCATGACCAAGTGGAATTTATGGCTGGAACATACAAAAATTAATGTCATATACTACATCAACAAAATAGTATTGGAAGTCATAGGACAATAGACAGGGAAAGGACTAAGACATACAAATTGGAAAGGAAGAAGTAAAGTGATCTGTTCACAGATGACATGATTTTTTTATTATAGGATACCCTAAATATGCCAGAAAAACTGTTGGAATCTATAAACAAATTTAGAAAAGTTATAGGTTACAAATCCACAGTCAAAAAATTTGTTACATTTCTATATCATAACAATGACCAATCTGAAAAGGAAATTCAGAAAATAATCCCATTTACCATAGCATCAAAAAGATTATTTAGGAATAAACTTAAGGAGATGAAAGACTTAGAAATTGAAAACTTACAAAGCATTACTAAACAAATTCAAATAAAGTACAAATGAATGAAAAGACATCCCATATCATGGGTTTGAAAGACTTATTGTGTGGTCAAGGTGATCTACGGGTAGGGGATGTCAGAGAGCCGTTTCAGCCTGATCCCGCAGGCCAGGGCAAGGTACCCCACTGGTGCACAAAATCGTGCACTGGGCCTCTAGTATTATTGGAAATTGTTAATCACATTTTGCTTCTTGAACCTATTAATTTAGTGGGCCAGCTTTTAATTTTTCTTTCCATATTTCTCAGCTCCATTTTAGTTTCAACAATTTTTACCAGTTCATTTTAAACTGACACCTGCTTTTCAAAATTTGGGTTATAGAAAAAACTATGTAAAGCATAATTATAATAATTTTATGGATTTCTATATGGCTAAAGAGATAATTCCTTTACAATTACTTTGAAATGGAAAGGCAGTATATTTTCAGTATGTTTTTATTCTAAAAAGTAAAACTTAGTAATGACAATTCATCTATATATCAAATTTATAAAATAATAAAAGATTTGTCCCCTTTGAAATATGTAAATATGATATCTGACATTGCATTTCAACAGCCCAAAATAAGTGAGTATCTTTTTATGAGCTATTTAGCTAAAGGCAATGAAAATAATTGAAACTTTTTGTTCTTTGGGAATTTTCTTCATTCTGATTTATTAAAAATAGCTGGAAAAATATCTGAGAGCTTGCTTTGTGAGCTACTCCTCAGACCTGTAAATGCAAGTACAAGTTACTTGCCATTGATAGAAGAAAAATAAACTCCTTGGAAATTGCTTCATGAAATATTTATGATGAAGAAAAAGTTATGAAATTATTCTTTTTATAAGGAAAATACATATTTTATTGACTTTTTGGCTCCTTTTGATATAAACTGGTTTAAACATACCTAGCTTGGGTATTTTCTCTTGCACCTTAATCAGTTAGTTACTAATATAGCACGATTTTCCTAAATAATAAAAGCTAATATGCAGATCAACCGAACACAGAGCGACCAGTTGCTATGATGCACACTGATTACCAGGGGGCAGACGCTGTTGAAGCAGAAGGCGTGCTCACGGCTGGTGAGCGCAGCAGTGGTGGTGGGAGCTTCTCCTGCCTCCACAGCAGCACTGAGGAACTCGAGGGGTCTGTCCAGCTGCTGGCTTAGGCCCGCTCCTGTGCCAGCAGTGGGACATTGCCCAAGGGGTCTCAGACTGCAAGAGGGTGCAGGCCGGGCTGAGAAACACTGTCCTCCCCCCATCCCCAGTGCACAGATGCTGTTCTCCAGGCCCCTGGTGTTATAATAATATTAGTGGCATTAGTAAACTCACTTGGGAGTTGTTTTCTCAGTGTTTATTTGCAAATGATGCATATATCCACCACATCCTCTAAAAGGAAAGGGGAAATTTGTAATTATAAAATGAAGATATTCAAAGCTCAGTTTCTGTCTGATACCAGGTAAAAGAAACCAGTATCCATTTGTAGATAAGTGTGGAATTTAGTGATTGCTTTTAAAAATCAGGAACATGAGGAGGATTAGCAAACTTTGTGATTCTTTAAAGCTAGGCATTTATGTGACAGCTAATAAACAAGACATTTGAAAGTGAACTTTTCCTTTGCTGTACCTGTTTATAAATGTTCTTCCTGTGCTGTTCATGTAGCAGTGTTCCTTAAAAACTGTAGGTAAATTTGTCAGTGTGGCTGCTCAATTCCAGACTCCTACTCGGGACTGGTTAGGAAGTGGTGCATACAGCCTGAGCACACTACATGAATAGTGACTAAGACTCCTCCCTCAGCATAGCTGAAGCCTTATCACTACACCAGACCGCCTTCCTACTATATAGATGGCACATTTCCAAGTGCCAAGGACAAGGAGATTAAGCCAATACGCTTCTAGTAGGAGGGGACACGCACATAAATGAATAGTATGATCATGATCATATATGCATGGTAGAGTTGGAAGTATAGAGAAAGCTGTCCGTTTTCTCTGTGTCCCTTCTGTTCATACTTCTCATACTGTAAACTGGCATTACTTCCTTCTCATAAGTTTATAGCACATCTGTGTCCTTTTTTTATTCTTCATCACTGCATCCTGTTGAAGTCAAGAGGAAACAGTGTTACTTAGAGATAGAAAAACAAGCCCAGAAAGGGTAAGGGCCTTTCCAGAGGCACAGTAAATAATGGTTAACAATAATTTAGGGCCCCAAGTGACAGTAAATTTCCTTAGTAGACTAGGAAATTGCATATTTCCCTGAAATTATTCTAAGCCAAGAATCGTTTCCTCCTTTTTTCCCCTCATGTATTTCATGATCTTTTTCAAGTTTTTATATTTTCTAAGCTTGCAAATGTGTAGAAAATCTTTTTCTGGTATTCAGCATAATGTGGTTATTGAAAATAGATAACTTCTATACTGAAGGCATACCTCAGATTCTGCGTGTTCAGCTCTAAACCATCACAGTATAGTGAGTCGTCTATTTCCAGTGGAGGGTCTTGTCTTCAATTTGTGAAAAAACGCACATCTGTGAAACACTATAAAGCAAGGTGCACTAACACAAGGTATGCCTAGATATGGCCAGTGTGGCCTCTGTGGACCCCACAGTGGAAATCAGCTGCACTGTACAAGGTGTTCTTCAGGGAAAATGCATGTGATTTGGCAGCTCCCTGTGGGAAGATCAATGGATGGCTTCTCTGCCTTGGGCCAAAGCTAACAGCTCAGGGACCAGATGAAGCAGATTTTATTGTGCATAGGACAGACTCGGCCTGTGTCAGCTTAAGCAACAGTTGCAGGGCAGGAAGATAAAAATCTCATAACGTGCTGGAGGTGCTGGAAATCCTGGAGTGTTTGCTAAATTGCTTGTGGTGATGCCCTGTGGGCGGGCACACAGAAAGCGCACACACTTGCCTGCCTTCTCAGAGCTGTCATTCAGTAGTTAAGTCAAACATTGTGGGGAATGCATGTCATTCATTTCATTTTGACCTGGGTACTACTCTCATTCAGGTATCAGGTTGATAGTAATGTCATTGTATCTGTATACTGTACTGCAATATTTACCAAGACATTCTTTTTTCCTTTCCCAAATTGCTAGTAAAAATGGTTCTAATTGTTTTGAATCAGGGATTATTTTAAGAATTTAGGGGAAGCACTCTTCTGGGAAAATGCACATACTTGAAAATTTTGACATATTCATTTTATATATTGATTTATTGATCAAGAGGGAGAGAGAAGAACATAAATGATGAGAATCATCAGTGGGCTGCCTCCTGCAGGCCCCCCACTCAGGATTGAGGCCGCAACCTTGGGATTTGAACTATGCCTCCTGGTTCATAGGTCAACACTCAACCACTGAGCCATGCATACCTGGCCAAAATTTTACATATTTCAAGAAGTTCATGTCCCCTCCTCCCCGAAAAAAACCTATCTGTGAGCTGTAGAGTGAGGGTAAATAACCCTTGCTGTAAACTTTACATAGCCACTATGTTTAATATCTAAATAAGTTCTATAATTTTAATAGTTGTTTTATAGAAAATATGTTTAATGTTCTTCCATATTGACGAAAAGTAAACAATGCTTTAAATCAGAACACATATATACAATACATTGTGTATCAGGAAATATTTATCAAAACTTAAATTTTGAATAACAGTTGTCTAATATTTACTTTTGTCTCCCTTTTTTAAAGCTTGGTAAAATGCGGCTGACAATTCCATGTCGGGCCCTTACCTGTTCTCATCTGCAGTGTTTTGATGCAACTCTTTATATTCAAATGAATGAGAAAAAGCCAACCTGGGTTTGTCCTGTCTGTGATAAAAAGGCTCCGTATGAGCACCTTATTATTGATGGGTATGTCACTTAAAAGTTTTTCCTTGTATTGGAGTTATCTGGGTTTGTTATTTATCAGGTCAGATTTTCTGAATTACCTATTTTTAGGATTTTCATGATTCTACAAATAGTATTTTTCAAACTACATACTATTAACATTTTCTCTTTTTAACTTGATGTCCTCTTATTTGGAAAATGCATGCTTTACTGTCAGTGCCTCCTGACTTTACCATTTAAGCATCAATTGTTCCAAGCAGGTTTCCTTCCTTCCTTCCTTCCTTCCTTCCTTCCTTCCTTCCTTCCTTCCTTCCTTCCTTCCTTCCTTCCTTCCTTCCTTCCTTTCCACCCACCCACCAGGTTGGTTGAGAGGTGACAGTCCTATCACAGAGACTTGGGTTTGGGTCCTAGAAGCCCAGGCCGTCCTGGCCGATGGCGATCCCCATGAGGCAGGGTCTCCAGTGAGAAGGGTCCTCCTTTGGGTCAGGATGGCTCAGGGCAGTGACCTCACACCTTCAGGGGTGCGGACGGACGGTCAGGACGGTGTGCCAGGGCCATGGCTGAGCCAGCAGGGAGCCAGCAGGGATGCCGAGTCCTGAGAGGGACTGAGGGGCACAGGGGGGAGGGGGGCGTTGTTACTGAGGGATCGGGGGGAGGGTCCAGGTCAGGAGGGTGGGCATAGGCCCAGAACGTGAATCCATCTATCCCTAGTCATGCAGACCATATTAGGAAAAAAAAAAAAAAAGAAAGAAAGAATTGTGAAGCTCTGGTTAACTTCTAAAAATTGGGCTTTTTAGAAGTTAGCCTGTTTTTGGAGATTTTCTTATGCCTATTCCCTACTCTAAGGGCTCCTAAAACTGATCAACATACTGAATGAGTAGCAGCTTTGTTTTGTTTGTGTGTTTTTTTTTCTCTGAAATATTTGTGTTTATCTTTCTTGTCCACCTATAGCCTCATGACAATCTATATTTTTAGCACTTATGTTTTATCTACCCTACCAAACATCTTGGAATGTTCCTCTAAATTTTCCCCTATTCTCTAGCTTCCGCCATCCCCCCTTTTGCCGTTGAAAAAAACAAACTGAAAAAAAGGATCTTCTTGATATTTCCTATTCTCTCTAACAAAACACTCAGGCAACTTATCTGTAATATTTGAAGATGTAACATGAGGAATAGAATACATTTAGCAATACAAGGGTATCCCAGAGCTTGAAAGATGTTAGACTAATCAGTAGGGGGGGGGAAGTAAACATGCAATTTAATGTTTTATGTTTAATTTTAGATAGATAGCAATGATCATTAATAAATCTCAATTGAACAATATTTTACTAATTGCTTTAGATCCCCCCATCAATTGAGATTTCTTTGTTATTCTAAAATTCATGTATGCATACATATATATATATACATCTATACACTTAATGAAGAATTGAAAAACAGGAAAATTAAAAAGCTTTTGTGGTGTGTTATTTTCACAATTGTGATTGCACAGAATTAATATTTTTTATTCTATTTCATTTAACATTATAACCTAAGAATTTGACCATTAGTTTACACATTTTTTGCAAGTCTCATTTAATATCTCCATGATATTTATCAGGAGGCTTAACATTCAATACATGTCTTGTATTTATTGCTTCAGTTTATCAAATAAAATATGCTTATTAGAGGCAATTTGGGCTATGTAAAAAAAGTTATGAAGAAAAATAAGTGTCACATTCAGAGATAAGGGCTATTTCTGTACCATGTACACACAGAAATTTATTTAAGTGTAAGGATTTCTTTTCTTGGCCTTTTCCTACTTTCTGTGACCATTTTCCCATGTTAACAAATGTTTAGAAGTCTCATAATGTCTTCTTGCATAAAAGTACCATAATATAAATAACTACTTTCTATTTAGCTCTAGATTTTGAAAACAAGTATAACTTAATCCACTTTCTTCTTTCTCATTTATACTTGTATAAAACATGAAGGATCTGAATGTTTTTTAACAGTAATGATTCTAATCTATCTTCATTTAAAATGTGATATTGAAAAGACAAATTGTGTTTTATAGCTTGTTTATGGAAATCCTAAAGTACTGTACAGATTGTGATGAAATACAGTTTAAGGAAGATGGCTCGTGGGCACCTATGAGGTCAAAAAAGGAAGTACAAGAAGTTTCTTCCTCTTACAATGGAGTTGATGGTGAATATGGATTTTTTTTTTTTTTTTTTTTTAAGGGTGGGCAATCTTCCTGCTCTTAAAATGCTCAAATTTTATTTTTTAAAAAACAGCTCAATAACTCTTATTAAATTATTAATTACATGTTCAGAAGTCGTAAAGCTTCTTTAAACTCACTGTTGCCAGCTTTTAAAATGTTGTGGTATAAGATTTCAAAGTAATATAGTAAGTCTTTATAAAATCATGATTTTGAAATGCTATCCTTGTAAATTTTTAGCAGATTGGTACAGATTCATGAACATTCTTTTATTTACTTTTTTTCTTTTCCTGGCTTTTAATATGTTTTTGCTACGGAGGGGCTGTATGACTTTCAAAAAAAATGTTACCACTGCATTACTTAAGTTTATCAGATACTGTACAGATAAACACATAATACATAGGCTTTGCGCTCAAACTGCTTTTATTCAGAAACGGACATACATTTTTATTGTCTTGATTGAGAATTATTTAAAAAAAAAATTTTTTTAGCCGCTAATACTAAATAATAGTTTTAAACTTAGGCAAACAGAACCACTGTTGGTTTCCTACTGTCACTTCAGCAATATTGTAAGTCTAAATTATAATTGACAAATTAACTCATGAGCACTGAGAAAAAAAGAGAGGTGTCATAAATCTTTTTGTCTTTTGTTTTAATCATTCCCACACAGGATGCTTGAGCTCCACACTGGAGCATCAGGTGACTTCTCACCACCAGTCCTCAAATAAAAATAAGAAAGTAGAGGTGATTGACCTAACCATAGACAGTTCTTCTGATGAAGAGGAGGAAGAGCCACCTGCCAAGAGGGCCTGTCCTTCCTTGTCTCCCACATCACCACTAAATAATAAAGGGTAAGTGCTGAGACCTTAAAAAGAGAGTCATCAGGGAAGATAATTTTGCAAATATATATATATATATATATTTTTTTTTTTTTAAGAATTAAAAATAAAATGGTGGTATTTAAAAAAATTAAATATAGAATTCATCAAACCAAAATATGGTTTTAGTACAGTGGTTCTCAAATTTTGGTATACATCAGAATCACTCAGGGATTATTGTAACATACATTGCTTCCTTACCCATCACATGGGTAAGGAATAAGGACTGAAAAAAAAATTTTTTTAAATATATTTTATTGATTTTTTACAGAGAGGAAGGGAGAGAGATAGAGAGCTAGAAATGTCTATGAGAAAGAAACATCGACCAGCTGCCTCTTGCACACCTCCTACCGGGGATGTGCCCGCAACCAACGTACATGCCCCTGACCGGAATTGAACCCGGGACCTTTCAGTCCGCAGACTCAACCACTGAGCCAAACCAGTTTTGGCAGGACTGAAAATTTTTATATTCCTAAATAATTTCCCAAGTGGTCCAGTGCTCATAGGATTTAGATCATTTACTCAATTTGGAAAGTATATGTCGTAAAATTAACCCTAAGTAGAATGTTTAAGGTAGAAAGCAGAGGAAGACCAGATAAATACTTTAACTTGCCTCAGTGTGTAAGTCTGGCAATGAAAAAAGTCTGAGACTTAAGTTGCAATACACTTAATGCTTTCTCTTTAAAAAAAATATATTTGTAAAAGAAGGAATTCTTACCATTTGCAACAGCATGGATGGAACTAGACAACAACATGCTAAGCAAAATAAGCCAGTCAGAGAAAGATAAATATCACATGATCTCACTCATTTGTGGAAATAATGAACAACATAAACTGATGAACAAAAACAGATCCAGAGACAGAGAAGCATTGATTAGACCGTCAAACCTGAGAGGGAAGGTAGGGGATGGGAGGGGTAAGGGGAAGAGATCTTGTATGCATGCATATAACTTGTATGCATGCATATAAGCCTAACTACTGGATACAGACACCAGGGTCTTGAGGGCATTAGGTTGGGGGTGGGGAAGCAATGGAAGGATAAGGACACATGTAATACCTTAATAAAGAAAAGAAAAAGAAAAATATATTTGTACTGGTTTCAGAGAGGAAGGGAGAGGGAGACGGAGATAGAAACATCAATGATACAAGAGAATTGTTGATTGGCTGGCTGCCTCTTGTATGCCCCACACTGGATATAGAGCCCACAACCCTGTGTTGTGCCCTGACCAGCAATTGAACCATGACCTTATAATTCATAGGTTGACACTCAACCACTGAGTCACGCCAGGCAGGCTAATGCTTTCTATATTGCAGATTCATTTCCCTTTATGTCTCATCCTACCTAATAAAAGAGTAATATGCAAATCAACCATTACTCTGCTATACCCGCCAGCCACGCCCACCAGCCAATTGGAGCAAGTATGCAAATAAACCCAACCAAGATGGCTACAGCCACAGAGAGCAGGAGGGAGGCTTGGGTTTCCCAGGCAACAGAGGAAGCCAAGCTTTCCACCTGCCCTTGCCGACCTAGGTCTCCACTCAAGGCTATAAAGTTTCAATTATAGAAGGTAAATAAATCCAAACCGATATGGCTGTTGGCCAGGGAGCCAGCAGGAGGCTTGGCTCCGCTCCAGGCTACAAAGTTTCAATTGTAGAAGGTAAATAAATTCCAGATACCAGGGCTTCTTCTTGGGTCACCAGGGGGTGTGGCTGGCCTGCAAACCACCACAGACCCCTCGCTTAGACCGCCCCACGCTCCCAAGAGAATCCCCACCCTGATCCGAAACACCCTTCAGGGCAAACCAGCTAGCCCCCACCCATGCACCAGGCCTCTATCCTATCTAATAAAAGTAATATGCAGATTGACCATCACTCCAGCACACAATAGCTGCCCTCATGTGAACACAAGATGGCCACCACAAGATGGCCAGTAGGGGAGGGCAGTTGGAGGCGATCAACCCTGCAGTGGAGGGCAGTTAGGGGTGTCCAGGCCAGCAGAGGAGGAAAGTTGGAGGCAAACAGACTGGTAGGGGAGCAGCTAGACATCAATCAGGCTAGCATGGGAGTGGTTAGGGGGTGATCGGGCTTGCAGGCAGAAGCGGTTAGGGACAATCAGGAAGGCAGGCAGGCGAGCAGTTGGGAGCCAGCAGTCCTGGATTGTGAGAGGGATTTCCGACTGCCTGTTTAGGGGATCGGGCCTAAAAAGGGAGTCAGACATCCCTCGAGGGGTCCCAGATTGGAGAGGGTGCAGGCTGGGGTGAGGGACACCCCCCCACAACCCATGCAGGAATTTCATGCACCGGGCCTTTAGTTCTATATAAGATATTCCATGCTAAATAAACATGGGTGAAAATAAAATTGGTATATACTGTCTTAACCTTGAAGGGTTCAACACATTGTAGAAAATGATAAAACAAGAAGCTAACTCTAGTTGTACTCTTAGACTGTTAGTCTCCTAGACACAGTGGGGATTCTTAGCAAAAAGACTCTGTGCTTTGCTGTGAAGCACAATATTAGCCCACTAAAGATTAGAAATAAGCTCTTGTGGGGAGTCCATCTAGGGCAAGGCGGCTGGGTCCATGGCGGCTGCAGCCACGGGCTGGATGCAGGAGCTATTAGCGGGTGCTCCTACTTGGGGGAGGTGCCTGGGACCGCCCTCTTCCGGGCCCAGTGGGGAGGGGGCCTGGACCCATGTGTGGTGGGGATAGCTGCCTGGCCCTCCCCTCTCTGCCTTCCCCAAAGTTGCGGTCTCCCCGAGAGCTGGACAGTCTTATGATCCAGTGGATCCTCCTGGGGAGGCCAGGTTGGGGAGCCGGTGCCTAGCACCTGGGGCACAGGCAGGTGCAGAGACTGGGACTCAGGTAGGGATCTAGGCAGTGACTGAGGCGGCGGCTGTGCCCTGGGCCTGCCGCTCCCTTCCCTTGGGCTCGGGGAGTGGCTGCATGGGACCGGGGGTGGGGCGACGACGGCCCAGCTGTTTGGAGCAGCAGCGCTGGACACCCCCCATGGGGCTGGGGTTGAGTCGGGGACCGGGACAGGGGCTCCAGGGGTTCCATGCCTGGAGGTCAGTCAGCTGCAGCATGGCTCACAGGTCCGGCATGCTGATGCTCAAGTGTGTGGTAGTGGGCAAAACATGCCTGCTCATGAACTATGCCAACAATGCCTTCCCGGAGGAGTATGTGCCCACTGTCCTCGACGGCTACAAAGTCAGCGTCACTGTAGGGGGCAAGCAATACCTCTTGGGACTCTATGACATGGCCGGATAGGAAGGCTATGATCATCTGAGGCCTTTATCTTATCCATTTACTGATGTCTTCCTTATATGCTTCTCTGTGGTAAATCCAGCCTCATTACAAAATGTAAAAAAGGAATGGGTACCAGAACTTAAGGAATACGCACCAAATGTACCCTTCTTATTAATAGGAACTCAGATTGACCTCCGTGATGACCCCAAAACTTTAGCAAGACTGAATGATATCAAAGAAAAGCCTATATGTGTGGAACAAGAACAGAAATTAGCAAAAGAGATAGGAGCGTGCTGCTATGTGGAATGTTCAGCTTTAACGCAGAAGGGATTGAAGACTGTTTTCGATGAGGCTGTCATAGCCATTTTAACTCCAAAGAAACACACAGTAAAATAAAAGAATAGGATCAATATGTATAAACTGTTGTTTCATTACTTGAGAAACATCTTCAGTTGCCAGTGAAACTATCCATTTCTTTCTAAGAAAGCATATGAAATGCTACAGCTATACCCAGACCTCTTATAAATACTGAAGCAGTTTAAAACTTGAATGAAAAACAACCCTGTCCTCAGAATTCTATAAAATTCATTAAGAATGTTTCTTAAAGTTCCAAGAAGCAGCACACAGCATCTGAAGTTACAATTCTATCTAATTAAAAAGGGGGGGGGGTAATATGCAAATTGACCATCACTCCAACACAAGATGGCCTGCAGGGGAGGGCAGTTGGGGGAGTCCAGGCCAGCAGGGGAGGGCAGTTAGGGGTGACCAGGCCAGCAGGGGGACAGGGGCAGATGGAGAGTGGCAGGCCTGCAGGGGAGAGCATTTATAGGCAATCGGGCCGTCTGGGGAACAGTTAGGCATCTATCATTCTGACAGTGGAGTGGTTAGGGGTGATCAGGCTGGCAGGCAGAAGTGGTTAGGGGCAATCAAGCAGGCAGGCTGACAAGCATTTGGGAGCCAGCAGTCCTGGATTGTGAGAGGGATATACAACTGCCCATTTAGGCCCTATGCGATTGAGCCTAAAGGGGCAGTCTAACATCCCTCAACAGTTCCCAGATTGGAGAGGGTGCAGGCTGGGCTGAGGTACACCCCTCAATCTCTCATGCTTTTCATAGTTTAAAAAACTACAGTCACATCATGTAACTACATTAAAAAACAAAACAAAAAACAGTGCTATAAATAGGACTGCCTGGCTTAGACCATATACATTTCTGCACAGCCTTTATGGAATCTGCACACACACAAAATCTTCCTTTGTTCCAATTAATTGCTTGTATGTAAGTTGCTTTCTATTCCAGTATATCCAGAGTGGTGAAAGAAGGAGGCCAGCCACGTAGCCAAAGGTCACTCCAAGCATGCAGGAGATGGGCCACACCTGAGGAGAGAATGTATGAGATCAAAAGAGAACAAATGTTTTATTATTACTTGAGCACAAGTTAAGTGTAACCTAGATATTTCTATATTAAAGCTTAATGTGCTTTCTTAAAGAATGCCAAAAGTGTAATAAGATCATAACTGTATTTATCAGGAACACTAAAAAATGTACATGTTTTAATGTACATTAACAAGGCTTTTGTTTGATACTCGCAAACTGCATGAGACTCATGCTAAACTTACAAAAATTTTGGGTCAGATTTGCCATAATCTTGGACTCAATTTAGCTCTCTGAAGTTGGTAATTTTGTTTGTGAATTTCCACATTGTCTTGTATATCAAATGAAATGAGAAGTGTGTATGCTGACCAAATCACACGAAACTTTAAATTGTGTTAAGGAGAAATGACCTAGAATTCAAGCATGTTACATGCAATTTATAACAAAGCAGTTGCTTCCATTATAAAACTGATGTTACCTTTCAGATAGATATTGGAACCCTAGTAGAAGTTAATAACTACAACTTAAGTCAAACGCCCAGAGTATAAGTTAAAATACCGGCTTCCAGAATCCATTCTGTTCCAGCCACGTTATATTTCACAATATTACACCAAGCCAGAAGTAAATAATGTTCATTTATTCCATCTACAAACAGTGCATGTTGGTCCCTAGGTGAAAGGCCCTGTTTTTAAACTTCATGTTATCTGTGAAGCTTATTTGGCATGCTTGAGCCACTTCCAACCTTTCTCTGGGGAAAAAGGCTGTAGAACTGTGTTAGAGGTGAATCATCTTAATTATTATCTGTTACCTATTTAAGTTTCTGCTGTGGATCTACCTTATTCCACATACCATGCAACAGACAACAGAGTTAACAGAGTTTCGGTGTGAATAAACCAATGCATTTCAGAAAGGCATAATGCATTTCCCCAAGCCTTTTCTGCATTTAAACTTGCTGATGCCTAAATTATGATTTTATGTTTTTGGTAGGCTCCTGTTAATTCCCATGACTTGAGCTTATAGCTATGACTATTACATAGATTGGTTAATGGAACATTAAACTTTTATACTTGAAAATGACAGCCTTAAATACTCATACCAGTCACAAATCTAGGATGATGCACTGGCTTGTCTGGGAGCTTTGTTGAGATTTTTAAAAAACCTAAGCATCATCTTCCTCATTGAAGTGTAGAGAGTCTACTGGGTAACTAGTCAGGAGCTTTCTCTCAGAACTGGACAGTGGATGTCTTCTTTCACCCACGAAGCAGTAGTTCACATTAAGGACCTTTATGTATGCTTAAAAGGAATCTCATGTAATGTTCTCATTTACTTTTGGATTGCAGATTTTAGATAGAACTGAAAGAAATTGTATAAATCAATTAGTATATTATCTAAGTTGTCCAACACATGGTATAAAGTAACTAAGTAAAGTATCATGCATTTCTAACTTGTCTTTGGGGATTTGATAGGAATTCTTTTTTCTCAAACTCAAATCTCTGGAATTCTTCACACTTGGTTTTGTTTTACTAGCCAATGAAAGTTAAAATCTAGAATTTGTCCTACCCTAAGAGAAACAGACTTAGGAATCTGGAAACTCAGTTCTGTTATCACCTGCATTATGAATGAGCCTCAGTTTCCTCATCCTATATAATAAAAGTAATATGCAAATTAACCATCACTCTGCTCTGCCCACCAGCCAATCAGAAGCAAATATGCAAATCAACCCAACCAAGATGGCTGTGGCCATGGCGATTGCAGGAGAGAGGCTTGGGTTTTTCCAGCAATGGAGGAAGCCAAGCTTTCCGCACAACCAGACGGGCCCAGGCCTCCACTCAAGGCTACAAAGTTTCAATTATAGAAGGTCTCCACTCAAGGCTACAAAGTTTCAATCCCAAGAAAAATGGCTGCAGCCACGGATCTGGAGAGAGCAGGAGGCTTGGCTTGCCCCCAGTGATGGAGGAAGCCAAGCTTTTGCACCCCTGGCCTGCCTTGGCCTCTGCTCAAGGCTACAAAGTTTTAATTATAGAAGATAAATAAATCCCAGATACCAGTGCCTCGGGGTTGGGGGGGGGTGTTGGCCTGCAAACCACCACAGGCCCTTTGCCTAGGCCACCCCACGCCCCAAGGGAACCCCCACCTTGATCCAGGACACCCTTCAGAGCAAACCAGCTGGCCCCCACCCATGCACCAGGCCTCTATCCTATCTAAGTATAGTATGTAAATTGACCATCACTTGAACACACAAGATGGCTGCCTCTATGTGGTCAAAGATTCTGCCCCCGTGTGGACACAAGATGTCAATGACAAGATGAGCAGTTGGGAGGGACCAGGTCTGCAAGGGAGGGCAGTTGTGGGCGATCAGGCCAGCAGGGCAAGGTAGTTAGGAGTAACCAGGCTGGCAGAGGAGGGAAGTTGGGGGGGACCGGGCCTGCAAGGAAGGGCAGTTTGGGGGGGGACCCAGACCTGGCCTGCAGGGGGGAGCAGGCCTACAGGGGTGCAGTTAGGCATCAATCAGGCTGGCAGGGCAGTGATTAGGGGGTGATCAGGCTGGCAGGCAGAAGCGATTAGGGCAATCAGGAAGGCAGGCAGGTGAGCAGTTGGGAGCCAACAGTCCTGGATTGTAAGAGGGATGTGCAACTGCCTATTTAGGCCCGATCCCTGTAGGGGATCCTTCAAGGGGTCCCAGATTGGAGAGGGTGCAGGCTGGGCTGAGGGACAACCCCCACCCTTCACGAATTTCATCCACCAGGCCTCTAGTCTATAAATATGGATGTAGAACATGTGATCTCCAATGTCACTCACTTTTATCAACTTTTATGATTCTCTTCTTCACAATTATAATGGTTGACCATTACCTTTTCAGCTTCGCATTCTTAAGATGGTACAATCCTATGCATAGATTATTAGAACTTTAAGCAAAGATGATTATATCATCCGAACCTGAGATACCTTAGGTACTCTATTGAACTTGATGGGGTTTCGAGTTCCCCATTGCTTATTAAGAGCATTTTCATTGCTTTGGTTCTTGGGTATTTCTTTTTGCAAAATCCTTCCTGCCACTTTACCTAAAAACAAAAGATCTGTTATCTAGTCATTTGTTTTCAGATTGTAGAAAATTGCCTTCTTTCCAGAAATATATCTTCGTTAGGTCTTCATAGAAATTCAGACTAGTCACTGAAAAACAAATTCAAAGAAATGAAATATCTGGGAAATAAAATACTTCAAAAATCTTAGTGACTTGAATTTTATTAGTGAGTGCAAATACACTGCTTCAAATAAGGTCATGTATGAATGAACTTAAACTTAAGTTAATATGTTTTATATATAACATCCTGACGTCCTTAAAAGTAATTTTAGTGAATCCCTGAAATCTTATTTTTACTAACTTATTCCTCATTCTATCTCTAAAGGTACATCTTAGGTTAGCTGATTTTGAATTATCATATTTCCATAAGCAGAGCCTGAATAATGGTGGTTTTCTTTGTGTGTGTGTGTGTGTCTGTGTGTGTGTGTGTGTTTTAATATATTTTATTGATTTTTTTACAGAGAGGAAGAGAGAGGGATAGAGAGAAACATCGATGAGAGAGAATCATCAATCAGCTGCCTCTTGCACACCTCCTACTGGGGATGTACCTGCAACCAAGGTACATGCCCCTGACCGGAATCGAACCCAGGACCTTTCAGTCCGCAGGCTGACGCTCTATTCACTGAGCCAAACTGGTTTTGGCTGAATCATGGTTTTTATTCTGAATTATCTTAGTTATTTTAAACATTGCTTCCATTTGATTTTTAATTAATTTTAAGTACCAAATTAAATACTGTTTTGTTGGTTGTTGCTTTTTAATGATTGTTAATTTAACAATGTCCCATCTTAACACATGGGGTTGCAAATAAAATAACATTCATAGTTTACAAATAAATAAATAAATGAATGCATGAATAAATAAATAGATTAGAAATAAGTATATATCAGAATTACACTGCCTTTTGTTATTAAATAAGAGCTGTTTTTAAAACTCCTTACAACAGCCGAAACCGCTTGGCTCAGTGGTAGAGCGTCAGTCTGTGGACTGAAAGGTCCCGGGTTCAATTTCGGTCAAGGGCATGTATGTTGGTTGCGGGTACATCCCCGGTTGGGGGTGTGCAAGAGGCAGCTGGTCAATGTTTCTCATCAACGTTTCTGACGCTCTATCTCCCTTCCTCTCTGTAAAAAATCAATAAAATATATTATATATATATATATATATATTAAACAATAATTAAAACTCCTTACAACAAATGGTAGTGCCTGGAGAAAGAATGTAAGTGAAAGAAGAAAAGTCCACAGAAAGCTTTGTTACAGATTTCAGGGTTCAGGAAAGAAAGTCAACACCAAACTAAGAACAGAAGGCATTTTGTGCTTGGAGTCAAATTACTTTCAGGTTTGCTATTTGATGAAATAAAACCATCTTCTATTTTAAAATATTTCCTAGAGGCCCAGTGCACGAATTCATGCAAGGGTGGGGTCTGGCCAGCCTGACCCCAATGGGACAGATTGGGGCCAGACCTGTCAGGAGGAGGAGATGATGTGAGGTTGGCCAGCCAGACCCACCCCTGATTGGTTGGGGGGCTATCTGGCTGGGGGAAATGGGCCACAGGCAGTTGGCTGGTCATCCCTGTCCCTGATCGGGGTGGTGGGAGCCCATCAGGGGAGGGGCCGGCCGAAGGGAGGGGCTGTGGGAGGTTGGTCATGGAGGGGGGGCCTCCATAAGGCTGGTTCACTGGCCGCAGTGGATGTCATAGCAACTGGCATTCCGGTCGCTGGCTTTTTATATATATAGATAGTTACTTGAAAGATTAAATTGCAACAGTAAATGTATAATCATCATAAATGTAGCTCCTCACTTGTTAAAGGACTTTGACTATTTCAGAAATCTTTGTGGTATAATCAAACATAACACAGGATGGTATTTCCATTCTAGAGTAGCTTATCTCAGCATGCAGACAGAAGTAAAAACAATTAAAAGCATTATTCTAAACAAAATGAATATTTAAACACTAATTCTACATCAAATACTACTTTATGAACATTTTACCTCTGATTATATGTAAACTGTATAATTTACTGTCTGAATATACATTTTTTCCTTAAAGGAAGTTTTTTGAATATTTAGAAATGTAATGTTTCTTCTTTGGATGTTTACTTTGTTCCTCCAAAAATAGCTTTGTTTATTATATTTGGAAAATTACATTAGGTGCATTAACTACTTCCTGAACTTCCCAATGCATAACAACCCAGGCACATAGTATTTGCAAATGCCAGATTTTTCTCTGTATTCAGATAAAACAAGCAACCTGGGAGTTTATGGTATTTTTAGAATAATAATGCCAATGCCATGTTCAATACTAGTGGCCATTTTACAATAACGACTAGCCAATAAATAGAAGCCTGAAGGCAGCATATTGCAATTGTTATTGTGTGTTGTAAAGGAGGAAATGCATTTCAGAATATTATCACAAAATTGAAAGAAAAGGATCCAGGCAGGAATTAGAAAGAGGAAAAAAGATCAGTAAATTTAAGTCTTCAGCCACTGAGTGTTTAGTATTCATGCAGGCATTTCCCTTGTTTGGTATACCAAGATGTGTTCAAACACTAGCATTTCAACTGCCTCCTTCTCTCTTGTAATCCCTTGGGCATTGTCAGGGGAGACAGCTAATGGAAAATGCTAGTTTTTATAGATGGAAAAGGTTTAATTGTTTCCATTAGATGAAACATTTTTATGAAGTGGATGAGAGTGTATTTTATGCTTTGTATCCCATTCATAAAATGTAGATGTTTATAACTGGAGTTTCATTCCTGGAAATTCAACCTTGGCTTTTTTTTTGCTTTTTTTTTTTTTCTTCTCATTATTATTGATTTCAGAGAGGAAGGGAGAGGGGACAGAGAGATAGAAACATCAATGATGAGAGAGAATCGTCAATTGTCTACCTCTTGCATACTCCCCACTGGGGATTGAGCCCACAACCAAGCTATGAGCCCTTGACCAGAATCAAAACCGGGACCCTTCACTTTGCAGGCCAATGCTCTATCCACTAACCAGGGGTCCTCAAACTTTTTAAAGTGGGGGCCAGATCACGGTCCCTCAGAGAGCTGGAGGGCCGGACTATATGAACTACTAATTCCTACTGTAACACCTCGGCTGCGCTCACTGCCCAAAAAACCTGGCGGGCCGGATCAGACTCCTCTGCGGGCCGCAGTTTGAAGACCCCTGCACTAAGCCAAACCAGCTAGGACCAACCTTGGCATCTTTTTATGTAATCTATACCATGGAAATGGCATCTCCACACCCTATGTACTTTACATGAAGTTTTAAAAGAAAAGATGGCCTCTTTATGCCTTTTTTCTTTTACTTTCTATAATTTATATACATACCTATTAGCCTTCTAAAGGTTGGAATACCATATGATCCTTGTGTTTGGACTTACGACTATTAGAATTATTTTATTTTCTTTTTAAAAATTCAGTTCTTTTTCCTTTCCTCCTTTTTGCTGCTTGCCTAATTTTTGGTAAAGAAAAATTATTTGACTACTCAGCTACTTAAACATTTCACTCTATTCCAAAATCCCATTTTTTGTGTTATATTTCTCTGTCTCCCCCACCCCCACCCCCCCCCACCCCCCCCTTATACCATTCTCCCTTTAAAAACTCCACACCTGTTCATTATGGAGCATCTCTTCTCCTTGTCTTGCTGTCTTTGTTAATTCAGCAGGCCTTTTATGTAAACAGTGTCAGGCAATGAATATGCCAAGATAAACAGTACCTATTTTTTGTTCTCATAAAGCTTACAAGTCTTGGGGCCAGCTGTTCACTTCACTGCTCAGATTGCTACATTCCCCCATTCTTGTCTCTATGTGTTTTCTTTGCAAGGATTTACTTAAGCTTTTAACTAGCCCACATTCTAGTGCTTATTTTTAAAAGGTTTCAGAATCTTGTCCACTGTATAGATACACTTCACTCATTCTCCCTGCATTCTGAAAGTATAGATGACGGTGATCCTAAGACAGCATATGATTTATGAATATTAGATACCATTGCATCCATCCATTTCTTCCAGTAGCCTCTGCAGCTATTATACAAATCATTTTCTAATAAAGTCAGCCCTCTGTATCAGCAAGTCCCACATCCAGTCTACAGTTGGTTGAAATTCACGGATATAGAACATGCTGATAGGAGGGCCCACTAAACAACTTGTGTATCCAGTCTGTGAAGGTTCCTGGAGCCAATCCCTTGTGGATATCAAGGAACAACTGTGATTACAATAGATTATAATTTTTTCCCCTTGTTTTTATTCTTAGCACAAAAGTTAGGACTCACGAGATGCAACCCCTTTGTTTGTTAAACTTAAAAGTTAATATGACTCATGAAAATAGTGTAAACCTTTTTTTCTTCTAGCATATTAAGTCTTCCACATCAAGCATCTCCAGTGTCCCGAACCCCAAGTCTCCCTGCTGTAGACACAAGCTATATTAACACACCTCTTATCCAAGACTACAGGCATTCTTTCCACATGACACCCATGCCTTATGACTTACAAGGTGAGTCACCAATTATTCTGTATTGTCACATAGCATTTTGGATGACTGTGATTTATATAGTCTTCTTCTGGGTGAATCTAAGGAAGAATTGAAAGATTGGGAAAATGGGTTTGGGCCTATGGAACTGGTCATAAATAAATACAAATCCAGTTTCTTATTTGTACTTTCATCAATAGCCAGAGTTTTGCTACCAGTGATAACACTAATGCAATGATCTCTAGGTTTTGTGGACTTCAAAATAGTCTACAAGTTGTTTTTTGGGTGATTTCTTATATGCTGATTTGAATTTTGATACTTAGAATATTATGTTTTGTTCCCTGAATCCAGTTATGATGCAAGAGGCATTGTGGGTAACTATTTTGTATCATCTTTTAGATAATGCAGAATTGAAATACTACAAGGTTTTTTTGTTCTAGTGAAACTGATTCTTCTTAATTTTATTTATTTTTTATTAATCCTCACCTCAGGTTATTTTTTCATTGATTTTAAGAGAGAGTGGAAGGGAGGAGTAGAGACACATCGATGTGAGAGAAAGACATTGATTGGTTGCCTCCTGCACACACCCCAACCAGAGCCAGGAATCAAGCCTGCAACCTAGGTTCATGACCTTGAATGGAATCGAACCCAGGGCCATTCAGTCCTTGGGCTGATGCTCTATCCTGAGAAGAATCAGAGCTGATTCTTTTCTAAAGTAGTTTGAAATGTCATTATACCTATTTGTATAATGTATTTTGAGTTAATGATCCTTACATTACCAAAAAGAATTATTATTATTCTCATATATCTTCATAATTTAATAACTTGTATATTATCCATATAATCGAAGAACATTTTTCTTTTTTATTACAAAAAGACATATAGGCTCATTGTAGAAAATTTACCACAAAATGCAAAGTGGAAATTTCCCTCCACACCTCCCCAGCAGAAATCTCAGGCCACTGGCAAGGATTCTTGGGAGCTGAGGTAGTTGATTGGCTTCTTAGTAACTGTAATGGAAAAAAAAACAACCCTATTTCAGCTCCATCCAATAGAACTTCCTGCAATGAGGGAAATGTTGTAATCTGCCAGCTAACATAGTAGCTACTAACTAGCCACATGGTGAGCATTTGGAATGCTAGTGTGACTGAGGAACGGAGTTTTTTATTTTCTTTAATATTAGTAAATTTAAATAGTCATGTTATTAGCTGCTCTTGGACATTGCAGCCCTATTTTTCACTTAGCCCAATGCAGGTCTTCATGTTATAATCTGTTCTACGGTAGGCAATTGGTGGGTCCCTACTGACTACACTGTCATATTTGTGTCTATCTTTGCTTGCACTTTTCCCCAAGTTAGAGGTCATACAGGCATTTTACTCGCAGTGGTTTACTTGCTCTTCTTTGCATTACACACCGGGCAATAGAGACAAGAATGCAATTTGCAAGGGTGGCAGCCAGGGATAGGAGCTGACCCTCTATAATAGCTGCCACCTCAATAATCAGTCTGCCCTCAGAGTTTCCCTCTCCATAGTGTCAAGTGAGCACACTTAAGAAAGAAAGAAAATGTGTGTACAACTTGCTTAACTTTTTTAACTTCAAACTTGATCATTCACAAACATGAGGGCAGCAGTAATTACATATCTCATGAGGTGCTTGTGAGGAATAAATCAGAGGAGCTTGAAAAGTTTCCGAAGAGGAGTCGATGAGAGCATTTGGAGGAAAGTGCTAGTCAGTTCATACGAGGTCTGACAGGGCAGCAGCGGTCCAGGTCCCACAAGTGGGGTCACTAGGAGGGCACGTCATTCCTAATTGGACTTCAGGCTCAGTAATCTAGAGAAGGGAGGGATGTAAAACATTTAGCCCAACTCTTCTTTTTTTTTTTTTTTTTTTTAAATATATTTTATTGATTTTTCACAGAGAGGAAGAGAGAGGGATAGAGAGTTAGAAACATCGATGAGAGAGAATCATCGATCAGCTGCCTCTTGCACACCCCCTACCGGGGATGTGCCCGCAACCAAGGTACATGCCTTTGACCAGAATCGAACCCGGGACCTTTCAGTCTGCAGGCCGACGCTCTATCCACTGAGCCAAACCAGTCCCGGCCCAACTCTTCATTTTTAAATTAAATTCTAACTAAATTAGAATTAGCATTTAAAATTAATTTTGAGGCATTTGGGAGACTTTTTTTCCCAAAAAAATTAAATTTTTTTTTTTTTTCTCTTACAGGATTAGATTTATTTCCTTTCTTAGACAATCAGGTATGTAATATGGGGGGGAAATGCTATATTTTAACATTGAAAAGTATAATATATAGCCAAGAGGAAGAAAATAAATTTTATTAGAAAATTTAGGGTAGTCATACCTGTTACTGTATTGTTAAAGTTTTAATTAAGAATTTAAATCAGAACTCATTGTCAGCTGTGCCTGAGTATGTAAAAGGACGGCATCCAACGGGAGTGAATCGTATTGATTAATACTTTTTTTAATCCTCACCTGAGGACATGTTTATTGATTTGAGAGAGAGAGGGAGGGAGGGGGGAGAGAGAGAAAGTGAAACAGCAATGTGACAGAGAAACATTGATTGTTTGACTCCGTACATGCCTAGAGCAGGCACCAAGGTATGGATCCTGACCTAGATTTGAACCGGTAACCTTTTGGTGTACAGAACCACACTCCAGCCGATTGAGCCACCCAGCGTGGGCTTTACTGGCCAAATAGCTCCATAAGAAAAATAGGGTAGACTCTCTTTTCTGCTACTTCTGAGTGTGTGCCAGTTTGGAAATACAATTTTGAAAATTGCTTTCAATACAAATTAAAACAAAAATAATTTTTTTTTCTGTTTCAGATAAAAAAATGTCTCAGGATCAATAATTTGATCATTTCATAAGGCCATTTGATTTTATAGAATGGTTTTTGTTTTTATTTTTGTCTAAAGTTTCCCCAATTGACACCTTCCCACAGCCATTCCCGCCTTGGGCAAGCCCCCACCGCCCTAGTGTGATTTTACAAAATGTTTTAATAAATACTTCAAAAAAAAACCCAGATCCTCAGAATATATTAAAGTTAGGACTTTGTTCTGCCGAGAGAAAGCTTATGAATGTGTAAGTATAATTAACATTTGTTCTGTCCTTTCTCCCCTCCCTAGCATTATAACACCTCCCTCCTGGCCGCTGCAGCAGCGGCAGTTTCGGATGATCAAGACCTCTTACATTCTTCTCGGTTTTTTCCATATACCTCGTCCCAGATGTTTCTTGATCATTTGAGTGCAGGAGGCAGTACTTCTCTGCCAACCACCAATGGAAGCAGCAGCGGCAGTAACAGCAGCCTCGTGTCCTCCAACAGCCTGAGGGAGAGCCACGGCCACACGGTCCCCAACAGGAGCAGCACGGACACTGCGTCCATCTTTGGCATCATACCAGACATTATTTCATTGGACTGAGGCCCCTGCCCCTGCTGCGCTCATCCCCACCCCAGGTTAAGTGAACTTGGCAGAAAGAAGAGAACTTTGTGCTCTGTTTTACCTTACTCTGTTTAGAAAAGTACACAAGCGTGTGTTTTTTCCTTTTTTTAGGGAAAAAAATTAAAAGAAATGTACAGAGAACAAAACTATATTTTCAGTTTTACTTTTGTATATAAATCTAAGACTGCCTGTCTGATATAACACTTGTAAAAATAAACCAAAAAAAAAGGAAAGAAAAGGAAAAAAAGAAAAAAATAACAAGTACCCGCAAAACACCTTCAGTTCAATTTTCTGGATTCTGAAGATTTTTTTTTTTTTCATCATTTGTCCTATGGTTTTGGTGTTAATTTACTTCAATGGCATTATTTTATTTGCAATAACAAAAGGAATTGCATGTATGAAGTTTTAAATTGTGGGCTTTTCTTCGTTGTGGGGAGGGGGCTGTGGGCATAGTTTTAATTTCCATTTTCTAAAAATGACAGACTTGAGTTTTGTTCGTGTGTGCACATTTTATCCAGCCTTAAGTTATAAATCTCATCTGTCCCACTGCATTCCCTATGTATTTTCAGGACATAGTTCATGAATGTGTGTTTCCAGTGTGTGCGTCTGCGTTTTTCTGTCATCACCGTTCCTTCTCTTCCCGAGTTTGTATTCAGTTGATAATCAGTTGCCTGCTTCTTTCAAACTGCTTTGAAGTTCTTGAACTCACATAGGAGCATCTTTATTGACTATTCCAATTGCATGTTCTCCATCACAGATTCCCCCTTATTTGCTAGATACCCCTGAGAATATGTTTTTAGAGGCTGGAGTAAAGCTGTCTGGGTAAAGGGGTAGGCTTAGCAGACCTGTGAATAATATGCTTTAGTCTAGCTCTTTACTCTAAATTTGGATTGCCAGTATTATGCACTTAAACAAAGTCTGTGAACACCTACTTTTTTAGCCACAGGGTAACAAGACTTCTTGTAAGATCTGCATACCAAAGTAGGAAGTAAAAATAGCTTAGACAGCCCTGTTGTGTGTCTTGTGCAGCTGACAGAGAGAGATAAGGTTGCATTGCCTCCCCCCAGAAAAAGAAGAAAGTCAATTATCCTAAAAGTATATTCTCTTCAGACAATACAATGCGCCATACGTGTCCATCTGTAGAAACCTGCTATCTGATCAACAGCTGAAATTCAAAATGGGCTTGATTCTTAGTCATTTTATTCTTTGGCTCTGAGTGTGCCCAGTTGCTTAGCTATCTTGTTTATTTTCCACCTTTTAAAAGACAAACATGGCATAGGAAAGTCAGGTATGTGTTTTTGTTTTTAGAATTCATGGATCAGTCTATTCTTATTAATAATGCAACATGTAAATATCGACAACTGTTTTCAGGAGATGAGTGAGAGCTGGAGGGAAGGAAAAGTTCTGCTTGTGTTCCACCATCCGCCTCAGAGAAGGTTATACCCTTTTCCAGCTGATAACGGAGTCTGGGAAGATTTTTAGCTGATGAGAGGTCTAGCAGGTTAAACAGAGCAGATCAGGAAGGGGCATCACGATGACCAGTTTTCCAGACTGGATCTCGTATCACAACTGTTAGTTCTCAGAGCTGATGAAGGGCCGGCCACCTTTGTGTGTAACGTTGTTTTAAACCTTGCAAAACGACCTCCTGTAATCCAGATAGACTTCAAGATGGTGGTTATCTTTGGTTGTATGATAAGATTACTGCTCACATGACTGTGGCATCTAAAAATAATATGTTTCTTACAGCATCTCTCTGCCACTAAATTGTTGACTTGAATTTTGAAAAACAAGTTAATGTTGATATGTATATGTGTGTGTGTATATATGTATTTATAGACAAGTGTGTGTGAGTGACAAATATAGTCTTCCCCAAGGCATGTGTATTCCACACATACATGACTGAGTTAGTCACTAAACAATTTGCAATAAAAAAAAAAAAGATTTATTGTTGGTTAAAGCAGGAAGTAGTTAAATTTTAAAATGAATCTGGTGTTATGGCGAGTAAATACTTTAAGAACTCTCGTTACCGTATTAACTTAGGCTAATACCTAATAGTATAATTTGTCTAAATTGAGATTGGGATACAAATTACTTAAAATTGTGGGGAGTTGCTTTTTCACATTGCAATAAGAAACATTTCTATTCAACTATATAAGATAAAATTAATAGTTTTCTACGTCTTTGGTTTTTTCTGTCATTGATGTTAGTGGTCTCAAAATTCTCATCAGTAACTTCGTATGATGCTGAATTACAAACTCTGAATGATCCAGTTGGAAACCTGTCCCTTGACTTTCTTCAGCCGGTTTTGGAGTGGGTTGATTTCCCCTCCGTGTCCTGCGTTTAGCCGCCCACGGGAAGAATGGGTGATAGGAGAAGTGAATGTCTGTCTGGTTCGTGGCTTTGGTCATATCTCCGCAGGAGAAACATTCATTGTCTCTTCATTTTAGTTCATTCTACCAGGAGTCTGTTCCCTTCAGTT
This sequence comes from Pipistrellus hanaki, assembly GCF_964339955.1. Lineage (NCBI taxonomy): Eukaryota > Metazoa > Chordata > Mammalia > Chiroptera > Vespertilionidae > Pipistrellus > Pipistrellus hanaki. Next base: position 40,567,320 of record NC_140503.1, on the reverse strand, counting down.
GCTGACTTTTCAAAATGTTGGTATTAGTAGTAGCTATTACTTTGTTGGTCTCATGGCCAATATTATTAGAATTTCATGATCTGTAGTAATTATTAGAACCATGCACTGTATCTTTTAAGGTTTTTTTTTTAAGTATATAGTCATTTCATCTCTCTATTCCTTAGCCCGCCCACTCCTCCACGCATGGAGAATTAGTGATTCTCAGAATCTTTAGGCAAGTTGTCACCATCTCCCTTGCCTTGGTCTTTCATAATAGGTGTGCATATGTTTGTGTTTCTGTATAGTATTGTATGTGTGTGTATCACACATATTTGGTAAAATAGCTGTTTGACTAACAGGATTGAAGTGGCTTTTTAGTTATTTTGTGGGCATTATTGGAGACCTTTTTAAAGCAATCTGAAGTTTAACCATGCCACACTTGGTTGACTAATTTATTTTGAACATTTAAGTTTTTTTCTATATTAATTTAGACATTATCACAATTCTGTATCATTAGCAACTTAGGAAAGATTCACTCAAGCTTCTGAAAAATGGGATACCTTGGCAAATTCTACTTTGAGTCAAATGTTTGAAGCTGAATGAAAATATATCCCAATTTTAATTTCTAATGAACATTTTTAAATAATTCCAGTTTTTAGTACATAAAACACTTTAAGATCTTCAGGACTTTTAGAGCACATTTGAAATTATTTAGTAAGAGTTTTGTTTTATCAGAATATGTTGAATTTTGTTTTATAGTTAAAAATAAACCAACACGAAACCACAAAGCTTAGATTTCAGCAAGAGGGAGGGAGATTAGCTGGTGGTCCCAGAGTGTGCTGCTGTTAATTGTTTAATTAACAAAGGGGAAATGTATATAAACATTTATATAAAAGTTATCATAAATTCCATAAACTTAAATCTGTGATTCATTGCCTTAAGACTTTCTCTCTTAGAATTTCCATACCGCATGCCAAACCAGTAAAATGGCTTTTAAAAATGTATAGTAAACCAATGTCAGTTTGTATAAAAGTACCAAGTGAAGATATTTATTACATGCATTGGAAAAAAATTGTTTACCTATTGAATGTTACCTGTTTATGTAGAGCTCTTTAGATGTAATAAAAGAAAAGCCTTCAGTTAATTTGTCTTCTGTAAAATACACTGCTGGGTGTGCAAGGGGACAGTCTAAGGAAAGGCCATATGCTTTGTGCTTCCAAAGCACCTTTCATCCAGAGATTTCAAAGCATGACGAGTAATTCTTTTGCAGCATGCTTTGAGGTAAGTAGTGAATGTACAGTCATCATTCCCCTTATTGAAATATGGTTGGCTTTGTAATGAACCGCAGCATGTTTTGTTTTAAACCTGTTTAATCTGCAATTTGAGAGCTAAAAGCTACAGTTGCCTTTTTTTTTTTTTTTTTTTTTTTTGTATACAATACTCGGTGCTAGATAAACCAACTGAAATTCCAGGAATGAGCATAAAGCCTGGACATGGGGTGGTGTAAAATCCGTTTCTGGGACAGAGGTTTAGATCAGAGAGGCCTCCCGGGACTTTAGGACCCCAGCCACTGAAGACCCTTAATCAGGGGCACTGCTCAGTGGCGATGAACCCCGGTTCTAATGAGCATTTCTCGGCCCTGGCTGGGTTGCTGAGTTGATGCAAGTGTCATCCCGTACATCAAAAGGTGGTGGGTTCGAATTCCGCTCAGGCACATACCTATGTTGAGGGTTGGATCCCTGGTCAAGAGCGTGAGGGGAGGCAACTGATGGAATGTTTCTCTTTAAAAAAACATACTGAGGCCATTTCATTTATCAGACAAAAGGCTTTAAGGTAAAGTACCCTCACTTAGAGCTCAGGACTTTCTTGCCCGGTTTCATCTAAATCTCAGGTGTCTACTGTCTAATCCTTGGTATCCCAGGTTGGCTGTGCAGGATTTGCTTCCTAACGTCCAAGATGAATTCAAAGGAGGTGTGGGCTAAGGCCCTTGATCCGTGGCTGAAAGTGAAATAAAGCAGTTCTCCACGTTGCTGGTTAGCAGCACCTAGCCAGCCCTCGGGGACTTACCACGATGGTAATGAGGTTTCTGCACCTGGCCCTGACGGGGCCCTGGGAGCAGTGCTGCCACGCCTCTATTTCTATTTTTATATTAAAGAAGGCTGCCAAATGGTACACCCTGAGACCCCACAAAGCCTGGTTCTGGTTCTGCTCCTGCACAGTGTGAGCCTGCGCTCCCAGCTAGACAATCGGCTTCACCTACTTGGTTGGGCCACTTACTGCCGCCCTCCTCAGAACCCTTCTCTACAGCTTCTAGGAATTCCTACTCTCGTTGGCAGTCACTGGTGAGATCATTGCACTAGAACGGACGGGCCCCTGCGTTTCCCTGGTGGCTGGCCCTGTGTTTGTGCCTTGAACAGCCTCCCAGGAGACATCTCCCTCGGCTTGGTTTGCTTTTGCTTTCACCACTGAGCACCGTCAGACAAAGCCACAGCCCAGAGAGCCCAGTTTTGATACATATAAGGACGAAAATCTCTGTACTTAGAACGCTACCCCCAACATGCCAGTGTGGGACTCCAACCCTTTTTAGGGCAGGCCTGACACCACTGGATCCACAAATTGGATGAGCACACACACGGCACCAGCCGGCGCTCAGCTAATTGACCCGGCAGGACCAGTACCCCTACTACTAGGGCTCTTGCTGTATCATGGCAATGGCCCGTTACATCCCCTTATTACTTCCCATTAGTCATGGGAAATGGCTTGGAGCCATGATCAATTTGACCCACGTGAGCAGACCCATCCCATTCTTGTGAACCTCTCTGATCACAGGCTGGGGGAGCTGGACATTCTGACAGGAGCATCAGAAAGGGCTTTCCACCACAGTGATGCTCAGTGGTTAGAGCCTCAGCCCGTGGACTGAAGGGTCCTGAGTTCGATTCTGGTCAAGGGCACATGCCCAGGTTGTGGGTTCTATCCCCAGTAGGGGGCATGCAGGAGGCAGCCGATCAGTGATTCTCATCATTGATGTTTCTATCTCTCCCTCTCCCTTTCTCTCTGAAATAAAAATACATTTTTATAAAAAGAATCTCTTTAGCACATACATTTAAGAGAAGGAAAAAAGGTTTTCCCAGTTCTGCGAGGCCTGGGTCACATTGGTTTCCTCTGGTGCGGAAAGTCAGATCCTTCTGCCCACTGTTGAGCGGAGGCTGCCTTGTTTTACCTGGTCCCCACCCTGGATTCTGTGTCTGTGGATGAATCTGCATGGTGTCACTGTGTGTGGAGATGGGAATGAGAATCTGTAAGTGGCCCTGTGCTACTGCAAGAAATATTGCCATCGTTTTTTTGTTTGTTTGTTTTAGCTCGGCTTGTTGCTATTTCTCAGCCGGCACTGGCTTTGTCTTAGAAATGTGGAAGATGGTTCCAGCACCCAAATATAGAATGCAGCCTTTTGGTTGATTGCCCTTCTTCGCAGAAACACTACCATGGAAACTCAGAATGGCACAGAGCTCTCCAGTTTGCAAAGACATTTTCAAGTCATTAACTCAGACCATCCTTAGCAGGCTCCATGAGGTAAGAATGAGGAATCTGCTTGGCTGGCGTGACTCAGTGGTTGAGCATCAACCTATGAACCAGGAGGTCATGGTTCAATTCCTGGTCAGGGCACATGCCCAGGATTGTGGGCTTGATCCCGAGTAGGGATCTGTAGGAGGCAGCCGATCAATGATTCTCTCTCATCATTGATGTTTCTATCTCTTTCTACCTCTCCCTTCCTCTCTGAAATCAATAAAAATATATTTAAAAGAAAAAAAAAAGGAATCTAATGTTAGTGAAGATTCTAAGGCTCTGAGCTGTGAAATGCTTGGCCCAAAGTCAGACAGCTGGGGAATGGCAGAGTCAGGACTGGAACCCAGGCCCATCTCCAAACCAGAAGCTCTTTCCAAGCTGTAAAAGGCTAAACGAATGGCAGTTATTAAAATTATTAGGGGTGGGTGGGGGTTAGGGGAAGAGATCAACCAAAGGACTTGTGTGCATGCATATGGGCCTAGCCAGTGGCCATGGACAACAGGGGGGTGGAGGCATATGTAAGGAGGGGTTTGGGATGGGAATGGGGGGGATAAGGACAATTATGAGAGACCATAATCAATAAATTAATTTAAAAAATTAATTATCTTTTATTAAGGACATGCTGATACCATGGCCGAAATCATTTATTTTCATTGCTACGTTATCCTCTGCTACAGTCAGAGAGCACCATGCCGCTGTGCTGTCTCCCTAGAGTGAAAGGAACACTTTTCTTGTTAAAATTTCATCCGTCTGGTTTTCAGGCCCAAGGGAGGCTCTCTTGCATCCTCTCCATTCAGTAGTCGGGCACAGGAATGGCGATCTTCTGGATAAATTCATCATACTTCACTTTGCCGTTTGGGTCTATATTTGCTTCTCTGAAAAGATCATCCACTGCAATAAATCACATTAATTTTTCAGTTCATCTTTGCTGCTATGGTACAGGACATCGAGTTCTTGGGTGTTGGGGCTCCCCAGAGGTGTTCTCTGAGTGTCCAGTTGACTGTTCACATAGACCAGGAATCAGACCGCCAACAGACCAGGACAAGCCACCCCCAACCTGAGACCACGGATACCACTCTGAGTTCATCGGATTTCACTGAAGCCAAGCCACCTTGTGTTTTTGTCAGTTTTGAAAGAAAACACCCTATATTTCTGGTACCTGTAGTTGCAGAAATCTTTGGCATGGGTTTGGCCTCCCACAGCTCACCCTCCAGCTTCCCAGCTGATCGGGCCCCCTCGGCAGCTCCATCCTGGGCCACCATGGCCGGGCTTTGGCCTGCCTGGCCTGCCTGCCTTCCCTTCCAAATGGGCACGCCCCACCCCAAGAGAGGACTTGGTGACAAGTGGTGTCGCCACCATCACCTCTTTTTAAAAGTCTGTGTTTGGGGGATAGGGATACTTGGAGAGAAAATAAACTCAACTGTGTCTAAAGCTGAAAGGGTACACAACTGCCATTGCTGCCAAAACCGGTTTGGCTCAGTGGATAGAGTGTTGGTCTGTGGACTGAAAGGTCCCAGGTTCGATTCTGGTCAAGGGCATCTACATTGGTTGCAGGCACATCCCCAATAGGGGGTGTGCAGGGGGCAGCTGGTCGATATTTCTCTCTCTTTGATGTTTCTAGCTCTCTATCCCTCTCCCTTCCTCTCTGTAAAAAATCAATAAAATATTTTTTTTAAAAAAAAACAAAAAACCTGCCATTGCCCTCTATGATGCTGCTCCAAAAATATTGCTTTGTTTACTTGTTTCTTCTGGTTCTGGATTCCTTGCACAAAATACTAGTTTGTCCCGGATCTCGGCAAGAAGGACCATTTTGGTGCTCGCTTTGGCAGCACGTATACTAAAACTGGAGCGACGCAGAGAAGATTAGCATGGCCCCTGCACAAGGATGACACACAAATTGGTGAAGCGTTCATATTTTTTTAGAAAAAGAAGGGCCATTTCAGTTTATATGAAGAGGGCCGCCTGAGAAGGCACATGGGCATTCTTTAAATTGTCTCCACAGAGCCTCTCAGAGCCAATCTACCGTTGGCGCTTTGAAAAATCCTGACCCTCTTGCAAAAACGGTCTCCCTGCCCTGTGTCAGCTTCCTCAGCCCTAGACCTCCCGACAGTGATGCCCGGCAGTTAGAAAACATCCTGATCCTCTGCTTGGCAGCCCCCTCCAGAATGTAATTACTGTGCTCCACGCCCGAGCCGCCCGTGGTGCCGGGTATTTTTAGAATGTGGAGAATGCTAAGTTATCTTCATGGTTCCAACCATCCCAGCGGACAGGTCCGACGCCAGCTCAGAGCCACCACTGAGCAGCCTCCGGTCCAGAGAAGGGGCCTCAGCGGATAGCCAGGCGCTGGGTCTGCCTGCCGGGTGGGTTGCCGTTCACGGTGAACCCACAAAGAACCAGGATCCCGGCGCCAGCCTAGCCCAGGCTTAAAAAGGAGCCCTCGCTGACAGCCTTCAGCTGCTCCAAGGATGCTCCTTGGTAAGATGGATTTCCTTTCAATCACCTAGAGTTCAAGGTTCCTACTTCTAGGGTCATTTTCCCTGTCTCCCTCAGCCAAACAAAGGGTAATCCGTCTCGCAGCTTGTCGGGAGCACACTGCCGTTTTCCTTGAAAGGTTTCCTGACTGGTTGAACGAGTGAGGAACGTGGATGAGTTTGGGGCCCGGGCTATGACTTGAGACAGGGATCGTGAACCATAAGAAGGAAGCCCAGCTGGCCCTCTCTGCTAGCCCTCCTCCTGGCACCTCACAGGCCGAGAGGAGTCCTGAGAGCCCGGGGGGGGGGGGGGGGGCGGCCCCTGGTCCCCCGCTCAGCCAGAACAGCGACAGTGACAGTGAAAGACGGGACAGCGCCAGCCTGGAGGAGTCTGCTCCTGTCACGGTGTGTAAATGCCGTGTGCTGAGCCTTGGTCCACTTTATCGAATGTTAGCTCCTGGGGGACCTGAGGGATTGTCTATTGGAACCTCATTTCCCAACAAGGAAGCTGAGGAGGGTGAGTGAGGTTAAGAAACCTGTCGGAGGCCCAGCCAGCGTGGCTCAGAAGTTGACGTTTGATCTATGAACCACGAGGTCATGGTTGGAGTCCTGGTCAGGGCACATGCCTGGATTGCAGGCTCAATCCCCAGTCGGGGGGCATGCCAGAGGCAACAATCAATTATTCTCTTTCATCATTGATTTTTTATTTTTAAAATATATTTTATTTATTTTTTTACAGAGAGGAAGAGAGAGAGAGAGAGAGTTAGGAACATCGATGAGAGACATCAATCAGCTGCCTCTTGCACACCCCCTACTGGGGATGTGCCCGCAACCAAGGTTCATGCCCTTGACCAGAATCGAACCCTGGACCTTTCAGTCCGGAAGGCTGACGCTCTATCCACTGAGCCAAACCGGTTTCGGCTCATCATTGATATTTATATCTCTCCCTCTCCCTTCCTCTCTGAAATCAATAAAACGTATTAAAAAAAAAAAAAAAAAAAAAAGAAAGAAAGAAAGAAGCGTGTCTGAGGTCCTCCAGGATGAGCAGGAGCCAAATCTAATTCCAACCACAACCTGCAACCCCTCCTGGTTTGCTGTGTTTAACCAAAGGCCCCACATCACTGAGGCCTGTTTCCTCCACCCACTGTCCCAGCAGCATGAGGAGAAATCCCAGCCCCCGGGGCGGTGGTGGGGACTCTGGGTGGTGACTCTAAATGGCAGCTGTGGTCGGACCCAGGGCCAGCGGGCAGGCAAATGGTCCAGCATTGGGGTGGCCCTTAACCACATGCGAAGGGATTTCCCAGAAGACCCGGCCCCGTGCCCTGCTTGAGGCAGGAAGGCACACTGGGCTGCTGGGGGTCCGAGGCAAAGGCCTCTCATGGGTCCTGTGGCCAGCAGCCCCAGCAAAGGCTGCCATGGACACCCCTTGGGAAAAGCTGTTAGAGCTGGTGGTGTCATGAGGAGAGGGAACAAAGCAGCATCTCAGGCCCAGCCAGCGTGGCTCAGTGGTTAGCATCAACCTATGAATCAGGAGGTCATAGTTCGATTCCTGGTCAGGGCACATGCCTAGGTTGCTGGCTTGATCCCCTGTGTGGGGCACGCAGGAGGCAGCCAATCAATGATTTGCTCTCACAGTTGATCTCTTTCTTTCTCTTTCTTCCTTCCTTCCTTCCTTCCTTCCTTCCTTCCTTCCTTCCTTTCATTCTTTTTTAAAATATATTTTTATTGATTTCAGAGTGGAAGGGAGAGAGAGAGAGAGAGAGAGAGAGAGAGAGAGAGAGAGAGAGGAATCGAACCTAGGACCTTTCAGTCTGCAGACACTCTAATCCACTGAGCCAACCATCTAGGGCCATCATTGATGTTTCTGTCTTTCTCTTCCTTCCTTTCTCTGAAATTTAAAATATATATATATTTTAAGTAGCATCTCAGTTTGGACACCTGGCAAGAGCAGCAACTTCAGAAAACAGCTGTGCAAAAGAAGAGCCTGTGATGGGCAGAGGGTGGGGAGATAGGGGAAGGTGGGGAAGGGGGAGGGAGAGGAGGGGGGCAGTAGAAGAGGGAGGAGTGTCCGTGACCTATGTGCAACTCCCAGCTCTGCTACCGCACGCCACTCAGTTCGCCTGTGTCTGTGTCAGTGTGTGTGGGGGTCACTAGTGTTCCCAGGGGTGTCTAGCTCTAAATAAAGGCCCACGGTGAAAGCTTACATTCAGGGCGAGGCCCAAGGAGCTCCCACTGGGTTTCCCAGGCCACCTCTTCGCCCTGTTAGATTGCTCCCGCTCCCCCGGTCCTGGCTCTTCCTCGGACTCCAGCCCAGAGCTCACCCTTCTGGCCCCCCAGTCGCAGCCTCCGGGGGCGGGCATGAAGCGCGGTGTCCGCACCGTCCGGGCCGTGGATTGGGCTCTGGTGTCCCCCACCCCCCCCAGGCCCCTCCTGCTGCAGGAGAGAGGGACGGGCCGTTACCTTCCTTGTGGGTGAGCTTCTCCCCCAGCTTCGTGAGTTTGGACCGCAGCTCCGACGCCATGATGTAGCCCTTCTTCTCCTTGTCCGCCATCAGCATGGCCAAGAGAATCTCTTTCTTTGGGTCCTCTTGTTTGATTTGCATGTGCATCATGGTCAGGAAAGTGGAGAAATCCAGCTCCCCGTTTTTGTCTAGGAAACCCCAAACACGCAGAGTGAGCCGGAGGGAAAGGCTCCCCGCCCGCCTCCTGCCCAGCGCGCACAGCCGGCTCCGGGGCCGCCGGGCTCAGGAAGGCCCTGCTGGTGGCGGGGAGGAGGGTCCGCCCTCTCCCGAGGTCCCACCTCGGATCTGCCTCCGGGCCCCCTCCCAGCATCGCTCAGGGCCGGCGGGTGTCATCTCCCCACGCTGCCCCCCGAGGAGCAGGAGCTGTGCGGGGCAGTGCCTCCCCGAGCAGAGGCAGGACGGGGGTGGAGCGCCCCCGCCGCTGCTCCCTTCCGGAGCTGCTCCGGCGCCCTGCACCGGAGCCATACATCTCCGTCCACCCCTCAGCAGCCACCCCCGACACCCACAGGGAGGGACGGGACCCCACCGGGCCTCAGGCCCAGTCCCATCTGGGCTGGTTGCTTGCTTTTCCCCTCACTGCAACCACCCAGCTCCCCAGCCCAGGCCCTCCTCTGGGCATGTGTGGGGGCCTCGGCCCTGGCCTGGCCCGGGTAGGACGGCAGGAAACTGGAACTTCCCCTGACCACAGCTTCCTGTTTGGAGACGGTAACCAAAGGAAGCCGCCACCCCTTGGCGGTCACTGAGCACCTGTCCCTGGGCTCTCGGCCTGCAGAGGCCACCCAGCCTGGCCGCCCAGCGCTGCTGCACTCCCGCTCTGAGGGGACCTTGGGGTAACCCCAGAAGATGGTGGGGAAACTGAGGTTCAGGTGGCTCCGGATCGAGTGGTCTTTCCAGGCCACGCCCCTTCTCTGGGCCAGTCTTTCCTTCCTGAGTGTCCAGCTGCCGAGGCAAGCAGCCACCCCAGCCTCTGACACCCTCTTGTTTCTTTAAAAAAACACCCAACTTGTTTGTTTCTGGTTATAAAAGTCCTATATGCTCCCTTTGTCAAAAATACAGGAAACAGCTGAAACCGGTTTGGCTCCATGGATAGAGCGTCGGTCTGCGGACTGAAGGGTCCCAGTTCGATTCCGGTCAGGGGCATGTACATTGGTTGCGGGCTCATCCCTGGTAGGGGGTGTGCAGGAGGCAGCTGATCCATGTCTCTCTCTCATCGATGTTTCTAGCTCTCTATCCCTCTCCCTTCCTCTCTGTAAAAAATCAATAAATATATATATATTTTTAAATACAGGAAACAACAATAAAGGGGATGAAAATCATCCATGATCCCAGCGCCTAGAGAACTACTTGGCTGGGTTTTCTTCCACTTTTTTCCCTCCCATAGTTTTTAGAAGGTCAGTCGGGTCCTAACTGATGTAGCTCAGTGGATAGAGCATTGGCCTTTGGATCGAAAGGTCCCAGGTTCGATTCCTGTCAAGGGCATGTATCTTGGTTGCAGCACATCCCCAGTAGGAGGAGTGTAGGAGGCAGCTGATCGATGTTTCTCTCTCATCGATATTTCTAACTCTCTATCCATCTCCCTTCCTCTCTGTAAGAAATCAATAAAATAAAAACATAAAAAAATTATATATATATATATATATATATATATATATATATATATATACACACACACACACACACACATACATACATACATGTTGGAAATCAGAAGAATTGGGCTCCAACTCTGATTCCTAACCCTAGTCTTTACCTGTAAAACAGCACCTTCTCCACCGGGTGGTTTGCACTAAGCACATGACACGTACTCAGAAAGGGAAACTGTTCTGGCGAAGCCATTTGGGGGTCACTGTTACACTTTCTTGACTGCAGAGTTCGGAACCTTGGTCCCAGGGCGCTCTGTGAGTGAGGTGTCACCACTGCTGTGAGGATTCAGGGACCCTGAGTGATGCACAGCACACCTGGCCAAATGCCTCCGCAGCTCCCGGCTGGAGACCTCTGACTGCCCCCAGCATGCCTAACCTCTGACCTGTCCTCACATCCACCACCTGTACCCACTGCGGGCTCTTCCCAAGGACCACAGCTGCCAGGCTCAAGGCCCACCCCCAGGCCAGCCCACTTCTTCCCCAGCCCAGCCCAGCCCACTCACCTATCTTGTGAGTCTGCAGGTGCCGCTGCACCTCCCCTGGTGTCGGGCTGGCCCCCAGGCACCTCATCGCCACTATGAGGTCCGTGGCTTTTATCTTCCCCCGCTGCTGCTTGTCATACAGGGAGAAGCATTCCTTGTACTCTGTGCACAGCCAGGAGGGAGAATCAGGAGCCCTCCTTCACTCACCCCCCACCCCCAACACACACCCCCTCTATTCCCTCCTCCCCTTTCTTTTCCCATCACAAATAAAAATACAGGACTGCCACGTTCAATTGAACTTCCAATAAATAATGAACACATCTACTGTCTATAGAGGCCTGATGCACGAAATTCATTCAAGGAACTCAGCCCTTGCAGTCCCACCTGCCTCAGCCCTCGCACCCTGGCTTCTTCTGGAAGGTCATCCCAAAGGTTGTCCAGAAGATCATCTGATGGTCATTCTGCTATTCAGCCTAATTAGCATATTAGCTCTTTATTATATAGGATAAAAGCCCAATATGCAAATTGACCTTTTGAGAGTTCAACCAGGAGACCGGGAGTTCGATCACTTGCTATGATATGCACTGACCACCACGGGGGCGGTGCAGAACAAAGGAAGGCCCCGGCTGGCAGCTGGAAGGTCCCAATCACCCCCGATCACCAGCCACACCTAGGGACCCTATCCATGCATGAATTTCGTGCACTGGGCCTCTAGTATGTATATAAAAGGCTAACATGCTAAATATCCAACCGTCCAAATGATTGCTATGATACACCTGACCACCAAAGGCCAGATGTTCAATGCAGGAGCTTCCATGAGACGCACCGGCCATTTACAGGGAAATGGCACTGTGGACCTGGCACCCTCAAAGCAATACTCGGCTTCCCCCAAGTGGACACAGGCCCCGCCACCACCCTGGAGCAATAGCCCACCAAATCACAGCCAACACTGCCGAGACCCCATGGTGCAAAATGTGGCCCATAGCCCAGCCCAGCCCAGAAACGGTGTCTATGGATGCCAGGTAATGACGTCATGTATCAACTCCAGCTTCCTTTCCCTAGCGACTAGCCTCCTTATAGTTTCTTCAGCCCAGGAACACGACTTGCTTTATAGCCAGGTGCAAACATTTTACACTTTAACCAAATGTCTGTGAAGTGTTTTCCCATGCCTCCTCTCATTTGATCCTCACAGAAGTCCTGGAATAGATAGATGGGGGACTTGGTGGAATCCTATTTTCTTTTCATTAGCCAGAAAATAGAGATTTAGAAACATGACCCGACTGAAAAGAAATGATGGGCCTTGAAAATGACTTCAGGTTTTCTCACTGCAAAGAATATAGTCAAACACTGATGCAGTTAAGTATTTTACCCTTGGATCTCCCTGCATGATCTACAATAATAATCTGCTTTGGGTTGATATTTGCTGCTGTGTTGCTGACAATGACCTGAAAGAGAAGTTGGGGTGCTTCACTGGGCTGGAAAAAGTTTAGCTAAATCAGAAAGCAGGTCTAATTAAGCAAGTTTATGTATATAAAGCTCTTGCTGGCGCCTATTGCACACGTGTGTTTTGATCTGTCATTGTTGATTGTGAATTTGGTTGAGACTTCCATTATAGAGAAAGGGTGAATGGCAATATTAAAATATTTCTTCTAATTAATTTCCTTTCAATGTGCACTGGGTCACTAGTTTTTAGTATAAATACGTCTCAAATTTTTGCACAGGATACACTAAAACCAAAAAAATACTTGTTGCCTGGCTGGTGTTGCTCAGTAGTTGAGCATCAATTCATAAACCAAAGGGTCACTGTTCAGGGCACATGCCTGGGTTGTGGGCTTGATCCTCAGTAGGGGGCCTGCAGGAGGCAGCTGATTGATGTTCTTTTTCATCTATATTTCTATCTCTCTATCCTAAAGAATGTCTTAAAAATAAATAAATAAATAAATAAATAAATAAATAAATAAATGTTTGTTGTTTCTCTGACATTTAAATTAAACTGAGTGTCCTGCATTTTATCTGGAAATTCTGTCCCTGCCTTCTCCCATTCCTCCTGCTCCCTTTCTCTCCTTTCCTCCCCGCTTCCTTTCCCTCCTTCTCCTTCCTCTGCTCCCCCTTTTCTCCCTCCCACAACTGACTCAAACCACTGGGAAGCTGTCCCGCCCTGTAGGGCCAGTCCAGGGAGAGAAGGAGCCCACCGCAGGGCATCCAGACACCCAGGGGACCTTTGCAAAGACAACTTGTGTGGGAAAGGGAGATAATAATGCCTCTGGGTTACTGAGACGACCAGAAATCCCCCCTGGGAAGTCCTGGCAAACAGTGGCTCTCACGTGGGGTGACAATTATTACAATTATGGGCACTTCTGAGTCCACTGCTCCAGACCCGCCTCCAGGCTGAACTCTGAAGCTGTCACTGACCCCAGCCCTGGGTCTGCTCCTAGCGACCTGGGGACAGGGGCCCAGAATGTCTTCTCAGCTCTGACTAGAACCCGCTGGCAGCTCCCTTCCAACCCTTTCTCCCTTAATGGGGACGAAAGGGCCTCAGGAGCTGAGGCCTCTGGAGCCCGGTCTCACAGCCCCGTGGAGCAGGGCCAATCTGCCCCTCTGCCCCCAGCTCCCAGCTCCGAGGAACACCCCAGGCCCTCCCGCAGAGATTGGGACTCCAGGGCCTCTGCCTGGGAGGCGGGGCAGGGATGGGGGTGAGAGAGGGGGTGGGGGTTGGGGGACTGTGACTTGAGAAGCGAGGGGCATGCCAGCGATGCACCTCCTCCCAGGGCGTGTGTGATTGCTCTGCCTGATGAGTGACCTGCTATTGCACCAGTGCTTACCCCACACACATGGCACTCATTAAACTCAAACCTCCTTCAACTCTTCAGCTCTACTGACCGCAAGAGGGCCATCTTTAAGGCTTTTTTGTTTTGTTTTCATAAACGCAGGGGTTGGAACGTTGTTTGATCTTACATTATTTAATAATGGCTGATTTTAACAACAAGCTCACAACATTTCTAAAGCTCCTGCTGGCTGCAGCAAGCTGGCCCCAGCTCGGGTCTGGGTGCCACCCAGGCTGCACCCGGCCTAGGGGCAGGGGCATGACTGACACTATCCTCTCCGTTGTCGCTCACAGCAGCCTGGTGTGGTGTCATCACCCCCACTTCGCAGGTGAGAAAACTGAGGCTCAGAGGTGGTTCCTGTTCTTCCCGCTGCAGCAGGCTGCCTCTGCCCAGCCTGTCACTCACTCATGAAACAGCAGTGGCCACTTTCTGGTGTCAGACACTGGGAGACGGAGGGAAGTTTGCCTTTCCTTCCGGAACTTAGGAGGCCCCGGAGGGAGGGTCCATGAGCCTCAGAACCAGAGGCGTGTGGGGGACGGGCCCTGCCTGGGCCTCCTGCTTTGGAACTCCTTGGTCCGGGCCTCCTTTTGGGGTGAGACTGAGAGGAGGTCTGTGGGGAGGTGCCCACCTGGAGCCTGCAGCCCCTTTTCCCACCCCTCTTCCTCCAGACCAAGCTCCGGGCGCTCAGAACTCTGGAATCCCTTCCCAGGTAACCTCAGCCCACCAGGGCCCACAGCCCCCGCCCGGAGCTCTGTGGCCGCCCTGGTCTGGCGTGGGCCCTGCGCTCTGTGAAACCCAACTCCTTCCTCGGCCTGGCGGGGACTGATGCCTGCCCGGGACTCGGGGATAGAGTGCTCCCTCCACACACCAAACCTAGGCTTGATGTCAGCGTGGGGGGCCTCAGAGACCACCGAGGCTGACCTCACACCTTATAGGTGGGGAGACTGAGGCCCAGAGAGAAGGGTGCCCTGTGGGGGTGCAGACCTGGCCTCTTTGCTCAGCCTCAGCCAAGGTCAAAGCCCTCCTCTTGCCCGGCCCTCCCTCGGCCCCAGCCACTTCGCTGTGTGTCTCTCTCCGGGCCCTCCTCTCCCCTCCCCGCCTCGGAACTCACCCTGACAGACACAGCACCCACCTTCCTACCTGTGAGCCTACCCCACCCCCACCCCACCCAGCAGCCGCCTCCTGGCCTCTTGCCTGTGGGTGGGCCCACATCCCCACCCCGCCCCCCACCCCTGGCACCTTTCCCCACCAACAAACGCGGAGCAGAGCAAATTGCTTAATGAGACCCACATTTCGCTGTGAGTTGCTAATGAAAGAGCAAACCCAACCTACCATTAATTTGGTCCTGGGAAAGAAACTTGGCCTGCAGCAGACAGAGGACACAGTCAGGGGGGGCTCCGGAACTCTGCCCCCGCCCTTCCCCCTCCCATGCCCTCCCTGCCCCCCGCCCCAAGCCCGGCAGGTGGCACAGACCCTCCCTTACCATCTCGGCCTCCGCTGCACCCCTGAGCTGCCTGCTCCCCGGACTGCTTTCTGGGTTTCCTTCCTCCCGGCTTCAAGTCCTAAGTCCGCCAAGCTGGGTGGAGGCCCCGGTAATAAATCCGCCGCTGCCATGGCGACCAGGCCCAGCGCCAGGGGTCGGGTTCCCGCTTCCCGCCAGCTGATGCCCAGCAGGGCCCGGGCAGAGCAGCAGGTGGGTTCTGAGAAGACAGGGCTCCCTGCGGAAGGGCCGCCCAGGGCTCGTCCGGCCCGGGAAGCTGAAGCTCTGGACAGACGCTCCTTCCTGGGCGCCCGCCCTGGACACGAAGAAGGGTCAGTGACACCCCAAAAGCGGGGCCGGGTGGGGTGTCCTGGGCCCTGCCCTGGGTGGGGTGCCTTTTCTTCCTCTCCTGGGAGAAGCAGGGGGCTGGCAGGTGCGGGTGCTAGCACACTGCCTTCCTTAGGGGGCACCCATGGCCGCCTGCAGGCGGGGCGGAGGCCTGATCGCTCAGCCCCGCGATGGGATGGTCCCTGCCACCTGCCAGGCCCGGGAGCGGGGCGCCGGCCTCGGTGCCTCAGGTCGGATCCGTCCCTCCCCGCGGGCCTGTCCCTGACTGCTCTGCCGTGTCCCCGCCGGCCTCACAGCGGACGGCACTGTCAGAGGGGAGGCACAGCCCACCTCCGCAGGCCAGTCCCCAGCTCTGGGTCCGGCCGCAGTGGGCTCCCCAGGGGCTCAGAGGTTGGCCTCTTGGTGACTTCCTTGGCCAGGAAGCTCCTCCTTTTTTCCCTTCCCCTTCTCTCCCGCCGCAGCCCCCACTCCTTCCTTCCGGCAGAAGCTGCTGACTCCCCGTTTCCTCAGTGGTTTGTGCTGCTCCCCACCCCCATTGTGTACACACACACACTCACACTCCTCAGTGGTTTGTGCTGCTCCCCACCCCCACTGTGTACACACACCCCCCCCCCCCCCACACACACACTCAGTGGTTTGTGCTGCTCCCCATCCCCACTGCACACACATCACACACACACACACACACACACACACACACGCACAGAGACACAGACACACACACACACACACTGAGGAAGTGAGGGCGGTGGGGTGGTTCCCAGAGCTGCTGAGCTGGGCACAGCTGGGTTCTGGCTTCCCAGCTCCTTGTCCACAGCTGGTGGCTGCCCTGTCTGCGGGCTCCAGCCCCAGGGTTCAGCTCACTTTGCTAGGCCCTGCGGGTTCGGCCCCGTGGGCTGTGCCTGTACTAGAGGTCCCGGCCCAGGGGGTGAGCGGCCCTAGGCAGGGGATCTGGCTAATGTGCACAAGCACATGGACACGTGGGCCCTCCTTTCCCGACCACCTCCACGTGAAAGGTTCTCTTTCCCCCAAAACTGTGGGTTGGGCCACCTCTTCACACCTGTTTCCAGACCCAGTGTCAGCTGGGGGGCTGACTCCTTCCTGTGGGGCTGAGAAGAGAGCTGGTCAGGGTGCAGGAGAAGGGGAACTTCTCACTAACACTATGTGGGGGAGAGGGGAAGGAAAGCCAGGGGGGTCTGAAGGCAGGGGGCAGGGCTGAGCCTTGTGGGGAAGTCTGGGGGGGCCAGGCCAAGCACATGCTCAGAATCGCCCTATGGCCGAGACCAGTTTAGCTCAGTGGATAGAGCGTCGGCCTGGGGACTGAAAGGTCCCGGGTTCGATTCTGGTCAAGGGCATGTACCTTGGTTGCGGGCACATCCCCGGTGGGGAGTGTGCAGGAGGCAGCTGATTGATGATTCTCTCTCATCGATGTTTCTAGCTCTCTGTCCCTCTCTCTTCCTCTCTGTAAAAAATCAATAAAATATATTTTTAAAAAAGGAAAAAAAAAAAAAAGAATCGCCCTGTGTTTGGGAAGAGGCATGTGAGAGGAGATAGGCCTTTCCTTCGTGCAAGTCAGTGTGTGCCAGGTCTGTGTGTGAAGGGTTCCCACTGGCATACCCTTCCTCAGGTGTTTATGTGTTGCTCAGATGATGGAAACACCTGCATGAGGGTGGTGGCTACGGGAGGGTTCACTGTGCAAAAGTTCACCCGGCCGCCTGCTGTCCTGCTGTGTGTATGCTGCACTTCAACTTCACAGGAAAAGACAGACACCCTCCCCCATACCCCCTGAGACGTGGGGGGCTGAGAAGTTCACCTGAAGGGCCCCATCACCGGGTTTCTGCCTCAGCAGGTGGAGTGGGGCGAGGATTTGCATCTATCCTGAGGCTGCCAGTTGGGACCACACTTTGAGAACCACTGGCCTAGCTTTCCAGTGGGGTGAAGCCAGGTGACAACTAAGAAGTATTTCTAGCCCAGCAGGAGTGGCTCGGTGGTTGAGCAGTGACCTATGACCCAGGAGGTCACAGTTCAATTCCGGGCCAGGACACAATGTGAGTTGCAGGCTCCATCCCTAGAGGAGAGTACAGGAGGCAGCCAACCAATGACTCTCTTTTATCATTGATGTTCCTATCTCTTGTCTCCATTTTCTCTCTGAAATCAAGGGGAAAAAAAAATTTTTTTTTTTAAATAAGTATTTCTAGGGAAACATTTCCAGTAAAGTTCCCTGAGAGCTCTAGCGGGCTTGGCTCAGTAGATAGGGCATTGGCCTGCAGACTGAAGGGTCCTGAGTTTGATTCTGGTCAAGGGCACATGCCGGATTGTGAGCTCAATCCCTAGTAGGAGTTGTGCAGGAGGCAACCAATCAATGGTTCTCTCTCCCTCTCTGAAATCAATCCTATCTAATGAAGAGTGAATATGCTAATTGACCATCATGCCATCACAAAGATGGCAGTGTCCACAGCCACGAGATGGTGGCACCCAGCCTCTTAGCCCTGCTGGGGTGTCAGGCATGCAGCAAGGCCGAGCCCGCCCACAGGCAGGCCTGGCCACTCTGTGCACCTCCTCGGAGTCCCCCAGTCCCCTCAGCCCGCAGCCGTCCAGAGCCGGCCTGAGGTGCAAGCAAGCCTCGGATGGCAGCTTCCTAGCTGCCCAGGGCCACCTGAGGCTCAGGTAACCAGGACAGGCTGAGGCTTGCGCTGCCGTCAGTGGCAACAGCAGAGGTGGATGGGGTATTGCCTTCCCCTGATTGCCAGTTTACCGCCCACCCCTGAGGGCTCCCGGACTGTGAGAGAGAACAGGCTGGGCTGAGGGACCTCCCTCTCCAGTGCATGAATTATGAATTTTCATGCACTGGGCCTCTAGTGTGTGTGTGTGTGTATAAATATAAAGGGACATTAAGTCTCTAAGCCTCTAATCATTTTCTGGGATTTCTTTTTTTTTTTTTTCCCTCTTCCTTAAAATATATTTTATTGATTTTGTACAGAGAGGAAGAGAGAGAGATAGAAACATCGATGAGAGTCATCGATCAGCTGCCTCTTGCACACTCCCCACTGGGGACATGCCCGCAACCAAGGTACATGCCCTTGACCGGAATTGAACCCGGTCCCTTCAGTCCCCAAGCCGACGCTCTATCCATTGAGCCAAACAGGTTTCGGCTTCTTTTTCTTTCTAAATATGTTAATTGAACAACATGGGCTTGAACTGCATAGGTTTACTTCCTATGTGGATTTATTTCAGTAAATGTGTTTCTTCTTCATTTTTCTTCCTTTAAAATATTTTTTTATTGATTTCAGAGAGGAAGGAAAGGGAGAGACATAAACATCAACGATGAGAATCATTGATTGGCTGCCTCCTGCACACCCCCCATTGGGGATCAAGCCTGAAACCTGGCATGTGTCCTGGCTGGGAACTGAACCATGACCTCAACCACGGAGCCACTCTGGTTGGGCCTTTTGCTTTTCTTAATAACATTTTCTTTTCTCTAGCTTTACTTTATCAATAAAAAATATGTATTAACTGTATTGTCAGTTGGGCTTCTGGTCAACCGTAGGCTATTAGAATAGTCAGCCCTCCACATCTGTGGGTTTTTAGTCACAAATTGAAACTAGCTAGGTAGCTCAGTTGATGGAAGCATCACCCCACACACCAAAAAGGTGGTGAATTGGATTCCTGGTCAGAGCACATAACTAGGTTGAGGGTTTGATATCAGGAGGCAATTGATCAATGCTTCTGAAATATGGTAGCAACTGTACTTGGGTAAAAAGTGCTGTTAAAATTTTAATCCTGCTATTCTGGCTTCAGCACTCACTTACTTGCTTAAACAATAGGGTAGTTGCCTCAGTTTCCAGATTGAGACCTGGAGGCTAAGGCAATTTTCCTGTGCCTGTGGACCAGGACCACAGGAGACTCATTCCCACTGACTCAGTAGCTTCAGGAGTAGAAACTGTAGATAACGTTAGAGATTAACCGCTGAGCTCTGCTTCTGTATTATCTGCTATCACAAGATAGGGCCACATTCCAATGTCCAGCAGGACCCTGCAGGCTGTTCCCAGCCTTTAGAATTTAGAACAAAGGAAAATGTTTGTGGTTTGGACCTTTAAAAGGACTGCCTACACCTGAAACAGTGTGGTTGTGAGTGTGGCCACCTGCATGTGGTGCTCTTGCGGCCGTCCTGGCCAGTTCAATAAATCCTTGCCTGCTTTTTTTAATCAGTCATCAGCCTCTGGTGGTCTTATTTTGAACCCAGGGTTCAACCCCACAAGTTTCTCTTTCCCTTCCTTCCTCTCTCTCTTAAAAAAAAAAGTTTGCTAACATATTAAAAACAAAAACAATGTTTGGATCCCTGGATATGAAATCCAAGAATATAAAGAACCAGGTGTAGCTAAATTTTGGGGGGGAGTTATATGCAGAATTTTGACTTTGCAGGGGGTCAGTATCCCTAACCCCCATGCTGCTCAAGGGTCAACTGTGTTCACTTTCATCCCTAATTTTTTTTTTTTTTTTTTTTTACTGTTTTCTTACTAGGAGCCCTTCAAATTGTATTCGCCTCAGGCCCCATACAACCAGACCTGTGCCCGATCAGAAGTCATTAGGCCCCTCTGTGGCTAGGCCCGAGGGTTTGGAGGGGCAGTGTCCTTGGGATAGGGAAGGAATGAAATGAGGTTGCTGGGCAGGTGGGGGCACCAGGGCTTAAGGATGCGTCTCCTGCCCACAGCCCCTCCGGTGGGATGATAACAGTAGCCCAGAAGTTCAGATGACCCCCTGGGGGAAGAGGCCAAGACCTTTAAAGATCAGGAGCTGAGGCTCAGAAAGATCAAGTGATTGGCCCAAGGCTGAGTATTGACCTCCAACAGACCAGCTCCCTCCCTCTGAGCCAGGCTGGCAGCACAGCTGGGAGGCTCCTTGTGCCACCTCTGAGGGCAGGTCTGGAGATGCCCTATCCTGGCCCCGTGTCCCCATACTCCTCTGAAGAGGGCTGGGACTGACCTCGGTTCTTCTGACTGCCACCTCTCCCCGACCCAGGGACCCTACAAAGTGGCACAGGGATGGGGGTGGGTAGGGGGGCAGTGGCAGCACCTGCTCCTGGCCAGATGGGGCTGTGGGGGCCCCAGAACAGCCACTCTCCCTTGCCCTGGGGACCTCCCTCCCTCCTGCTTTCCCAGTTCACACAGCAGCAGCCCGCCAGGCTTGGCTTCCACACGGCCTTTATTCACACCCCTCACCACCTGGTGCTGCTGCAGGCAGGGACCGACCAGAGGCTGGGGGACCTCTGAGGGGGCTTCAGAGGGACCCCAACATGAAAGGAGAATGTGAAGCACGGGGCTCCCTGAGAACACCGGAGAGGAGGCAGGTCTGGGGAAAGCAAGGCAGGCCCCTTCGAGACCCACAGTACACGTGGGTCAGTGCTGCTGGGGATGAGGCTGAGGCCTGCTCTGTGTGACGTGTGCAGTGCCTGGGGGGGAAGGAGGCACCTGCTAGGATGAGGCCTCCCTTTTCTGGGAGGAGGGCCCAGGCAGAAGGCTGAGATTCAGACCAAGACAAGGCTGCCTGGGGAAAGGTCAGCCTACCCCCATCCCCTGCAGGAATTCAGAGAACAGCGCCAGTGTGCGAGCTGGGGCCTCAGCTGCAGCTCAGAGCCGGCAGTCAGGTTGCTGCAGGGGGGCCACATTCTCCTGAGGGCAAAGGAGGGAGGCAGAGCTGGCTGGAATGTGGTCACTGCCAGACCACGCGACCTGGCTGGCGGTGAGGGGAGCAGGCTGGCCTGTGGGCCCTCAGGGCTGGTGGCTCAGCACCCCAGGCCACCTGAGGTGGGATAAGGGCCGGGGTGCACATATCCCTTTCAGGGTTCCAGGACAGTGACAGGATAGAACTACTCTATCCGCAGGCTGCCCAAGAGGAGACTGCAGCTAGCCCGCCGAACCCCTTTGGAAGCCTTGGCCCCTGTGGTGCCAATGGAGCCCAGAGAAGGGGCGTGTTTACTCAGCAACACACGGAGAATCCTCAGAACCTATGTAATCGGCTGCCGGGCTGGGGCGGGCTGAGGAGTGGCCGGATGGCGGGGGACACACCAAATGCCCTCCCAGGCCTCTCCTGTACGGCAGCCAGAGAGCTTCCGAGGAAGAGGCGGTCAGCCCTGAGCAGGGAGGGAGAGGGAAGGCAGTGCCCGCGTCTTGGCCTAAAACAAAGTCCCGTCTTGAAAAGATCCAAACCAAACAGATACTTGACCAGAACCATGGAGTTTCCTGGTGATGTACTCCACGCACGTGCACACACACACACATGCACCCACAAACACACTCATCCGTGCGCACACTGTGGACTCCCTCATGTTCTCAGGTGCAGTTACACACGTGGGCAGACATACATGCACACACACATACCCACATGCATGCACACACACGCACACGCACACGCACACACGTGTGCTGACACCCGCTATGGCCCGTCTCCAGCCCGAGAGCGCACCAGGGCGGATGCAGGGCCTCAGTGCCGGCTGCTGACGTGGAGGGTGTAGAAGGCCCAGGGCTCGGGGACGTAGATGACGCCGGGGTACTTCTTCCTGAGCACGGGGTCATTCCACAGCCAGGCGACCCAGAGCGCCACCAGCAGGAGGGTGAGGGCGAAGGAGTAGACGAGGAAGAGGCCATTGCTGTCCAGGAAGAGGCGCTTGCGCTTCTGGTGCAGGACGAGGGCCAGCATGGCGAAGAAGGTGAAGATGAAGAGGATGAAGATCTGGCCCTCGGTGACCAGGTACCTGGAGAGGCCGGGGAGGTGAGGCGGGTGCTCTGACAGCCCTGCTGGCACCCTTCCCGCCACCCGGGGACCGAGCTGCTCCCAGGCAGAGTGGCTCATCTAATAAGGGCGCTCAGGGAACTGTTTGGCTTGAATGGTCACTATTTTTTTAAAAGGCTGAGTTTGTTGCCAATGTTTAAATATCAGAGTGCCTGAAAATGTGAATTTCTGGTTTGTCTGGTCACATCAGACTTGCGTTCTCACATTACAATAACCGAATGGGGGGGAAGCAGCAGCCCCATTAGAGCATTATTCTGCAGTTTGCCGCAGTCCCCACCGTTCCCTGTTGCCTCCCTTGATGTCTGCTTGATACACTAACTTGGTTCCTACAGGCATTTGAATTTGGGAATGCAACTGCAATTTATGGGGGTTATTGTTACTGCCTCCTTGAAGGCTGGGACACAGCCTCAGATCTCCCAGGGTTCCTTGCAGCTCCGAAGGCAGCACCCAGCACATGGCCAGGAACTCAGGGACACTTGTTGGAGGCTTCGGAGAGGTTATGTGGCCCGATTCCCTGCCTCTGGAGAACCCCAATGCTGACCCATCCAGGAACTACAGCTCCGCAGCTGTGACCTTGGGGGATTTACTGACATCTGGAAGACTGGTTTCTTACTCATAAAGGGGGTAAGAAACAAGCGGCCCTATCTCTCAAGGTTGCTAACAGGAGCTGTGTGCTGCGCTTGGCGGCTGGCACTACGGTGGCCGTCACAGCACTAACGCGCTGTGGCTACGCACTGGGCAGGAAGCTCTTCCCTCCTGCTGTAGTTGACACCCATTTCTTTTAATCCCGTCTTCAGGGGGCACACAGGCTCACCCCGGCGGACCCTCTTGGCCAGCCAGGGGACAGGCCCTGACGGGGGGCTGCCGCTGGCGGGGGAAGGAGGTCCTTTCCAAGTGATGAAGGCTTCCCATTAGAGAAGGGCCAGTCCTTCCTGTGACACCCACAGCACCTACCCCCCCCTCCCCCCCCGCCCACCACCCGAGCCTGCCTCCAGGGTAGAGCTTGCTCCTCTGTAACGGGAGGACAGAGCTGGAGGGAAGACAGGTGGGGAGCTCCTGAGGCTGGGAATTCTGTCACCACCTTACAGTCAGTAAAGCCCTTTCCTCTCCCCGCCATCCTCACCACCCTGAGAGGGAGACCAGGAGGCATTTCCCCCATGAAATACAGTAGCAACCATACTTAGGTAAAAATTGCTGTTTGAACTTTAACCCTGCTATTCTGGCTGCTGCACTTGCTTAAACAATTGAGACCTGGAGGCTAAGGCAGTTTTCCTGTGCCCGTGGACCAGGAACACAGGAGACTCATTCCCACTGACTCATTGGCTTCAGGAGTAGAAACCGTAGATAACCTTTAGAGATTAACTGCTCAGCTCTGCTTCTGTACTATCTGCTTTTGCAAGATAGGGCCACATTCCAATGTCCAGCAGAATGTGGCTGGGAATGACCCTGCGGGCTGTTCCCAGCCTTTAGAATTTAGAATTTAGAACAAAGGAAAATTCCTGTGGTTTGGACCTTTAAAAGGACTGCCTACACCCAGAACAGTGCAGTCATGAGTGTGGCCACCTGCGTGTGGTGCTCTTGTGGCCGTCCTGGCCAGTTCAATAAATCCTTGCCTGCTTTTTTTTTTTTATCAATCATCAGCCTCCGGTGGTCTTATTTTGAACCCAGGGTTTGATCCCACAACACCCCATTTCCCAGGGAAGGAAACCGAGACCCGGGGCTCCATAGGGCTTGGTGTTAGAGATGGAGTTCATTGCCCTGAAGTCGCACTGGGGTTCTGGGAGGCAGGGCACAGGGTAAGGGGACATGCGGATGGAAAGAGCACACTCAGGCCTGGCTTCCTGGTCACAGACAGGCCCCCCATGCAACGGCCACAGTCCCCCCCAGAAGAGGAAACCGGGCTCCCTTAGGGAGGCTGCACCTGGGCTCACGCAGCGGCTCTGTGGTCCACAGCACACAGTCCCTGCCTGGCTCACCGAGTGCCCTGCACCCCCGCCCCAGGCCCCACGTCCACTCACCAGTAGTACAGGCCACTGGGCACCACCAGGAGGAGGGCCGCCCCTGGCATTGCGCTCTCGGCTTTGGTGGGAGTGAAACAGCCGCTGAAGTACATGAAGAGGATGAGGAAGAAGGGGATGTACCTGCAACAGGGAAGCCAATGCCTCAGAGGCCTGCCCCTCTCCCCCACCACCACCTCCCTGCTTCCCCCCTACGGATCCCTGTGCTGGTTTCTTGCAACATCCCATGGAGTGTCAGGGCATGGTTTACAAACGCTGCTTTGGCCCTAACTGGTTTGGCTCGGTCGGCCTGCGCACTAAAGGGTCCCGGGTTCGATTCCGGTCAAGGGCATGTACCTTGGTTGCGGGCACATCCCCAGTAGGGAGTGTGCAGGAGGCAGCTGATCGATGTTTCTAACTCTCTATCCCTCTCCCTTCCTCTCTGTAAAAAATAAATAAATAAAATACATTTAAAACAACAACAAAAACAAAAAAACAAAACACTGCTTGGGGAGCTCGCTCAGAGTCCCTGCAGCCTTCCCAGGGCTGGGCTTCGGCTGGGTAGGAAGGAAGTGGCCCGCAAACCAGAGGCCACAGGCTGGGGGTTGGGGCTGCTCCTTCCACCCCGCTCTGGCCGCCGCCTTCACTGGGTGAGGGTGCCGCTGCCTCGGGCAGAACCCCACAGCCTCTCCCTGGCCTGGAGCCAGGTGAGCCCAGGGAGAGGCCTGAGGTCCGGGTAAACAAAAGGAGCAGCACCTGCTGGGGCCTCCAAGGAGCGCTGTGAGCCCCTCCCCCCACACCCAGGCCACAGCCTCACCTTCTTCCACACACACCTCCCCCCAGGAAGGACCCCACCCTCCTCCCCCACACAGGCTGCTTGGCCCACCGCCCCCTCTTACATCCCTTCCTGCCTCCTTCCCCCAACAGCTGCCCCTACACCCCTGTGTCCTCTCCTGTCTCAGGCCTCTGTGCCTCTCTCCTCCTCCTCCTCCAAGCCTGCGGCCTGACATGCAGGGGGGCATGTGGATCAGCAGGATGACCTCTTTCTCCAGGGGCTTCGGCCGGGCGAGGGCGAGACGGCCGCTCGCTGCCCTCTAGCGGCCGCCGCGGGCACTGCCCGGCCGGGAGGAGGCGGAGGGAAGCCAGGGTCCCGCGTCTCTGCGGAGCTCCCGGCGTCCCCCCCCCCCCCCCAACTCCGCACCACCACCCCTCCGCACCCCCCACTGCCCCGGGGAGGAGAACCCATTCCAGCCGCTGCGCTCGGAGGCCCCAGACCCAGAGTCTTGCCCAGTGTCCCCAGGGCTGGCTGGTGGCAGAGCTGGGGGGGTGGGGGTAGGGGAGCGGGGCAGGGCCCTGCGGAGACGGACTGGCCCCCTCACTCACTCACCACATGCAGTGGCCCAGGTACTCATCGTAGTAGTAAAGCAGCTCGAAGGAGTCGATCTGAGGGCGAGGGGGACAGGTCAGAGGGAGGTGCTTGGGGAGGGTGCTGGCCACACGGCACCCTGGTTCCCACCTCTCCCCCACGCCCAGGCCTCCCCCCAGCTGTCCTCACTCCCTGCCCTCCGGTAGGGGGGCCCGGTGGGGGTCAGTGTGCACGCCCTAAGGACAGAGTGCCCCCTGGCAGATGGCCTTCAGCAAAGGCCCTGCCCAGTGATGGGCGGCATCTCTCTGGCCTCCAGGGCATATCCTCCCCTTAGGGTCCCAGGCGGCGGGGGAGGCGGCCTCACCAGCGTCTCGGGCTTCAGGTTCTTGATGATGGGGTTCTCGCGGACCGACAGGTGGTGCTGGTAGCCGCTGAAAAGCAGGCGGTGGTTCACGGAGTCGCCCACCAGGTGGATGCTGGCACCCATGATGAAGGTGATGATGCTGATGTAGATGATGGAGCGGGGCAAGGTGCGAGGCGAGCGCTCGATGAGCTGCGGGCAGAGAGGCCCAGAGGTAGGACCCGGCCTCCTTCCCAACGGGAGACACCCTGTGTGCACCCCTCCTTTGCACGCACACCCTGTGTGCACACCTCCCTTGCACACCCTAGCACCTGGGGGCGGGGGATATGGATGCCTCTCACCAATTGGTGGGTCCCTTTAGTGGGCCAGCCCAGCCCCCAGACTCCACACCATCCCTGGAACCCAGCAGGGCCAAGGGAACAGCACCCCTTTCGCCAGAGGAAAGAGAGCCAGCTCATTGTCCAAGGTTACACACCAGCCACTTATTGGCTGTGATGGCCGGGCCTTCACCACAGGGGCTGGGGCACCGGGTTCAGGCCTCCTCCCGCCCCAGCTGTGCCCCAGGCTGGCGGGTCTATGGAAGAGACCCTCAGATTCCTGCGCGACTGGTCCATGGCAAACACAAAATAATGACAGGGATGGAGCAGGTGCTTCAGAAATGAAATGATTTAACTGAGGACTCCTCTGAATTTTGTGATTATTATAGATTTATAACTTTCGGAGATTTGAAATACCTTTCCTAAAACAAAATGATGGGGACAGTAGATGGAGACAGTGTAAGCCCCCTTGTGTGGCAAAATGCGAAGCCGGCAGCCCTGGCTAGCTCTGCTCCCAGTGGCGTCTCAAAGTCAGGGATCTCCAAGCCGGAGGACCTAGTTCTCCCTCTGCTGCTGCGAGTCCTGTCACCTGGCTCTGACTTGCCTTCCCAAATGGTCTCTCACCTCTTCCGGGGCAACCCAGCCACTCCTGCCTCAGCCTCCCAAAATGTACGCTGGTTTCCCCAGCATGGCCTGTCTTCAGGTCCTTCTGCCTGAATGCCTCTGGTGCGTCACCCCGCTTTACCCGGGCACAGCAGGCTGAGGCCCAGATCAAACACCTCTCCCTGAGGCCTTCTTCACCCCTCCCAGCCAGCGGCAGCCCTGCCTCCCCCAGCCCCACGCTCTGGATCAGGCAGGGGAAGCCCGATTCAGGGCACCCTCAGGGCTGGCACTCCCTGCGGTCTGGAGGTGGCAATGATGGGGGGGTGAGGGGGTAGGGAGTAGGGGAGAAGGGCAAGGAGGCTGGGACTGTACCTTGAGCAGGAGAAAGGGCGTGATGATGTTGTAGGCCATGTGGAAGTAGTCCCCCACGCTGGGCTTGTTGAGCGGGAACCATTCGAGAGGGAACACCAGCTGGGGAGAGAGGGATAGAGAGTTAGAAACATCGATGAGAGAGAATCATCGATCAGCTGCCTCTTGCACACCCCCTACTGGGAATGTATCTGCAACTAAGGTACATGCTCCTGACTGGAATCAAACCTGGGACCTTTCAGTCTGCAGGCTAATGCTCTATCCACTGAGCCAAACCGGTCCTGGCTATATGTATATAATTTTAAAGGAGGGATGAACACAGCAGGTAGATTCTGGAGATACATATGATGGGAAGGGGTGACATGCTGGCTCCTCCACTTGCTAGCTTGTGGGTGAGCTTGAGCCAGTTACCCTCTCTATCCTCAAGTCTTCTCCCGTGTAGTGTTGAGATTAATAATAGTGTTGATGTGAGAACTAAGTAAGTTTAACCACGGAAAGAGCTTAGGACAGGGTAAGCACTTAATGTATATTAGCTGCTATTGCCTACCTTACTCTTATTCATGTTCATTCAGTAAGTATATTGAGTACTTACCATGCTAGGCACTATTCTAGGTACTATTTATCACCTTGACAAACTGCTTTCCAAAAGGGCTTTGCTAATTCGCACTGTCACCAGCAAATACAAAGTTTCAGCAGTGAAAAAACAGAAATAAAAACCAAGTTTCAGCGGTGGATGTTGTTATTTTTATCACCCCCACATGAAAATTAACAATTTGGTACATGGTGGTACCTCCTTCAACTTTTTTCACATTGCTATCTATCTATCTATCTATCTATCTACCTATCCATCCATCCACCTGTCCATCGTCACCAGGGAGGGGCTTTGGTGCTCTTCCAGTATTACCCTCCTCTGTGAGGCCGCCACTGCCCGCTGATGCATGAAGTGGCCTCGGAGGGAAGGGGACAGTTTCACCAGATGGCACAAATTACCTGAAGGTCGGAGTCATACATAACATGCAAAATCAGCCTATACTCTTCACCTCCAGAGAAATAATACTATTCCAAGGCTCTGGGGAGCCCGTGGGGAGGCTCTGCTTTCTCTCCCTCACTCCTCTAGCTTGATCTGGAGGTGAGACACGGTGGCTGGCACCGTCTGACTTCAGAGGCGCCATTTCCAATATGGGAGCCAGGCACAGTATGACTGTTCAGGCCCCAAACCCCCTCCCCTACTTGCTGGTAGTTGCCTCACTGGCCGCAGTGACAGGGTCAAAGGACATGAAGTGATCCAGGCCTATCCTCGCAGTGTACCAGGAGGGGAAATGTCTTGTCAAAGGTCACTGAGCTAATTCAAGCCACGCTGCTTCCTCACAGCCGGCCGCGGCTCTGTCCGCAGCTCCACACTCACCATGGCGATGGGGCGGCCAAAGTCCAGAACCCAGTTCTGCAGGGTGAAGTAGAACCAGAGGTCAAGGTGAAAGGGAGCCGTGCCGGCGGCCTCCTCAGCCTTGATGGAGCTGTGCCTGGGAAGGAACAGACGAGAGGGGTCAGTGCTTCTCCCTCCCGAGGGACTCTCCTCAACTCCACCCCTGCCCCCCTCAGTGAGCCACGGAAAATAATTTGGGGGCAGGAGGAAACACACATAATTAAGTTCTAGGAAAATAATTTTGCAGGAAATACTGGGGTCTGGGCCTGGGCCTGTGGTCAAGGGGAAGGTGTCCTAAAAGTGAACTCCAGCTGCCCTGACTTCAGCTTCTCTGTGATTCAGGAAGAAAGCTGCCCAACGGGCGTCATAACTGTTGGGTTTTCTCACCTATAAAATGATGAGGAAATCAAAAAGGGGAAAGGATGTAAATGCAGCTGAAAAACATGAAACGTAACGATGGGAGATAGTAGCTATCTTTATTGAACACTTATTCTATATTCTGGGCACTCTTTACAGTATAGCTGTTTACATGTATTACCTCATTTACCTGTTTTAATCTTCACAGAAATCTTCTGAGATTAGTCTATTACCCCTATTTTATAAGTGAAAAAAACAGAGGCCCAAGGTATTAAGTAACTTGCCCAGTTAACATTGCTAAATATGTGAACCTAAATGATTAGCCTTTAGAGCTTATACAGTATGTTTAACCTCCAGCCCATTACTGGGTCTATAGTGATTATTTGTGGGATGGGCATGTGACTTGAGTCGGACCAATCAGAGCCCTCTAGGGAAATCTGCCTCATAGATTGTAGACCAGGATGAGCAGGGTCTCCCTCCCCTTGGTTCCTAACCACGAGGAAGTATGATGGGACTGCTGGTGTGTCCCTTCTCACCAGTCCACAGTGAAACCTAAGGAGGGTGCCAGCGGACGAGTTGATGTGAGAGCCGTGGCGAGACGTGGAGCACCATCTGCTAATACATCTTTGGATGCTCGTCCCCCTGAAAGGCGGTTAGCCTCGATTCTTCGCGGATGAGCTGAACCTCCAGGGCCCCCTCCTCCAGAGAGGCTTCCCTGATGCAGCTTTCCCCACAGCGCCACTACAGGGACTGCTTCCTCTCTGACACGCAGCCTGGCCGTGACATCCCAGGGCTGGAGTTTCCCTCTCTTCTCTAGACCCTCAAGAAGAGGAGTGACCTTTACGTTCCTCTCAAGTCACCCCCCTCCCCATCAGAGTCCAAATCCTCTTCTCAGCATCCCCGCTACCACCTGCACACCTCCGGTGGCAGGCAGCTCACCACTCCCTAAGATGACTGAGTGTGAGTTTCATTGTCCCGTTGGTGCCCAGAGCACAAACGATGTGACCTGGATCTGTCTTCTCCAGGGTTCTCAGCTCAGTGCCGGGTTCAGGCTCAGTGATTGCTGGCTGATTTGAAACCATCTCAGTGACCAGCTATTCCCTCTTTTTAGTGGCAAGCATTAGCTTCAAGGCACCAGCAAGGTTTTCCTGTCAAGGTTGCTATTGCTCCCATGCCTTTCCAGGATCCTTTTCAGTCAGTTCCATGAAGGGCCCCGCTGGTAGAGCAACTGTGAGACTGGAAGGCAAGCTGCCGGGGGATCTTATCCTCCTCTGGTGGCAGGCAACACCGACGGGTGGGCCTTTACCCAGGTTAGCGCAGTCTTTCTGCGCCCCCTACCGGTGCCCCAGCGCTGACAGCGTCTGACTGTGTGCTGCGCCAGGAGCTCGTCCTCCCAGCAGTCCCAGGAAGCAGGGCGTTTACTCTCCTGTTTTACAGATAAGGAGACCGCAGCGTACAGGCATTAAGTGCTTGGCCAACGTCACTCCTGCTTAGCCAAGGTCTCCCCTTTTTACCAGGATAAAGGGGAGAAAAAGTCCCGAGAGTGTTCACATTCCCAGTTCCAGGCATTCCGAGGGCCAGTGATTTGACCACATGAGCCAATGATGCTACCATTCACACTGGCTTTCTGTCGCTTGCAACCCAAGAGTCCCGAATAGCACAGAATTCAAAACTGGGTCTGCATGAATTTAAGTCCTGCGCTCTTAATCGCGTGCTGTTCTGTTCTTGTGCATTAGAATAAGCTCTGCAGCATATTAGGAGATCAACTCAGAGAGGGGCCAGTGCAGCCTGGAGCAGTGCACAGAGGACAGGAGGAAGGGAGCCTCACAGTATGGACTGGGGGATCTAACCAGGCAGGAAAGCAGCAGGTGAGCAGGATCCAAGGCCTGGAGGTGGACGTGGGCACTGCATGGAGTTGAGATGCCTGGCTTAGGGTGGGGAAGAGAAGGGAGGGACTGGCTGGGCCTTCAGACTGGGTAGATTCTCAGAAACTAACTGCAAGGGACTGCTCAGCGTTGTGAGCCCAGTGCCTGAGGCCCCACCCGGCCCCTGCCCCTTCGTGACCACCAGCACAAGGCCTCAAAAAAATAGACAGTGATAACCACCGGGCCCGAAGGACTTGTATGGAGAAGGAGGATATGAGTCCTCAGTGTTCTGTTCCAGAAACTTCCATGCTGGGCAAGGAGAAGGATGTTTGGTACAGGGAATAAAGGCTTTTGGAAAGCCTGGGAAAGCACGTAGGTGTAACCATATTAGAGACTCGGTAATTATCTCCTCCTCCTCCTCCTCCTCAGGAAGTGCCTCCATCAATGGGGATCCTTGCCATTAGTCCAACCTGCTTAGCAGGGCAGACACCCAGCTTGGGAACCACTGACCAGCATCTAATTGTGTTTTGTTGTTGGATCACTGACCGTGGAAGGCAGATCATGGAGGGTGAAGCCATCCTCTCCCCCATCCCGTCCTGGGGTGAGCAACCTTAAGCTTTCCCCACGTTGCTGACTCCACAGACTTCACACACTGCCCCCCACCCCAGCCTGCGTCAGCTCTAGTTCTCAATCACCGGGAACTACTGCTGAGAGCAATGGTGAATGCACAATGGCAGGTAACCTGAAGCAAGGCTGGCCCTGTCTCTCCTCCGCAGCTTTACAGGCTACCATGTGGGGACAGATACCGCAGCACTGGGGCGCGCATGCCTTACAGCTGACACAGGCAAAGCCGTCAGCAGCATCTGTGAGACTGCCTAGCACCGTGGTGGGCAAACTGCGGGTCATGAGCCACATGCGACTCTTTGGCCCCTTGAGTGTGGCTTTTCCACAAAATACCAAGGCCTGGGCGACTCTATTTTGAAGAAATGGCGTTAGAAGTTTAAGTTTAAAAAATGTGGCTCTCAAAAGAAATTTCAATCGTTGTACTGTTGACATTTGGCTCTGTGGACTAATGAGTTTGCCGACCACTGGCCTAGAAGAAAAGGAGGGGGTCTTGGCCCTGGTGGAGTCAAGCAGGGACCATGAATAGGGACTATTGACCGACTGATTTTGGTTCTATATAAAGAATGGTGAAACACCTGACAAGATGCAAAGTTTGAACAAAAAATGAGGAAATAAAGGGAAATAAGAGGGGAAAGCAAAGGCAATTAGAAACTCCAGGAAAAACAAAAGCAATATAAGAAAGCACATGTAACTGCTAACTATTACTTGGTTTTGTGGAAAACGCTATTTACATGGCTTAACTGATGAAAATAGTGTATATTGATTTTCAAAGTTTAGAATCAACCCACAGATAAAATACTGAAGGCATTTTTGCCGAAGCCAGTTTGGCTCAGTGGTAGAGCATCGGTCTGCAGACTGAAAGGTCCCAGGTTTGATTCTGGGCAAGGGCATGTACATTGGTTGCGGGCACATCCCCGGTAGGGGGTGTGCAAGAGGCAGCTGGTCGATGTTTCTCATAGACGTTTCTAGCTCTCTATCTCTCTCCCTTCCTCTCTGTAAAAAATCAATAAAATATATTTTTTAAAAAATACTGAAGGCATTTTAAAAAACAGCAGGTAAATGTTGCCAACTTTGACAACATAGAGTAAAACTTTATATGACAGCAGTTGGAGGAAAGGGTCAAGACAGCTGAAGGCTAGAGTAAGCAGGGGACTAATATTCTTCTTTTAAAAAGTAATCAAGGGATACGGCCTACAATTGACAAAAAAAAAAAAAAAAAAAAAAAAAAAAAAGGTATATGCAATTCCCTAAGGCTACAAAGGTAACAAAGAGAAAAACTAAAAATAGTGACAAAAACACCACCTGTTGAAGATGAGGAGGTATAAGTGAGCCAAATCATAGTAGGAAAAAGTCAGTTGGTAAACATTAGCTTAGAGGGTAAAATTGATAAACCGGGACATAGCAGTGGAACATGGCTTTTAAGAGTGTGGACTTTGGCTTGTCTGGTGTTACTCAGTGGTTAGAGTGTTGGCCCGCACACTTTAGGGTTGCAGGTTCGATTCCCTCTCTGTCACAGTTGGGGTGCAGGAGGCAACCAATCGATGTCTCTGTCACATCAATGTTTCTTTCTTCTACTCTAAAATCAATGAAAAAATATATTTGAAAGAGGATTAACAGACAAACAAAAACCAAGAAGAGTGTAGACTTTGGAGACCACTTAAGTTCACATCCCAGGTCTGCCACTAACCAGGTCTTGGTTCTTACCAGCGAATGATGCAAACTCTCTGGGCCTCAGTTTCCCTAAATGCAAAATACAAAAAGACTAACATGCTGCACATGAGATGAAGTGGGGACCACATCTGATGCCCACAGACTGCGCTCACACAGTTCAGGGCAGTCAGGCAGAAAGGGTTCCTGATCAGAGATGTCCCTCAGAGGCAGGAGAAAAAGCTACCCTCAGCCAAGCCTCTCAGACTTCTCCCCTCATCCCAAATCATAGCACAGACTTCCTAGAATCTATTCTGAGCACACTAAGTACCTTCCATGGCTTGCCTGTACCTGGAGAATACAGGCTGCATCCTGAACCTGCCAGTCAGAGCAGGAACTAAGGTGAGGCACACAGGGCCCGACTCTTTTCTGTTTTAATAATATATATTTTTTTATTGACTTCAGAGAGGAAGAGTGAGGGAGAGAGAGTGAAACATTAATGATGAAAAAGAAGCATTGATCGCTGGCTGCCTCCTGCACACCCCACACTGGTGATGGAGCCCGCAACCTGGGCATGCGCCCTGACCGGGAATGGAACCCTGACCTGGTTCATTGGTTGACACTCAACCTCGCTGGCTGGGCTAGGGCCCAGCTCCTAAGTAGGCACTCACTCTCAGGGTTGTGCCTGTCCGGAGAGTGTCTCCTTAAATGTTTCCCTCTAGTCCCAGCCCTGCTGCCATGAGAGGTCCCTCACAACCAGTCTGTATCCTCCTGGCACTGAACATCTGGAAAGCGCCAGGACCATCACACTCTTTGCCTTTCCCCAAACCCTCTTGGAAAACAGCCTTTCTTCCCTGTCACCTACTTAGTCCTTTGAGACTCAGCTCAAGTCCACTTCCTCCACGAAGGCCTCCCAGCCCCTCCCGGGTTCACCTTGCCCACCCCGTCGTGCCTGGCACAGCGCTGGGCACACCAGCGATGCTGAATGAATGCCTGTTGAACACGTTTCTAGCAGAATGGAGGGAAAGAGTAGGAGGCGGCTTCCGTGCCTCTTCCTCTGCCCGGCCTGGTCCGGAGCACATTAACCCTCAGCGTCTTCCCGGGGCGGCAGGAGGGTCAGCGACCACGTGAGGACAGCCCTTCCTCATTCCTTCCCTGGAGAGGACCGTCCGCACTCCTCTGCTGCCTCCTTCACACCCTCACATCTAGGGCTCCCCGGGGCAAGGCGTGAGCCTCCCGATCATCCCGGAATCCAAGTCCTAGTCCGGGTTGGAAGGACCCCGAGAACTTGGGGGCGGCGCCCGGGCTGGCAGGTGCGCTGGAGGCCGGAGCGCGCGGGGGTGTCCCCTGGGCCCGCCACCCCTCCGGAGTTTCTCCGGCCCCCGGAGGTCTTCCCAGCGGAGCTGCGACGTCCACGCCGCCCAGAGGCGCGGCTCAGGACCCGCCCCAGAGAGAGAACGGAACGGGAGGCGGGGCTCGGGCACGGGAGCAGCTGACCCGCTGGCAGCCTCCGACCCACCCCGGCTCCGCTCCTCCCGCCTCCCGCGCCCGTCCCGCGGCGGGGACGCCGACCCGCTGCTCGGCCGCCGCGCGCCCACCTGGCCTGCAGGAAGGAGGCGCCCGGCTGCACGCCCGCCGCGCCCGGGTGCTGCCGCCTCCGCGCCGCCGCCTCCATGGCCGCCCAGCCGCCGCCCCTCGGCTCCGCTTCCCGGGTCAGAGCCGGAGAGAGGGCTCAGCGGCCGGCGGCGGGGAAAGCCGCGCGGGGGCGGGGCGGGCTGGGGCGGGCCGCCGGGAGAGCGCGGCCCCGAGGCGCTGGCGGGAGCCGGGCACCCGGGGGCGGGGCTGGCAGCGGAGGTAAGAGGAGGGCGGGGCCGGGCTGGAGGGCGGGGCCTGGAGAGCTGGAGGGCGTGGCCTGGATTGCGGGAGGGCGGGGCCGGGCACCGGGGGCGGGGCTGGCAGCGGAGGTTAGAGGAGGCGGAGCCTGGAGAGCTGGTGGGCGGGGCCGGGCGGGCGGGAGGAGGGCGCTAGGAAGGCGGGGCGATCTCCACCCGTGGGGACAGGACTCCCCATCCATGCCTCTCCCGCGAGGGGCGGGGGCGGGGACCGGGGCCTGGAGAGCGGCGCGTGTGGCCCTGTCGCAGCTGGGATTTGCGGGGGTCGCCTGTCTTGGGGGGCGGGAAGCTTTGCCTGGCGGCCAAGATTTGCATACTGCTCTAGAGTTGGTAGGGACCTGAGGAAAGACTGACGCTGGTGTTGGGAGGAACAGAAACAAGTTCAGTGAGGGCGGGCGGGTGCTGGTGGCAGAGGAACAGACTAGACCCGTGGTCGGCAAACTGCGGCTCGCGAGCCACATGAGGCTCTTTGGCCCCTTGAGTGTGGTGCTCTTCCACAAAATACCACGGCCTGGGCGAGTAAGTTTAGGTTTAAAAAATGTGGCTCTCAAAAGAAATTTTAATCCTTGTACTGTTGATATTTGGCTCTCTTGACTAATAAGTTTGCCGACCACTGACCTAGACCGAGGGAAGGGACCCTGCCTTTAGCTGGAGAACAATGGGAAGGAGTTCAGGAGCAGAGGCGTGGCACAATTGTATGGCATTTAGACCCTTCCCGCGGTGTGGGGATGGTAAGAGGAGGCAGGAAGGGTGACTGGGAGGTGGAGGTTGAGGGGTGCAGTTGTTTTAGTGACAGTGGGAAGGTGAGAGTTGACCTCGAGTTGTGTTGGAAGTACCTTAACTGTGACTTGAATGCCAGGGTTGGGAAGGTGAAAAGCAGGTTTGGGGTAAATGGGAATTCATCTTTGCCCCCATGAATCTTGAGGTGGGTCAAGAAGGCACCTTGGGCCTAAAGCTTGGGCCAGACCTGGGAGCTGGGAGGAATGACTTGTGCCTCAATCAGAAGCCAAGAGGCTGCCTGGGGAGGCAGCGTCCCTGTGAGAAGAGAGACCAATGGCAAAGCTTGACAGCCCTCTGAGGCAGAATTTCAATCCTGGTATTGTTCCTAACTAGCTGGGACACTTAGGCAAATTGCTCAATCCTTCTCAGCCTCAGTTACTCAGCAAGGAGTAACTGCATTAGGGTTGTGGTGATTAAATGGGGTAATAATAATACACATGAAGCCCTTAGCACAGAGTTTGGCCCTAGTGATTTGTTGTTTGTAACTAGAGGCCCAGCCCAGGAAATCGTGTGGGTAGGGTCGTGTGGGTAGGGGTTTGAGCTACGTCCATTTGCATTTTATTTTCCCTAGTGCCTAGCCTTCTTCAGGGCCATCTTCTGCCCATTCGCCAGTCCCTAGGCCGAAGGCTGCCTCCACTGCTGGGCTGTCAGGCCGTTGGGATCCCCAGCTCATCCCTGGCTGCTCTGGGGCTCAGGCCTGAGGGAAAGCAGGCGCCAGCAACTTCACCTCCATGCACGTGCACAGGGCCAGCCGCCGCTGGTGGAACGTGTTGCCTGCTCAGGCCACTCATGCCGGGGCGGGTAGGTCGTGGGCGTGCCCTGCGGCTTCTGTCAGTGCCTCAAGCACTAGCAGCCGTAGCGTTAGCGGTGGCGACGCTGTGTGAGCAGCCCTGACTGGGCATCGAGCGGACAGCGTGTCCCATCAGCAGCCGGCCGGGTGCACACATATGGAGGGGAAGTTGCCCGCACCTTCTTTCCCGCAGACCTGAGCCCCCGAGCAGCCAGGGATGAGCAGGTGATCCCAATGGCCTGACAGCCAGCCTGTTCCTCCCACTACCCACCCCAACGGGGGGTTCACAATCGCTGATCCATTGGAGCCTGCGGGGACCAAGAGGTCAGCTGTTCAGCCCACTTGTGGGCCAGGGTGGCTGGTCCTTTGTTCATCGCAGTTGTCATGGACACTGGCTTTTTATATATATATAGATACCGTATTTTCTGGCGTATAAGAGGACCCCCTAATTTATTTTACAGTTAAAACATAGGTTTAGGCCTATATTCGCTGTATAAGACTACCCCCCACTTCCGAGGCAACACCAGTTCTTTTTTTAATAGACCGCCTCTCTGACTCTGGCCAACCTGAGCAGGCTTTTTACTAGAACACAGTGTACATGTTCTGTACCCGAAGCTACACTGTGTTCTAGTGAAAAGCCTGCTCAGATTGGCCAGAGTCAGAGAGGCGGTCTATTAAAAAAAGAACTGGTGTTGCCTCGGAAGTGGGGGGTAGTCTTATACAGCGAATATAGGCCTAAACCTATGTTTTAACTGTAAAATTAGGGGGTCCTCTTATACTCCAGAAAATACGGTAGTCTCCGGGACCTAATGTTCCCTCTATGATGTAAGGGGTTTGAGCTATGCCTAT
Organism: Pipistrellus hanaki; assembly: GCF_964339955.1. Lineage (NCBI taxonomy): Eukaryota > Metazoa > Chordata > Mammalia > Chiroptera > Vespertilionidae > Pipistrellus > Pipistrellus hanaki. The sequence continues at coordinate 40,529,978 of NC_140503.1, read as the reverse complement.
TTGCATTTTATTTTCTTCCCTGTCTTCTCTTGGGATCTTGTATTGGATTTTATTTATTTATTTATTTTTTAATATATTTTATTGATTTTGTACAGAGAGGAAGGGAGAGAGATGGAGAGCTAGAAACATCGATGAGAGAGAGTCATCGATCAGCTGCCTCTTGCACACCCCCTACTGGGGATATGCCCGCAACCAAGGCACATGCCCTTGACCGGAATCGAACCTGGGACCCTTCAGTCCCCAAGCCGATGCTCTATCCATTGAGCCAAACCGGTCTCGGCTTGTATTGGAATTTAAAAATTTGTATTTTTATTGACTTCAGAGAGGAAGGGAGAGGGAGAGATAGAAACATCAATGATGAGGGAGAATCACTGATTGGCTGCCTCCAGCATGTTCTCCACCAGGGACTGAGCCTGAAACCCGAGCCTGTGTCATGACCAGGAATTGAACCAGTGGCCTCCTGGTTCATAGGCAGACTCTCAACCACTGTGCCACACCAGCTGGGCGATGTTCCTGTTTTGAAGCAGAGAAGACCAATGTCCTGAGCTAAGTCCTGTACCCAAGGTCAGCCAAGGCCACTGCTCAAACTGGATCCCAGGTTTAATGTTGGTGAATCTGATCTTCCGCCTGCGGATTGGTCTATGTATACCCAGAGGAGGACTGAGGCTCCCTGTGCTGACCCCAATCTCCTCACTTCCTGTTGGCTTTGAAAGCCTGCTGGGCTCCAGAGGAAGGGGCTTGAGGTGCCTGTGATGTAACCACAGATTTAATAACACCCAGGGGTGGCTCTCAGCATTAGAGGATAAGGCTGTGTGGAGGGGCCTCCCTGGCCCATTTAATCCTCCAATCCCTTAAATACCAACAAATCTGCGTCCCGTCCGGAGCCAGCAGCTGGTGCGTGAGTAGAAGGGAGTCCAGGCTGGCAGGGGGGCCAGGCCTTCCTCAAAAAACACCATGAAAACCACCCCAGCCTGGTGGGGTGTGAGTTCCTCTCTTTCCCATCCCATGAGAACTCTTTAAAAACACCATCTGGCTGAAACCAGTTTAGCTCAGTGGTAGAGCGTCGGTCTGTGGACTGAAAGGTCCCAGGTTCGATTCCGGTCAGGGGCATGTATGTTGGTTGTGGGCACATCCCCGGTAGGGGGTGTGCAAGAGGCAGCTGATCGATGTTTCTCTCTCATCGACATTTCTAGCTCTCTATCTCTCTCCCTTCCTTTCTGCAAAAAATCAATCAATAAAATATATTAAAAAACAACAACAACAACAAAAAAAACAAAAACCACCATCTGGCCTAGCTGGCTTGGCTCAGTGGATAGAGCAAGCCTGTGGATTGAAGGGCCCCAGGTTTGATTCCAGTCAAGGGCACATGCCCTGGCTGCGGCTCAATCTCCAGTGGGGGGACATACAGGAGGCAGCCAATTGACGATTCTCTCTCATCATCGATGTTTCTCTCTCTTCCTCTCCCTTCCTCTCTGAAATCAATAAAAATATATTTTAAAAAATTTTCCCTGGTTCCCTTTGTAGTCACTCCTTCCATCCCCTCGTCCCTGTCAACCACTGGTCTTCTTTATGTTGTTGCAGTTTTGTCTTTTCTTACATTTCATTTAAGTGGAATCATCTAGCTTTTTCTTTCTGGATTTCTTCACTTAAGACCATGCTCTTGAGATTCACTTGTGTTGTTGCATGTATGAGTCCAGCTCTTCATTGCTGAGGAGAATTCCTTTGTCTGGAAGTACCACCTCCTGCACCAGCGGGAGGACATTTGGGTGCTTTCCAGTTTGAGTGATTGTGATAAAGCTGCTAGGAATGTTCACGTACAAATCTGTGTGTGGACAGATGTTTCGTTTCTGTTCAGTAAATACTAGTACCTCGTAGGTAAATGGGATTGCGAGGACCTGGTAAGTATACATATAACTTTGTAAGAACTGCAAGCTGTCTTCCAAAGAAGCTGGGCCATTTCAATTGCTCTTTCATCTTAAAAACTTCTGGATGGCCGAAACCGGTTTGGCTCAATGGATAGAGTGTCGGCTTGGGGACTGAAGGGTCCCGGGTTCAATTCCGGTCAAGGGCATGTACATTGGTTGCGGGCATATCCCCAGTAGGGGGTGTGCAAGAGGCAGCTGATCGATGACTCTCTCTCATCAATGTTTCTAACTCTCTATCTCTCTCCCTTCCTCTCTGTACAAAATCAATAAAATATATTAAAAAAAAAACCAAAAAAAAACTTTTGGATGACAGCAGATATAAACACATCAATATCACCCTGATGCTGCGTTAACCCCTAGGGCCCTGGAGGTTCCTTATCCGTGCAGTGTGAGAGGGAAGCTCTAAACCAGGGCATTCACCTCTCCCTCTCCCCCCCATCTCCGATCTTCCCCTGTGCTTCTGTGATCTTCCGGTACTGGGCGCAGGTCAAGGCAGCCTCTACATAATGTATGATTGTCTGGGAATTAAATTTCCAGCCAAAGTAAAGAGCCCTTGTTGCTTGACTTTAAATTAACTATTTATTTGTTTGGCTATAGGATCCTCCATCCAACAATGGGCAAGTCATAATTATAAATGGGCCCAGCAGAGAAGGCTGGAGCCCTTTTCCTAGCTAGACAATAAGCCGGAGCCCCTTCTCGGTTACCCAGTCCGTCAGTGAGCATTTGTTGGGCTGCACCACGAAACCAATATTTTTTGCAGCCTTACTGTCTTTGCCCCACGGTTACGTGGGTATTGTCATTGCTCCTTGATAGATGATTAAACGGAAACTTGGAGATGTAAACTAACCTGTCCAAGGCTGCCCGGCAGAGGCCAGGATGGACCCGGAGCTCTTCCTGCGATGCCAGCCCTTCCCTGGGGGACAGGCAGGGTAGCTGAGGGGCCTAAGACAATCCAGGTTTTCACTCAGGACATTCCCGAAAACAGTTGAAAAAACTGACCATTGCATAAAACTCTGTTTTCCCATAAGAACATTGTTTGAGTTCCGACTTTGTTCCTGATGAAGGTCTTGACATAAGTGAAGTCATGAAAATAATATCTTAAAAACGTGCTGCATACAAATTCAGGTGGTTCAAAGGTCCCTGATGCCCATTTGTGGACCCTGTCCATGGAGAATAAGAACCTGGTCCAGCACTCTGCCTGTGTGGCTCAGTGGTTGAGCATCGATTTATAAACCAGGAAGTCAGGGTTCAATTCCTGGTCAGGGCACATGTCTGGGTTTTGGGCTCGAGTCATCAATAATTGAGAGTAGTATATTGAAATCTCCCACTATGTTAGTGGGCTAATTAATTTTTTCCATAGTTCTATTATTTTTATTCTATGTATTTAGAAGTTATTTTAGTAGATACCCACACCTTTAGAATTATTGTATCTTTATGATTATGATAGAAGGTCCTAATAATACTTATTTCCTTATAGTTTTTTTTTCTAATATCATTAGACAAAATATAATTATACCAACTTTCATTTAATTTGCCTGGTATATCTTTTTTATCCTTTTACTTTTATCCTGTGTCCTTCTGTTACAGGTATATCTAGATTTTTTAAAATCGAGGTCTGAGAACCTGTCCTTTAATTGATTGTTTAGCCCATTTATACTTATTGTGGTTACTGATAATATTTATATTTCTATCATGTTAATTTTTACTTTCTATTTGTGCCTTTGCTTCTGCTGGGTGCCAGGATGCCTACTGACCTAGGGCTACTCTATCAGAGTCTGGTTGGGAAAGTGGAAGCCAAATACTCTGTGTTCCAAGTATATTCACCGGTGTGGACGCAAAGAGAACAGTCCGCTGCCCCTGGGTGCAGCTCACCTGTGAAATATAAATATTATCAGTAACCACATTGCTGAAACCAGTTTGGCTCAATGGGTAGAGCGTCGACTTGGGGACTGAAGGGTCCTGGGTTCGATTCCGGTCAAGGGCATGTACCTTGGTTGCGGGCATATCCCCAGTAGGGGGTGTGCAAGAGGCAGCTGATCGATGACTCTCATCAATGTTTCTAACTCTATCTCTCTCCCTTCTTCTCTGTACAAAATCAATAAAATATATTTTAAAAAAAAAAGAAAGTAAAGAATGATTTAACATTAAGGACCTGTCACTTTATTTTATTTTATTTTATTATTATTTTTAAAAATACATATTTTTAAAACTTCTTTCTTGATTAAGGTGTTATATATGTGGGTTTATTCTTCCATTACCCTCCCATCCCCCCCCCCCCACTCATGCCCTCACCACCCTGTTGTCTGTGTCCATTGATTAGGCTTATATGCATGCAGACAAGACCTTTGGTTGATATTTTATTATCTATTTCAGAGAGAGGAAGAGAGAAACATCAATAATGAGAGAATTATTGATTGGCTGCCTCTCGCGTGCCCCTCACTGGGATTGAGCCACAACCAGGCATGTGCCCTTGACTGGAATCAAACACAGGATTCTTCAATTCTCAGGCCGTTGCTCTTTCCACTGAGCCAAACCAGCTAGGGTGAGTACCTGTAGCCTTAATTCATCCCATTAATGGGTTAAAGGAGAAGTTATATGATTATCTCAATAGATGTAGTAAAGTCCTTTAGTAAAAGCCAATATCTATTAATGATAAAAGCAGGAATGAAACAAAACTTGCTAATGTTAAAAGAATTTTTCAAAAAGCCTCTAAGTACCTGTAGCAATCATCATTAATGGCAATCATTGAAAACATTGTTCCTTTAAGAGCAAAACAAGACAAAGGTGTTTGTTATCACCTCTTCTGTTCAATGAGGTGAAGATAAGACAGAGATAAGGAGAAAGAGGGAAACAACACTGTTATTATTTGCAGCTAATATAATTGTATACATTAAAAAAAACCCCAAAATCAACAAATTATTAGAATTCATAAGAGTTTAGCAAGGTTGCTAAAAATGAAAACTGGGCGAAAGTATATGTGACATATATAACCGAAAAAAATTAAGATCAAGATGTTAATCTTAAAATAAGAAAAAGACAAACTAGTAGAATAATGGGCAAAAGACATTAATAGGCACAAAAAAAGGAAACAATTTGCCAACAAAAAATAAAAACATACTCAACCTCATTGACAATTGGGTAAATATATATCAATGGCACAATAAGATACCATTTTCCACCAACTCCATTGGCAAAAAAAAAAAAAAAATTTTAAATTAGTAACACCAACTGCTGGTGGGGCTGAGGATCAGTGGAACCTTTTATATACCACATGTGGACTGTAAATTGGTACAACTATGAAGAACACTTTGGCAATACTTTGTAGAATTAAACTAGATATGCTACAGAGAACTTCTTGTACATGCATAAGAATATTCATTGCAGTGCCATTACAAGAGCAAAAAAATCGGAAGCTCCTAAATGTCCATTGATAGGAGAATGGATAAATAAATAGCTGCTCAGGCAGTGAATGCACTACAGCGAAACACATACTGATAATCTGGTCAAATATCTATACATATGAAAGGCTAATATGTAAAGTGTCCCCTTGGGAGCTCAACCAGGAGACTGGGAGTTCCATTGCTCACTATGACTTGCGCTGACCACTGGGGGGTGGTGCAGAACTAAGGAAGGTTCTGGCCGGCAGGTGGCAGCTGGGGAAGGAAGGCCTTGGCCAAGGCCCTGATGGGCCCTGATCACTGACCAGGCCTAGGGACCCTACCTGTGCACGAATTTTGTGCACCAGGCCTCTAGTAACATATAGAAAAGGAAAGCTGTGGGGAACTGCAGAAAATTATGATATCACTTTTATAAAGCTCAATCAAATAATTAAGCTACATATATTGTTTAGGGGAGCATAAACATGGAACAAAACTACGTATTTTCAAAACTCAAGAAATGGTTCAACATAAAATTCAAGTTAGTATTACCTCTGGTGAGCAGGCAGAGTAAGACAGGAAAAGAAGTATACAGGTGGATGCCTCAATAGGTAACGTTCTCGTTCTTAAGTTGGATGGTGGGTTTACTGGAATTTATTTTATGTTACGTTTATTCTTTTGATGTATCACACACCAGGCATGAAATATTTTTAAAGTAACCTGTAGTTTCCCTCTTCCACCACTATATGGCAGGCTAGTCCGTCAGTAAAGTGGCTCCTGGAAGGAAAAGGCTGATGAAAAAGGGCATGTGCCTTGTGGCAGCATCCTAGTAGCATTCACTGTCTCCCACATGAACACATAGAAAACAGGGCTTTGTGTTTGTAGAGAGTTTACCTGCATAACCAGGCCAGCTCAGGTGCACATTGCTCTGGTGTGGATCTTGAATCCATGTGGCCGGGTTTTTCCTTTCTGCCTGGTTATGTAACTATTTTATAAACTTGCAAGTGCTTTATATTTACATGCATAGCTCATGGATACAGACAATAGTGTAGTGAAGGCTTGGGGGAGGGTAGGGTTAGGTGGAGGGGGGAAGGGGGGGAGTGGGGGGACATCTGTAATACTGTGCACAATAAAAACATATAGATTAAACAAAAGTGTATCTGCTTGAATGTTGATTTTTATTTCTCAGAACTTTTCAATATCTACCAAGGGGTTCATTTCTTAGATTAACCACATGGAGCCAAAACCGGTTTGGCTCAGTGGATAGACTCTATCCGATAGAGCGTTTGGCTCAGTGGATAGACTCTATCCGATAGAGCGTCGGCCTGCGGACTGAAGGGTCCCGGGTTTGATTCCGGTCCTGGGCACATACCTTGGTTGCAGGCACATCCCCAGTAGGTGGTGTGCAAGAGGCAGCTGATCGATGATTCTCTCTCATCGATGTTTCTAACTCTCTATCCCTCTCTCTTCCTCTCTGTAAAAATCAGTAAAATATAAAAAAAATTTAAAAAAATTAACCACATGGAGCATGGAGTTGGCTACTTGGCCTCCCCCGTGGCAAGGGGCACATCGAACTCCGCCTTCTATGTCCATGGATTTGGGGCTATGTTTTTCAGCATTAGCATTAGAACCCGTGTTTAATGAATGTCTGGATGACACTGTTACATAAAGGAATATTTTAAGTCTAATAACATGTATGTTAAAATAGCCACACACGAGTCATCAAAACCACTCACAGGAATTCTGATGCCAAGTTGCTTGTGATTGACAAAGGTGGGTCATATTTCTGCTTTAGCCGCCGATGCTCATCACCAAGTGGGAACAGCACACACAGGTGCAGCCACACACTTCCTTTTCGCTCTCTAGGATTCCATTCCTGTGGCGAAGGAGTTGGGATGGGTGTGCTGTAAGTGTGAACTACACACTGAAGTTTGAAGTCTTAGTATGAAAAACAAACGGGTAAAATGTCTCAAAATTGTTAATATTGATGACACACTAAAATGATAGTGTTTTAATATAAGCTAAAATTAACTTCACCTGCTTCTTTTCCCTCTTTTTTTTTATTTTTAACTAGAAAATTTAAAAGGATACGCATGGCTCACATGCGTGGTCCATATTTTACTTCAATTCGACAGCATTGCTCCCTAGATGTTATCACCAATCATTGGTATATAATACCTACTTATGGGCTGGCTTTAGGGATGTGTGGCCCCACGCTCTGCTGTCATTGCCTAGACCAGTGGTCGGCAAACTCATTAGCCAACAGAGCCAAATATCAACAGTACAACGATTGACATTTCTTTGGAGAATCACATTTTTTAAAAACTTAAACTTCTTCTAACGCTACTTCTTCAAAATAGAGTAACCCAGGCAGTGGTATTTTGTGAAAGAGCCACACTCAAGGGGTCAAAGAGCCACATGTGGCTCGCGAGCCGCAGTTTGCCAACCACTGCCCTAGACATTTTCAATTTTCATCCTTGAATTTGAGTTTTAGAGGTGAAGTCTCATTGGACACTAGAGCTTGCGCCTTGGCTCACACGCTGTCCCGCCTTCCAGGGATGGCTAAGGCCCTGCCCTCCCTCTCCACAGCTACTACCTTCAGTCGCCGGCAGGGGGCGGGCGCGGTCACGGAGAGGGCCGTGGTGGCGAACTCTCCCTGCCCAGATCCAGGTGCGGAGTGCTACAAGCTGGCTGTACCGTCTGGGGGTTGCCTGTCTGCCCTGGTTTGGGCAGCGGGCCTTTGGGCAGGAGGGACGGACACCTGGCTTGACTTCTCTACATCGCACCCCGCCAGGGCGCTCGCGTGCACCCGCACCCCGTGTGAAGGGGTCCCGCACCCCGTGTGAAGGAGGTGTGGGTTTTGGGAGGCCCGGGAAGGGGCACCATTCACCCTGAGAGTGTCCACGTGCCCAGAGGAGCATAGTCCGGCTGCAAGCTTGGGGCAGGGGTGCGGCGGAACTTCTATTTCTCCGTCTAAACTTCCTCAGTCTTTCCTGTGTTTGTCTTTTCTGGACAGCTCAAGGCACCCAAGGGGACAAGCCATAATACACAATAAGTGTAATGTTGGCAAATCCACATGCGATATCTGCATTTAAAACTGGGACTGCACAGTATAACGATGAATGATGAAATTCATGCTAGTCCTGCCTCAGTAGCTCAGTTGGTTGGATTGTTGCCCAGATGTACCAAGGTAGTGGTTGGATCCTGGTCAGTACACATACAAGAATCAGCCAATGAATGCATAAATAATAGGAACAAATTGATGTTTCTCTCTCTCTCTCTCTCTCTCGCTCTCGCTCTCGCTCTCGCTCTCGCTCTCACTCTTCCTCTGTCTTTCAAATCAAGAAATGAATAAAATTTCAAAATTTCATGCTAATAATTAAAATTTTTATTTTATTTAGACATTGAGTAGCAAACAGAAAGACCACAACTCAAGAGGAATCATTGGAAGAAAGGAAAAAGCTTTTGAACAAGGGGCCCTGCGTTTTCATTTTTAACTGAGTCCACAAACTATGTAGTTCATCTGCTTCCATAATCTCAGTTTCAAGCATCTTAGGCTCTAATCACTCCTTCTAGCTGCCCAGCACATCCCCCCAGCACCACAAGTCCAATAATTGGTTCCAGTGGGACCTACAATTGATTGATCTTACCACCTTTTCTCTGTCCTTCCTTCCCTCCCTAACTTCCGCCTTCCTTCTTTACCCAGTTTCAATGTCATTGTCCACTGTCCAAGTCACGCCTGGGAGTACACCCTGAACTCCCTGGTCATCCTTCATCATTCTCAGCTGACAAAAGTAAATTCCAGTTACACCCATCTCTCTGCCCTCTGTGACCTCTCATTCTTCTCTAGGCAGCCTTGGGTTCTCGACCTGGCCGTCTCCAGATTCCAAAGAGCAGCCAGAGAATAAGACCCAGTGTGCCAGCACTTTTAGTGTTTCTACGTTGGCCATATTTGCTCTGGTGCCATTGGCCAGAGCAAGTCACATGGCCAAGCCCTGCCTCTCGGGGTGGAGAAGTAGACTCCACCTCTTGATGGAAGAAGTTCCGTGCAAAGGGTCTCCTGTACAAGAAGGGGGAAATGGCATGGCCATTTTTCCTAGTTTGCCACAAACTTTATAAGGAAAGAAAGTAGTCGGATTTTAAATTTTCACTTTCCAGGCGGCATCTTAGTTTCTGCAAATCTGACTACTATTTCCCCAGCAACCTGGTTGTTAGGAAAAAGGAAGAAGAGGCAGCTTTGCCGAGTCATTAAATTCTCCAGAAATATGATAATCTGATCACCATACATAACTAAAAGACTACATTTAAAAACAAGCACCAAACCCTTATTGAGTGCAATGTGTTACATGGGTTATAATATTTGTTTCCCATATGACATTCCAAGGTAGGTAGTATACAGCCCATTGAAAAGATGAGGAAATAGTGACACAAAAGTAGATAAAATATTTGTATAGACAGAGTCACACAGCTGAGAAGTGGCAGAATTCAGATGTGGACCCAGTTCCATTTAAAGCCAGAGCATGGAACCTCATTGCTTTGCTGTCTCCTAACTTAAATGGTTCTTTCCAAAATAAGGAAGACTTATTTCAGGTGACATAAGCATGGCTGATAACTAATATATTTTTATTGATTTCAGAGAGGAAGAGAGAGAGAGAAAGAAACAGAAACATCAGTGATGAGAAAGAATCATTGATCAGCTGTCTCCTGCACGCCCCGCACTGGGAATGGATCCTGAAACCCCGGCATATGCCCTTGACCGGAATCATGCCCTTGACTTAGGATCCTTCAGTCCTCAGGCCGACACTCTATCCACTGAGCCAAACCAGCCAGGGCTGATAACTACTGTTTTGCAAGAAGTTTGCATTCTATAAGTTTATTACATATTGACTATATACTAATTTAACAAAAACTATAAAATTATTTTTTATATTAAACTCTATTAAGTCAGAGAGAAATATGTAATTATGTAATATAATAGCATAGTAATGTTAAACCCTGGATTAGATTGTAGAAGTCATAAATTTGTATACTACCACTTAATTTACTTTTTAATATTCAAAGAAATTTTTTTGTGTGTTTATCCTCACCTGAGGATATTTTTCCCATTGATTTTTAGAGAGAGTGGAAAGGAGAAAGAGAAATGAAGAGGGAGAGGAAGAGGAAGAGAGAGAGAGAGAGAGACAGAAAGAGAGAGAGAGAAGAGAGAGAAACATCTATGTGAGAGAGATACATTCATTATACATTCATTGGTTGCCTTCTGCATATGCCCTAACCAGGGCTGGGGATGAACCTGAAACCCAGGTACATGCCCTTGACCAAGAATCGAACCTGAAATCCTTCAGTGTGAGGGCCAACACTCTAACTGCTGAGCTACATCAGCCAGGGCCAAAGAGAGATTATTTTAAACTGTATTTTTGGATAGGTAGGACATTCACACAATTAAAAAGGCACAGCTCAGGCTGGTGTGGCTCAGTTGGTTGGGCATTGTCTAGTGCACAGAAAGGTTGCCTGTTTGATTCCTGGTCAGGGCACATGCCCAGGTGTCAGGTTTTAATCCATTAGGGTGTGTGCAGGAAGCAACCAATTCATGTTCTGCTCTCACATCGATGTTTCTCTCTCTCCTTCTCTCTTCCTTATGTTCTAACCATTGAGCCAAACCGACTAGGGCTGAAATGGCTTTTATAAAAATCATATAATATGATGGGAAAATGCTTACGACACAATATTAATTTTTTCAAAAGCAGGAAATAAAATCAAACATAAGTAGTGTATATTACACACTTTGACTACAAACATATAGAAAACAAACCTCACATCTAGGAGTATAAGGTTTAGGCCCTGCTCACGGTAAACTCACAGATGAAAAGGACAGACAGCAAAAAGAGGCCAAAACAGGCAGGCCCTCACTTTTTTTTTTTTTTTTTTTTTTTTAATAATACATATTTTATTGATTTTTTACAGAGAGGAAAAGAGAGGGATAGAGAGTTAGAAACATCGATGAGAGAGAATCATCAATCAGCTGCCCCTTGCACACCTCCCACTGGGGACGTGCCTAAAACCAAGGTACATGCCCTTGACCGTAATCGAACCCGGGACCTTTCAGTCCGCAGGCCGACGCTCTATCCACTGAGCCAAACCAGTTTTGGCAGGCCCTCTCCTTTGTGAAAAAGGAGATTCAGGCTCAGTTGGTCTTGGTGAGTAAGAACCGAGACCACCCATACCCACATGACACCCTCCTCCTGGAAACTCCTGCCCTGGAAGAGAATGGATTAACTGTGTGCTTCAAGAATTTAATTTTTCAGAGTTTGGTCATCGGGGACAGGACAGATTGCTACGCTCTCAGCACCACAGACTGCTCACATAGGCAGTGAGCTCATTTATGTGACAAAGTTTATTTATCAAGATTTTCCTCAAGACCCTCACTTTTGTGCGTGTACAAATCCTAAACGTCTTAAATGTCACAAACTGCATCCAATCCCCATCATTTTGTTGTTGTTTTTGTTTTGCTTTGAAAAACCACCTTAAACCACTTGAGCTCAGATCCCAAAGTCCTATAAATAGCCTTTCTTGAACCCTCCCTTCTGTCATAGCAAGCCTTGGCTGGGTTGGTGTTCGCCCTCACTGCAGTACCCATGGAACAGACTCGGACTGACTCTGCTCGATCAACAGGTTTTTCTGGTGTCCTTCTGGGGAGTTGGCAGTAGACAGGAGTTCTCACAAAGTCTGTGGGCTTGAATGAAAAAGCAGCTGACATTTGCATAACCCTTTCACTGAAATTTAGCATTTCCTTCCATTATGAATAAACCCTATTGTCTTTTTCACCCATAAAAATACAGGTCTTTTCAGTCTGCATTAGAGCTGTTGCATATTCTCAAAATGGCATTTCTGCCCACCACCACTTCGAAATGGCTGAAGGGGCAAGCTGTCCTACTTGCAAGCTAACAAGACAGCTTGCCACAGCTTCATGGCTGCTGACAGAAGGCATGAAACTTCCGGATCTTAGATGAAAGACTTCATTACAGCAGAAGTGGTAGCCAGTGTCAGTGTATCTGTGCTGTTTCCCTGATCTCTGATTCCCACAGGCCGACTCAAAGGGCCAGGTGATAGGAGCACATGCAGTGTGTTATGTTACAATGGAGGAATTTAGGGCCAAGGGCCCAGTGCTTTTTAAGCAGTAAGTGAAGCAAGCAGCAAATAGGCTGGCCTGGTTGCCTAAGTGACGAGATACTGAAACTGCTCAGTATCACGTGATGGATAAGCCTTGCAGCCTGGCACACTCAGCAAGCATGTCCAGGGGTGTTCAGGACCCTGCCCCGTCAACATGCAGTGCTAGATCTTGTTATTAATGCATTTATAAAGAGCAGATGTGTTACCATATCACCATTTTGTTTTTATATTTTAGTATGACTGGCTTCTTTTATAATCCTATGTATGTTATTACGTACATATAAATACCTTATTCTGAAAAATAAGGGTTGGTAGGCTGCTTACTCAGATTGCCAGAGGGGACCGTGGCACAAATAAGGTCAACAAGCTGAAGATTTAAAAAAAAAAATATATATATATATTTTAAATATATTTTATTGATTTTTTACAGAGAGGAAGGGAGAGAGATAGAGTTAGAAACATCGATGAGAGAGAAACATCGATCAGCTGCCTCTTGCACACCCCCTACTGGGGATATGCCCACAACCAAGGTACATGCCCCTGACCGGAATCGAACCTGGGACTTTTCAGTCCCCAAGCCGATGCTCTATCCATTGAGCCAAACCGGTTTCGGCTTAAAAAATATTTTCACTAACAAGTATTTTTTTTTTGTATTTTTTAAAATATATGTTTATTGATTTCAGAGGAGAAGGGAGAGGGGAGAGAGATAGGAACATCAATGATGAGAGAGAATCATTGCTCTGCTGCCTCCTGCATGCCCCCTACTGGGAATCGAGCCTGCAACCTGGGCATGTGCCCTTGACTGCATTCGAACACGGACGGGCTGGCTCCATCCACTGAGCCAAACCAGCTAGGGCTTCACCAACAAGTATGGATACAAAAAGAGAATGTTATACAAATCCATTTCTCAGGAAAACCTTTTCAGAGCGCTCCTTGTTTGGGGAGCAGAGTGGGAGGGTCCCTGGCAGGAAACCCAGGAGGCTAGAGTCACAGTCTCAGTTGTGTGAACCCCAGCTAGTTACCTAAAGTCTTCGTTCCCACTGTCCTCCTCTGCAACATGAGACGCCTGTTACCTAACTCACTGCTCACAGGGTCAAAACAGAGAGTAAGAAGTACATTCTGGGGTGGGTGTGTGTATGGGGGCGGGGAGTGTCAATGAATATATTTTCTGAAGAGTAATTCAGCTCTATGTATTAAAAAAATTCAAATCCTTCAAGCTAGTAATTCAATGACCAGAAATTTGTCATTAGACCATAATTAGATATTGAGACAAAAATATAAGTAAAAAGATGTTCGTGGTGGTGTTATTTGTAATAGTAACATTTTTGCAACCTCTCGAATGTCCAACAATTAGGGCGTGGCTATAGAAATTGTAGCAACCTATGCTAATAAAAGCAGACTTTAACAAAAGTATGTTTACTGATTTCTGAGAGGAAGGGAGAGGGAAAGATAGAAACATCAATAATGAGAGCGAATCATTGATTGGCTACCTCTTACACACCCTTTACTGGTGATCAGGCCCACAAAGGGGGCATGTGCCCTGACCGGGAATCAAATCCAGACTCCTAGTTCACAGTCCATGCTCAACCACTGAGCCACACCAGTTGGGCAAAAAGCAGACTTTTTGAATTATTATTATTTTTTAAAATATATTTTATTGATTTCTTACAGAGAGGAAGGAAGAGAGATAGAGAGCTAGAAACGGCGATGAGAGAGAAACCTCGACCAGCTGCCTCTTGCACACCCCCTACCGGGGATGTGCCCGCAACTGATGTACATGCCCTTGACCGGAATCAAACCTGGGACCCTTCAGTCCGCAGACCGACGCTCTACCACTGAGCCAAACCGACCTCGGCATAGACTTTTTGAATTATTACAGTAGAATGACTGATAACATTAGAAAATGCTCAAGACTTTATGTCAAGTAACCGAAAAAAGATAAAACTCCTTATGTCATAAGCATCCACTTTTGTTTAATGAACTATATATGTATGTGGACTTAGAAAAAAAGACTAGCTGGAAATTTACTGAAAATGTTATTGCTAGAGGTGTATTTGAAAAATTTCAATTTACATTTAAAAATTTCCCCAGTATTCCCCAATAACCCACGGTCTACTTTGTAACAAGAGAATCACATTATTTATAAAAGCAACTCGAGCCAAGACCGGTTTGGTTCAATGGATAGAGCATCGGTTTGGGGACTGAAAGGTCCTGGGTTCGATTCCGGCAGGGGCATGTACCTTGGTTGCCGGCATGTCCCCAGTGGTGGGTGTGCAAGAGGCAGCTGATCGATGACTCTCTCTCATCGATGTTTCTAACTCTCTATCTCTCTCCCTCTCTGTACAAAATCAATAAAATATATTTTTAAAAAAAATAAAAAATAAATAAAAGCAACTCGAGATTAAGGCTGTTGGTGTGAAAGGGCTTTTAAAGTCATACTGTGCTGCACAAATGTGAGCTGATACTAGTGTTCTTTTCCCGCGGCTTTAGAAGCATAGCTGGATTCATGTGTAAATCAAGAAATTTGACTGCAAGGAAGATCCACTGGTCAGTGGGCAACTGTGGGCGGCTATGTTCTGTGCAGCTCCTGCAGCGGGCATGCTCCCTCTGCTTGCTCCTGCCCGCCCCCCCCCCCCCCCCCCCGCCCTGGGCAGCTGTGAGACCCACCCAGCACAGCACTAACCGTCTGTTTTTCTTCCTCTCCATCCACCACCCAGCTCGCCCTCCTCTGATACGTGCTGTGCCAGTCGGGTCCTGTCTCCTGGGCTGAATCACGCTTCAGAAATGGAAAACGCCCCAAGGGCAGGGCCTGTGCTGGAAAGCCGAGGCCCCGCTTTGATGTTCCATCAATGTCCACAGGAGGGTTTCGCTGCAGATTCCAGGCCAGAGGGCAGTGGTGGGTGGTGCCAAGTTTATGGGCTTGTGGGCTGTGGCCCTAATGAAATGCTAAAGCCATGGGGCCAGACACAGGCGAGGAAAAGGTCACTTCTCTGGAATGATTTGACGGCATCCTGTGGGCTCACTCACCCCAGTGATTGGTGCTGGCTCACTCCCTCCACTGCTGGGGTCTCCACCTTTAGAGAAGGCTCCTGTTCAAATGCCCATGGATCACCTGGGGCGGGAACGCAGCCTGATGTTAGGACTGAGGTTCTGGGATAGTCCAGGCACCTGGTTAGATTTGCATCCCAACTCCACTACTGCTTGGGCCTCCTCACCTGTGAAGGATGACCAAAAGCACTTGTGTGGGCCAAGCGTTTGACAAGCACAGTTCAAAGCGTCTTTCTCAGATTAGGCCATTTGAATCACACAACATCCTCATTCAACGGGTGCTGTTAGCCTCATGTCCATCTTACAGATGAGGAAACTGAGGCCCAGAGTGGTTAATTCACTTGCTCGAGGTCTCACAGGGTCAGCCCTAGGGTGAACCCAGACAGTGTGGCTCCAGAGTCTCTGTTTATAACCATCGTGTTAGAGAGCCGCACTGTAAGATGGGACAACAACATGAACTGCTTTATGAGGAGCTGACTTTGCGCCGGGCACTGTGCTGAGTGCTAGACAGGAATTTCTCGTTGGTCCATCCCGATGCCTGGATGAGGCCTGGGTGATGATTACATGTTAACGTGGACCTGGCAGGACAGTCCCCTGTCCCTCTGTTGAGGTTGGGCCTAGAGGAGATTGCTGCAGGCTAGAAGAGCTAAGACGTGTCCATGGATAACTGTGACTCATGCTAGAATCAGCTCTTAATGGTGCTGGAACAGAGCGTAGAGATTATCGGGTTTAAACTCATTTTTACATCGGATGACAGACTGATTTGCTTTCCTTATTCCCGTAGGGTTTGGCGTAGGACCTGGTGAGATAATAACAACAATAACCAACACTTACTGAGTTGCTTGCTCTGTGTGTGTGTGTGAGTGTGTGTGTGTGTGTGTGTGTGTGTGTGTGTGTGTATTTCATTCAACCCTTACAACAACCAGATAGGAGAGGCACTATTATTATCCCCACTTCACAGAGGAGGAGATAGGGTGGAGAACTTAAATAAACAACCATCCTGAGTTGTGCAGCTAGCAAGCAAGCGGTGGAGCAGATGCTGGCAGGGGGATCCCAGAGCTCAGGTGCTGACTGACCATGCTCTGTGTCTTCCCGGGTGTAGAAGGTGGTTAAGAAGCCGAGGAGGAAGAGGAGGAAGAGGAGGAGGCTGAGGAGGCTGGATAGGGGTCAGAAAGTGCTTTATTGACTTTAAAGTGCGGTGCAGACTCCAGTTGTTGCCAGGAGGGGAGGGTCCCATGAGAGGTAGGGGAGGGTCCCATGAGAGGTGTAAAGTGGTGTAGAGCTCAGGGCAAAACCAAGGAAGGCCTCTGGGATGAGGTGGCTTTAGCTTCGGATTTGGACCTGCCTTCCTGCACAGCAGGAGGAATGTCTGGGGGTGTGAGGGGGGGTGGGGAAGGGTTTCTCTAGCCTTTCCCCATTAGCACAGGATGGCTGGTCAGAGGAGCTCATTGGACCCTGGCCTAGGTGAAGTGACCAGGACCACAGAAAGCAGGGGACCTCCAGACAAGAATCCAGCTACCGAAAGCAGGTTGGGTGACAAGAAAAAAATTCTGAATGTTCTAAATTACGTGACAGGAGGCTGGAGAGGGAGAGAAAGAGCAGTCAGCCTGTTAATGGTTGGGAACCGGCTGACAAAAGACTGCCCACACTTGTGAGTGTTTGTTGGAACGGTGAATTAACTCCCATTCTCTAAAAGACATGGCCAGGTGCCACTGACCCCCAGGAGCCTTCACTGACTTACACCTGCATTTTCTAATTGCCCATGACCAATACGAAGAAGCAAACCCTTCTTCCTTAGGACTCCTCATCGATTTTGGAACTAGCTCCCCTCACTGAAAGATGAGCCAGAGGGCCGAAACCAGGACGACAGGCTTTATCAGAGGAGAAGGACCTGCCGGGCTGTCTCGCAGGGGACGTGGCAGCACGTGCAGAGGGGACACGCCTTCTGAGGGGAGGAATGGGAAGGGATGGGGCTTAGGGTACTTGGCACGCACTGATTGGTGGTTTCATATAAGGCACATGATTAGGGACCTAGGAATCGAGGGCTTAGGGTATTTGGCAGGTGCTGATCGGTGGTTCAATGTTCAGTCCATATAAGGTGCCTGGTTAGGTGCTCAGGAATGTCCAGGCCGCAGGTTACGTCATACTACGTCCATCAGTTGGGGGAAGGGAGGATCCATCACTCACCTGTAGCCAATGTAAATTCTTTCAAACAACATCATTCTTCCCCCAAACAAGCATGGCCAGCTCCAGGACAGCGGACATGTCACCTTTTCCACCCAGCGCTGCTGTGGGTTGTTCAGGCTTCATGCCCAGGATCTGGTCCTTTTTATGGCCCAATAAACCCTTTCTTTCTTTTAAAAAGGCTTGTAGGCCCCAGCCTGATTCCAGCTGTGGCAGAGGCCACTGGAAGAGGAGAGTGGGGAGGGGGTAAGAGAGGGAGGGCCATGATTCTAAAGAACCAGAGCAGCTGAGAAAACTGTTTATTGGTGCTCTGAGCTTTGGAACTACGGACGGCAGTTTAAGAGAACATTTTGAGAAATGGGGCACACTCACAGGTTGTGTGGTGTTGAGACACCCCCAAACAAAGCATTCCGGGGCTTTGGTTTGTGACTCATTCCTGTGTAGAAGAGGTGGATGCAGCAATGTGTGCCCAGCCACACCAGGTTGATGGGCGAGTAGTAGAACCAAGAGAGCTGTTTCTAGAGAGGATTCTGTCAAGCCTGGTGCCCATCTCACAGGGAAGCACGTTTTTTTTTTGTTTTGTTTTTTTAAAAAAATATACATGCCCTTGACCGGAATCGAACCTGGGACCTTTCAGTCCGCAGACCGACGCTCTACCACTGAGCCAAACCGGTTTCGGCAACGTTTTTGTTGTTGGCACTAAAGAAGTGTGGATGAAAGGGGCCAGATGCTAACCTGACTAGTTCAGGAAGGCCCGTATGGCAGTTGTGCAAACTCAGACCTAAAATAACCACAAAGGATGACCTGGAAATGAAATATTTAACTACAAACAGGTTATAGTGGGTAGTCATGTCTCAGGCCAGTATTTTCTCTGACAAAGATCAACTTCAGATTTACTGAGCCTGTTATCTTTTTGCAGCTAAGATAACATACCTGTGAAATGTCTGGGTAATTTGTAACTTCCCTTTTTCCGGACTCCTCAGGTCACAACAAATGGCTCCACTGCATTCCCTCCTTGTTACTGTTATCTTGCTAATCATCAGCTGTTAACTTTGCTAACTCTCCTGTATTTATCTATGTAAAAGAAGCTTATGTCCATCATCTCACTTTTTAAAAAAATATATATTTTATTGATTTTGTTCAGAGAGGAAGGGAGAGAGATAGAGAGTTAGAAACATCAACGAGAGAGTCATCGATCAGCTGCCTCTTGCACACAACCTACTGGGGATATGCCCGCAACCAAGGTACATGCCCTTGACCGGAATCGAACCCGGGACCTTTCAGTCCCCAAGCCGATGCTCTATCCATTGAGCCAAACCGGTTTTGGCCATCATCTCACTTTTATCCTATCCCAGAGGTTTCCCCACTTTGCTTTCTCTCCCTAATCTATTTCCAATGAATTTCATGTAACCCACTTACATCTGTTCCTTTAGGTAATTTATAAAAACAAGGTATGAACTGGCCATTCCCTGGAGCATTATCCCAAACCGTTGAGATTCTGCTTCCCTGTAATTGTCGACAGATTGGCTCAAATGAACTCACAAAATTCTTTACAGGTTTGAGTGGTTTTTACATTAACATTCCATATAGAAGAATATAATTTGAGAGACTATTTTGAAAAGTATGGCAAGATTGAAAACACAAAAGTTATGGAAGACTAGCAGAGTGGGCAAAAAAAGAGGATTTGCTTTTGTAACTTTTGCTATCATGATACAATTGGTAAAATTGTTCAGAAATACCACACTGTTAAGGGACATAACTGTGAAGTGAACAAGGCCCTTTCTAAATAAGAAATGGAGTCTGCTGGATGGATCGCAAAGAGGCTGTGGATGTGGATCTGGCGACACCATAGGTCATGGAGGAGACTTTGGTGGTTGTGGAAACTTTGGTGGAAGAGGCTATGGAGATGGGAGCAGAGGTGGTTATGGAGGAGGTGATGGTGGATATAATGGATTTGAAGGTGATGGTGGCAACCATGGCGGTGGTCCTGGTTGAAGTGTTGTACTGAGATTCTGTGATTCCCCAAAGACCAGCAGGGAGCCAAGTCCGATGCAATTAACAAGAGAGCCTCTTCCATGTTAACATGGGCTCTGTCCCACTCACGCCAACAGCATGGCAGATGAGAGAGTGAACTTCGCCAAGTCCCGGGGTTTTACACCGGTGGTGATGTCACTGCTTTGGCTGACCCTGATTGGTTGGGTGAGGCCTAGGGTCCAGTTACACAAAATGGAGGATAACTCCGCCCTGCCCCACAGTGGAGTCAGGGTTCTAGTCAGGAGTTCGCCTCGCCCTGCCCTGCCCTCTCAGAAGCAGTAGAGGAGGCTATGGTGGTGGTGGTAGACCAGGATATGGAAACCAAGGCAGTGGATATGGTGGCGGTGGTGGAGGATACATACAATGGTTACAATGAAGGGGGATATCTTGGTGGTAACTATGGTGGTGGTGGTAGCTAAATGATTTTGGAAATCACAGTGAACAACATGAAGGGGAACAGTTTTGGTGGAAGAAGCTCTGGCAGCCCCTGTGGTGGTGGTTATGGATCTGGTGGTGGAAGTGGTAGATATGGTAGCAAAAGGTTCTAAAAACTCAGCAGAAAAAGGGGCTACAGTTCTTAGCAAGAGAGCGAGCGAGGAGCCGTCAGGAAAGCTGCAGGTGACTCTGAGACAGTTGTCCCAAATGCACTAGAGCTGTGGTCGGCATATTGCGGCTCGTGAGCCACATGCAGCTCTTTGGCCCCTTGAGTGTGGCTCTTCCACAAAATACCACGGCCTGAGTGAGTCTATTTTGAAGAAGTGGCATTAGAAGAAGTTTAAGCTTAAAAATATTTGGCTCTCAAAAGAAATTTCAATTGTTGTACTGTTGATATTTGGCTCTGTTGGCTGATGAGTTTGCTGACCACTGTACTAGAGGAAGTATAAGAATCTGCCAGAGGAGGACCAGAAAAGTGACTGTAGCTTAAACAGGAAATCCTTTTTGTTCAGGACTGCCAGAGCCATAGTTTGCAGAGTGTGCAGCTATTGATGAATGTAATGTCATGCCAATTAGATGCACATCCCTCAGGTCTTTTTTCTGAGGTACCTTCCCCCCCCCCCCCCTTTTCATTACATCAGGTATACTGATGTATTGTAAATTGTGGTAGTGATACCAGGAATAAAAATATTGAGGAATTTTTAACTTCTCAATATTTGTGTGGTTCACTTCTTCTATATTTTAGTACAGAAACTTTAACAAAATACAGTTTTGAAGGTGTTTCCTTGTGAGTTAATAAGTAAAGAAGATCAGTGCTAATTTAAATACCAACTTCTATTTTTGGTAAATAGAAGTTGGTATTTAAATTAGCATATTTTTGTGACTTTAATGACATTAAGATTTAGCTTCAAGTGAAAAATCTCAAAATAAAAATATAATAAAATAAAGAGATTTTTAGCCGTAGAAGTTAAGTTTTCTGTTTAAAAGGGGATAAAGAGTGACCAGGTGGGGGTCAGACAGCCTGATCCAAATCCTGGTGCTCTCCCATACTCTAGTTCCCAGGCCATGAGCAAACCATACAATGTCTACACTCAGTTTTCTCATCTGAAGAACAGTGATTGCTAATGCTGGTATGTCGTCCAGAGGTTTGTGCAAATTTCACAAGCTAATCTGTGTATGGTGTTTACTCTGGTGCCTGGCACACAGTAAGCACTCACTAAGAGCCATCTATTGTTATTCTGTTATCATCCCAGGATGCCTGATTGTACCAAGATTCAAGGAGGAGTGGGTTGAGAAGAAATTAGACAACACTGACTTTCTGGCCCACTCCTACACCTTAGGTTTTATTTTTGACAATCATTAGATCTGCTTTTCATGGAGTGGTAAGGATTGGGAGGAAGAGGAAAGAGATGAGGCCAATGGGCCACTGGTCCTCTGAAACTGGGCAAGTAGAGACTGGTCATTGGTGGTGTCTTGGTTGTTACACTCTGTGCCGAGCCCGCATGGCCATGGCATACTCAGCCCCACACGGGCGCCATGTGCTGAGCCAACTCAGCCAGGTTTGGTGAGCCTGAGAGGGGGTGGTGAAGGATTGAGAAAAGACAGACAAGAGAAAAAAGGTGGGTCTGGGTGGGATGCTGTCCTCTCTGATGGACAGCTAATGACAGTGCCCTGGACTACAAGCCATGTCTTTATTTTATAGCCAGATGCCATGAGGCAAAGTAAGGGCGTGGTCAAGCTGTTTACAACATTCTCGTGGGTTTGGAATCTACTCAGTTACATGCACCTGAACTCTACCAAGCCAACATCACTCAGCCACGTGGGACCACAGATTCGAACCATAGGTTCAAGCTTACAACTATAGCTGTTAGCTATAATTGTGCTGAGAGGGCTTTGCCCTCCAAGCTAGGACTTGTGCGTGGCTTTGCCATGAGAGGACTGTGCCCTCTCATTAGTCCGAGGCTTGAACCTGTCCAAACACTGTGGCCGCTCTCCACAACACTCATTGTTTTCTGACATCTTCCTTCTATGGCTCTGTTGTAATTTCTGAGTTCTTGGTGGGGTAGCCCATTGCATAGTGTAGATTTAATCTCCATTCTCAGAGGCAGACACATCTCTGCAGGTTAATGTTGCAACAGGAGGATGCCTCCTTCCCAGGAGCAGGCTGGGTGGAGGAACTTGCATGTTGCCATTATATCAGCCCTGCAAGGAACGTAGTTATTAATTTCACTGTACAGAGGGAGAAACTTGCTCAAGGCCACAGACAGCCCATAGAAAAGGGAGTTAATCCCCAAATGCTCAACACCAGGGGTCATTCTCTTGCATTACAATATGTGGGAGGGTTATAGAACTAAAGCAAGTATTTTTCTGGTGCTCACATATGACATGTTGCATGCACTTTGCATTACATCTGGGAAACTCCAATGACTCAGAGCTGTAAGAGTGGGCCTACCTGACTTGGAAAAAGGAATAATATCCCATGGAGGATATTCTGCTGGACTTCCCAATTCCCAGGAAGCAAAGCACTGGAGGTTGGTTCTGTCTTTGGTCCAGGTGGAAGGGCAGTTTTTGTCATCTGCAAATCAACCTCCAGCAGTTATAGCTCACTGTTGTTCATTTGCTCAGGAGCTTTCTGTCAAGGGCGAGGGAACTAGGTCAGAAGCACAAGGAACTATTTATGGGCTTTGGCCTTTGGAAAGCAGCCTTATCCTGTTTACACATTCTCTTCAGGTTTGCACAATCTGACCACAGATATGCTGCCTGCCAAGCCCAGGTAAATACAGGCAGCCAAGTACTCTCCAATCAGCCATTGCTATCGAACAACCAGAGGGTCCCAGAACCCTATACTGTAGAGACAACTGCGATAACTATACAAGAGCAACTGAAGGCTCCTGGCCTTGGACTGTGGAGCAGAAGTGTATTCCTACCTGGTGGAGGAGGCCATGCAGTGCAAGCTCTGAGCCCTTCTCTAGCGTGATTCTGGGTCTAGATGCCCCTCCTAGCACCTACCCAGTTACACCCTGAATTGAGGTGTCAGCACCAGGGCGAACCCTAATTTATCTTACAAGGGTGAGAGGAGGAAGAAGGAAGTCTCTTATTCAGCACTGAAGAGCTGGATGAACCGGGGATCCTTCAGAAAATAAAACTGAAGGGAAAAAGGTGCCCATGTTTGGATCACCTTCTTCAAAGAGTCAGGTGAAAAAAGACTGATGATGCAGGGCAAAAGGCTGTGTGTGTGTGTGTGTGTGTGTGTGTGTGTGCATGCGCGCGCGTGTATGTATGTATGTATGGAGGAGCAAGTGGGTGGGAGTGGAGAAAGAGAGATGGAATGAGCAGGTAGAGGAAGAGGGAAATGAAGGCTGAGGGAGAGGGAGAGGTAAGCGAGGGAAGAGGCAGCCTGGTTGTTCTCAGAGCCAAGGAAGACAGCTCTCGGATCACTGATCTGAATGTGTCGCTGCCAAGTCTCCAGAGGCCAAAAAGCCTGGGTCAGCCTGTCCAGAACTGGATCTTCTAATCCTGAAGCCACAGAACGAAACCACCCACCTTCCACCTCTTTTCCACCAGCTATTTCAGCTCCCATCTCATATCCTGCCCTCATTTCCAACATTCTTTTTGTTTAATATGGTAAGGAGGTGAGGGGACAACATTTGTGTAGCGAATGGCAAATAGTTAAAGTCACTTTGCAAAATGGAGGAAAGAATTTGAGAAATGGCCCAAACTCCCACCAATAGCTCTGCAACTGAGGTGAGGCTTTTCCCGACTAGGACTGGACTGGTGGGGTTGAAATAAAATAATGTATGTACACTTGTTGAACCTATCCCTGTCCCTTGGGACCAAATAATACATTTGTTCCTTCTCAGTGGTAGATAGTGTCCTTAGCTTGGGGACTCCTACCATCTTAATCTAAGACCTTTTCTCCTCAATGGACTTCCTGCTTCTACCCTTGCCTCCCAGAGTTGACTCTCCACACAGCAGCCACAGTGAGATCTTTATAAATACACTCGAGGCCTAATGCATGAAATTTGTGCAGCGGGGGAGGTCCCTTCAGCCCATCCTGCATCCTCTCCAATCTGGGACATCCCTCTCACAATCCTGGACCACTGGCTCTTAATTGCTCACCTGCCTGCCTGCCTGGTTGCCCCTAACTGCCTCCCGCTGCCTCTGTGTGCCAGCCTGATCACCTCTAACTGCCCCAACCCCCCGGCCTGGTTGCTCCCAACTGTCCTCCTCGCTGGCCTAGTCGCCCCTCATTGCCCTCCCCCCCTGCCAGCCTAATTGCCCCAACTGTCCCCTCTGCTGGCCTGGTCACCCCCAACTGTCCCTCCCTGCTGGCCTGGTAACCCCACACAGCCTGCTTGTTTAGTCGTTTGGTCATCCCTCACTAACCTCCTGCTGGCCTGGTTGTAGGCAGCCATCTTGTGAGGTTGTGAGGGTCAATTTGCATATTACCTCTTTATTAGGTATATAGAATAAATAGTATTTTTTATTTTTATTTTAAAAAATATATTTTATTGATTTTTTACAGAGAGGAAGAGAGAGGGACAGAGAGCTAGAAACATTGATGAGAGAGAATCATTGATCAGCTGCCTCTTGCACATCCCCTACTGGGGATGTGCCTGCAACCAAGGTACATGACCTTGACTTGAATGGAACCCGGGACCCTTCAGTCTGCAGGCCGACGCTCTATCCACTGAACCAAACTGGTTTCAGCTAAATTGTATTATTACTATTATTTAAAAAAAAATATTTTATTGATTTTGTACAGAGAGGAAGGGAGAGAGATAGAGAGTTAGAAACATCGATGAGAGTCATCGATCAGCTGCCTCTTGCACACCCCCTGCTGGGGATATGCCCGCAACCAAGGTACATGCCTTTGACCGGAATCAAACCCGGGACCCTTCAATCCCCAAATCGACGCTCTATCCATTGAGCCAAACTGGTCCCGGCTAAATTGTATTTTTAAATTTAAAAATTTTTTTTTTATTGTTTAAAGTATTACATGTAGTAGTATATATATCTTTTTTATTTCTCCCATTGACCTACCCTCAGCCTCTCCTACCCCCTTTCACATGCCCCCCTCCCCCCCAGTGTCTTGTGTCCATTTGTTGTGCTTACATGTATGCATACAAGTCCTTTGGTTGATCTTGCCACTCTCCTGTTTAAAACTCTTCAAATGTCCCAATCAAACTTAAAAAAATATATTTTTGACTTCAGAGAAGAAGGGAGAGGGAGAGAGAGATAGAAACATCAATGATGAGAGAGAATCATTGATCAGTTGCCTTCTGCTCACCCCACACTGGGGATTGAGCCCACAACCGGGCATGTGCCCTGACTGGGAATCAAACCGTGACCTCCTGGTTCATAAGTCCATGTTTAACCCCTGAACTACACCGGACAGGTCCCCATTACACTTAAAAAAAAAAAAAAAAAAAAAAAAAAAATATATATATATATATATATATATATATATATATATATATATATTATTGATTTTTTACAGAGAGGAAGTTAGAAACATCGATGAGAGAGGGACATCGATCAGCTGCCTCCTGCACACCCCCCACTGGGGATGTGCCTGCAACCAAGGTATATGCCCTTGACCAGAATCGAACCCGGGACCCTTCAGTCTTCAGGCCAACGATCTACACACTGAGCCAAATCGGTCTTGGCCCCATCACACTTTTAAGAGTAGAAGTTAAATACTTTACTATAGGTTATTAGGCCCTAACAAGATGGACTCTGCTGACTTTATCTCCTATGGCCGGCTCTGCTGCAGCTGCCCTGACCTTTGTTCCTAAACTCATCAAGACTGTTGTTGGGCCTCAGGGCTTTTGCACTGGCTATTCCCCTTGCAGGGAATCCTCTCTGTTCTAGTTAACTGTCACAGAGGTCCATCTACACGAAATGAGCCCCGCCCCCTCACTTCATTCCATTGGTTTCATAGCAAATGGTAATGACACTCAACCATTCTGTCTTTTGTGTACTTGCTTATTGTCTGTTTTCCCACAACACAGCCCTGAAGGGAGGCCACTGTATCTATCTGGTCCATCACGGAACCTCTAGTGCTAAGCAGAGCCTGGCACATAGCAGATCTCCAACAGTTGCTGGATAAATGATCTTTTCAAATCCTAAGTCTTTTGACATATGGGCAAAAGGGCCCTCAGGCTCAGGACCAGAGCTCTGTTCTGTCTAAACACAGCGGTCGCCTTCCTTCCCAGGACGCACCAGGCCACCGGGAGCAGCTCCTGACCTTTCTACACACCCAATGCCCCTCTCCAGAGAGGACGGGGAGGGTTCCCCACATTTCAGGGGCTCCAAGAAGCCGCCCTTTTCCAAATATGGACCCTGCCTGGTGCCCGAACCCCCTCCCTGAGCCTGCAATCAGGGGCAGAGTGCGGGGGACACCTGGGGGTGTCTATGGTCAAATGGGGCGGGCCCCCCAGGTCCACCGGTAGTAACGGTTCAGTGCCCTCACTCTGTTCCTCGTCTGTAGCCTGGGACCCTCGTCTGTAGCCTAGGCCAATGTGGGGGGCGAGAAGCAGGCGCCAGGCGTCAAGGGCAATGAGGACAGGGAGGCCCGAACGGGGATGGGCGAATTGCGCGCAGCGGAACCTTTCTTCGCCAAGGCCCGGTTTCCTGGCCGGTCCGCTTTGGAAGAGACACCGCACTTAACCGTCCCTCGCGCTCGCACCCTCCCCCCACTTCCGGCCCAGTCTGCAGAGGCTCGCCTTTCTCTCTGCCCGCAGATCGGGGCTGCAGCCGCGGGCGCGTTCTGCATCTCTCCGGGGGTGTCCCCCAGGCGTGGAGCTCCGGAGCCATCGGCAGCTTCTGGCACTTGTGAGCTGCGGTGGGCGCGGGCCCGCGCGTTCCCTCCGGCGGGGGAGGTCGGAGAACAGAGGCGGAGGCAGACTCCGGCCTGAAGCCCGGTGGACCGGGTCCAGGGAGACGCGCCCATCCTTCGCCGAACCGGGCGCGCGCGGCCCTCTTGGGACCTCGCCGGCGACCCGTAGTTCGGACGCGCGCCTGTCGCAGGCCGCAGGAAGGAGGGGTCCCGTCTGAGGCCTGGGGCGACGGCCGCTATGGAGATCACCTCGGCCCGGGGCCCGCGCCAGGAGCCTTGGGGGCGGCCCTGACCGCCCTCTTCCCTGCCGGGCCCGGGTCGTGGACGTGCCCCCCGCGGCCGCCCGCCACCCCTGCCTGTCCGCCCTCCCCGGGCCGCGCTGCTGCCTGGGCGCGGCGGCGGCGGCGGCGCCCTGTTGAATGGGCTGCGAGGGCCCGGGTTTGTAGCGCTGGCGGACGCGGCCTCCGGGGGCGCAAGGCAACAGCAGCGGTGGCGACCAAACGGGTGTTGGAGTTGGCGTCGGCCATGGAGGGCCTGGCTGGCTATGTGTACAAGGCGGCCAGCGAGGGCAAGGTGCTGACCCTAGCCGCCTTGCTCCTCAACCGGTCCGAAAGCGACATCCGCTATCTGCTGGGCTACGTCAGCCAGCAAGGAGGGCAGCGCTCTACGCCGCTGATCATCGCCGCCCGCAATGGCCACGCCAAGGTGGTGCGCTTGCTGCTGGAACATTACCGGGTGCAGACGCAGCAGACTGGCACCGTCCGCTTCGACGGGTAGGTACCTCCCAACCCCAGCCTCCTCCCCTGGGCGCGCGGACCGACCGATCCTGGGTCCCTCCCCTCCTCTCCCCCACTCTTTTCCTGGAGGTATCACTTGTCCCCTTTTGTACCTCCTCCTGCCCCATTCATGCCCACTTCATCTTCCGGGGCTAATCCTCCATCCCATGTTTTGCTGCTCATCCTCATCGGCCCCAACATCTTTCTTCCTCTGTAGGTACATAGCCACACCCGCTGTTTTGATGTCTAATAGTTTATTCTTCTCTAGGTAGTCTGTGAGCAAGCAGTATGAAGGAGGTGGCTGCTTTTTTCAGGTTTTGCCTTTATCAGTGCAGAGGTTGTAACCGACATCAGAAATGAACGAGGCCAGCAGTTAACATTGACCAACCAGTTTTCAAGTTAGTGGGCCTGTGAAGCCCTCAGTGGCTTTGCGGGGGCCTTAGTGTCAAAACAAGCCCCTAGCGTCAGTAGCAGCACCACTTCCTAAGGGGTTGGTCACGCAGTCAGGCATCTCCAGTCATCACTGACATTTCACATTGCAGGGGGTAGATATATTGGCTATAAAAACGGCACTGAACTGGGTGTAGATGATGCCATGGTTAGATTACATGTTACCTGGCGATATTGTGGGGAAGCTTTATAAATTTACTGTTTTTCGTGGGGGGGGGGGAGTTCAAAAATTCATATTATCAAAGTTAAAACTTGCCCTTTGGGTTTAATTTGTACATTTTTTGGGGGTATGCTAATGTTGAACACAGAATTGTAAGGTTTGACATTATTCTCTTTTCTGTGCTGGGTGATCATAAAGTTTTTACAGATTACAACTGCATAAGGATTTTGCTTCATTGATTGCATTTGTTTTTGTTGACTTGTGCCAGAACTTAAGCTGTTTTCATATTTTCTTTTGAGGTAGGTATAGTCCAAGCATAAAGTTTGTATTTCTAGTTTTGGTGATTGAAACCTGCTGGGTTAAGACATGATTAAAAAAATCACTTCTTGAAGATAACTAGGGCATTGTTGAATTTTGATTGATTCTTTTTTAGGTTTAAGTAATAAAGGCCTTTCCTTCTGTTTTAGATGAGAGGAAGATATTTTAGAGTATTACATTTTAATGAAATGATATCCCGTAGGTGGTGGTTAATCTCTGCTACTACCTCTCTAGACATTAAGGAAATGCTTTTCATGTTAACCAAAGAGGCACCCTGATTCATGTAGCTCCTTGCATTCCCAAAGCCTTCCCTGTACCCAGAGGAGTGAAGCAGACAGACCCCTGTACTTCCTGCACCATTCCAGTTGTATAGGCACAGGCATCCACTGAGAGAAGAATCTCTGCCAAAACAGGCCTTGGGAACAGTGCTGCCGAACTTGCTAAGGCCTATTTGGATGAGGGAAGAATAATGGGGAGAAAACATAGTTCTCTAAACATTTGGAAAAGCTTTGCTTTCACCACTGTCTGTCTTAACCATCAAAGAGAAAATTATTTTGACATAGCAATTAAAAGACCTTGAAATGATTAGAAATTGAGCCTATATTGTGGCTTACCTTGCCCATAATCTGCACTGGCCTGTGACATTAAGGGGCTCAGTGAGCAAACATTTACTGAGCACCTACTGTGTGCTGGGCTCTGTGGTATTAATTGGGTAGGCAGAGATGATTAACGTACTGTTCCCATGTGGAGGAAGACAGTCTAGTTAGGCGGGGGAGAGAGAGATATATCAGTGAGTAATTGCAGATGCTGTGCCATTTAGAAATCTTGTGAACTACTGAGGAGCACCGGGAGAGGAAGTGCTCAGCTTTGGGGGAATCAGGGAAGGCTTCATAGCCAGGTGATGCTTGAGCCGAGTCTTAAAAGGATTGTGGGAAGTGAAGAAGAGGGTCCGAAGCATAATGTATTTGCAGTGACAAGTGTCTTAGTGCAGTTGCAGGAAGGGATTCAAACCAGGGAAATTAAGACTGAGATTGTGGGAGACAAGAGGGGTGGAGGCCAGATTTTGATGATCTTTGTGTCAAGTATCAAGAGTCACATTGGTGAGATTCCAGTCACAAACATTTCTATCATTCATGATTTCCTCTGAGCCTCCTTGAGGAAGGAGGCTCAGAGGAAATCATGGATTTTGTTTATGGATTGTTTATGGATTGTTACAGTTATGAATTTATTAATGGCTATGATAAAATAGTTCAGTATTTATTTTATTTATTAAATGCCTATGCTGGGCCTAGCCCTGTGCCACATTCTATGGAAGATTCAGAAAAATGTAAAGTTCCTACTTTTGACTAATTAACAAGGGAGAATTGAAGTGTATGGCCACTTTTCTGCCCATTCACAGGACTCAGATTATTGTGCAGTTTATCCCAGTCATTGTAGCATTTCAGAACTAGATAAAGAGAGTGTTATAGTGACTGTGATGATTTCACTTTGTGCTCATTCCAGACATTGTGAAAGTGTTAGCCTGAGGTGTTCACAGAATGAAGCTCACTCATCCCTTAGGGACTGGCTTTTGAGGTACTTAGACTCCCATTTTTATTTATTTTTGCCTATTTTTTTTTTAAAAAAAAACATTTTATTGATTTTTCTTACAGAGAGGAAGGGAGAAGGATAGAGAGCTAGAAATGTCGATGAGAAACATCGACCAGCTGCCTCTTGCACACCCCCTACTGGTGTGCAACCAATGTACATGCCCTTGACCGGAATTGAACCTGGGACCTTTCAGTCCGCAGACCGACGCTCTACCGCAGAGCCAAACCGATTTCGGCCTATTTTTAAATTTAAAAAAATATATATATATTTTATTGATTTTAGAGAGGGAGAGAGAGGGAGAGAGAGAGAAAGAAACATCAATGATGAGAGAGAATCATTGATTATCTGCCTCCTGCATGACCCCTATTGGGGATTGAGCCTGCAACTCAGGCATGTGCCCTTGCTGGAATCGAACCCGGGACCTTTCAGTCTGCAGGCTGATGCTGTATACATTGAGCCAAACCAGCTAGGGCAATTTTTAATTTTTTAAATATATTTTTATTGATCTCAGAGAGGAAGGAAGAGGGAGATAGAAACATCAGTGATGAGAGAGAATCATTGATTGGCTGCTTGCTACACGCCACCCACTGGGGATTAAGCCTATAACCCGGGCATGTGCCCTTGACTGGAATAGAACCTGGGATCCCTCAGTCTTCAGGCTGACATTCTGTCCACCGAGGCAAATCGGCCAGAGCCCTATTTTATTTTTTAATTGAATTTATTGGTGTGATAGCCTATCTAATAAAAGTAATATGCAAATTAACTGTCATTCTGCGGCAAAGATGGCGGCACCCATAGTGGCTGGGGCAGGACACTGATGGCGTCACCCCGACAGCATAGCCCAGCAGGCATGTGCAGCCTGCAGGCAGCACCCAGCAGGGCCTGCTTGCCCATGGCTGTGGTGTGGAGCAGGCAGATCCTGCAGAGAGCAGAGAACCACAGGGAACTGGCCTAAGCTGTCAGTACGACATTTCCTGAGGGCTCCTGGATGGAGAGGGTGCAGGTCAGGCTGAGGAACCCTCTCCCCCTGCATGAATTTTGTGCACTGGGCCTCTAGTTGGTTAATAAAATTGTATAGGTTTCAGGTGTACAATTCTATAATGCATCATCTGTATATTGTTGAGTGGTCACCTCAAATCAAGTCTCCTTCCATCTCCATTTATCTCCTCTTTACTCTCTTCTGTCTTCCCCTATCACCTTTCCCTGTGGTAATTACTATACCATTGCCTGTGTCTATGAAGTGTTTTTTCTTAATCCCTTCACCTTTTTCACCTGTGGTACATTTATACAATGAAATACTACTCCGCTGTGAAAAAGGAAATCTTACTCTTTGTGACAACATGGTTGGACCTGGAGAGTATTATGCTAAGTAAAATAAGCCATTTAGAAAAAGACAAGTACCATATGATTTCACTTATGTGTGGAATATAATGAACAAAATAAACTAACAAACAAAATAGAAACAGACTCAGATACAAGTAACAGACTTACAGTTGTGTGTGTGTGTGTGTGTGTGTGTGTGGTATGAGGGGGGAGGGAGAGGATCGTGTTTTGGGGTTTGAATGAAAAAGGTGAAGGGATGAAGCTAAACCTCCATCTTTATAGTACTTGACATTTGAGATCCATGGCCAGGAGTAACAAATAGTGTTTTCCAACTTTTAGTTACTTATGTATCGTCTTCATAATTTTTTTGCCAAATCGTTTACCACCTCTTCTGTTATTTGTCAAATATTAAAAACAAAACAAAACACAGTCTCACTTCTTAGCTTTATCCTAAGCAACACACTCAGTATAATTATGGGCTTGACATGGTATGTTTTGTGCGTGTGTGTGTGTGTGTGTGTGTGTGTGTAAGAGAGAGAGAGAGAGAGAGAGAAAGAGAGAGAGAGAGAGAGAGAGAGAGAGAGAGAGAGAGAATAAAATAACATTAAAAATATAAAGAAAAGGTCTATGTTCTGCCTAAAAACTTCTATAATACCTTAGGAAACAAAAGTAAATTCATCAGAGAACTTCAACAGGGAAGGGATTACCCTCCCAGGTTAAGTTCTATGATGATACTTGAGTCCTTGTTCATATATTTGGGAGTAACATTTGAAATGTTTTTACTTATGGCTTACAATGTGAACCATAAAATAGACACAGATGAGTGGATAAGAAGAAAAGTTACATGAATGGGAATGAAAGAACCTTAAGTTGGAGAATGGGAAGATGTTAAGAATGTTACAGAAATGGAAACAGAACAAAGGCTAGGTGTCATGTGATCACACACTATTTTGTTGGCTTGAGTGCTCAGGGCCTGACTGCTCTGTGCCAGAATTTGTAGGAACCCTATAACTAGGAGAGGTTTGCTGACATAGATGGGAAGGAGAACAGGACCTCTGGGAATTCTGAGGCTTTTTGTTGAGTGCTTTAACTTTTAAAGGCAGTGCTACTGCCCTAGCCAGTTTGGTTCAGTGAAAAGAGCATCTGTCAGCCTGTGGTTCAAAGGGTCCCAATTTCGATTCCGGTCAAGGGCATATACCGCGGTTGCAGGCTCCTGGCCCTGGTGGTAGTGGTGTGTGGGGCCATGCGGGAGGCAACCAATTGATGTGTTTCTCTCATATCATGTTTCTATCTCTCCTCTCCCTTTCACTCTCTAAAAATCAATGGAAAAATATCCTCAGGTGAGGATTTAAAAAAAAAAAAAATAGCAAAGGAGAGAGGAATAAGTTATCTTAGGAGAAGAAACTAAATGAGATGAATGAACAAAAACAACAAAAAAAGTGCTACTACTAAAATTTTTAATGAATGTTCAGGTAGAGGAAAGGCATGAGAGTCACATCATTTGACTTTATTAAGAAGTCATTGCCAGTCTATATTTCCAGGAGCTATGTTTGATCTAATAAATGATTTTAAGGACTTTGGTTACATTTAATGAGTTTTTATTTCCATTTCAAATGCTTGAATCAGACATTGTTATTTCAAATTGAACCAGGAAATAGTTAAGCTTAATTTTGTGAACAGAAATGTTATCTTTTATTGTGAAGTGTTTCCATAATCTGATGTATACATTTTGTGTAAAAAGTGAATATCAGATTATAGTTTCTTGATTTTTTAATATGAAATAATAGAAAGTTGCATTGCAGTTTTGGACTGAGTTTAGAAATGTCGTGGTTTTATAGAGTGCTTCTCTTATAGGCACTAAGTAAATATTGCATTAATTTTATTATATTTTTACTTTTTGTTATAAATGTGTTTAATATTTTGTTTGAGGCAGTGTATGCTTATAATTTTAGCTGAATTTAATGGAAGAAGAAATGTCATAGATGTTAGGATTATAATTCTTTTTAATATCTTTAATATTTTTGTTTATATGTAGAAATTAAAATTTTACTATGGCTAATGTTTCTGGAGGACTAGTCATTTTATAATATACCAGAGGCCCAATGTACAAAATTCATGCAAGAGTAGGCCTTCAGCCGAAACTGGTTTGGCTCAGTGGATAGAGCGTCAGCCTGCAGACTCAAGGATCCCAGGTTTGATTCTGATCAAGTGCATGTACCTTGCTTGCGGGCCCATCCCCAGTAGGAGGTGTGCAGGACGCAGCTGATCAATGTTCCTCTCTCATCGATGTTTTTAACTCTATCCCTCTCTCTTCCTCTCTGTAAAAAATCAATAAAATATATTAAAAAAAAAAAAAAAAAGAGTAGGCCTTCACAGCAGTGGCGGCTGCCTCGATCCCTCACTCAATCCCTTGCAGCCATGTTGTCTGCCTTGATTCCCCTGCTTCATTCAGACATCCTTCTGGATAGCCGTTTGGTCAATTTGCATATTGTGCTTTTATTATTATAGATTGCAGTGAATTTGTTTTGGTGATAAACTGTTTAAGGAATTGTAATTGCCTCAGTGAAAATAGGTAATGGGAATTTTTTTGAGGTAGCTTGCCACAAAAAATATAGAAAAATGGAAATTATTAGGTTATATCAGGAAAAGTATTAAACTATTGAAAAAACCAAGTGAAGTATATACTTATAATTTAATTTTTCTCTTACATAATTCTTGAAATTTGAGGGCAGAAAAATATTTTAATCATTTCCCCCCCTCTTTTTAAGCTTTAAAATGGGGTCATATTTATCTTGTACTGTTATTTCCAGAGTTACAGATAATGTATGTGAATGCCTCATTTTAATGTAATATTTCTTAAGTTTTTGGTAGTTTAGGTTCATGTTCCTGGCATAATAATTTTACACTTAAAATTAAAAAAAATTCTCACCTGAGGATATGTTTTTATTGATTTTAGAGAGAAAGGAAGGGAGAGGGAGAGAGAAGAAACACTGATGAGAGAGAGAAACATGCATTGGCTGCCTCCTGCACACACTCTTGATGGAATTGAACGTGTGACCTTTTGGTGTATGGGATGATGCTCCAAACAGCTGAGCCACACTGACTGGGACAATAATTTTATACTTTTAAAAGAGTGCAAGAAAATATTGGAACTATGTAGATGTAACTATATATTAATTGTGTGTTAATTTTAGGGTAGATTATATAAATAATCAGGTTGAAAAAATGCTTTTTAAATTGAAACAAATGTCATGGGTTATGATTTCTTACAGTTGGTGCATTTAATAGTTTCCAAAGTACTCTTTTATTTTTAGCCTCATAAACTTTTTAGTTACATATCTGTAAAATGGGCATATTAATAGTATCTACCTCATAGGGTAATAGAGAGGAGGTTATTGTGAGAAAGAAATGAGATATATTAAGCACTTAATACAGTGCTTCGCACATTGAAAGTATTAGCTATTGGTGTTCATTTAAACTGTTATTCTTTAAAATGACTTGTGCCTCTTTTTGTTTATAATTATGCCTATTTTTAGTTAAGGTATAACATCTAGTAAGGTGCATAACTCTTAAGTGTACAATGTGGTAAGATTTTAATAGGTTTACATATGTGAAATCATCTTCTAGAAATCTAGATCAATATGTAGAACATTTTATCATACTATAACTTTCCTTCTGCCTTTTCTCAGTCAATTCCTCTCCTTTCCCATCCTACTAATAATGATTATTCTGCCTTTTATCACCATAGATTAGTTTTGCCTATATTTGAATTTCCTATAAATAAAATAATAACAGTATATTCTTTTCTGTATAGCTTTTTATTTTTTTTATTTTTTATACCAGCTATGGAATTGTTGGGTCATAAGATGGATATATGTTTAACTTTAATAGTTATTGCCAGTTTTCCCAAAGTGGTTCAACCAAATTACATTTCTCCCAGCAATTTTCACCAGCAACGAGAGTTTGTATTGCTCCACACCCTGGTCAACACTTAGTATGTCATGTCAGTTCTTATTAATTTTAGCTGTTCTAGTGTGTGTGTATGTTGGTAACTCCTGGTTTTAATTTGCATTCCTCTGGTGAGTAATTATCTTGAACATATTGTCATGTTTGTAGTTATTTGAGTATCTTTTGTGAATTATACTTGTTTAATCTTTTCACCCATTTTTAAAAAATCTTTATCCAAGGATAATTTTTTCCATTGATCTTTAGAGAGAGAATGGAAGGAAGGGAGTAGGAAGGGAGAGGGAGAGAGAAAGAAACATCGATGTGAGAAACACATCAACTGGTTGCCTTCTGCACATCCCAACCAGGGCCAGGGATCGAATATGCAACCGAGGTATGTGCCCTTGATGGGGAATCAAACTCTAACCCTTTGGTCTGAGGGCCAGTGCTCTGACCCAAACTGGCTAGGGCATTTTCACCCATTTTTTAATGGGGTTGCTTGCTTTTTCTTTTCTTTTTTAAAATATATATTTTATTGATTTTTCTTACAGAGAGGAAGGGAGAGAGATAGAGAGCTAGAAATGTCGATGAGAGAGAAACATCAACCACAGCTGCCTCTTGCACACTCCCTACTGGGGATGTGCCCGCAACCAAGATACATGCCCTTGACCGGAATCGAACCTGGGATCTTTCATTCCGCAGACTGACGTTCTACCACTGAGCCAAACCGGTTTTGGCTGCTTACTTTTTCTTATTGAGTTGTCAAATATAGCTAATACAAATGCCTTCTCCCAGTGAATGGATTGCCTCTTTTCTTTCTTTACAATGCCTTTTGATGAGAAGCTTTTAATTTTAATGTAGTCTAATTAATAAATTTTTATGGTTATTGCTATTTTAAAAATTATTTCATTTAATTGATTTTAGAGAGAGAGGAAAGGAGAGCTAGTGAGAAACATGGATTTGTTGTCTATTATTTTATGCATTCATTGGTTGATTCTTGTATTTGCCCTTACCTGGGTTCGAACCCACAACTTTACCATATTGGGACATACTTTAATCAACTGACCTACCTGGCCAGGACTGGTTATTCCCTATTTTTTTCATTCTGTTTAAGAATTTGTCATCTCCCTGAGGTCATGACGATATTTTTTTTAAAGAAACTTTTATTTGCTTTTCATATTACAGGTTAATGCTACTTCTCATTTTTGTGTATGGTATGAGATAAGAGTCAAGGTTGATTTTTTCCCCCTCCCATACAGGCACTTAGTTGTTTCCAGCACCATTTGTTTCAGAGACCATACTTTGTACCTGAAATTCACTTGAGCATTTGTCATACCTTGAACATTTGGAGTTTTTGTTTGTTTGGTCTGTCCTTGTACCAGTGACACATTAATTACTATAGTTTGTCCTTCAATTTTATTTTTCTTTTAAGATTATCTTGGTTGTTCTAGGTCCTTTGCATATCTAATTTATTGTAGAATTGGCTTCTCAATTTCTACACACATGTGAATGCATCTGCTAAGATTTTGATTGTATTAGATCTATAGGTCATTTTGAGGGAAAATTAATATCTTTGCACTTTTGAGTCTTCTCTAAACCATGAACATGGACTATTTCTCCATTTATTTAGGTCTTCAATTTATCCTGAATGTTTTGTAGTTTTCAATGTAGAGGTCTTACACATTTTTTCTTTGACAGTGAAAAATTTTTTTTGAAGTTTGTGTTAATCATGATAATAAAAATGTAATAAATGAATTTTAATTAAATTGTTAGCAGATGTACAGTTGGAAACCACTAAAACATATGTATGTAATGTCTTATTTTCTTATTCATTCTTTAGTTTAAAAAATTAAGTGGCACTTAAAAAATAAGTTTGAGAGGGCTTCTGAATTTTTTTTTGAGATTTATCTCAAAATTTATCTCAAGATTTAAAATGCACAGATCTTAAGTGTGCAGTTAGGTGAGTTTTTTCCCCTATCCACCCATGTAGCTACTCTAGATCATGATATAGGATATTTTCAGTAGCTTTAAACCTCTTCCCAGTCAGTCCTACATCCTTCTTCATATGTAGCCCCATGACAAGGCTTTGCTTATAAACGTTTGGTGTCATTATTTGAAAAGTGATTGCTTTTGAATTATCAGTGGGTTTTTTATATTCAGCAGAAATAATAGATAGTGTTGTTTTTTTGGATATTGTTAATTGGGATTAACCTATGACATTTATATTATACTAGGAGGATTGTACTTTTTTACTTCATGGGAGATATAGTTTGAACTATATTATAAAGTTGCATGGTGAGAAACTCAGCAGTTAGGTGTTTGGTAATTAATTGCTCTAGTAAATATTGCTTTTGATTGACCTTTTTCTTTAACTTCCAAATAGGTATATTTAGTGATTGTAGCATAGTAGATTTAACTATCTCCAGCAAATATCTACTTTTAGGGTTGATAGTAATAGGATGAAAAGTTGGGAAACTGAAGTTGGGAAAAAATTGAAATGAAAAAGTGGGAAAGATTGGCTTCCTAGCAAGCAAATTTTATTTATTTATTTATTTATTTATTTATTTATTTATTTATTAAATATCTTTTTATTGATCTCAGAGAGGAAGGGAGAGGGAGAAGAGATAGAAACATCAATGATGAGAGAGAATCATTGATTGGGTGCTTCTTGTGTACCCCACACTGGGGATCGAGCCTGCAACCCAGGCTTATGGTGTGACAGAGAATCAAACCATGACCTCCTGAATAATAGGTCAACACTCAGCCACTGAGCCATGCTGGCTGGGCCCTAGCAAGCTAATTTTATATAAGTTATGAATCTGGCATATATTAACCCTTTGCACTCCGAACCATTCTGGACATTCGCTACCAGCTACTCGACGCTACTTTGTGGCGGAAACTCAATTCCCGTAATCACTAATAAACTGCAATGTCCCCTGAGAGGGGACAGCGGAGTGCAAAGGGTTAAACATTCAGTAATTAAGTGGTGATTATGAAGCCACACCGTCCAATCATAAACTGAAGGTCAGGGAAGATGCCTACTCGGTTTTGGAAAAGTACGGTACTAGTTTTCTTCTGTTAGTGTTTTTCCCCAGTGGCTTAGTTGAGGAACACACATAGAGGCACACACACATACATTCACATTTTTTTTAATAGTTGTTACTGATTTTTAGAGCGAGAGGAAGGGAGAGTGTAAAATCAGCTGCCTCCTCATGGCCCTTACTGGGGATTGAGCCGGCAACTCAGGCTTGTATCCTGACTGGGAGTCAAAGTGACAACATTTTGATGCACGGGAGGACACGCAACCAACTAGGCCACATCGGCCAGGGCTATATATATTAGTATATATTTATTTTTTACTTTTTATTTTTA
This sequence comes from Pipistrellus hanaki, assembly GCF_964339955.1. NCBI lineage: Eukaryota > Metazoa > Chordata > Mammalia > Chiroptera > Vespertilionidae > Pipistrellus > Pipistrellus hanaki. Next base: position 40,491,033 of record NC_140503.1, on the reverse strand, counting down.
ATAATAAATTTTTACTGTTCATATTATTACAAATGTTCCCCCCCCCCCCCCATTGCTCTCCTCCACCAGGTTCCCACCCCACCCTCTGCCCTTTCCCCATCCCCCATTGTCCTCATCCATAGGTGCACAGTTTATGTTCAGTCTCTTCCCACATCCCCCTCTCCCCTTTTCCCCAAGAATCGTCAGTTCACTCCCCTTCCATACCTCTGATTCTATTATATTCAACAGTTAATATTGTTCATCAGAATTTTTTTTTTTAATTTCCTTGGTTTTTAGATTCACTTGTTGATAGTTATATATTTGTTGTTCATAATTTTTATCTTTATTTACTTTCTCTTCCGAAAGAACCCTCTTCAGCAATTCATATAATTCTGGTTTGGTGGTGATGAACTCCTTTAGCTTTATTTTATTAGTGAAGCTCTTTATCTGACCTTCGATTCTGAGTGATAGCTTTGCTGGGTAGATTATCTTTGGCTGTAGGTTCTTACTATTCATTACCTTGAATATTTCTTGCCATTCCCATCTGGCCTGCATGGTTTCTGTTGAGAAATCAGCTGACAATCGTATAGGTGCTCCTTTATAGGTAACTACCTGCTTTGCTCTTGCTGCTTTTAATATTCTTTCTTTGTCTTTTGCTCTTGGAATTTTAATTATGATGTGTCTTGATGTGGTCCTCTTTGGATTCCTTTTGTTTGGAGTTCTGTGCGCTTCCTGGACTTGTAAGTCTAATTCTTTCACCAGGTGGGGGAAGTTTTCTGTCACTATTTCTTTCAGTATGTTTTCGATATCTTGCTCTCTCTCATCTTCTGGGACCCCCATAATTCTGATGTTGGTTCGCTTGAAGTTGCCCCAGAGGTTTCTTACATTATCTTCAATTTTCTGGATTCTCTTGCCTTCTTGCTTCTGTGGAGGAGTGTCTTCTGGCTCTTTATGTTCCAAATCTTTGACTTGATTCTTGCTATCTTCCATTCTGTTTTTAGGACTCTGTATAATATTTTTTATTTCAGACAATGTATTCTTTATTTTTTGTTGATCCCTTATCATTTCTTGTTGATTCCTTATTAATTCTAGTTGATCCCTTTTTATATCCTCATAGGTCTTATCGACCTTTTCTAGGAAATTCTTGAAAAACCTTATAAGTGTAGATTTGAACTCTATATCCAGTTGCTTTTTGTCTTCCATTTCTTTCGTTTGTGATCTATTTCGTTGTCTCGGCTTTTTCGCAGCTTCCCTGATGGGGCGGGGTTTCAGGGTGGAGCCTACAGCCTAGGCTTCCGTCAGCCCCGCCCCATGTGGTTCCTGAGTCTCAGTAATCCCCAGGGTCCTTCAGTACTTGTTGCAACCACCTCTGAGAGAAAGGTGCCCTCGATTTTCGCCTGCTACCAAACAGTCTAGGCTCTCCCCCAATGAGCCCGGAACTGAGGTTCAGTTCCGTTGGAAGTGGAGTTGGAGGTGGCATTCAGAGCAGTCTGGAGCTTTTGTCTCCTTCCCGCCAGGGCAATCCCGCGGCACAGCCAACCGTCCCTTCTCTGCGTGCAATGTGCGCACCTCCGGGACCTCCTTTCGCCACTTCCCCGGGGTTCCACCTTACAGCCCAGCTCCCTATGGATGAGCCTGGGTCCCCGGGGTCTGGCCTAGAACTGGAGTTCAGAGCAGTCAGAACTGGGGCCCAGCACAGTCGGAGCTTTTATCTCCTTCCCGCTAGGGAACGCCCACCAGGCACTCAGCCGCCCCTCCTCTCGGGCTCCGTCCTCTCCGCGTGCGCCACGTGTCTCCGTACCTTAGGCTTTTACAGCTCCTCCGCTCTTCCTTCTGGCCTTCTCCTTGCTTCTCGTTATAGAATTTCCAGTCAGTCGACTTTCCTGTAATTCTGGGTAATGTCCATTTTATATTTTAGTTGTATTTTATTGAAATTGTTGTGTGTGGCTGCGGCTAGGTGTTTACCTGTGCAGCCATCTTGGATTCTCCCCCACACTAGTATATATTTTTTAAACTTTTAAATTGGAGTATAACATAAGAGAGACAGTTACATAAAAGTACATATTTACAAAGTCCCCTTGGTGCTTCCTGCCATTCACTTCCTCTTCTTAAAGGTAATCAGTATCCTGACTAATGACACTACAGATAGATCTGTAAATGTAATAATATAGTATGTACTATGTTCTATTGACTGCTTATGCTCAGCATCATGTTTATGTGATCCATCCGTTTTGTTGTGGGAGCAGTGATTGTTTCAGTCTCCTTTCTGTATTAGAGTACGTATAATATTTGGTTAGCTTAGATAATCTTAGGGCAAAGTTATCTGCTTAAATACTTTTCTCTCTAAAGCAGTTTCTAACACAGTGAAGCCTTAGAGATGGGGTGGCTTTCTTACTGACTTATGGAGAGAAGCTGATACCTGGGGGTTACTGGGAAGGAGGAACATGCACATGGCCCCGCTCTTAAGAGCTGGTGTTATCAGGATTTACCCAGCATGTAGCTGAGGCCGCCGGGTTCGGAAGGCGTGATTCAGGAGGGATTTAAGCAGCCTGGGGCTCCGGAGGGGAAAAAAGAGCGCGGCTTAACGTTTTGCCCTAATTAAATATATATGTATGTATATGTATATGTATACACACACACACACACACACACACATATGAGCTAGTGTATCAGTGTGGTAGTAAAGAAGTTACATATCTCTATTCATTTCCTCTATCTGAAATTTATTTACTTTCGCTAGTAGAAAGTTGGTGATGTTTTGAAAAGTTTATATGCTTTAGTAGTAAACTAATAGCTCATGTTTGTTGAGCTCATACTAGATACAGATTCTATGCATAGTGCTTTACTTAAATTACCTGGTTTTATTTTCACCAAAAATAATGTGTTTTTTTTTTTTTTTAATATTCTGTAAATAGAAGTTTTGGTCAGTACAAATGAATCCATTCTTTAAATTTATGTGGCCTCCATTTTCTGACTGTTGTTCTTTTCCTTAATAGGTATGTCATTGATGGTGCCACTGCACTGTGGTGTGCAGCAGGAGCAGGACATTTTGAAGTTGTTAAACTTCTAGTCAGTCATGGAGCCAACGTGAACCATACTACAGTGACTAACTCGACCCCTCTGCGGGCAGCTTGCTTTGATGGCAGACTGGACATTGTGAAATACTTGGTGGAAAATAATGCCAACATCAGTATTGCCAACAAGTATGACAACACCTGCCTAATGATTGCAGCATATAAGGGACACACTGATGTGGTCAGATATCTTTTAGAACAGCGTGCTGATCCCAATGCCAAAGCACATTGTGGAGCCACAGCATTGCACTTCGCAGCTGAAGCTGGGCACATAGACATTGTGAAAGAGCTGATCAAATGGCGGGCTGCGATCGTGGTGAACGGCCATGGGATGACACCATTAAAAGTGGCTGCCGAAAGCTGTAAAGCTGATGTCGTCGAACTGTTGCTCTCTCACGCTGATTGTGACCGAAGAAGTCGGATTGAAGCTTTGGAACTCTTGGGTGCCTCCTTTGCAAATGACCGTGAGAACTATGACATCATGAAGACATACCACTATTTATATTTAGCCATGTTGGAAAGATTTCAAGATGGTGATAACATTCTTGAGAAAGAGGTTCTCCCACCAATCCATGCTTATGGGAACAGAACTGAATGTAGAAATCCTCAGGAACTGGAATCCATTCGACAAGACAGAGATGCTCTTCATATGGAAGGCCTTATAGTTCGGGAACGGATTTTAGGTGCTGACAACATTGATGTTTCCCATCCCATCATTTACAGGGGAGCTGTCTATGCAGATAATATGGAATTCGAACAGTGTATCAAGTTGTGGCTTCACGCCCTGCACCTCAGACAGAAAGGTAACAGGAATACCCACAAGGATCTGCTTCGATTTGCTCAAGTTTTCTCACAGATGATACATTTGAATGAAACTGTGAAAGCACCAGATATAGAATGCGTTTTGAGATGCAGTGTTTTGGAAATAGAACAAAGTATGAACAGAGTAAGAAATATTTCAGATGCTGATGTCCACAGTGCTATGGACAACTATGAATGTAATCTCTACACCTTTCTGTATTTAGTGTGCATCTCCACCAAAACACAGTGCAGTGAAGAAGATCAGTGCAAAATTAACAAGCAGATCTACAACCTGATTCACCTCGATCCCAGAACTCGGGAAGGTTTCACCTTGCTGCATCTAGCTGTCAATTCGAATACCCCAGTTGATGATTTCCACACCAACGACGTTTGTAGCTTTCCAAATGCACTTGTCACCAAGCTTCTGCTAGATTGTGGTGCTGAGGTGAATGCTGTGGACAACGAAGGGAACAGCGCCCTTCATATTATCGTTCAGTACAACAGGCCCATCAGTGATTTTTTGACCTTGCACTCTATCATCATTAGCCTAGTTGAAGCTGGCGCTCACACAGACATGACAAATAAACAGAATAAGACTCCACTAGACAAAAGTACAACTGGGGTATCTGAAATACTACTTAAAACTCAAATGAAGATGAGTCTCAAGTGCCTGGCTGCCCGAGCAGTTCGGGCTAATGACATTAACTACCAAGACCAGATCCCCAGAACTCTTGAAGAATTTGTTGGATATCATTAAGTGACTGGATATGTAAAATTGTTTAATGTGGTGCTAAAAAGTAAAGAACTTTAATCACAGACAATAGAATTATGTGTTCATAAATTCTACTTTTCTTTCCATTACCCTTTCTCTATACCCATCCTTCCTTAGTTCTGTATTTGGTCTTCTTGCCTCATATGGTAATTGATTTCAAATACACTTTAAACAAAGCCACATTGTTTAGGTGTAACTAATCTAAGGTGTTTGAATATTGGTCATTTAACTATTTTTTTTTTTTTTTTAAGGAATGAATATAAAATGTTTTGTTTATGTAACAGAGAACATTTCTAATTTGAAGTTGATAATGTTTGAAAAAAATTGCCTACAAAAGTATTTCTGTTAAGCCTTTGTCAGCATGTTATTCTTGTAGCAGTTTTAAGGATTTCATGAAGAAAAACAACTAAAAGTGAACTTTAAAAGTAATGGGATACCCAGGTGTTTTGCACATGCCAAATTGCTGTAGGTAGTTTTCACTCTTTCATTAATTATGTGGAGTGATACAGCACAATATAGCATTAAGAGGATTTTAAAAAATATAACTGCAGATTAATCTGAAAAATAAGCTTACTTAATAATAGTTGTAAATTTATAAAGTTAAATCAATTGAAATTATTGCATTATGCTGGGTGGTATATACCAAGTAGTAATAATCTTAAAGTGACTTTTCAGAAAATATTGATGGACTATTTGCCTTTAGGCTTCAAATTCTAAAATTCTTTGAAGTCTCTGTTTTATTGTAGTTTATCTAAATCACAGCAGTCTGCATTTGACTCAGCTCACAAACATTAAAAATTATGAATGCTGTGTTTTCTTATGAAACAAATTGTCACATATAGTTACACATTCTATTTTTTTTTTTCTTTCTTTCCTCCTGAGTGATAATTTTTAAATTTGGAAACTACTTTTCTAGCAGGCATTATCTGTGTTTCCCTATTAAGGTGTGTATGACAGATGAAAGGAACCAGGATATTTAAAAAATTTTTTTTCCACTTTAGTCTGTGATAAGAAGTAGAAAAAAATCACTAGTGTGGTATAGGAGATTAAATATTTTTGATGACGAAAAGAATTTGCAGTGCCACTTTGAAAGATAGTTCTGTTTGAGAGCTGCACATTTTTCAACCACAAATATTCCTACAGGTTGTACAGAGATTTTTATGTTTTTTTGTTTTGTTTTGTTTTAATGGCAACATTTTAAGTGTTAAGATTAAAAGATTGTTCTGTGATTATCTTTTAAGCATCACAGAAATTCAAGCAAAGCATACACACCTATTTTTATTGATGTTAAAAAATGATAAAGTAAAATTAGCTATATCTGTATTTTTCTCTCTAGTGCCAAATGAATGCCTTAGCTATTCATAGTGCATGGTACTGTAAGTGAAGACCTACAGCTTTTTTGTTCTTTCATGAAAAGCATTATAATGATGTAGCAACATCAGATATAAACTTAAAACCTGTAAGGTTTCAGTTAACATTTTATGTATGGAAATGGCTTTGTGAAGTATAAGAGAAAGGTTGCAGTTGGATCAGTATAAAACATAATGACCAAGCCAAAATCAGCACCTAGGGCCTTAAATAAAATAGAGATACCCCACAAAATGAAATGCTTTGAAGGGTGGGAGGGAATGAAAAGGGGGAACTTTAAGAGCTTTCCCCCCAAGAATGCAAGATACTTTCACAGCTACTGTAGTTATACCAGTACTTCGTGAGTCTTCTTGCTTCGTTAGGAACGCTGTGATGGTTAATTCTGTCATGGTAATATATTTCTGTTTTCCTAACCTGAGTTTTTACAAGGAAAATTGGTTTAAAGGGAGGTATTTGAATGAACCCTAATTTGAAAATTACTGGCCTTGATCCCCCTGGTGTTTGTCAAGGAAATACTGTACCTTGCTCTTGGCAACTTGAATGGACTGAAAGAGAAAACGCCCATCTCCAAGGTGAGTGAAGCACACCTCTACAGCTCAGATCAGACCCTGCGTTTTTTCAGACTTCGAGGCCTGCTTATTGACAACCTGAGGCATGGCTGTGATACATGGTATTCGGTTTCATTATTAATGTGTATGATTTTAAACACCAATAATTCAACTATCAGAGAATGTTGCATGTTCTAAAAATCATTTCATCCCTTTGGCTATCCAGGACCAGCACTCTTTTAGCTATTGCTTATTTGTAAAATGAAGATAATGATTATGTGTACATATTTAGACATCAAAATTTAATGATGCTGTTTTTGAGAAGGGAGGACTGAATGCTGGAGAAAGTAAAACTGCTGATTGAAATGCTGACAAAGTTGGAGAAAATTTGAAGACAGTGGAATAAACTATGAACTCTGCTGATGGTAACTGAGATTTTTTTTTTTTTTTTTTTTTTTACTATAGAAGTACATGTGTACTACATTGCTAAGGACCTGATTCTGTCTTGTAAAATCAGATATGTTTTGTGAAACACCACCTGTATAAAGCCATTCTTGAAATGTGATCTACATGCCTGTTTTTTTTATTTGTTTTTGGTAGAATTTAAAATATGTTTAGCCCAAACCCTTCCCAAACTTGTTTGTTTTTGATTTTTTTTTTTTAAGGAAAATAAACAGGTAAGAAAGGTGATAGTTCTGTATCTCAGCTCTCTGAGAACTCTAGACTCTCCATTTTCCAGCCCCTTTTGACATTTTATGTTTCTTATTGGTATGATTAAGCTTTAGATTGTAAGTCTTCCTTGGTAGCATTACAAATTCAATCAAAACTTCTTTGTCTTGCTCATAACTGTCATATAAATTTGGTTGACCTAGAGGCCCAGGTGGATGAGTGCCTGGGCAAACCATGTGAAACTTGCTAGGTTTTGTGCTTTTAGCAGAGTTGGTAAAACTGAGTTTTTGAGGTTTGGTAACTAATTCAAGAGACCGGCAGCAAATTCATCCCCTCAGTTGATAAAGATGGGACATTTTTGACAGAATTCTGATAAAACATTGTTTTTTTTTTTGTTGTTTTTTTTTTTTTTTCCAGTTTACTTTGGTTGCACAGTCCCACTACTGTAAGGTTCTTTGCTGTGAGAACGTCAAACAAATTCGAAAGCAAGCTTTGGTCTTGCTTATTTCTGGGAAGGGTTTTATTTTGTGATACTAACTGTTGATAATCATGAGAAGTGGTAATCATGAGAAATTTAAGTGTGATAGCACTGTGTGAAGTAAAGATGATTTGGGGGCAGTGGATCCCTAAATAACTGCATTTGGCAAGTGTTTTTAGAAATTGAAATCCCATGGGAACAACACTGTTACTGCAGTGGAGGCAGCTCCTTGATGAATAAGACCATGTTGGATTATTCAGGTAGAGCATTGGGGTGAGGAATGAGTCGCTTGACCCTGGATTACAGTTTGCTGGTTTTAGAAGCAGCCGGCGATTAAACTAGTGAGTAGATGGATGAAAGTATAACGACTTGTTTTTATGGTAGATATTCTGTGAAAGTCGTAAATGTTCCTTTTCAGGCTAGTCAGATGTACCAACGTGCAGATGACTATTCTGTTTTTCCTCACTAACTATACTGTAACATAAAAATGGGTTAAAGAAATCCAAACTCTGCCTTTTGCTCTCTGACAAGTTACTAGTTCATAAAATTGTAAGCTGTGTCTCCCACTGTGAAAATGCACAGCTCTGCTCTGGACATCCTCTCTGGCAAGTAGAAAGCTCCTACTGTGTGTGGCCCATGGCAGGGCTTTCTCATCCATGTCTGGCAGATTTGCCCACACCTCCAGATGGGCTGGGTTGTATAGCATCTCCACCCCCAAATATGGGATCTGAAATAAATACTACACTGATAGTGGTGATAGATATGTTACTTTTTAAAACTGTAAAGTAAATGTGGTCTCTAGTCCTAGGTTTGTGGTGTGTTCATTTGTATTACTGTGTAGGGAAGGGACACATTGATGTGGTGGTTATGGGGAGTGTATTTTGATGTGTGCAGGGGTGAATATTGCTAAACTATTAACAGCTTTTCATTTAGGGGTGAGTCACGTGACGAACGGCCCACTCAGAACAATGAAGGAATGAAGATGCAAGCTTTGCCAAGTGATGAAGTGAACAAGGTTTTGTATGTTTTAAATCAGGTGTTGTGAAATTTGTGCATGGCTTTTTTTTTTTATTGTTGCGTAGTAATTGGTAGAGGAGAAACCATGAGGGAAGAAACCTCAGATTTGCTAACCAATCTTTTCAGAGGTACAGAGTTGGGGAGTAAAATCTGACTGGCTTTATGTGTTGAAAGTTCCCATTTTTATAATATTCATCCCATCCTGCAATCCTCCATGGAGAGGAACTAAATGGTTGTATTCTAGTAATTCACTGTGATTTATAAAAAACCAGTGATGTTATTCTATTGTGCACTTTTGTCAAACCATTTACGTGACTTGAATAAACTTAGTAAATTTGCTGACTGCACACGAGGTCTAGTAGTGATTTATATATTGCATGACATTTTCTATTTTGAGTTTGACATGTAGAATCATTTTTAATTTCATGGCAATTTATAATCCTAATAGCTCAGTTAATTTGAAACTAACAAAATTGCTGTGTAAAAAGAAAACAGTGGTGTTTGTGTTCAGTAAATGTTTGAAAAAAAACAACCCAAAACTACCTCGAAGTTTGTGTCTTTATTGTCATGTGCCTTAGTTGAGCTGCTCTTTAGTTGAATTCAAATTGCCAGTTATACATATGTATGGGGGGAAACTTCAGATAGTAAAGACAATTTAAATAGTTAAAACAAGAAAATTCCCTTCCCATGTCTCTCTGCCTCCCATTTGAACTCTTCAAAGGTAATCACCATAACTGGTTTTTTGAGTAGCTTCTCAGAACTTCCCTGTGCATGTGTGTATTTATTTTCCTTTTTCATTAAAAAAAATACACATGGATTTTTATCCTATTCTGCATCTTGCCTTTTTTTTTTTTTTTTTTTTTAATTGACTTCAGTGTGGAAGGGAGAGGGACAGAAACATCAGTGAGGAGAGAATCATCCATCAGCTGCCTCCTGCACGCCCCCCCCCCCCCCCCCCAACCTCCCACTGGGGATCGGGCCTGCAACCCAGGCATGTGCCCTTGGCCAGAATCGAACCTGGGTCCCGTCAGTCTGCAGGGACACTCCATTCACTGAGCAAAACCAGCTTGGGCTGTATCTTGTCTTTTTCAGCTATATCTTAGACATCTTTATTTTTTTATTTTGGTAGATATAGATTTAAAAACAAAACTTAATAGCAATTACTTCTATAGGTGGACCTACAATTTATTTAACCAGACTTAATTGTTGAATTTTCAGGTTTTCAGATTATTTATATTCCAAATAATGCTTCAGTGAACATCCTAATATATTCTATTCATAGAACAAATTCATTGCTAGCACTGGGATTTCTGGTTTAGTTACTGCGTATATGAAATCTTGTTAGAAGTTACCAAATTGCCTTCTATCTGCCTACACCTTTATTGACACCAGATATTACCTAATTATTTAGTTTTTGTCAAGATGATTGATGAAAAATAACATTTCATGGTTTTGATGTGTGTCCCTTTATTATGAGTAAGGCTGGCCTTTTCATGTATTTACTGATCTGTATATTGTTTTTGGGTTGTGATCTTTTTCTTGTTAAACTTTTTTTTGAAAGCTTAAAGAAATTTTCTGTCATATGTCACAGTTTATACTTTGTTTTACTTTAAATATAGTAGTTTTTATAGCAGAAGTTTACATTTTTATGTAGCCAAATTTGTCTTTTGTAATTTGCTTGTTGTAAGGTGGTTCCATTCCAAGGTCATAAATCTTTTTTAACCATGTTTTCTTCTAGTTCTGTACTGGCTTTTCCCTCCTACTTCTCTCCTTCTTCCTCCTATTTCTCTCCTCTTCCTCTTTCCCTTCTCCTCCTCTTTAGGTGGTTCATAAAGCTTGTTGGCAAGGTTAGATAAATTGTGTTTTCTAATCTGCCCGTGCTTTGTAAATTTGGTGTGCTTAGTCCATTCCAAGATCAGGATTGGGGTTTGCTCCTGCCTCAACAAGTGGGAATAAATTTGAAAATTAGCACTTATTAAGCCCTTGCTATGCATCAGGCACTATACCGGGGGTGTGCATACACAAATAAGAAAGATGGTTCCTGCCCTTGGTAAGCTTGTCCAGCGAAATGCCCCTATTTGAAATCTGATTTTCTATTTTTTCTTCAAATTTTAATTTTAATTTTAATTTCCCAAATAAAATGTTATGATGTTACTTTAAAAAAAATTATTGATTTTTTTACAGAGAGGAAGGGAGAGGGACAGAGAGTTAGACATATGGATGAGAGAGAATCATCGATCAGCTGCCTCCTGCACACCCCCCACCAGGGATGTGCCCGCAACCAAGTACATGCCCAGGAATCGAACCTGGGACCCTTCAGTCCGCAAGCCAATGCTCTATCCACTGAGCTAAACCCGTTTTGGCTGATGTTCCTTTTTTATCCTGGCTTGGGCCATATTCTAAAACGTTTCAGAAAACATCATCTGAGTTGCTGCTTGTTTTTTTTTTTTTTTTATGTAGTACCAGGGAGATAGGAATGAAGAACATGAAAAACTGATAAGAGGCCGAAACCGGTTTGGCTCAGTGGATAGAGCGTTGGTCTGTGGACTGAAAGGTCCCAGGTACGATTCCGGTCAAGGGCATGTGCCTTGGTTGTGGGCATGTCCCCAGTGGGGGGGGTGTGGGAGGCAGTTGATCGATGTTCCTCTCTCATCATGTTTCTCTCTTCTTCTCCGTAAAAAAAATCAATAAAATACATTAAAAAAATAAAAAAATAAAAAAACTGATAAGAGAAGGTGAGTCCATTAAGGAAGGTATTCCATCCTTGTTAAAGCAAACGTTTTTCTGCTCCTACCCTACTGTAAGCCTCATGAGTTTGCTAAGTACGTTTTAGCCTGTATCACATTGAAAAGTTTCAGAGCTCAGGTACCAGGCTTCTCACACTCTTAACCCTAAACCTTCAAAGTTCTGTTCTACAGTTTCACTTTCTGTTTTGGAACGTGCAGTCCTGCTTTATTTTAGTGTGATGTCAGAGCTAATGGAATAGACAGTGACACAAAAACAGAGGAGAGTCTGGTTGATGTTAGTGCTAATGTAAGGATAATTTTGGGGGTTTTGTTAAGTAGTAAGAAGTAGTGCTGAATAAAGGGTTGACATGACATTAGCTAAAGATAAAAACAAAGAGCAATGTATTGTTGATTGAAAATGGGATCATTCACCACTAAGGCAGTGTTAAGTCACCGAAGGCACATCTGGTGGTGGCGAGACCTGGCCACTTGTTTGGGGTGAGGTGTGGTGCAGTGAGTCATTGTGCCAGAAAGGCAGCATGAGGAAGCCAGCTGCTTCTATTCTAGGCTGCTTGGCATCTTGGGGCTTGAAGCCATGGGACCGACTCCAGTCTAGTGTCTCCTTCTGGGAGCGTATTGACACTAAAGCTCTGGTACTGATGGAGAGAGCAGCTTGTGTTTTAAAGACCTAGGAAAGGAGTTCCCCACCTCCCAGGCGCTCCACCTCTGTTGTATTCAAGTTAGCACTTTGCCTTTCCACCTGATGCCTGCCCTGCAAAGAAACACCCCCTTCCTTAACAAAGGAAATGGCAGGAGCTCCACTGTGTGCATGGGAAGGAGGTCCATAGCTGGGGGGTGGGGTGGTGGTGTTAGGGAGGGAAGCGGGGATGTTTTGCCTGTAGCTGCCACCAAGATTGGCCCCAGGGCAGCTGAGAAAGGCTGCCCTGTTTAAGAAACTGACATTGACGATTAGAGAATAACAGAATTTTGTGGCTCTAGGTTGCTGGTTCTCTATAAGTTTTAATGGGCTTGAAATTGCATCATAGAAATCGGATTTGGGAGATCTGAGTGAAACTTAGTCTGTGGTTCCGATTGAGGTGGCTCTGGAACCCCACTTTGAGAAGCTCAGCTCTGGATACATAATCTACTTTAAGGGGCACAAATTGCCCTCCGACCTTGCATGCCTAGACCATCTAATGCCACAGAAGCAGCACTTATCCCCGGATTTCTCCTTTCCAGCTCTCAGCTGCCGGAACTGGCACAGTCGATGTCCATTTCCCTGAAGAACACTGATGGCACAAAGGCCTGAGGACCCGTGAGGCTACCCACGTGCCCCTCAATTTCTGTGTCTTCTCTGAGGGGCTGCCCCTCCACCTGGGCTCTCACCATGTCAGTCAACAGTGAAACCACCCAGGACACCTTGCCCATCTCATATCATAACTTCTTGTTGGAGGCCTTTCTTCTCCATCAGACAGTGAGCCTAGAACTTAAAAAGCCCCCACAATCCATGGGCCAAATTACAAAACCATCTTCCGTTGGTATTTGGTTTACAAGAGTCAGACCTTGCCCAGGCACGTGTTTCTCCTGTGCACTTGCTTGTTGCAGACCTCCTTAAGTATCACGTTGCTACCTGGAAGTCCAAGCAGCTGGTTTAGAGTATTGTCTAGGATGGGTCTAATGCTTTTAAAATAGTGAACAATACTGAGCCATTTTTAAGTGAGTTACATTTCATGTTAACACTTAAGTTCAGCCCTTAGCTCCATCTACCAGATAGAACATTGCTAATAACATCCATCTGTGAACCACAGTATGAATTTTAATGTTGATTTGAGGTTGCACTTTGGGTTGCTTGCCACTATTTATCAAAACTGCTGTTCATCTTCTCTCCCGGACAACAGCAAAAATCTGCAGCAAATCCCACTCTGGAGACTTGCTGGATGAGAGTCTTTTAACTGCAGGCTGGAGCTGAGTTAATTTGAACACCATTATGATGATAACACAATTCCCATTACTCATCATGAAAGGTCACCTGTGCATGTTAACCCCTAGCCTATATGTTCACTTGCCCTCTGACCTCATCTGTCAGCACCAGGGGAACTTTGAAGCAAAAAATGATGGCTTGGGCCCTCTCCCAGCCAATTAAATCTGAATCCCTGGGCTGGGCCTTTGCATACCATGTGTCCACGAAAATAAGACATCCTCCGAAAATAAGACCTAGCGCATGGAAAGATAAGACATCCCCTGAAAATAAGACCTAGCGCAACCTTGGGAGAAAAAAATCAATTTAAGACACTGTCTTATTTTCTGGGAAACAGGGTACGTAGGTATCTTTTAAAGCTCCCAGGTGATTCTCATATGCAGCCAGGCCTGAGAAGTTGCTCTAGCATGAGGCTCCACACAAGATACGGTGCACCTTCTCTGCCTGCCCTACCAGGCACTCTATATTTTATTGATTTTCCACGGGATAGAGAGCTAGAAATGTCGATGAGAGAGAAACATTGACCGGCTGTCTCCTGCACACCCCCCACTGGGGATGTGCCCGCAACCAATGTACATACCCTTGACCGGAATCGAACCTGGGACCTTTCAGTCCGCAGACCGCTCTATCCACTGAGCCAAACCTGTTTCGGCCCTACCAGGCACTCTTAAGCCAGTCTTAGATGTTTATACCCAGAGCAAATACATTGGGAAAGGGAAATTGATAAGAAAAAGAGAAAGACAACACAAAGGGCTTAAAGATGCATGCCTCCCATTCTTTTAATCTTATCGGTAGTTCTTGGTGTCGGGCTGGGGGAGGCATGGAAGGCCTGGAGTTCTGGGAATAGGCTCTCTGAGAGTCCAGAGGTTGCAATTCAGTGACTTCTGCCTGCATCTGACCTGCAATATATTTTGTTTGGCCTGCAGTGTGGTTGTACATGGAAATTTAAAAAAATTAGAATTCCAGTCTCTAAAAGTAAGGGTCCAAAAAGGTATTCTCTCAGTTGATTTTTGACAGGACTTGGCGCTTAAAAGTGGGGGTTCATTGATTCTCCTTCAGCAAGGTTACTCCATTCATGGGGATAATGGCTCAAATGAAATATGATTTTAGAATGTTTCCTTCTGACTTTGGTTTTACCATTTGAGAAAAAGATATCCCCATACATTTCTTTTGCTCCTTCATGAAGCCCTTTTCAGGCAGGGTTAGAACCTGGCATTAGCCTTGATTTTGCTGTGGAACCTAGGACTACCTCTTCATTTCACTGGCTCTGAGGGGCCACATCTATGGGGGAACAAGATCAAATAGTTTGTAAGGTTCTTATCCTGGCTCCTTGGGACTACAGTAGCACAGAAATAGAAGGGAGACAAGGTGGTCTAAGAGCAGCCTATGTGCGAAGGTGGAGACACCCGAAGTCAGGGTGTGAGAAGGTCAGCCCTGACACCCAGCTTGGAGACGTCTGGGAGGTCTGGGAGGGGAGAGCCGGGACTAAGGGTTTCAATCATCCAAAGGGGTAGAAGCTACAGTGACATGTGGGTTTCAATCATCCACATTGGCCAAAGATGGAATGGCTGGTCTTGGGAGGGAGAGAGGGCTCCTCACTGGAGATGTCCATCGCACACCAGGCAGCCACTTGAGGGAGCACATGGCAGACAAGGCCCTCCCACCACACGATGGGGAGGAAGTAGGAAGCCTCTTTTCACCCCATCCTCTCCTTTAAAGAACAGAGCGCATCAGCTAGCACTTTTTGCCCACAGAAAGGGAAGTTGGCACCTTGGTTGTTTTTAAACACTACTTTTTATTTTTTAAAAATAGTTACGACAGTAAAGGTCGTACTATGTGGCGGGGACAGATGCCTTGGATGTATCCCCCTTTCGTTTCTACCTCAAAACAAGGCTTAGGCATAAATTACTCGGCTTGGGCACCAGGTGTGCCTCTGGTCCTCGCGGCGCCGTCATGGGTGGTACCACGTGTCCTGTGGGCGGCGGGTCGGATATTTCCACCGCGGGGGTCCCTGGGCCGGCCTCATTCAGTGCATTCCAGAGAGAACCCCTTTCCATGCACAGTGGGTGGGAGGGCGGCTGGAAGGCTGTGTGCGAAGGGACGGGGGATACCCCGCCCTTACCCTGTGCCCGGCTTGCCCCAGGAAGACGCTGTGGGAACGCGGGGCTGTAGGGGATTACAGGGGACTGTGTCACCCACATGCTCTGGACGTACCTTCTGGGAACAAAAGCGGCGGGGAAGGGGGGGCATGGGATGGGGTCACAAGCACCGTGGGGGGTGTGTGGCGGTCTGTGGACGTATGGGGGTGCTCCCCATCTCTGTGTGGGTGCCTGGTTTCTGGGTTCCAGCTGCCTGTCCGTCACAGTCTCCGTGTCCCAGAGTCTTCACCCCTGGCCCTCCTCTGTCATCATTGAGCCCCTGCTGTTCAGGGGAAGCTCGGGGACCCATCTCCTGCCTGGGGAAGGGGTAGGCGTGACTCAGGAGCTGTTGGCAGCATGGGGGTGGAGGACAGTACAAAGTTCAGATCTGCTGTCCCACTGGGCCCTATAGGAAGTAGTGGTCTGGAGTGCACAGAGTGGGTCTGCATTGGCAGTCTTCCTCTCTGGGTTTCTGAGGAGGAGGTTTAGGAATCCCTAGCACCTTACTGGTGGGGGTAGCCAACCCCCCAGAGCCTGGGGGAGGCCCCTTTCTGTTCCTAGGGATCTCTGTTGGAGGTGTCTCGGTCTCCCAGCAGGGCAGTCCCTCTTAAAACCGGCTTGAGTTCCCTTCAGAGGGCGCAGGCTTGGTTTCTCAGATGAGGTCAAGTGCAGAGCGAGCTGGCATCCTCTGCCCCAGCTCCACGGGGCCACCGGCCGGGGCCTGCACACCGGCGGCCCTGGCCCGTCCACTCGCAGCCTCCTCGGGAGCCTCACTCCAGCGCTTTGGGCGTGGGGTCCAAGCCGGGCTCCCTCCTGCGCCTGGCACTTTTAAAGAAGCCGAGCTGTGGGGAGGCAAAGGCAGAAGTCTCAGTGGGCAGGGTGGACAAGGCCTCACTTCCCTCCCTTGCTGTCCCTGCCCTCATCCCCAGGCATCTTCCCTCAGAAGGCTTCCAGATGCCCCAGCTCAGGACCATGAGCACCTCTGTCCCTCCCCAGCTCTCTTTGGGCCACTTAATTGGTGAGGGGGCCCTGGAGCAGATGAGCAGAGCCTGAGTCTGGAGGCAAGAAGCCCTGCTGTGTGACCCCGCCCCAGGTAACACTCTTCTCTGGACCTCCTTCACCTTTTCTGTGACAGAGGAGGTTGAGAGCAGGGTTTCTGAACCCGAGGCTCAGCGACAGCGAAGGGCTTTGAGCGTTTGACAGCCTGCCTTTGTTGGAGACATTGTGTGGTTGGGTGTACATGCTGTTTTTCTGATGAGAGGAACCTTAGCTCTCATCAGGTTCCCCAAGGGGCCTACAAAAGGGTGGGAGCCCCAGTTTGAGCGCCCTCTGGTGGCCAATCAGCCTGCGGTGATGAGGGGTGGTGCAGTGGCAGCAGGCAAGTTCTGGGAAGGAGGCTAGGCAGGTGCCAGCTGGCATGGGGAGTAGACCATGGGGACTGGCCACAGGGGCAGAGGTTGGAATCCCAGGCGAGGGCCAGCCAGCCAGGATGCTGCTCCCCACCGCCACCCTGTGGGGGCCCTCACCTTCCACAGGGCCAGGACCAGCAGGGCCAGCAGCAGGAGGCCCCCCAGGGTGCTGCCCACGATGATCCAGATGGGGATCTGCCAGTCTTCTTGCTTGGAGATCTCAAATGTGATCTGCAAGGGGAGGAGGGACAGGGGAATAGATTAGTGTCCTGGGGCCTGGGTGGCGCCTGGGCTGGAGCGCAGGAGACCGCTGGCCCCTGGCGGGAGAGCTGCATCTGCTTCCTTAGGGAAAGCTGCTGGTGTGTGTGTGTGTGTGTGTGTGTGTGTGTGTGTGTGTGTGTGTGAGGGGATGGCATTCAGCCTGTAGAGGCCTCGGAGCCCCCAGCCTCTGCACAGTGGACACCCGAGTTAAGTGGCCCAGGTGGTCCTACCTCCTGTTTGAGACATTTTTTGCCCTTTGCTGCTTCCTCAGTCATCTCCCAAACCTCTAAATGTTGGCATGTCCCATGGTTCTGCCCTTGGACATCTTTTTTATTTTATTTTATTTTTTAAAATATATTTTATTGATTTTTCACAGAGAGGAAGAGAGAGGGATAGAGAGTTAGAAACATCGATGAGAGAGAATCATCGATCAGCTGCCTCTTGCACACCGCCTACTGGGGATGTGCCCGTAACCAGGTACATGCCCTTGACCGGAATTGAACCCGGGACCTTTTAGTCTGCAGGCCGACGCTCTATCCACTGAGCCAAACCGGTCCCGGCTGCCCTTGGATATCTTTATCTACATTCACTCACTCGCTGGTGAGCTCAGGGCTGACTTACAGAGTGGGCACAGTGGACATGGTGCCCAGAGGCCCACAAACACAATCTTACTTATTTAAAATGTTTTTATTGATTTAAGAGAGAGGGATAGAAAGAAACATGGATGAGAAAAACATCGATTGGCTGCCTCCTGCACATCTACTGGGGATCGAGCCTCCCTACTGGGCATGTGCTCTGACCAGGAATTCAACCAGTGACCTCTTGGTTCATGGATTGATGCTCAACCACTGAGCCACACTGGCCAGGCCTAATTTCTTTTAAAGTTAGAGGATATCAATGAATATCATTTTGCCTGGATTATATTTGTCTTTACATGTACACAGTCATAAAAAGGTAATTAATTTTTTTTCAATAGAGGAAGGAGCCCTGAAGGCAAAGTGGCCAGGGCCGTGGAAGTCCTAATGGAGCCCTCGGCGAAGTCAGGGCTTTGGCCATCTGTGCTCTGACCACTCACGTTTCTACGTCTACCCCAGACTCCAGATTCATATCCGACTGTCTCCATGGCCTGCCTGCACCTCTAACAGGTCCCAAAACAAACTCTGATCCCACTCCTAACCCTCAGTCCTGTGCTTTCAATGTGTTTCCCGTCAAAGCAAATGACAGCAGCATCTCCTTCCTTGCTGTTGCTCAGGCCCGAAACCTTGTATTTGTCTCACATCCACATGGACTCCATCAGCAGTCTGACTGTTTTACCTTTGAAACACCCAGAATATGGCCATTCCTCTCACTTCCAGGGCTACCTCCTTGGTCTGAGCATCCTCATCTCCCATCTGCTTCCGCCTCGCCTCCTACAGTCTGTTCTTTTTGTTTGTTTTTGTTAATCCTCACCGAGGATATTTTCCCATTGATTTTTAGAGAGAGAGGAAGGGAAGGGGAAACACACACACACACACACACACACACACACACACACACACACAGAGACATCCATGTGAGAGAGACACAGGTATTGGGTGCCTTCCACACACCCCTGACCAGGGCCAGGAATCGAGCCTGCACCCTAGATACGTGCCCTTGACTGGAATTGAACCCAGGACCCTTTAGTCCACAGGCTGATGCTCTAGCCACTGAGCCAAACCTGCTAAGGCCTACAGTCTGTTCTTGGCATAGCCTCCAGAGAAAGGCAGTTCTCTGCTCTGCTCAGAGCCTCCAAGTGTCCCACCCAGCTCACCAGAGTAGAAAAAGAATCCTTGTCCTGCCTGCAAGGGCCACCTACACTCTCTGGCCGTGCCTCCCTCCCTGACCTCACCTCCCACTGTCCCTCTCGTTCTCCACTCCAGCCCTCCAGCCACCTGGCCTCCGACATGCCCAGCACCTGCTGAGGGGCCTTTGCATTCTGTTCCTCCTGCTGGCCGCTCATAGTCTCTGTCCGATGTCACTTTATTGGGGAGGCTTTCCCTAATCTCCTGTATAAAACAGCGCCCCTGAATCTCCACCCTTACGTGCAGGTGGGTTCCTCTCCCCCGCCCCCCCCCCCGACTTCATCATCACTTGATGCTTTTGAGCAAGTTTACAGTTGTTCATATGGAAAAAAAAATATAATAATTAGTGAATAATATAAGAATAAACTATTTTGCATACTGACAACTGTAAACCTACTTTCCCCCCCCCCCCCTGTATTTATGTTAATCACCTTTCTTCCCACTGAAGGTCAGCTCCAGAGAGCGGGCTTTCCCTGATTTGTTCACTGCTCTGTCCTCCGAGCAGGGCCTGGGCCTGGGACCGAGCCAGGGGCTCAGTGAACCTGTTGAGTGACTGACCGACGGCACCCTGCACAGCATGGCCACTGAGTCACTTTTTAACCTGAGGCAAGTCCCTGCTTCCCTGCCCCTTATCTCACACGGCCTCAGTTTCCACTCCCGGAAGGTGAGGATGCGGGGACATCCATCAAAGATAACATGTGAAGAGCCGAGACCGGTTTGGCTCAATGGATAGAGCGTCGGCTTGGGGACTGAAGGGACCCAGGTTCGATTCCGGTCAAGGGCATGTACCTTGGTTGCGGGCATATCCCCAGAAGGGGGTGTGCAAGAGGCAGCTGGTCGATGATTCTCTCTCATCGATGTTTCTAGCTTTCTATCTCTCTCCCTTCCTCTCTGTACAAAATCAATAAAATATATTTAAAAAAAAAAAAAATAACATGTGAAGAAATGGTCACAATAGCTGGCTCATAGTTAGGGCTCAACAAACCATAGGTCCCTTATATGTCCTTTCCATCCCTGCAGGCTGGGCTTTGCTCTGCCTTCCCACCCCACCCCTGGCACAGAGCTGAGCCAACACGGGCTTATGTTATTGCCGGATTTCAGAAAGAGAAGTGAGGCATCCAGGAAGCATAAGAAGGGTTTGAGGGTGGGGACTGGGAAGGAGAAGGAGAAGGAGAATTCATTTGAGAGATTTGAACTAGTGTGGGGGGAGGGGCGTGTGTGTGTGTGTGTGTGTGTGTGTGTGGCCTATTCCATGCCTCTTCTCTCTCAGTCGCCTAGAAAGTTCTAACTTTCACAGGATTCAGTTCAAGTGGCTGTCTCCAGAAAGCTCTCCCTGGCCTGACCACCTCCCACCCCCAGCACCTGTGCTCACACCCAGATCAAGTCCACACTTTGCTGTCCTTGTTCCTTTGCACCCCCTAGTGGGTCTGAGTCATACAGGGGGCAGCCAACAAACGCTGAATGAATGAATGGACACATCAAACCACTCCGGGGGTGGGGCCCTGCGTGCTGCCTCTGGCTTCTGCACCTGCCAGCCCTTCGCCTGGCACACCCACCCTGCTTGTGGCGGGTATACGTGTGTTTCCTTAAGGGCTGGCTTCTAGCCCATGCCTGCTTTGCTCTCCAGCGTCTGCTGGGGAGGGACTGGGGGCGTTTACAGCATCTGGTATTGAACACTCACCTGGAGCCCAGGCTGGCAGTTTGGGGTCATGGCCAGTGGAGGGCAGCAGTGCCCCACGTCTGAAGTGCCTCTATCCAGAGGACTGAACTCTTCCAGACACAACTTCTCCTTTTCCCAGCTGAGCACTGCACAGAGCCCCTCCCCTTTCCCAAACTTTGATTCAAGCCATTTTGATTTGCTTTTACCCAATACAACAAGTGTCAATACCAAGACATCTCACACCCAGTGGCCTTCACCGATTCAGTTCATGCCAGACTTGTAAAGCAGTCACACGGTTTCATTAGATAAGAGGTGCGAATGGATGGGGGCGGGCACAGGTGTGGGGCTGTCATTCTAGGCTGCCAGCCTGCCCAGGGCAGCCTCCCTCTGCTGGGCCAGGAGCCACCGGGCAGGCTGGCCTGGACTCCAGCATCAGGTTCCTGTAGTGTGAAATGCACAGGTTCCTCCCCCCTCTGCCCAGGGGGCAGTTGTGGTGCAGAGCCTGGGCCCCCCCCCCCCCCCCCCCGGGCCTGGGCGAATGCCTGCTTCTGGCCCCCTGTCCACCCCCCCACCCCCAAGGCCTATTTGTCTTGCTTTTCTCTCTCCTCTGATGCTGCACTAACTGCTGGCATGTCTGCTCATATCTCTCTCTCTCTCTCTCTCTCTCTCTCTCTCTCTCTCTCTCTCTCTCTCGCAGGAACACACGCTAGAGGGGTAGGAAAACTGTAGGGGGCGGGGTAACCCTTACCAAGCTGGCCTGGCTCAGGCCCAGGTCCGCAGAGTCCCCAGGGGCTCACCTGGCGGCTGGGGTCCTCCTCTCGGAAGATGAAGGGGCTGTGGAACTGCCTCTGCAAGGCTGCGTTGACCGTGATTTTCATCAGCTTGTACTTGAGCTGGACAATCGGAGGCCTGGTCAGAAGCGGCCCCTCCATGCGCGGCGGGAGGCTCCCCAGCACCCTCCTCCTCCCCTCTCCCCGGCCAGCCTCGCCAGGCCTCTACGTACTGCCTTTAGGGAGCGCAGCCACAGGTTCCCCAGCAGGTGGAAGTGGGTTTCCTGGTTGGGGGCCAGCCTCACGTGGCAGTTGATGGAGACGACGTCCGAGTTGCTGTGATTCTGAAAGAGAGGCGGGTCTCGGGGGTGAGCAACCAGGCTGGGGGGGGGGCGGGGGAGGGGAAAGGGAGGGGAGGCAGAAACCTAGCTGTGACCTGAGAGAGTGAGCAGAGGCTGGGCCACCAGAGAGATGGCTCAGCTGCACTGTTAGGCCAAGTAGGGTTTTGTTCTCTGGGGAGAGGGGCCGAGGACAGGACGGGAGGCGGTAAGGGACACATGGTCTGGGGCTGCCAGAGGGCGGCTGGAGGACAAGGTAAGGATGGTATATCTGATGCTGCATTTGAGGTTGTGCATATTGGATGTATCCCAGGAACAAAATTTTGGTTCAATGTTAGGGAAACCTATACATGTCATCACCATATAAACAGCTTAAAGGGAAAAAAATGAGATGATTACTATATCAGATGCAGAGGAAGCATTTGAGGGACTTCAACCTCAGTTTATGATAAAAGCTCCTGGAAACTTCTTGCATCTGAATAAAGGGTATTTATGAAACACAGCAAGTATCATATTTAATAATGAAAAATTAAAAACAATCCCTTTAAAATCAGGATCAAGACAAGACTGTCACCATTTCTGTTTATCATTACCCTGGAGGTGCTAGCCAGAGCAATAACACAAGAAAAACAATTTGTAAGGCGTGAATGGTAAAGCTAAAGCTATGATCGTCAGCAGATGATATCATCTTCATAGAAAACTTAAATCATCAAATAGTTACAACGTATCAGGTTAAAGTTACTCGTTTCACTCTTTTGCATCCACTTCAACCCTACCCAGCCCCAAGTCTTCCGTAAAATGCACTCCATTCAAAAAATGCTTTGTTTGGGAAATCAAAACACCTAAGATTTCTGTCTGGGTAAGGAATACTGAAAGCATGCGCAGAAATAGGTGTCTGGGGACAGAGGAGCAGAGAGGATCTAAACCCGGAAACGAGCAGGTGTCTTAGCGAGGGCTTCGGGAGTTGAAGCTGAGCTGCCTTTATTTCTGGGGCAGGGAGGCCCCAGCTGATGTCAGTGTCTCCAGTACAAGTCACGTGTGTTCCGGCCCCCACGGCAATGCTCCATCTGGCCTCCCCGCTTCTTTCTGCTACCTGTATCCGATGGCTCTTTTAGGCTCAAATGCAAGTCCACTAGCTCTGTTTTTTTTTTTTTTTTTTAAATATATATAATTTTTTTATATATATATTTTATTGATTTTTCACAGAGAGGAAGAGAGAGGGATAGAGAGTTAGAAACATTGATGAGAGAGAATCATCGATCAGCTGCCTCTTGCACACCCCTCTTGCACTGGGGATGTGCCCGCAACCAAGGTACATGCCCTTGACCAGAATCGAACCCGGGACCTTTCAGTCCGCAGGCCGACGCTCTATCCACTGAGCCAAACCGGTCCTGGCAAGCTCTGTTCTTTTTAAAAAATTATTATTACCTTTTGATCCCCTTCATCCATTTTCACCCCCTGCTTCTGACTACCACCAATCTGTACTCTATCTATAAGCTTGATTTTTTTTTTTTTAAAAAGGATTCCACATATAAGTAAGATCATACAGTATTTGTCTTTGTTTAACTTATTTCACTTAGCAGAATGCCCTCAAAGTCCAAATACATTGTTCCAAATGGCAAAGTTTTTCCCTTTCTTATGCTGAGTAATATTCTATTGCATATATCTATGTCCATTTCTATATAATATATCTATCATCTCTAGCTCTAGCTCTAGCTCTCTATATCTCATAATGTCTTTATCCACCGATGGACACCTGGGTTATTTCCATATCTTGGCTATTGTCTGCAGTGAACATGGGGATACAAATATCTTTTCAGGCTCGTATTTCCATTTTCTCTCACTGTTCTTTTACTCCAGTTTGCACCTGTTGTCATTCTCTCCCCCCCCTTTTTTTAAAAAAAAAATATTTTATTGATTTTTTACAGAGAGGAAGAGAGAGGGACAGAGAGTTAGAAACATCGACGAGAGAGAAACATCGACCAGCTGCCTCTTGCACACCCCCTACTGGGGATGTGCCCCAACCAATGTACATGGCCTTGACCGGAATCGAACCTGGGACCTTTCAGTCTGCAGACCGACGCTCTATCACTGAGCCAAACCGGTTTCGGCTGTTGTCATTCTCTTGACATGCATCACAGGCCTGCTCCCTGGCTTCGAGGCGCTCCTTCTGTGTCTCCTGAGAGATGGTGAGCCCACTGAGGGCCAGAGGTACCTTTTCCTGCTTGTTTCCTCTCGGTGTGAGGCTGGGCACCTGGGAGCTCAGAGAACTCTTACAAACTATGGGCCCAGGAGAGAGAGCGCCCCGAGCTCAGGAGCCCCCTCTTCCCCCCACCCCCACGGCTCTGGGTTTGGGGGACACGCACCAGCTGCGGGGTGCGACTCAGGTCTTCCTCCGTCGGGGAATGCCGGTACTCGGTGCTGTTTCCCCAGACGTTACAGGACGTGTTCACCTGCAAGAGGGAGACACACGGCCGCTTCACAATCAGCGCCGCCATACTCGGCATCCGGGCGTTCTTCCTCCTCCTCCTCTGCCAGAGAAGGCCCGGCGGCGTGGTTTGGGGGGAAGGAGCTGGGGTCTGAGGGCCTGGGACACACCTCAGGGCATGCCTGTCTCCGTCCGTCTGTCCCCTCCCCCAGCGGCCCCCGAGGGCGGTGGTACCTGGTCGGTGAGGAAGTCCCTCAGCATCAGCAGCCGGCTGCCGCTCCTGGTGGCGATGGGCACGGTGATCTTCACCATCACCCCGTGGACGGGGAACAAGCCCAGGTTCTGGATCTGTGGCCCAAGAGGGAGAGGTGTCGGTGCTCCAGCAGCAGCTGGGGGAGGGGAGGTGGAGAACGAGGTCCCCAGCCCGGCCTGGGAATGGGCCCCTTCAAGCCCCCTGGCATTTTTTTTCCTTTTAATATATTTTATTGATTTTTTACAGAGAGGAAGAGAGAGGGATAGCGAGTTAGAAACATTGATGAGAGAGAGTCATCGATCAGCTGCCTCCTGCACACCCCCGACTGGGGATGTGCCCACAACCAAGGTACATGCCCTTGACCGGAATCGAACCCAGGACCCTTCAGTCCGCAAGCTGACGCTCTATCCACTGAGCCTAATTGGTTTCGGCAAGCCCCTGGCATTTTCACTGGGGGAGCTTTGAGGCTCTGCCACGTCAGGGACCTGAGAGGGGTGGGCCCCTGCGGTGGGGGCGGCAATGAGACCGGAGAGCCAGGGTCACGTTTATTTTCAACTCCTCCTGGCTCTGGGGGACTTTGTTGCCTGGCACCGGTGGCCCCCTGGGGCTGGAGATGGTGACAGCAATTACTTTTTCATGAGAGCGCATTCGTTAGTGAAGAGTGTAAACAGTGGGTGTGTGATAGTGCACCTTCTAGCCGTGACGCACTGGGTGTTAGAGCCGGTGGTGGCAGGAAGGCTTCGGAATCAGAAAGACTGGGACTGGAACCCAGGGCTGCGGTCACGTGCGGGTTGTGTGGCCGTGGGCAGGTTCCTAAACCTCTTGGAGGAGCCATGCAGGTCTCGGTGAGCCTGATGTGCAGTGTCCGGGGTCAGCCTGCCCCTGACTCTCACAGCGTTCAGAGGAGGGGGCACTGCAGGCCCATCGTGGCAGCACTGCTAAGCTGCCTCCCAGTTCTCCTTCTCTCACCGTCCTTCGTGACAGAAACCGCGACAAAACGCTTCTTACAGCTAAACCACAGCGTTCTGGACAAGGAGAGGGACCGGGAGGTGCGAGGGACTGCCAGGGAGTTCACTCCTGTTCCTGGTCCCTTCCTCCTTCCTGGGGCCTGTGCAATCGGGGCGTGGTGGCTGGAGCGGCAGCCTCCTTGGCCTGCGAGGTGAATCGAGGCTGATGATTGCATGCTGGGGAGGGTGGAACGTGAGGAGAGGGAGGAGGTGCAACCCTGGATGACTCTGAAGCTGCCAACTCTGGACTCTTGTATGGGAGAGAATAAACTCTGGGGCCTTTAGACCACTTTTAAAAAATTAAAATAATTATGTGCAGCCACACCTAATTTTCACTGACACGCTCTCTGAGACCAGCCCTGTTATTTTCCAGGTGAGCACTGAGAGGCCAGAGAGAGGAAGTGACTTGCTTAAAGTCCATCCAGTGAGAGGGTAGCAGGCTTAAGGTGACCCTGAGCTCCAGCAGTGATTTCTTTCTTTTAAAAAAAAATTGGTTTCAGAGAGCAAGGGAGAGGGAGAGAGAGATAGAAACATCAATGAAGAGAGAGAATCATTGATCGGCTGCCTCCTGCACACCCCACACCGGGGATCAAGCCCGCCACCTGGGTATGTGCCCTTTACAGAAATCGAACCCTGACCTGGTTCATAGGTCAACCGACACTCAACCACTTAGCCCCCCGGGCCCGGCGTTAGCAATGACTCCCTATTCCTCCCGTGGGGGACCCGTGGCTCCTGCCCTTCACTCTCTTCCTGGCTCCCCTCCGGCCTTACCTTGAACGTGAGGTGGAAGGGAGGCCCAAGGCCATTGTAACTCTCCAGGGAGCTGTTGGGCTTGACTTCGTAGTGGCTCAGGCTGCTGTTCCTGCAGGGACAGAGGACAGGCTGCCGTGACGCAGTCAGCGTTGGCCAGGCGGGTAAGTGAACGGAAAAGGGGGTGGGCCTGGGCCCGTCTCCCCCTAGGCCACAAACAATAGGTTTCCTTCGTGCCCATCGGGAGCCCTGTGTTGGGAAGGTTTCAGATGGAGGCGTCTGGACAGATGGAGGCAGATGGAGGCGTCTGGACAGAACAGCAGACACACAGCAAGCTCAGGGCCTCTCCCGGCCTCCACCAGAGGCCGGAATGGTGCACAGTGGGCAAGTTCACGCTCAGAAGAGGCCATGCTGACATCCAGCAGCAACTTCTGCCTGGTGTGTGGGACGGGCAGGAGCTGGAAGTGCCAGCTATTGGCCACCCCTGCCCTAGACTCTCGGCCCAGGCATGGCCTCTTCTGAGCGTGAACTTGCCCACGGTACACCATTCCGGCCTCTGGTGGAGGCCGGGAGAGGCCCTGCGCTTGCTGTGTGTGTGCTGTGCTGTCCAGATGCCTCCACCTGCCCGGGAGCTCCCAGAGGACAGGCTGGGCCGGGGCACACCCAGGGTGCGGCGGTGTGAGCAGCCGCACAGGGAGGAGCCTTTTCTCATAGACGGGGTTTAGAATTGCTGGGGAAAGGTGGTACTGAGAAGCAGAAGGACTTGGTAGGCTTTATTATTATTTAAAAATTCTTCACAGTTCATGCTCTCCTTTGTTGCCTACATCTGGGTGGATACTGCCTGCTGCCCTGCCCTCCCCATTTGACCTGCTGAGAGCTCCATGGGTGCCAGGTCTGTGTCTCCTCCTTCCTCTGTTTATTATTATTATTATTATTATTATTATTATTATTTAACATAATTTTATTGATTTCAGAGAGGAAGATATATATATATATATATATATAAAATCTCAATATATATATATATATATATATATTAATGATATGAGAGAATCATTGGCTGCCTCCTGCATGCCCCCCTACTGGGGATTAAGCCTACAACTGGGACATGTGCCCTGACTGGAAATCCAACCATGACCTCCTGGTTCATAGGTTGACGCTCAATCACTGAGTCACACAGCCCGGCCTCCTTCCTCTGTTTTGATTCCATCTCCCAGCCATGATGAGGGAGCTCTCTCTGGCCCCTCAGGGGCCCTATTGGGTCCATCTCACAGTCCCTCAGCACTGGGGCTCAGCTTCTGGGGCCTCTGACCCTACCAGCCCCGCCCCCCCCCCCCTAAGAGTACCCCATCTTAGGCTCACTCCTCCCCTGCTCCCCTCCTGGCCCGGCCCACCTGGTGAAGAGGATGTCGGCCTCATACTTGAGGTGGAAGCGCAGGAGGGCCTTGTTGTCCTCCTTGGTGCTCTCCTCTTCGTCACTGTCACTGCAAGGAGAGCCAGGCGCGGGGTCAGGGCGGAGCCTGCCCTCCCTCTACCCAGCTGCTGCGGGAGGGGTCTAAGTCACCCTGGGAAAGAGCCCTCTGGTACGAGGACACTGCGCAGTGCACTGGTCTCCCCCGAGCAGGCCCGTGCTTTCTCAGAGCGGGCAGGGCCTGAGGGGGCCCGAGGGGATCCATACATTTCACAGACTGTCTCGGGTCACGTGAGAATTCCACCCACAACCACTGACAGGCTGGCGGTTGATCCCCAGTGCTCCCTCCCGCGACCTCTGACTTGGGTGTGACCGAGTGTACGTATGTGTGTGAGTGAGTGTATGTGTGTGCATGTGTTGGAAGGCTGGCGTGTGGTTTGCCTTCAGTGTTTTATTTCTCAGCGAGGAAAAATTCTCAGGAAGGTTTGGGCCATTTACAAGGCTTCAGATTTATCAGACCCCTTCTTGCCTCCCTTCCCACACAGAGAATGTAATTCTGTGAAAAAGAAAAGAGTGTTTACGACCCATACAGGGGTTTCACCCTGTGAACCCATAGCAAATTCCCTGCGAGGAAAACAGACAGACAGACCTACACAGAGTAAGGGACACTCTTTTAAAACGGACACATTTCAAAGAGGAGAGAGGTGAGCAGGACAGAAAGAGTAGGACACGAATTTTCATCTAGCAGTTGTGCTGTGTGTTGTTGGGAAATTCACTCAACCTCTCTGAGCCTCCCCTTTCTTACCTGTAACTTGAGGTGGGGTGGGGAATAACCCCTGCTTTACCTACCTTAGGGGCTGCAGTGAGGACTGACAGCTATTGTATGCACAGTGCTTTATAACTGGTTTTTAAACAGCGGCTATATAGAAATACTACATGAAGATAAAGGTATTCTTTATCTTCCAACACCGAATGGTGGCTGCAGCAGGCAGCGGGTGGCCCTCATTTGGGGACTGACCAGGACCCCACCCCCTTGGGGCAGTTAGGGACAGGGCTTGGCCGGAGACTCAGTGCGGGGAGGGGCGGAGCAGGTGTGCAGGAGGGAGGGAGCAGCCGGGCTCTGACCTGCCGGCTGCGAGCTGGACCTCCAGGTGATGCAGGAAGACGGATTTGCTGAACTCGAAATCTAGACGGAAAGCCACCTGCAAAGAAGAAGTCACTGGAGCTGGGGTGGCTGGGAACTGCGAGTCTGGGTGTTGCCTGACCCGCCCTCCCAGCCCCCAGCGCCCGTGGGTGAGCCCTGCTGGCTGGGAGCGGCCTGCTGAGTAACGGCCTGAGGCTGGTGAGGGGGACACAGCCAGACACCGGCTCCTCTGGGGGATTTCCTGACTGGGGCAGCCCCCTGCCCTCCTCCGTTTTTTTTGTTTGTTTGTTTTTAGCTTCAGGCAACGAGAAGGCAGCAAGCCCAACTTCGGACTCTCTGCAGGATTTTCACGGGGAGGGCTTGCTGGTGGAAGGGGAGCTGGCTGTCACCACACAGCACAGCCCGTAGGGGCCAGACACGGCGGTAGGACAGGCCTCCCACCCCTCCTTCTTGCGCGTGGTGGGCGGAGGCCTGAAGAAGCGTGATGGCTGCCCAGGGCCACCCAGAGGTTAATAGGCACCTGCCTCCTTGTCCAGCAGCCCTCTGGCCACTCTGATGGCCTGGTCTTGCCGCTTCCCAGGAGTGTACCCCCTGCTGTGCACTTTGGCCTTTGCCCAGGAGCGGGCCTGGGTCCCTGACTATGGCCCTGTGACACCTGACCCTCCGGGCTGCCTTCCCCGCTATGGGGGCGGGGCGGGTGCCGGGGCTTTGCACAGCCCACTGTGCTCTTCCCAAGTCTGACCCTCCTGGAGTTTCCCCTGGAGACCTGGGGTGCCCTTCTCCAGGGAGTGGCAGGGGTGGGGAGCTTGTGCCGCCCCCTGGGACTTCAATCTAGAGCTCCTGGTTTGTCAGAGTCGCACCCCGAAACCACCATCTTGACTTGCAGTTCCTTCCACCGGGAGGTTCCTTTAGAAGGAGCCCCGTTCCCCACCTTGCAGCCCTGCGCCTGGGAACACACTGCTGCTCTCCGGCTGGCTCCTGCCCTGAGCGCCCCTCCATCGGGTCCAGCTTTACAAGCAGCTTAGCTCAGGCCTTCTCCGGCTCCAGAGCCCTCAGGGGCTGCCCCCGGCCCAGGGGTGATGGGCAAATGCCCCCACAATCTGTAGTTCTCCTCCCCTTCCCCTTGAATTTGCTTCTCCACGCCACACACCTACACTCTTGTCACATGCACTCTGAAGGGCGTGGTCGGTGCTTGAGAAATATTGATTTTCTCCCCATGCACAGCACTGAGGCAGCTGGCTGGATATTTAGACGACTTGCTGGTTTAAAGGATTGAAAGGGCAGTGGGACAATGGCTGAGGGAGGTGGGGTGGCGGGGAGGGGCCGGGCACTCTCCAGGGCGGTGGCCTCCTGCCCTGGGGATGCCTGGCTGGTTGGATCATTTGAATGTCATTGCATTGGAGAGCCACCCTCGGGCCTCTCCATCCCTTCCCAGCCCTCCTTGCTGCTCATCTCCATTTCTCTTGCCTCCCTGTACCCGCCTGTTGCCTCCCCAAACGGCCCCCAGCCTCCACCTTGGCCTTGGCCCGGAAGAAGGGGTAGCTGACATTGCAGACTTTCTTGTGGAGTCTCCTCTCCTCGTTCACACACTCGATGCTGCCGTCGGAGTCCTCCTGTGGGGGGGTTTGGGGGTGGGGGACAGAGGGTAGCGGTTAGATGGGGCCTGAGACCCAGGTCACCCAGCTCTGGGGGCACCTTTACCCCCCATTGCCCACTCTGAAGCAGTGGCAGGCCCTCTGACACTGGGACCATAGGGGCTGGGGGCTCAGGTGTGGCAGGGACGGGGGCACTCAGTGGTGCTGGGTTGTGGATAGATTCGCACACCTTGTCATTCCCTCCTTACCAACCCGGGACCCAGGACTTATCCTGCCTGCAGCCCGGGACACAGAGGCCCTGGGATGGGAAGTCACGGGCTCAGGCCACCGGAAGTGGCCCGAGTGGGGATTCGAAGGCTCCCCAGTCTGGCTGTCCTGCCTCCCTCTGGCTTTGCAGCCCTTTAATTGGCCGCGTGTCTTTCTATCAGAAGGATTGCAAAGGCTCTCTGGGAGCCAAGATGAGGCTTTTGGGGTCTCGCATGACATTGTGATCCAGAATATCAGTGGGTGGGATCCGGGCTGACTCCTGGTGGGAGCTGTGGGGATTTTTCTGAGTCTATTCCACCTCCCTCAGGGCTGGCTGCTCCCTTGTCATGAGGCCCCCCACCCCCAAGCCCCTGCTGCCAGCAGACTTGCAGGCAATGCTTCTTTCTCTTTCCTTTTCCTGCGGCTAAACTTCTCCAAACCCTCCCACCGCTGTCTGGGTCAGCAGCAGGTCACTCACTGGCTGCTGGACTGGCAGAGTTTAGGGGGGCATGTCACTGGGCTCCCCAGCCTGCCTGGGCCCCGCTGGGCTAGCTGAGCCCTCAGCACAGGTCCAGGGGGAAGGGACTCACACACCGTATGTGGCTGCAGGCTGCTGGCTGGGCACTCATTTGCTTGGGTCTCATTTTGCTCCTCTGTTAAATGGGGATGATAGCACCTACCACATTTAGCTGTTTTGAGGATTAAATGACACAATGCATGCAAGTGCAGGGCCTCATTCAGTGCCTGGAGTCTTGTAGTCATTCCATGTATGGCAGCTATTATGAGGGGTATTTATCCCCATCATGGGTACTGCACCACTGGGCACAGCCTGGGCACATGCACGTGTGGATGTGGAGATACATCTGTGTAGGCTGTGTGTGTCAGTGATGCATGTGAGTACATGTATGTGCATGTGTCCCATTGCATGAACATGTAGTATTTGTGTTTGCTTGGATGTTTATGTCGGTTTGTATGTTTTTGCATTTTGTGTACGATGTGTGTGTGGTAGACAAACACATCTGCATTTGGCTGAGGGGGTGCTCTCCTTGGCCAGACGGTGGGGTTTGGGGTGGGAAGACAGAGGGGAGGCTGGTCTCCAAGCCGTGAGCATCTTCTGGCTGGGCAGGCGGCAGCATCTGTGGGGGAGCAGGCTGCAGGCCAGCCCCACACGCCACCGCGTGAGTGTGGACACAGCCCTCGACAGAACACATTTCCCAGGTCTCTTCCTTCCTCACTGCCAAGCCCTCTGTGCCACAGAAACAAAATCCCTCGATTCCTTCCCCCACGGCTGTGAACAGACACAGGCTTATGAAGTCTGGGCCAGGGAAGCGGAAAACGGTGGCTGCAGGTTTGGGGCTCAGTTTCCCCTAAAGAGACAGCTACAAAGCCTCTGGGCAGAGGAGGCTGGGGAAGACCATCAGACGGCCCTCATCTCAGGGCTGTGAGGAGGCTGGCGGTGGGCCTGGCCGGAGAGGGCCTGAGTCTGGGGCGGTGCGGGCAGCGGGTCTGCGTGGGGTGAGGACAGAAAGGCACTGACACCTGGTCCCCCACTCCGGGCTCCACGTGGACACTCTGAGACCAATGAGAACAGAGACTGTATCTTCGGGGACCTGGGACACCCCGGCACCACCGTGACAACGATGTCTTAGTTTAACTCAACAGACAGGTCTGGAGGGTCTTCTGTGTGTCCAGCCCTGGCCCAGCCCTGGGGACACATGTGGCTAAGTCAGGGCACTTGCACCCCGGAGTTCAGGGCTAGCACAGGGCAGCACTGGTGATTTTCCTGGAGCACATGCATGCTGTGCCCAGAGCTATGCGGGGCCTCAGTGGCCGTGGGAAGGAAGCCCAGAGAGCGTGACACGAGGACACGTTTGGTCCTGAAGAGCAG
The DNA here is from genome assembly GCF_964339955.1 of Pipistrellus hanaki. NCBI lineage: Eukaryota > Metazoa > Chordata > Mammalia > Chiroptera > Vespertilionidae > Pipistrellus > Pipistrellus hanaki. The sequence goes on along the minus strand of NC_140503.1, from coordinate 40,458,502 downwards.
CTCAGGAGCCACTACTAGCTGGGTGGTCCTGTTCAGACCATTCAACCGTTCTCTATGCCTCTGTTGCCTCCTCTGTAAAATGGGGATACTACCACCACCATCACCACCATCATCATCACTATCACCATTATCACCATTATCATCACCACCTCTACCTCCATCACCACCACCTCCACCATTACCACCACCATCACCACCACCATCACCATCATCATCACCACCACCACTACCATCACTACCACTTCCACCACCACCATCTCCATCAACAACACCTCCATCACCATCATCATCACCACCACCACTACCATCACTACCACTTCCACCACCACCATCTCCATCAACAACACCTCCATCACCATCATCACCATCATCACCATTACCACTACCACCACCACAACCACCACCACCACCCCCATCACCATCTCCACCACCACCACCACCTCCATCACCATCATGCCCAGAGTCCAGCACAGTGCCGGGCATTGTAAGTGTCTACTGAGAAGGAGCAGGAGCTTGTTGGGCAGAGGACGGAGAAGCCCCAGACGGGGCACCGTGGTGGGAGGGCCGGGGTGTGAGAGAGCAGGTGTGTGGGAAACAGGCGGTCAATGGGGCTGTAGATGTGGAGGGGAGGGCAGGAGCGGCCGGTGGGGGTGGGGAGCAGGGAAGGGTCTTGGATGCTACAATAAGGAGTTTGGAATTTGTTGTAAAAGTAAGCGGGAACGATGGGAGGTTTTAAAGTAAGAGTAACCTATTCTAATTCTTGTTGGAAGGCCCCTTCTGAGAAAGCTGGGGGTATATGTGCTGGTGCGCACATGCTTGGTGTATGCGTGTTTATACATGTCTGTGTGCGTGAGGGCCAAGGACATGGGCTGAAGGACCTTCCTCCCCATGTTCCTGAAGGGCTCAGACTCCTCAATCCTGGTGGTACACTGCCTCCACCTGGACGGCTGATCCAGGCCCCACCCAGACCAGATCCAGGCCCCACCCAGACCAGATCCAGGCCCCAGCCAGACTAGATCAATGAGAAGTTTGGGACACAGGAGTCTTTAAGCTCCCTGGTGGATTCTAATGGGCAGCCAGGCCTGGAGGCCTCCTCTCCTGCCTCTGCCCTTCGCCTCAGGCAGGCTGGGCGGTCGCTGTGGTCTTACCCTCTGGATCAAGCTGGCAAACTGCAGGTTTGCGGACTGGGAGATGTTGAGGACCGTGCTGTAGGCATTCTCGCCCCTGTTCTCCAGCACGGCCTCCACCGCCACCCGCCGGCGCGTGCTCTCGACGATGAAGACCGTGGTGTCGAAGGACAGCGTGTAGGCGGAGCAGTCCTGCGCGGGCCTCCTCAGCACCCTCTGGCAGTACTCCCTGCGGGAGAGGGACCCCGGGGTCAGGCCGATGGAGGGGGGAGGTGGGACAGACCTTCCTGCTCATGCATCACCTCTCTGCTCAGCCTCTTCCTTTTGGCTCTGGCTGCCGGGAAGCTCGGAGCTAAATGCAGAGATCATTCTGATTATTAGCTTAGCTCAGTGGTCGGCAAACTCCTTAGTCAACGGAGCCAAATATCAACAGTACGATGATTGAAATTTCTTTTGAGAGCCAATTTTTTAAAACTTAAACTTCTTCTAACACCACTTCTTCAAAATAGACTCGCGCTAGGCCGTGGTATTCTGTGGAAGAGCCACACTCAAGGGGCCAAAGAGCCACATGTGACTAATGGCTTACATGCTTAGATATTTGCTTCTTCATCCCCCTACAAGGTTTGAGTGTCTATTTCCATTTTTTTTGTGTATGTCATAGTGTATATGTTTTCTATTTAAACCATCTCATAGTTGTTTAAAAATTGAGCACAAAAAATTTGAAAACATAAATTCAAAATAGGATATTGTTCCTTCCTCTTCCTTGGAGGCTAGTTTGTGTCTCTCAGGGGATTGCAGGCCCCTCTGCTGGTCTCCTCAGCCTGGGGCTCACGCAGCCGGTCCGTGAACCTTAAAGGTCACCTCGTCTGGGATTGGAGGATGAGGTCCTGGGTCTCCAGGGCCCTGGCCTCCACCTTTTGTCTGTTTTGTAGTATGGGCTCCAAGGATTCCTTTATCCAAATGAATTTTGAAGAGATTTGATTAGATTAACAGGTTTCATTTTACACAGTAGGCAACTGAGGCCCAGAGAAGGAGGAGACTTGCCTGAGGTCACACCGGAGTTAGAGGCAGAGCCTGGACTAGACCCAGGCTCCAAGTTCAGTGTTTGATCCATGCTGCGTATGAGAAGGAAATGACCAGGGCCCCGGCATTCCCAGCTGCACCAGCAGGAAGGAAGGGGAGAGGGGGTAGGGGCGGGGAGCCAGACTCACATGGCTGTGGGCAGGTCACTGCGGGCATCCAGCAGGAGGTCAGGGACACAGTGCTCGTCCTCGTTGCAGCCATTCCAGAAGGGAACCTGGGCCGGGAGAGCCAGGGGATGGGGGTGGCTGGGTGGGAACCCCACAGCCTGGAGGCCACGTCCCTCACCCCACAGCACACCAGCTTCTCTCTCCACTGCACTAGACATGGGCTTTGTCTTTTCTGCCCTTTTCAGACACAGCACTACCCTTTCTCATGCTTTTGCATAGATTTCCCCTTCTCTAAAAGATGGCTCAACACTCAGCTCCTCCTGGGTCCCTCTCAGATCTCAGCTGAGCTAGTAGCACAAAGTACCCCCTTCCCCAGCAGGTCAGCTCCAGCGGACATGCACTGGTCTGCTTCTGTGCGAGCGGCTATCCTAGGGCTATCGGGTGAGGAAAACACAGATTCTGCTCTCAGCTCCTGGGGAAGACGGGTGTGTGAACAACTAATTCTAGTGTGAAACGTGCAAAAAAGACATCTGTGTGACGAATAGAAGAGGCAGAGGGAGGAAACAGTTATTTTGTCCTCTAGATGGTCAGAGAAGGCTTCAGGCGAGTTCTGAAGGATGAGCCAGTTAGCTGACGAACCAGAGGGAGAGGACAGTCTCAGAGAAAGGAGGAGCCTGCGCAAAGGTCCTGAGGCACGAAGCAGCATGGGGAGTTGGGGAAACGGTGGATAGTTTGGTGTTGCTATGGCAAGGGGTGGGGGAGATGGACAGATGGGCAGGGGCTGGTTCCTAAGGGCCTTGGGGTCATGCCTGACAATGGATAGGACCCACTAACTGCCTTTGTCAGGGAGTGAACTGCCAGGCCTGCATCCTGAAGGCCCCTGCTGGCCTCCAAGGGTGGATGAACTTGAAGAGTCAAGAGCAGAGGCAGGGAGACCTCGGAGGTGATGAAATGTTCATGAAGGAGGTGATGGCGGTGCCAGTGTGGTAGAGGGTGTGGAGAGGAGAGAACAGGTCATGGACCTCAGGGAGGGACCAGTAGGTCCTGGCTCCCAGGCTAAGGGAGAAAAGGTCCAGGATGTTGGCGGAGTCTAGAAAGATGGCTGCACCATTCGCTCCTAAGTGGAGGGGCACTCTGGCTTAGGGGCACATCCGGTTTAGGGGCGTGCTGAGCTTAATGTGCCCGTGCCCATCCAGGCAGTTGGATACTCAAATCAAGCCCATGAGGAGCAGCAACTGTCACTCCCAGCCCAAACCCGGGGCGGGGAAACAGGTGTCACTTAAATCCATGAACTTTTCTCAAAGGCGAGCTCTGGCCTTTATTAGACCCACATGCTCGTAGTTTAGACTCATTCCTATCAAGCCCGCCCCTCGGTTTCCCCATCCGAGGATGGAGAGGGATGAAGAGGAGGGAGGGGAGGAGGAGGATTTGCAGCCAGAAGCAGGCACACTGTAATAGCGCCAGGAGAGAGGACGGCAGAGCCACAGGAAGTTGGGCAGAGAGGTGATTCTGTGAAGGACAGAGTTCAAGACACTTTGGTGGCCTCAGGGGCTCCATGTATTCCAGCGGCCACACCGCTTAGGTGAGTTCAAGTCTCCAGTGACATAGGTCCCGCCTCTGCCAGCGTGCTGTAAGGAGTGTGGAAACGCCATGACAACCGTCAGAAAACTCCTGTCCAGTTAGTTCATTAAAAAGGAATACTTTAATGTCACAGCAGCTGAACTACTCAATTGTATGGAATGGCTCATTCCCCCAAGAGGTCAGTGCCGGGTGTTTAGCAGAAGCTAAGACTGCAGAAGAGTGATGAGAAGAATGTTGCTAATTTATTGGGGGCTAGGCGTCCAGATGAACAGGATTTCCAGAAGCTTCGCTGCTTTGCAAAGCCCTCCGGAGTGTGCCCCAGACTGTCTTTACCGCTCGATTTTTCCCTTTTCTTCACATATCTCTTCACCTTGCTGTTTCCCACCCCCTGCCATTGCTCCTGGAGAGAAGCTCGTCCTCCTCAGCTCGGCATATCATCCATCACATCCAGTCAGAAGCCACCTCCTCCGGAAGCCCCTCTACCCTATCATCTGACTGCCCGGTACACTTCCTTGGAGCTCTTGGACCTGGCTGGTGACCTTTGTCACCAACTTGCACCGAGATCACCGAGTCAGAGCACTGAGTAGCCCATATGCTTCCACGTGTGTGTGTACAGTGAGTGACACACAGTCATATGCTGTCATGGCTTCATAATCACTGCGATGGGGAAAACATTGATGACTGAATGTGCCCAGCTTGCCCCCTCACTTGGCTCTGCCAGTCCAGTTCTCTCCCTCTCTACTGCATTAAAAAAAAAAAAATATATATATATATATATACATATATATACATATATATATATATATATATATTTATTTATTGATTTCAGAAAGGAAGGGAGAGGGATAGAGAGATAGGAACATCAGTGATGAAAGAGAATCATTGATTGGCTTCTTCCTGCATGCCCCACACTGGGGATCGAGCCCGCAACCAGGGCATGTGCCCTGACAGGAATCGAACTTGGGAACCTTGAATCCGCAGATTGAGCTCTTTCCACTGAGCCAAACCTATAGGGCTCTCTACTGCATTTTCAGGCAGTCTCTCTTGCGTATTTGTGACTCAGAAGCAGGAGGGGTGGGGGAAGCGTGAAGGTTGAGGGTCGGGCGGCGGAGTGTGGGAGGTCTGGGAAGGGGTGGATGCCGGAGGAGCTGGGGACTCGATGGCGGTGAATGGGAGCAAAGAGGGGATTTTCAGAAGTGATAGTATCAGAGAAATACATGTGAGAGCGTGAGTTGAGTATCTGAAATTTTGTTTGCCGGCTGGGTTCTGTGCAGTCATCTCAGAGGCCAGACCTCACAGGTCACAGTATCTTGAGAGCTTTGTGGTCTGTTTCGAGCAGGTCTGAGACCCTGAAGTTTACACATTTGCCTGGATTCCCAGCGCAGCTCGGACAGAATTGGTACCTGTTTGACATCTCCTCTGAGTGGGATGTGTAAGGAATGGCAGATGGCAGGGTGACTTGTGTCAGACTTCAGAACATTCTGATGCCCCTTGAGCCAGGGGTTAGGAAATGTGGGTGAGGGCGGGGCCAGAGCCCCGGATGAGGCGAAAGCACCTGCTTTTGGGAAGGGTGTCTGCTATCAGCCAGTCATTCAACAAGCCGCAGACCAGGCACCCTCGGGCCTCCAGTGCCCTCACCTGTAAGGGAGGCCCCTCAGGTCCTGTGACCCACTCAGTGCTCACTCACTCACCCTGTGCTGGGATGCGGGGCCTCCAATAGGAGAAGGCCTGGTCCTTCCCCTCAAAAGATGGTTCAGCACAGGCCACAGGGGGCGGGAGGGAGCGTGCTGCGGGTTTGGGGGCAGGTGCAGGGGAATTCCTTTGGGGCTGTCTCCCCTCTCCGCTCCCCCAGGTCTGGAGGCAGGGGCACAGCTGGGGCCTGCACCGGGGTTGTGTGCCCTGTGCCGGGACGTACCGAGACTCTGAGGGTAGTGGGCCAGCCGTCGTCCAGCATGGGGCCGTGGTCGGGGTCCTCCAAGGAATACTCCACTGAGAAGGCCACTGGCTTCACGTAGTCAGCGGTGTCCTGTGCGGGAGGAGGGAGGGCGGGTGAGGGCAGAGGGGGCACCGTTCCTGGGCCGGGACCTCTGAGAGGCACGTCACCTCCCGGAACCGGAGGGCAGTGCCCCGTGGGCCCTCAGCAGGAGGAGCGGGGCCAGGAGCTGCCGTGGGGGCCGCAGCTGGAGAGCGTGTCTCCTGGACAGGGCCCTGGGCTCGGCCTGTGGCCACCTGGCTGCCTGGTGCCTCACCAGCTCCTGCTCCTCCTTCATGGCCGGGCACCCAGCTCCCAACACCTCCACCTCCGGGCAGCCAGGCAGCACCCCTTCCACATCCTGTCCAGACCCATCACCGCCACCGCCACGGCCACCACCACGGCCACCGCCACCGCCATGTGGCTCTCAAGCTCCCGGTTGTGTCGGAAGCCTCTCAGCACAGGCAGCGCTGGGACAGGGCTGGCTCAGGGCGTTAACCCATGAAGGAACAAGCCTGGGGCCAAACAGGCGTGGTCCCGGTTGGTCTGTATAGGCGGCCAGAGGGATGCTTGGAGGTCCTAAAAAATCTCCCTCAGAGAACCCTGATCCTGACACACATGGCTTCTTTGTATGAAGGCCTTGGCTCCCAAACTGGAGGTGCTGCCGGATGCCGGGGAAGGGGGAGGGCGGTTAAAACACCGAGTCCCACCCCCGGAGTTTCCGAGTCTGTAGGTCTGGGCTGGGGCCGGAAGATGTGCATTTCTAACGAGGTCCCCGGTGCTGGGATGCTGCATCCCCCCTTCCCAGACGCCCCGTACACCGTGACGCCCGCTGCCAGCACATCCGCAGAGGCGCCATGGGAACAGACGTGGGGACGTCTCACCCCCACGAGCTTTCCGGACGCTGCCCGCTGCCTCCTGGGCCAGGGGGCTCCTGTTTGTGTCCCTGAGGCTGGCGCTGTGGCCTGGGGGCTTGGAGTTCCTTTATCCGTTAAATGGGGCACCAGCCCCTCATGGGTTCTCCCTCTCTGCCAGGCTGGCCTCTCCCTGTCCCTCCTCCCAGCGTGTCCGCCTCACTGGCCTCCCCTGGTCTTCATTTCCAGCCGATGCTCGCTTACTCTTTTTCCCCCAAGCCACGGTCCCTGCCGGCTGACCCCTCTCCTTCCACCAGCGCTCACCGAGCGCACCCTCCACATCACCCCTGCTAAAGAAGCAGCAGGCGCCTGGGAGCTGGGAGAAGGGGTTTCGGGGGAGGGCACTGTCACTGGTAGGTGGAGCGTCCCAATGGCCTTTTCTCTGGGGCCTGAGTAGGGGGTGGCCACGGTCTAGGGCACTGCCCGCCGGCTGCCCCCTGCGGTCTCCGCTGGCACCAGCCGAGCTCTCTGGCTTCCTGCGGCAGCACCCCCGTCCCAGCCCCGGGCCCCTTCCTGTCGGAACTCCGGCTCTGCTAGCGGGGCTGCAGGGCGTCAGGCTCACCAGGACGTGGAAGTTGATCCGGTCGCAGTGCTCCCGGCCGGAGGAGAGCAGCACAGCCCTGTTTGTGTATCGGTCCCCACCCTCGTCCAGGTGGGCTCGTGGCGTGTACCGCCGCTCATCCATGGTGGCGTTGTACCTGATGCCTGGAGGAGGGGGAGGGCGAGACCCTGAGGGCGAGGCCACATTTCCACCCAAGGCTGTTTGCCTCTCGTTTAAAACAGCCCCTGGAAGGCAGCCTCCTCCAGGGAGCCCTCCAGGCTGGCCCGCACAGAGCTGCCCCTCCCCCTTCAGGAGCCCAGTGTGGGCAGGAAACTCCCGCGCAGAGAGCAGGCGACGAAGGAGAAAGGAGAAAAGAAAGGAACCGAAGAGAAGAGGAAGGCAGAGGGGGAGGAAGGGAAATGAGGCTGACAGGGAGGGAACGTGAAAGAGGGAGAAATGGAGGGCAAAGTGAATGCAGTAGGAGGAGAGGAGACAGAACAAGGGTCAGGGTGATGCCCATGGGAGCCCCTCCCGGATTCTACACACCCTCCCGCCTCTGCCCTTTCTCTCCCAGCGCTCACCCTGGCTCTGGGATGCCGGCAGGTCTGGCTCAGAGCCTCTGCAGGCAGCAGGCCCCCTCACACTAGCGGGGGAGCTGGCCAGCTCCCACCAGCTTCCCTCCACTTCCTCCAACTTCAGACTCTGATCTGGGGTTGAAGTCCTACAGCCCCTCCCCTTCAGCGAGGCTGATCTTTCGCGAATTCCAGGAAGGCCCAGGCCCTTCTGGGCGCGTACATCCTGGCATCTTTCTCCTTCCCAGGTCGCAGCTGGGAGAAAGGCACACCACCAGGCCAGGCTCTGTTCTCATCTCCCCCGGACACCTGTTTCTCCTTCGTCTGGGTGGCCCTGCTCCCTGGCTGAGAAGCTCTCTGTAGCCCCCATTCCTGCACGGCCCGGCCTGGGTCCTAGGGCTGCCCGGGCCCAAGGCTGCCCTGAGCAGTGTCTGAGCCCAGCCTTGGCCGGAGGTGAAGTGATGGACCCTCAGAGGCGCCCCGCCTGCTGCAGGCTCACACCTCCTCCTCGGCAGAGCCCGCGGCTGCAGGGTCTCCGTCGCCTGATCTCTGTCCCCGCTCCCCTCCGGGGTCTGAGTGGCCCTGCACCCCGGCTGACTCCGTGGCATTCGCACCCAGCTTACTCCACTGCTTCCAGTCCTCTGTTCTGATCCAAACTGCACCCCTACCATCTCCTTCTCCTCCAGGCCTTTCCTCCGGTCCTCGCTGTCACTGGCATGCTACCCCCCCTGTCCTCTACAGCTAGAGCGTCCGATGGGCATCTAGCAGCCATCAGAGGCGGCTCTAGGTGTGACCTGGTACTTTTACCCAGCGAGAGCACAGCTTTTGAAACAGAGCAATCCCATCGGCCATGGGGGGGGGGGGGGGGGGAAGGGGAGGGGCTGGTTTACCGACGGTGGCCGTCTGGAAGTGCGGCGCCAGGAAGACGGGCGTGAGGCAGAGGAAGGCGGCCAGGCAGGTGGCGTCCCTGCCGCTGCGCTTGCAGTCCCAGTGGAAGATGTTGATCTTGGGCGGCTCGAAGCGGAGGCTGGCGTTGACCTGGATCACGGGGCGGGACCTGGAGAGGAAGGGCGGCAGCTGGGGTGGGTGGGCCCAGGGCGGCCCACTGTGACCTGGGGGCAGGCGGAGAGCAGAGGGGGGTGGAATACGCAAAACCATGCCTGGCGGGTGAGGCCGTGTGTGGGGACGGTGCCGTGGTAGAGGGGACCCTAGTTGTGGAAGAGTTGGGGCAGAACAGGCTCAGCCACCCCCTGGCTCCTTGAGGCAGCTCTTCACTGTTTTCCTTGCTGCGGACCTCACTGACTTCCTTTGGCCTCCCCGTCGGTCGAGTTTAGAACAGTGGATTCTAACCCGGATAAACGTCAGAGTAATCGGGAGAGCTTGAGAAATCCTGTGCCCAAGTTGTACACAGAATCCGCACTGCCATGTCTTAAAGCAGTGCATATATATATATTTCAGAGAGGAAGGGAAGAGAGAGAGATAGAAACATCAGTGATGAGAGAGAATCATTGATCGGCTGCCTCCTGCACACCCCCTGCTGGAGACCAAACCCGTAACCCAGGCACGTGCCCTTGGCCAGAATAGAACCTGGGACCCTCAGTCCGCAGGCTGACGCTCCATCCATTGATCTAAGCCGGCTAGGGCCAGTGCTTCTATTGGGTGGGCAGCTAAGTAATTGCGGGTTTCACACATATATGGCTTCAGTTGAATTTTTAGGTTTGCAGACGTAGTACAAATGTAAAACACATTTTGTTATTTGATAGTTGGCTATTCAGCTGTTAATCAGTAAAAAAAGTTTTTTGATCTGTTTTGTAGTTTTCGTTTGGTGTTCGTTGAAAAATGGAAAATCAAAAGGAACATTTTCGTCATATTTTGCTTTTTTATTTCCGCAAAGGGAAAAACGCATCGCAAGCTCATAAAAAGTTATGTGCTGTTTATGGTGACGAAGCCTTAAAAGAACGGCAGTGTCAAAATTGGTTTGCCAAATTTCGTTCTGGTGATTTTTCACTCAAAGATGAAAAACGCTCTGGTTGTCCAGTTGAAGTTGATGACGCCCTAATCAAAGCAATAATCAATTCGGACTGTCACAGTACAACACGTGAGATTGCAGAGAAGCTTCATGTATCACATACATGCATTGAAAATCACTTAAAACAACTTGGCTATGTTCAAAAACTCGATACATGGGTTCCTCACGAACTGAAAGAATCACAGTTAACGCAACGCATTAGCAGCTGCGATTTGCTAAAGAAACGTAATGAAAATGATCCATTTTTAAAACGACTGATAACTGGCGATGAAAAATGGGTTGTTTACAACAATATCAAGCGGAAAAGATCATGGAGCAGGCCAGGTGAACCAACTCAAACAACATCAAAAGCTGATATTCATCAAAAGAAGGTTTTGTTATCAGTTTGGTGGGATTACAAAGGAATTGTCTACTTTGAACTCTTACTACCCAACCGAACGATCAATTCTGATGTCTACATTGAACAACTAACGAAATTAAACAATGCAGTTGAAGAAAAGCGGCCCGAATTGACAAATCAAAAAGGTGTTGTATTCCATCATGACAATGCAAGGCCACACACATCTTTGGTCACTCGGCAAAAATTAATGGAGCTTGGTTGGGATGTTTTGCCACATCCACCATATAGTCCTGACCTTGCACCATCTGATTACTTTTTGTTTCGATCTTTACAAAACTCCTTGAATGGTAAAAATTTCAATAATGATGATGATGTCAAATCGTACCTGATTCAGTTTTTTGCTAATAAAAACCAGAAGTTTTTTGAACGTGGGATTATGATGCTGCCTGAAAGATGGCAAAAGGTCATTGATCAAAATGGGCAATACATTACAGAATAAAGTTATTTAGTTCCATGAAAAAATTGTCTTTGATTTTCTTTTAAAAATCCGCAATTACTTAGTTGCCGACCCAATATATTTTAACACTGGCATGTCTCTTGGGGGCCTGGGAGACTGCAGACCTGATTGACAGGTGGGCACAGATGCCGCATTTCTAGCAAGTTCTGGGGATTGCTGCTGCTGTTGGCCCCTGGACCAGACTTTGCAGGGCTTGGTGTGAGAGTCCAGCATGCAGCCACAGGAGGGACCCATTCCCTGTCCTGAGAGTCCACACCGGTCCACCCGGCACCGCCCGTCCAGGCAGCCATGGAGACACAAACATACTCTTCCTCTGGTCTAAGTCAAACCTACTCCGGGAAGGAAATGCATTCCTTCCAAACTGTGCGTGGGTCTGAGAAGAAGTAAGTGTAGTGGATGTGATGCTTCAGAGTTTCTGCGTGACTGTCTGTGCTAAGACTCTGCTCTTTGTAGCATATGGGGGGGGGGGGCGGGTGCTGTGTACTTGCTGTGGAGTGAAAAGGGTGGTTTTGAGTCTTGGCTCTGTTAGTTCCTGCAGAGACCTTGGGCAGGTCATGTGACCTCTCTCACGGGAATTGTAAGAATCAGAGCAGGTAGTGAGACAGTGTGGTGTGCAAACATAATAGCTCCTCTCCGTGGTTCTCAAACTCAGCTATCCTTGGGAAACAAACACTGGGGAGTCTTTAAAAACTATTGTGGCTGGGCAAAGCCTGGGCAATGAAAGATTTAAAAGCTCCCCAGGTGATGCTAACAGGCAGGCAGACTGATGGGAGATCGTGGGGCCTAGTCTCCCCAATGGGCTCTGCCCACAAGCCCATCACTGCTCAGGCGGCCCTTCCCGTGGACTCAGAGGCTAGAGCTCCATCAGTCCTTCCTGTTGGGGTGTGTATGCGCCCACTTTGTTTCCTGTAAAGCACTTACTTAGTTCTTAGTTTCGCCCTAAGGACCCGCTAGGCCACATGCACACCTTAGCCTGGGTCTTGGTCACCTGTCTTGCTTCCTGACTGGAACCAATACAGTGAATACCTTTACCGTCTGAGCTGCCACCTCCAACGACCTAAGAGCCCCCACAGGGTTCGAGCAGACTGTCACAGAGAGCCGGGCCGCTCCCACAGAGACCCTGCCTCCTGCGCTGCCCGCGGGCCCGGGCCACCGCCTGGGAGTGCGGGCAGCTGGAGCTCGGCCATGGCCAGTGGGGGACATGAGGAGCCCGCAGGTGCCCTGCTCCCCCCATGATGCTATTGCAGGGAGTGGAGGTGGCGATCCCCTCTGGAGAGACAGTGAGAAGATGCCAGGCCGAGCCTGCAGAGTTCTCCACAGTGGTCACACGCCCATCACAGGCCGCTGGACCGGCTGGTTCAGGGTTCTCCCGCTGCAGTGTCCTTCACCCTCACGTCTGGGGCGGAAGCCCTCCCGCCCAGAGCATTCACGCCTGAGCTTCAGCTGTCTGCTAGAAAAGCTGGCCTCACACACGGCCCCACGGGAGGGAAGAGTCTTGAGGCCCAACAGTATGTCTGCTCCTCCTTTCCCACCCTGCGAAGCCACACCATGGCCGGTTCAATGCCTCTTTCAAGTTGTATGGAAAATGTGGCTGCATTTATAGACCGTTATATGAAGGCGGAAAAAAGTTCAAAAGGGATAGGCCAAAATGTTAACAGTGGTGACGTTAAGGTGATGAAACGGAGCGCTTTATTTACTTTACAAATTTTCCTTAAGTTACCCTATTTATGATGAAAAAAATCTCATATACAAAAAAAGTTCAAATTAAAAAAAATTTTTTTCAGCTCAAAAAGTAGCCACCACATGGCAAAATATACAGGCTTTAAGAAAGCTTTTTTTTTTTTAAGCTGTAGACGTCTGCTAAGGAGAGAGACTGTGTGCAGACAGACGGCAAATGTCTAGAGTCTAGACTCTAGCAGGTTGGTGCAGGAATTAGGCCCCGGGAAGGGAGACAAGTAGTGCGAAGGGCTTTGGAGAGAAGTGATCTCTGTATTACATACAGTCTTCTCCCCAGCGGAGGAGGGAGAGCTGTTCCTTTAAGGAGCCTGAGAAGCTGAAGCCGAAGAAATGCCTAAGGAGCCAGAGCGTGTAGGGTACATTCTAAGAGGCGCTTTTTGACACCCAGTGCCCCAACATCTTAGAACTCCACTGGGAAGAGGGGCTGGGACTTTGACATAAGGTAGTCGTTCCCTACAAAGACTTGTAACCGCCACGGGGGAGGATCAGGGGGAGTTCGGCTGACAATGGTTACAGAAGGGGACCCGGATCCCCAAGCACAGCTTTTAAACCCCGTGTCCGCTGTGACTCTCAGGAGAGCCAAGAGTCAAGGAAAGCGGAGGGACCCACCACAAGATCACAGCGCCGCCCAGGGCGCCCACCGCCAGGTCCACGAGCCCATCTTCGTTGAGGTCCAGTTGCCCGTGGAGGCTGCAGCCGAAATACTGGAGGCCAGGAGCCAGCTCCGAGGCAGCGATTCTCTAGGGAGAGGGACGAGAAAGCTGGGACCGGACACTGTTAGACCGGGGGTGGGGGGGGGGGTGGAGGGGGCCCTACCGGGCAAATACAAGTGGGAACCCCAAATGGAGCCTCCAGCCCAAAGCTCTCTCCTCTCCTGGTCTGTGCTGGCCCCTGAAATGCCTGCCTTTAGGTCAATGGTTCTCAACCTTCCTAAGCCGCGACCCTTTAATACAGTTCCTCGTGTTGTGGTGACCCCCAACCATAAAATTATTTCCGTTGCTACTTCAGAACTGTAATTGTGCTGCTGTTAATGAATCGTAATGTAAACATCTGTGTTTTCCAATGGTCTTAGGCTAGGGGTGTCGAACTCAATCAGAGAAGGGGCCAAAATCTAAAATCCAGCCTAAATCGTGGGCCGAATGGTTTACTGAACAGTCATAAACTGACAATGTCATAAACTGACAGCGGAGTGCAGTGATGACAGCGCGGTGCGGGCCACATTGCAAGGCCTGGCGGGCTGGATTTGTGTTTGACACATGTGTCTTAGGCTCTACACAGCAGTGGTTCTCAACCTGCGGGTCATGGCCTACAGGTTGAGAACCGCTAGCAGGGTCACCTAAGACCCTGATATTTACATTACGATTCATTCCAGTAGCACAGTTACAGTTCTGAAGTAGCAACGAAAGTAATGTTATGGCTGGGGGTCACCACAACACGAGGAGCTGTATTAAAGGACCGCGGCATCAGGAAGGTTGAGACCCACTGCTCTAGGCTGTGCCTTTGGACTAAAGCATTGTGTCTGAGAAGAGTTCCCCAGGAAGTGTAAGTCCATGGCACCTGGCGGGTAACCCATCAGTATCGCAAACGTGGCCGATTAGACTGTCTCCCTAGTAACATTAAGCAAAGAAAACGACCCTGCAGGGACAGGACCTGGAGTGGGTCCCTTCTGAGGGCCGAGAGCAAGGTGACCGGCCTGAAGCGTTTCTGGAGAAGAGCCAGCCGGATGGGAGCTCTCCGCTGTGTCAGGTGCACAGATGCGTGTGGAAAGGGTGAGGTCCGGCCGAAACTGGTTTGGCTCAATGGATAGAGCGTCGGCTTGGGGACTGAAAGGTCCGGGGTTCGATTCCGGTCAAGGGCATGTACCTTGGTTGCCGGCATATCCCCAGAAGGGGGTGTGCAAGAGGCAGCTGATCGATGTTTCTCTGTCATGGATGTTTCTAGCTCTCTATCTCTCTCCCTTCCTCCCTGTAAAAATCAATAAAATATATTAAAAAAAGAAAAAAAGAAAGGGTGAGGCCCGGGTCCTGGGGCTCTGCTGTGGCTGCTGAGATGGAGGTACGCAGGGAGAGGTGCCCACAGGGGTGATGTGGAAGTCCCCGGAGGAAAATGTGCCCGGTTCACCATTTGGACACAGGGCAAGTAGAGGCAGGAGAGGGATCCTTCCCGGGATGAGGACCCAGGAGACAGCCTGAGCCGATGGCTGTGCAGGAGCCAGTAGGACTGGAGGGCCCCGCGCCCCGCGCTGGCGCTACCTGCTTGGGCGCCCTCAGGAGGCTGCCGCGGAGGCCGTGGAAGATGTAGACGGCCCCCGCGTGGTTGTCCTCCAGCGGGGCTCCCACCGCCACGTCGTTGTAGGAATCCTGATTGAGGTCGCGCACCGCGACGATGGAGGCCCCGAAGCGGGCGTTCTGGAAGCTGTGGGAATCCTGCAGCGTCCCATTGTAAACAAACCGGCTCTGGAAAAGCGGGGGCAGGGAAAGGCTCAGGGGGCCTTGGCGAGGGCCCCCGGGGCCATGACCCCTCTGGCCTGCAGCGCGTCCCCTCTCGCCGCTCTCCCCAGCGGCCCTCCTCTGGCTACAGACGCCCTCCTCGGCCTGGCTCAGCAGCAGCGGGCATGGGCCTCTCCCGTGACCCAGCTTTCCTCAGGGGAACCAGGGCGAAGGCAGGGACCAGGTGCCCCTGGGAGGCCGCCCGTCCCCCCAAATCAGTACCTGTCTCAGGGTGTAGACGTACACCCGGCCTCGCTCCCGGCCCTCGCTGAAGTACATGGGGGCGCCCACCAGCAGGACGTCGGTCACCCCGTCGCCATCGATGTCCACCGCGGTGATCTCACTGCCATAGTAAGAGCCTATCTGCGGCACAGGGGGAGCGGGGGCTGGGCTGCCGGGAGCCTCGCCTCGCCAGACAGACCGCAGCCTTTGACTCGGAATTTAGGGTGAACACACCAGAAGGCCCTCCCCTTCTCACGCCACTCTCCCTTACCCCATCCCACAGAGCAGACTGGCCCTGTCAGTCTGTCCTTTCTCCTCCTTCTTCCTTGTTATATAACTCTGCCCCACTCTTCTTTCCAGTGTTCAGTCTTATTGATTGCTATCTCTTCTGTTTGTAATGGACACATTATAATGGCAAAAAGAGCAGCATAACAAAAAGGCCTACAGAAGAAAATAAAGGTCACCCTTTGTCCAAACTCCAGCTGCTGTGAGCCAGCCTTCCAGTGTGTTTGTTCTAGTCTGTTTTCTCTAGGTTGTGTGCCCTGTGTGTGTATGTGTGTGTGTGTGTGTGTATGGTCTATTTTTCCAACCTAGGAACATATTATACATATGGTTGGCATACTGATGGAGCATGAGCATTTGTTATTTTTTACTACACAACATTGCTGATTCTATAATATCCAACATTATGCCTGTGCCAATGTGTTTAATCAGTTCTCTATTGTTGAACACTTAACTCATTTCAATTTTTAATGTCACAGATGACTGGGATTAGCACCGTGCGTGGTGAATTACGATTTCTTTCCAGCTTTGAGCAGTCACTATGTCCCTCTCCCACACCAGGTGCCACACTCCCCACCTCGGTGAGGGCGCCAGCACCCACTCAACCAGGGGGTCCTCCCCGGCCCCACCCTTTGCCCTCTCCCACCTGCAGTCTCCCAGCGAGTCCCACCCACCTGATGTTTGCCGAACATGGCGCCGATCCATCTACTTCCCCGTCTGCTGCTCCCTCCCAGATCGGGCACCATCGAAGGGCCTCCCTGCATCCAGGCCCCTCCAGCCCACTCCACGCGCAGCCAGAGTGGCCTCTAGCCGCTGACCATGCTGCTTCCTTGCTTTTGGGAAAAAGTCCAAACTCTCCGGTGTGATGCTGCTGGACCTGCCTCCCTCCTTCCCCAGCATCTGTCCCCCACGTCTGGCTCCTACAACCCCTCCTGCCACACTCTGTGCTTTCTCTTCTGCAGAAGCCCGGGGCCTCCTCTCCTCTCCCTGCCCCGTGAGTGTCTACCATCCCTCAGGTCACTTTCTATTAGAAGCATCTCTGCCCTTCCCACTCCACTCCCCACAGTGGGTGCCCCTTCTGGGTGCTCCCCTGGCCTCAGACTCCTCCCACCAGCGGCTGCTCCCTCCACAGGTGCCTCGTGAGGTGGGCACTGTGTCTACTGAGTTCCCTCCAGGCGGTGGCGCCCTGTCTGGCACGGGGGGGGGGGGGGGAGGGCACTCAGTAAATGTTTATTCAACCAGTGGGTCACCCAGGAACGGGAAGACGACTTCCCAGGGACAGGCCTGTATGATACACTTTACAGC
Organism: Pipistrellus hanaki; assembly: GCF_964339955.1. Classification (NCBI taxonomy): domain Eukaryota; kingdom Metazoa; phylum Chordata; class Mammalia; order Chiroptera; family Vespertilionidae; genus Pipistrellus; species Pipistrellus hanaki. Next base: position 40,441,684 of record NC_140503.1, on the reverse strand, counting down.
CTCAGGTTTGCAGGCATGAGCCTCATGTTTCCTGAAGAGAGATCATGGCCCTCTGACAAGGAAGGAGCTGAAGCTCAGAGAATTTGAGTCACTTGCACAAGGTCATGGCCAAAGTGGGCTGGAACTTGGGTCTGTCTAACACCTGAACCCGTAACTCTCCCTCCCCCAGTCACCTCCTGACTTAGGGTGCTTTCAGAAAAAAAAAAAACTATCCTAAAGCGTGAACAGCTTTAAACTAAGGAGAACATAAAAATACAGAAGAGAGAAACAAAAATCACAACCCGGGGCAAAAGATGTGCTTGCCTAAAGTAATTAAAAGGCAGACTGAGAAAAAATAAGGTGTGTGTGTGGGGGGTAGGGAGACATTTGTCTAAATACGTGGCCTCAGCTATGTGGGTCATGATGATTTAGAATCCACTTCATTTAGCTGCCTTCAGCACTGCGGTTTCTCTCTCGGATGTTGGAGGCGGGACTGGGCAGTAAAAATGTCATAAATCCATCAGCAAATTCCCTCCAGCTCTCAGGGTCTAGGCTTGGATTCCCAAAGGAGCTGGCCCTGGGCGAAGTGTGGGTGGAGAGGGCAGAGGCTGGGGGACAGAGCAGGGTCCTGGGTCCACCAGTACCCTTGAGATGCCAAGAGGAATGGTGGGATGCGGGCTTCTTACAGCTGGAGGGTTTTAGGTTAGACCCAGGGAGGAACTTGTCCTCAAGGCGACAGGACAAGGGCAGTAGTAGCCGGTGCCGGAGACAGGGCCGATCCAGGCTTTGTAAGCTGGGACAGTAAGACCTGGACAGGGCCCAGCCTCAGGCCCAGGATGCCATGGATGCTGGATCCTGCTAGTCAGGAGGGGCCGAGGTCTGGTTTTGGGGTTGGGGGTTAGGAGGTGGCACAATGCAAGAGCCCCTCCGAGAGTCCTGGATGCTGAACTTGACCCAGCCACGAACCCACTCCATAACCATGGAAAAGCTATGCTGCTTCCCAGCACCGCAGGCTTCCTCGGCTATTGAAATGACCTGGATCAGAACACGGGGTTCTGATCTTTTCACCACCAGTGACTGTTGTCATAGCTTTCCATCTGCACTCATGACCGTCGGACACGGGACTCTCCACAGCACGGTCTGGTTGTCCGCCACACCCCAGGCGGGGCAGTGGCGTTGGCCGCCGTACCGTTCTGCATCACTAACATTCCAGGAAAAGGGAAGAGGCTGGCGTCTTGGCGAACCCCTGGGGCCTCGAGGGGATGGGTGCACAATCGCTCCACTCCTGGCAGTGAGAAGGTGGCTTAAGGCAGCGTTTTTCAACCGCTGTTCCGCGGCACACTAGTGTGCCGCGAGATGTTGCCTGGTGTGCCGTAGGTGCAGACAAGACAAGAATTTTATAATTTTTCACTATTTTGTTTACTTAATATTTCATAATAAAGTAATTATAAAATACTTTCTTTGTGTTTATTTGATTCCTATTCAAGAGAATTACTTTATATATAGTCAATATAGGCACAGAGTTAATTTTTTTTAACATTTTCTAATGGTGGTGTGCCTCGTGATTTTTTTCATGAAACAAGTGTGCCTTTGCCCAAAAAAGGTTGAAAAACACTGGCTTAAGGAACATGACTGCCTCGCAGGACACCGAGGGACCTGCAGCCCAGGCCGGGAAGCACAGCCTAGATGCTGCTTCTAGCCATGAGCTCTAAACATGAGCAGGAAGAAGCTGGCAGTCGGGGTGAGGTCCATGAAAGGCAGGCAAGCACATGCTCAGCTTCTCCCGGCTGCAGAGGGACCAGGCCTGACTTTCTGGGGCTGGACCAGTTCGCTCTGAGGCTGGTGGGAGGGAGAGAGATGTCCCCCACCCAGGAAGGATGTGTATGGGTCTGGGGACCGTCCTACTGAGAGGGAAGAGAAGAGCTCCAGAGACCCCGCCAGCCCAGCTTTCCCATTGGCCCAGCCCTCTCTGCTCCTCCCTCCCTCCCTTACCTGCTCGCCCCGCAGGGCCTGGTGGATGGTGAGGCTCCGGTTGTTGTGCATGGTGAACAGGATGGCTTTGCCGGTGTGGTTGAACCGGGGGGCTCCCGCCACGTACACCCGCCCCTGCCTGGAGGACACGACCGATGTGACTGTGTACCCTGCCGCAGAGGAAACAGGCTGGTCTCTGGCCCACGCACGGCTCCGCTGTGCGGAGCACAGGCCGAGGCAGGACATGCATTCAGGGCCGGCCGGCCGGGCAGATGCCGTAGCTCAGGGCAGTCATTCCCAGGCCTGCACCCACCCCTGCTGGCCGGAGGGATACAGGAAGCCAGGCGGGGCCCTAACGGCGACGCTGACCTGGAATGATCACACCCCCTCCTTCACAGGCAGCAGTGAGCCCAGGCCACGTTTCATTTCATATCAGGCAGGCTTGGTTTTTGATCCTCACTACCTGTTTATTGGGGACCAAACAGTGCCCTCTCCATTCCCATAAATCTTTGCTTAGTGGCTCATGATCACCAATGTTGTCTGTGTGGCTGCAAAGACCTCAGGGATTCTTGCAGCCCCAAAGCTCTGCAGACTCAAAGGAGGGAGGTCCCAGGTCCTCTCAGGCCACGCACACGCCACGCAGAATAGGAAGCAATGGGAAGCCAGGGCTCTTTGGAAAGACCCCCATCTGTGTTCTCAGAGTGGCATTGCCTGATCACTGGGATGAGCTGCCCACTCAGCGCCCAGAGGGTGACCGTGCAGCATCTCTCCGAAACCATGCAAAGCCGAGTTCCACTCTCTGCCAGATGATTTTGAATCTTGGACTGCGGTTTTTAGATGGGTGTCAGGCCTGCTGGCAGTTCCTGGGCTCTTTCTGGGAATGGACATCTCCTTCTGCCATGTGTGCATGTGTGCACTCGTGTGTGTGTGTGTGTGTGCATGTGTGTGACGCTGTCAGCCGGTTCCTAGCAGTTGGTTCCAGAGTGGCTGCAGGATGCACAGTGGAGCTGATTCAGTGGCTGGGAGTGTGGGAGCAGCAGGGTGTCTACTCTGGTTCCAGACACAACTTCTCTAACTCCTGGAGGTGACCTGGGAAATGGGGCTTGAAAGGTCAGTGGGGCCAGACGTCGCGTGGGGTAGCTACCGTGGCTGTGTATTTAGCACAACCACAGATGCCTGCATGAGGTGGGTGGGGCTAGCCTTGCGGTGTGGAGCAGAGATTTCTTCTGAGCTGAGCCCTCAGTGGCCCTGCTGGAAATGCTTTCAACTGGCCCTGGGCCTCGGGCCTTCCAAGTGGGAGATGGTGGTGGCGGGAGGGGCCTGGGGCTGCATGCCCTGAGGGCAAGCGTGGGCTGACGGGCAAAGCTCCCGGCAGCACTGAGAATTTCCCATCAGTCTGCTGGCTGGGGCTTCGGTTCCCATGTGGCTCTTTGGCCAGCAGGCAGGGCCACCCTGAAAGCTGAACCCGCCTCCGAAGGCCTGCCCAGAGGGCTCGGCCAGCAGGCCATACAGCTTCCCCACGGAGGCAGAGAGCCGGGCCTCCCATCTCCTTCCCCCAGTCTCCCCACTCCCTTGGGGCACGTAGGGAGGAATCTTCCAGAGACCCAGACTCTGCCCCAGAATGAGGAGGAGCAGGAGAGGTGGTGCCTGTGGTTAAGACCAGGGTTTCAAGAGGGTCCTTCAGCCTGGCTTACCCACCAGGACCTTCTAGGAGGAGGAGGAGCATTAGAAACATCCACGGGAGCACATTTCAGGGGCAGGTGCGTGGCTTGTCGTTTATTCTACCTGCTCACCTGCCGGGCAGGGCGCTGGCGTGGTGGCGCCAGGCGGAAGAGGCGATGGCCCTGACCCCGGCTCGAATCAGCACAGAATGCTCACGGGTGGGCCCCTTGGGTCACGGGTGGGCCCCTTGGGTCACGGGTGGGCGGTATGGCTCCCCGGGGGCCCTCCTTGCCCACTGCCCACAGCGCCCCCGCGGGCTCTCACCCAGATACGCGCCGTGGTTCTTGAGCTCCTCGGGGAACTCCTTCAGGTAGGACTCTCGCAGGGGGATGACCTTGCCGCCGCTGGTCTCCTTGAGCACGGCTCCGTTCCAGTCGTAGGCACCCACGGCTCCCAGCAGCACCCCGTCCTGACGGTGGGGAGGGACACACATCAGCTCCGGCCCCCCAGGCGCCCTCTCCGGGAAGCCACACCACATCCCGCACCACGAAGCACCTGCCAGCCTCCCGGGGCGCCTTCTCCCGGGTTCATTACTTAACAGCCCAACTCTGTAGCCAGGATCCTTGGCTTCTGAATGAGTCCAGGGCCTTCTTGCCCCAACCCATCCTTAGAGCAAAATGGGTCAAAGTAATCCTAAGGATGGGACCTTAGGAGAGAAGGAATGTTCTAGAAAGAAACTCCAAGCCCACAACCAAACCCCATTACTCTGTGGGCTTCAGAACCCCTGCGGGAAGTCTCCTGTCACTCTCCCTCCCTCTGACACCCCTTCCAGCTGTGCCCCACACTCGGCCTCCGCCCGCATTCCGCTGTAGGGTCTGGGTGGCTCCCTGTGTGTAAATCCTACTTCTTCATTTTCTTTTTAAGTAAAAATTCACTGTGTTTACTTTGTGCCAGACACCTCGTGGAGCTCAAAGACCCCAAATGAATATACAAATACATGAAATAGTTGCAAACCGTGATACGTGTGAAGAGGGATGTAATAAAGGCCACAGTGAGGTTTAATTCAGGTCGAGACAGGGTCAGCAAAGGCATTTTTTTGAATGTGATGCTTATCCAGACAACTCGTGCAAAGGCCCTGGGGCTGGAGAGGGTTTAGAGCACATGTGTCAAACACAAGGCCCGCGGGCCAAATCCAGCCCGCCAGGCCTTGCAATGTGGCCCGCACCGCGCTATCATCACTGCACTCCGCTGTCAGTTTATGACATTGTCAGTTTATGACTGTTCAGTAAACCATTCGGCCCGCGATTTAGGCTGGATTTTAGATTTTGGCCCCTTCTCTGATTGAGTTCGACACCTCTAGTTTAGAGCCTTTGGTTTCGAGGAACTGAAAACTGGGTCTGGCAGGCTGAGTGAGGCGGGCGGTGTGGTTCAAGATGAGGCTGGACAGATGAGCCAAGGCCACATTCATGACAACCCTCTCCCTTCCTCCCTGCAATCAATACAAATATATATTAAAAAAACAAAAGCATCTGGGCAGGATTGTCAATAGGGCTGAGACAGAGAATCCCTGGCTTCGTGGTTGGAGCGTGAGCTCTGGAGACAGACCTTCCTGACTTGTTCCACTTCCAGCGCTTCGAGCTGTGTAACCTCTGGCAGGTTTCTCTCTTCTCTGAGCCTCGGGTTCCTCAGTTTTGTTATAAGAACTGGCACTTTAAATTCTCAGCAGGTGCTTGGCAGCTACGAAGGGCTGGGTACACAAGCAGCTGTTCTCATGCGTTAGTTCATCCACGAAGCACTTCCGGGGCAGGGGGAGGGGGCGGGAGTCAAAGCGTCAGCTCTCACGGTCCAGTTGGTGCTCCGGATGGAGCTTCACATCAGGTGGTGAGCAGTGCTCTCACGGAGGCAAGGACAACCTGTTTTGGGGCCCAGCCGAGGGAGGGGGCGGATGTACATTGGAGTCAGGAAAGGATTTTGAGAAAACCTTGCTTGATCCATTATTACATTAAGTCTCAAAATGGCAGCGTCCTTTCCAAGCCTCAAGATTCAATTCTACAAATACTTTTCAGACATCCATTCAGAGACGAAGGCTCAGACAGGCTAACTGATTTGTCTGAGGCTGCGCGCCAGGCAGTGATGGACTGAGAACGCCAGGTGCCAGCAATCCTTCCCGGCGCTGGCTAGGCCGGACTGTGGAGGCAGGTGGAGGTGGTCAGCTGTGGTCTCGGGTGCGGGCGTGCAGGGAGACCCCCTCTGGGTGCTGCCCTCCTTCCCCAGGTGCTCCCACGGCTCCCTAGTGCCCATGTGCCCAGCACAGAGTGACTGTGGAGGGGGCGGGACTCTATCCGCAGGAGCCCCTCCTACGGGTTCTGTCATTCAGAGGGTGCGTTGTGCTTTGACTAGCGGCTTGGATTCTGGCATGGAACTTGCTTTCAAAAGGCTCAAAGTGGAGCCTGAGGAAGGATGTGTGCCAGGCGTTTAGAGGGGGCTGGGCAGGAAAGACCCAGAAACAGGCCCTCAGCCTCTGTGGAGGGGAGCCCCTCACCGCGTGCTGCTCGGAGCCGGGGCGGGGCAGGGAGGAGGGGGCACACCGCACCTGCTCATTCAAGACCTGCGGGTGGCGCCTCTGCGCAGAGTTTCTGGGAACGAGGGTCAGGAGTGGGGTGCTGGGCCCAGGGCGTGGCCCAAGGACACACGGTTGGGCTTAGGATAAGGTGACCAGATCGGCCAGGTGTTGGCGGGACAGTCCTGATTTCTAACAATTTTTCCCAAGTCCAGCGGCGTTTTAAAAAAGTCCCGATTTTTGGAAAGATTGGAAACATTGGAAAGATTCTTAAAAAAAAAAAAAAAAAGGGACTTTTTAAAAATGCTGCGGGACGTGGGAAAAATTGTTAGGAATCAGGACTGTCCTGCCAACACCTGGACGATCTGGTCACCTTAGCTTAGGAGGCCCTTAGCAAACCGGAAGTGATTCCGGCTCCCAGCAGTCACCTTGGAAACAGTCTGGAATAAGCACGCTGGCAGACCTCGGCTACCACGTCCTAGCCTCACGGGAGGAGCGGGGGATGGAGGTGAGGGTGAGCGGGGAGGGGCCGACAGACAGCCCTGCCCCACAGCCCTGCCTGCCTGCCCCAGCGGGCGGGTGGAAGAGTCTACCCCTTCGCTCAGGCAGATGGGGGCTCAGGAGGGACTCACAGCTTCTGGGTCATTTCACCCCGATGGACTGGTTTTGTTCACTGTCGGATTGGATCAGATTAGCAAACCTAGTTAAAATGCAAAACTCTTTAGAATAGTAACAGCTTTAAGGCTTCAACAGCTAAGAACCGTAGATACAGCCAATGACCTTAGCTATCCGGTCCACAACCCAGGAAGGCCCGTGTGGAGGGTGCAGGCTGAAGAGGAGGGTGTGTAGGTTACAGGAAAAATGATCTCTTCTTATCTGGGTTTTTTGTAGGCAGACCCACCCCAATAAAACTGCTTCCTTCTGTAAATAATTGGTCTTGAGGGGGATTTATGGACTCATGTGGGATGCTTAATGGGAAATTCCTCGGCTGAGTCCTCCCCAGCAGCTCCATCCATCACCATGGGCGCCAATTCCTTATGGTTCTCTTCCTTCCTCCACACCTTTCCCTGTGGCCCATGGGGATTATAGACTCTCAGAGTCGATGCTGCCTGAGGGGAGGGCGGTATGGCTCCCATCGGTAAGCTTTCTGAGTTTCTTCTTGACTACCCAGCTTGGCAGGGAGTTCACTACCTCAGTAGCCAGCCAGCCAGCCAGCCAGCAGTAGAAGCCATTCCAGCCATTAGTGACCTTCACATGCATTTCCAAATGCGAATGAAAGCATTGGCTTAAGAATCCGTTCTGGGATTTGACCAGGGAGCCGTATGTCCAGGATACACTCTTTCTCCTGTTTGCAAATCAGGACTAGAGTTCTCGGGTTGGCTCCAGCTCTCAGTTCCCCTCAATGGCTCTGATCTTGGCCATCAGCGTGGGATGCAATTGTTTGTGGTGTGGAGCCTGGGGCTCGGTAGGTGGCCAGGTGATGTTCTGGGGCCTCCTCTCCTGTGCTGGGCTCTGGCCCCTCCTTCCTCACTCAAAGGTTGGTTTCCTCGTTGACAGCGGGCAGCAGGCCAACAAGCTGCTGGGCCTTTCCTCTGCCAGGTGAGAGCATTCTACTGGGCCCGCCCCCCGGACCAGAGACCTTTCCTCTGACGTAATAAACAGGCTCGGGGCAGCTGAAGCTCCTTCCCTCCTTTGCAGGGAGCAGCTGTCTGAGGCTGTCCACGTGGAGCCCTTCTGGGGGAGATGAAGCCTGGGTGCTCGCCCAGGCGATGGACTTTCGTTGGCTCAGGACCTGCTCTGGGCAAAGCTGAAAGGCTGGGCCCACTGCCCAGGGGCCCCAGAGAGATCTGACTGCCCTGAGAGCTGCGAGCTGGACTCCCAGGGACAGGTTGGCTGCAGCCAATGACGACGACATCCATGGCTGGCGCTGAAAAACCTCCGTGTTTAATAGGGCCAAACAGTCTACCATCATTGCACCATTCCTTTGGATTTGGAAGTGTTTTTTTTTTTTTTTTTTTTTTTTTTTTTTTTTTTTTTAGTATTAAGGAGTCTCATTCCAATGTAATCATCTTTCTTTTAAAGTCGATCACGTAAAAATTCCAGCTACCTGTCACTTGAAAATAAGACTGGAGGTGACAGAAGAACCAGGGCCTGTGTCTACAGTAGGGGTGTCGAACTCAATCAGAGAAGGGGCCAAAATCTAAAATCCAGCCTAAATCGCGGGCCGAATGGTTTACTGAACAGTCATAAACTGACAATGTCATAAACTGACAGCGGAGTGCAGTGATGACAGCGCGGTGCGGGCCACATTGCAAGGACTGGCGGGCTGGATTTGGCCCGCGGGCCTTGTGTTTGACACATGTGGTCTACAGGATGGGGAGAGGCCCCCTGGCCTCTCCGCTGGGCATGTAGTAGCAGCTGCGCAGGGCAGAGCACGGCCTTGGCCTCAACTACAGGCTGGAGCCCTAGGCTCCTGGGCTCCCCGCGGCAGCTGCGGGGCCTGGAGGTCCACAGGACCCGCCTTGCCCCTCACACTGAGCTGCGTGGGCCGTTGTCAGGGCTCAGCGCAAGCGTCCTCAGACACCCGACGTGCATCATCATTTCCCTTTTCTTCAGGCTCCCGGTTTTCTTTTCTTTTTTATTTTATTTTATTATAAATATATATTTTATTGATATTTTACAGAGAGGAGGAAGGGAGAGAGATAGAGAGCCAGAAACGTCGATGAGAGAGAAACATTGACCAGCTGCCTCCTGCACACCCTCCACTGGGGATGTGCCCACAACCAATGCACATGCCCCTGGCCGGAATCGAACCCGGGACCCCCCAGTCCGCAGACCAACACTCTACCACTGAGCCAAACCGGTTTCGGCCAGGCTCCCGGTTTTCCTCAGACATCACAGTATGAGAAGCAGGAGACTGAACTTACTATCTAAGAATCTTTCTCCCCCGTTAGACCTCGAGCTGCTGCCAGCTGAAATGTGACTGTAATCTTCATCTATTTATATGTCCCCGGTTCCTGGTACAGAGCCTGGCACCCAGGGAGGTGCTCAAGAAATGAGTATGGAGTGAACGAAGGCCACAAGGTCCATTCCTTCTCTCTCACTGCCCCCAGGCAGGGCTGGCTCCTGGTGTGTGCACAGATTTCCCCTCTGTTCTTCTGCTCACTGCCCATGGCTGCAGGGATCCTCATCCTCAGGGATCTGCCCAAGTGCCAGCCCCTCCCCAGATCCTTCCCTGACGGCCTCTCCCCCCGCCTGGGCCTTTCCTTCTAGAAGACCCTCGACACACACTGTCTTGGTTAGCATCAGATGTGTACACTTGGTTCCCCCAACAAGCAGGGGGTCTCCCCAGGGGCCCCAGGGATGGGGGCCTGCTCAAGATGTACATCTTTACCAGGAGAAATCCATCGTTGCTTTTATCCTGCTCCTCAAAGCCGAGGAACGCTGCCCTGGATTGCTTGCAGGTTGGCGGACTCCTGGTGCCAAGAGGAAATCCCAGTCCCTTCTGGTATCTCAGTCGCATTTGACAAATGCTTGTTGGTTTTAGTTCAATTTGATTTCCTCATTCAATTTTCTAATCAGCCCTGAGCCCAGGGTCAAGAGACCAGGCTAGTCCTGACCAGCACATGACGCACTGCCCGACCAGCTTGAGGAATGGTCTCATCTCTCCTGGGGCGGGCTCCTGCCCTGGGACGGATGGCGGGCTCCTTGAGGGCAGGGCTCGCTCTGCACCCCGTGAGATCCAGCACGGGACCCAGCACGGAGGAGGCTCTGGAAAGATGTGCCCATGTCACCACCTACCCTGGGGCAACTATTACCACCAGCCGGCTTGGCAGGACTGCCTCTGAGCATGAACGGGGCGCAGGACTTCCCAGCGCCTGGGAAAATGTAGCGTGCTCTGCACATAGTTTGACCGTTAGGAAACTGGGCTGGGACTCGGACAGCTTGCTGTATTCAAGCGGGCATGGCGTTTGTTGTCCAGATGCCACTCAGGAAAAGCTGAGCGGGAGGTGCTTCCGCCCATCTGCCTGCTGCGTGGGGTGCACGTGCCCCCTCCCCTCCAGCTAGCCGTTTCTGACTCAGAGCCCCTCGGATCCACATCTCTCACGCAGCAGCTGCTCGGTGCGGGGAGAGGGCACGAGATGAGTATTTCTCTCTCGGAGAGCACGTCAGCAGCCACGCGGCCATGCTGTGATGGGGTTTCTGTAGCTGGAAACTAGGAACAAGGAACCCTGCCTTCTGCCTCTCATAGAGGAGTTAGCGGAACACTCCCCCTCCCGCCCAGACACCTGAGACACCTGCCTGATCAGAGCACGCCCACGAGGGCTGGTGCTGAAACCGACACATCCGGGCTTTCCCCACGGACCTCCCTGCACACGGCACTGCCCGGCGGGGCTATATGCAAAGAGCTTATGAGGTGTTTTCTCTGGTATTGATCCCGCTGTCCCTCGGGCACTCCTGTGAGGTGCAGCCCTGGCCTGTGAGTCAGAACAACTCCCTGCAAGTTGAAGACCTTGACTTCCCTCTTCCAACCACAGGAAACAGGAGGCAGAGAGACTCCAAGGACGAGAGAAAAGGGGACAGAGACAGCCCCGGAAGGCGGGGGACAGGAGCCTGAGTGTGTGGGAGGCCGGCTGTGCACGGTCCCTACCTCCACCACGTGAGAGGAGAAGCCGGTCTGTGACATCTCCAGCCCGAAGGACGTTTCGTTCTTGTTGGTGCCTAAGTCAGGGACAGAGAGAGGTCAGTGCTGCGCCTGCTGACTCAGTGCCCACACAGCTGCAGCTTCAGCCTCAGCTTCGAGGGAGCACCCAGGGAGGTGGGAAGGGGGCTGAGGCCAAGCCCCCTTGTCTGCCCCAGCGCAGGCACCTGCAGGGCAGGCGCGAGCACTTCCAGGGTCGTGCAGGGTTTTTAGTGGCCCACTCCCTGCTGGAAAGGGAGTTTTTACAATAGTGGCCCACTCCCTCGCTCGGGACAACATCTTACGGCACGTCTACCGCAAGACTGTCCAAATCGGGGAAAGATCAAGAGGAGTGCATGGAAAGAAAGCGTGTTGGGCAAAAAATGGAATTTCCTACTTTGCGCATTCTGCTCATTCACCATGGCTGGTCCCAGCTGCCCCTGGATGCCTCCCAGACCTCAGGGAGGCCCTCCGGAGGAGAGGCCACCCCGAATTTTTGCACAAGAAACCTCGGGCCTGCTGAAAGCCCCGCCCCCAGAGGGCCCTTCCAACCCTGTCATCGGAGCCAATGCTCTTGGCACCCAAGGGGACCATTTTGAGGGGAAACACACTGACTTGGAAGTTTAAGTTCTAGTGTGAGTGTCAACACGCAGGTTCATGCTTTCTGTCTATCCTCGTTCGGGAGGACTGTCTTTTGTCTCCCTGCGTGTGCCTGTAGCTGGTCGTTTCCATGCTCTGCAGACTGCTCGGGCCTTGGGATGCTGCTTTCTACCTTTGACCTTCCTCCTCTATGGCAAACCCCGTGTGGAAAGGGCCTGTCCCAGCATATGGTGCAAATAGATGGCCAGTCACCACTCGAGTTTAAGTCGCAGGGAGGCATCTGAAAGGCCTGCAGAAAGTGCTGTGGTAGCCTGGCCGGTGTGGCTCAGTGGTTGAACATCGACCTATAAACCAGGAGGTCACGGCTTGATTCTCGGTCAGGGCACCTGCCTGGGTTGCAGGCTCGATCCCCAGTGTGGGGCGTGCAAGAGGCAGCTGATCCATGATTCTCTCTCATCATTGAAGTTTCTACCTCTCTCTTCCTTTCCCTTCCTCTCTGAAATCAATAAAAATATATTAAAAACCAGGAAAGAAAGTGCTGTGGTGGACTGGGAGGCGGGGTCAAACTAAGGTTGCCAGAGAAAATACAGGACACTCAGCCATTGAATTTCAGACAACCAACGAGTCATTTTTTTTTTTAGTATAAACCTGCCACAAACACTGTATTTTATATTTGTGGAATCTGGCAACTCTCAGTCAAGCCCGAGCCCCTTCTCAAGCTGTGGTGCTTTGGCAAGTCACTCAGCTCCTCTGAGCTCAGCTTCCTCAGAGGAGCAGACCCTGTCCAGGAGGAGGCCCAGCAGTCACCTCCCCGGGCCGTTCGGGAAGCATGGCCTCTGTCCAGCACAGTCACAGCCCGTGCTGGCAGTCACCGAGAAGGGAGGACCATCTCCCTCTGTGGGGGTGGGCTTCCCTCTGGGAGCCGGGACCCTCTCTGTGGGAATGGCTCACCTTCCAAGCTGAAGATCCTGTCCCCCAGGGCGTCCACGATGTCCTTCAGGGCCGCCTCGTCCGTCACGTTGAAGAAGTGCTTGTCGTCGGGGTCGCTGGCGATGTATTTGATTTCATTTAGGAAAGTTTCCGGGTTGATCCCCCTGCGGTTGTAGTAGCCCAGGACCTGCCAGGGAACAAGGCAGGGCGACAAACCAGGTCATAGCTCCGGCTTCCCTACACCGGGCCCCGACCTGGGCCCCAGGGAGGGCCCGAGTCGTCCTCCAAATCCCACTTGCATTTGAAATGTCATGTATTCATTTTTGTAATCTTTATTGTTGAGAGAATTACAGATATGCTCCCTCTCCCCACCTCATGATCCCTCGGTACCCAGGCCTTCACCACCTTATTGTCCGTCTAGAAGGGCCAGAGGCAGCCCTGTTCGAAGACAGGGCTCTGGGGGTTGGGAGGCCAAGGGTCTCTAGTTTTCTGAGGTTTCAGTGCCTCAGGAAGCTCTCCATGGCTACGTGGATGGGCCCAGGCAGTGCGGAAGGAAGATGCACAACTTGCTCTTTAGAAGGAGAGCAAGAAGAGACGTATCTGAGGGCCTGGACAGCTTGCTCACTGCGCAGAAAGTGTCCCCTTGGAGTCCCCAGGGTTTTGGTGGTGAAGCCTCTGTCAGCCAGCTGGCAGCCTGTGGGCAGGGGCAGGGGCAGGGGCAGGGGCAGGACTCACGGCCACAGCGTATCTGGTCACGTTGTCCCTCTCGCTTTGCTGGATCACCTTCTCCAGGTCCGGGCTGTCGTGGGACTCCCCATCCGTGATGACAATCATCACCTTCTTGGCCCCTTTCCGTCCTCCCTTCTGGAAAGCTTCTGAACTGAAACCCGAGCACAGGGCGGGGTGGGGTGGGGGGCAGTTGGAGGTCACAAGAGGGACACTGGGATGGAGCCGCCCCTGGTGGTCCCCCAGAGGGGCAGCCACAGAAACCAGGGCCAACTCCCACCCCTCCTTATCTCCAGCAACCCAGAAAGTTCGAGACCCAGAACCACAGAATAAGCAGGGTTGAGATGCCCAGACCACTGCTTGTCTTTATTTTTTATTTTTTTAAAATATATTTTATTGATTTTTTTTACAGAGAGGAAGGGAGAGAGATAGAGAGCCAGAAATGTCGATGAGAAAGAAACATCGACCAGCTGCCTCCTGCACATCCCCTACCGGGGATGTGCCCACAACTAACGTACATGCCCCTGACCGGAATCGAACCCGGGACCTTTCAGTCCGCAGACTGATGCTCTACCGCTGAGCCAAATCGGTTTCAGCTGCTTGTCTTTAAAAAGTGACTTTAAGAAGCCGCTGTCTGGTACTGACCATGCTGTTTTGGGCAAGCAGATGGGGTGGACTTGGGAGGGGAGCTCAGGGTCGGACGGAGACCTTTCGAGGCCCTAAGTTGGTGGTTCAAAACCCTGGCTGCACGTTAGAGTCACCTGGGGAGTTAACACCGAAGGGCGGCCCAAGCCTTCCCCAGACTCTAAGGTTGGAACCTCTGGGCGGGGCCTGGGCGGCAGTCTTTCCAGAGCTCTCCCGCACACCAGCATTGAGAGCCGCTTACCGAGTCCCGCACCGGTGCACGTCTGAGCAACTTAACGCCCAAACAGCTCTGATCCACAACCCCTGCAATGAAGCCTGAGGAGGTTCTCATTTCTCCCGGGAGGACAACTTTGATTCTATTTTGGGAACAATTAAACATCAAATTCTATGGCAAATGTTCCTTCTTCTCACTTTTTATTTTGTTTTCAGTGCTGGGAGCAGGCGCGTGGCCAGCCCGTTGGGCAATCCAGCCAGGGCTGGGTGGGGGTGATGGCTGGCACACCTACCCCTGGGTGCCGCGGAAAGACTCCTGCAGCTGGAAACTGGCTATGAAGCATGGAAAATTGGCTCCCGAGCCATCACCAGCTCTCCGAGCCTCTGTGGCCAACCCTCCTGTAGACCGTGAGGTTCTGAGAAGGGCAGACAGGGCCTGGCCTGAGAGGCTGGCCCAGCAGGCAGAATTTTCCAATAAGGATCTAAAAATAAACGTTACCCTGCAACGATTCCTTGTGGATCTGACCCACAGGTTCAAGCTCTGCAATGCTCGGTGAAAGCCGGTCTCCGGCTTGCGGTACCAGGAGTATCTCTTGCTACACAGCAAGCGGATGGGCTGATGTGCTTGATTTAGATGTGGAGGTATTCACAAAGGTGGACACATTAGGCTAGAGCAGTGGTCGGCAAACTCATTCGTCAACAGAGCCAAATATTAACAGTGCAACGATTGGAATTTCTTTTGAGACCCCAATTTTTTAAACTTAAACTTCTTCTAACACCACTTCTTCGAAATAGACTCACCCAGGCCGAGGTATTTTGTGGAAGAGCCACACTCAAGGGGCCAAAGAGCCGCAGTTTGCTGACCACGGGGCTAGAGCATTTTCAAGCTGCCAGCTAAGAGAAACAGACCATCTGCCATCCTCTTAGAAACTCGATGATATTCTGAATATGCTGACCAAAAAAATCCTCTAATGTTAGTCTGAGCTGGGAACTAAAGGGGCAGAGGCACACTCCGCATGACAGGCTGATTTTGGGCTTAAGTCCGAACCATTGGAGGGAGAACTTTGCTAACCCCTTAAAGGAGATTCTAGGTGCTTCCACGACATCATCAGAGGGCCAGGCTCAGAAACAAAACTCCTCACAAATATACATAGCAAGGAAAAAGCCAGGAACAATTTCAGGATCGCGTTTCCATATGGTGGCATCGTGTGAGTATCTGCATGGATCTGCAATAGGGTGAAGGCTGGCATGAATCATCAGATTTAAAGCTGTGATTTGTATTGTGCAAAAGACTTGGCTTTGCGCCTTTGTAAATCAGATGACAAGTTCCTGGAAAGCAGTGAGAGCATTAAACTCACAACAGGTTCCACCAACCCCGAAGCCAGAGGGACCCCCCTTGGAAAAGTAGGTCACCTCATGCCTCCTTCCTGCTCAGAACCTGCAATGGCTCCCGTTCCCCTCAGCACCTGACACTGGCTCACCAGAGCCTTTAGGGTCTGATCCCGTTATTTCTCTGAGCCCTCGCTTCTGCTCTCCCCTCTCCACTCACACTGGGCGGTGGTCAGAGCGTGACTCCCATGTCAATGTTCCTCCACAGCCTCCCTCCTCTGTCCTATCAGGGCAGAATGATTTGGTGGAAAGTCTCCTCTCCACCTGTCCCTGCTGGAATCCTGGAGCCCTCCCAGGCAGGCCAAGTGCCACCCATTTTGGCATTCCTCCCTGGCCCCTCCCTCTCTCATCCTCACTGAGTTAGGCTGACAAGAGCTAGAGGCTCTCAAGTCTCTGGCTTGGCTCTTTGTACGTCACTGGGTTCAGAGCAAAAAACACACCATGAATAAACGGGTGAGGAGAGAAAACCTTTTACCCTCAGAGGCACTGGCTGTGATAGGGGGCCCAAACGTGGCAGGCCGGGAAGATCAGATTTCACACGGCACTGGGAGTGCCCACTGCACACCCCAGTGGTTGCATGAGTCACGAATGGTTCAAATTACCTGGTGAGTCACACACTTCCAATCGCCCTGCAGTTGGTGGGCTGGGAAAGGAGAGCAGAACAGTGGGGCTCACACTGAGGGAGCGATAGCACACAGGCTGCCTCTCCCTGTTGTCTCCCCCTCCCACCCTGCACTTCACAATTCCCTGCTGGGGTCTCAGGGGCTCACCCCAATGATGACAAAACAGCAAAATGGCCTGTAACTCGTGAGAAGGAGCAAGAGCCACGTTCACATGGAGGGATGCTCATTTAGGGAAAAAGCCTGAGCCAGTTTCAGCAGCAAAGAAATATGTTAGTGGAGCAGTAACTTAATCTTAGAGGGTTGTAAGGTTGGAAAACAACCCTTTTGACCACATGAAGTCACGTTATCCTATATAGCTCTGACTGCAGAATTCTGGCAAACACATCCGCTAGCCCTTACGAGAGGTGGGATTCCAAGGAACCGGGACTGTGGTTTCAATGAACATAGCAGAACCCATGTTCGTAGGTGTGAAATTGACAATCAAAATCTGAATACCTGGGGTATAGTCCTCTTAGGAGGTTAGGCATACGCTTATAAGATCTTGGAGGTTTGACTTTAAAATCACCCCCTGATTTCAGTGCGGGGTGGGGGTGGGGGCGGCGGCAGAAGGGTGAGCACAATGTTCTGAGTGATGGTAGCGTCACGGGAGTAAAGACATAGCCGCTGTGTGGACAGGGACAGAGGCAGCATTCATCGTCATGAGGAGTGGGTGCTGGTGTGATTTTGAAGGAACCAGCCTCATTACACTGCACTCTCAGATGTTTGACTTAGCTATGCTCTCCACACTCCACTGCTGACAAACCCGCCACAGGAAGCTTCTCCCCTCACAGAGCCACCCACACACTTTTCACGGGGTCCCTGTGGCAGGGCGGATTTCCCAGAGTTGGCTGCAGCAATATTTCCCATCGCAAATGCTCTCCTGCCCTGGGACCTTGCCATCCTCCAGCGGGAGGCAGCATCCCATTCTCCTCCCCGTGAATCTGGGCTGGCTTTGGTGACTTGCTCAATCAGAGTTGCGCGGTCCTGGGCAGCCTCAGAGTTCCCATGTGGGTCTCTGGGAAAACTCACTCTTGAGTTGCTGTCTCTCAGAGCCCAGCTGCCATATTATGAGAAAACCAAGCCCTATGGCCAGGTGTGGGTGCTCAGGTCGCCTGCCCCAGCTGAGGTCCCAGCCCACAGCCAGCATCAGCTGCCAGTCACACGTGTGCCATTGTGGACGTCCAGTCCACTTGAACCTTCAGATGACAACAGCCCCAGCTGACCCATGAGAAAAATCCAAGAGAGAACTGACAGGCTGAGCCCAGGCAATCCCAGAACTTTGAGGAATTAATAAATGATTATCTCAAGGAACTAAATTTTGTGGAGATTTGTCACACAGCAATATATAACCAGAATGATATCTGAGATTTAAAACAATTAAACATTTTTTTTCCTTTTTTTTTTTGTTTGTTTACCGAGCAAATTCTATGCCAAATGCCGTCCGGGTCTCTGTTCCTCCCCGCTGCTCGATGTGGCTGACAGCCTCCACCACGTCTCTGACGGACCTGTAGTCATTGAGGTGGAACTCATGCACGGCGTCTTCTCCGTACTGAACAACGCCCACCTGCAAGGCAGAGGAGAGGGCGTTGGGACCCCTGGGACCCCTTAGACCGCGGGTGGTGAGGCTCTGGAGGCATCTGTATGCCTGGGGCTCCTCAGGACCGAGGAGGCTGGGGGCCTCCCCAAACCAAGGAGAAGCGGTTCTGAAGGTTCTGAGAACGAACGGAAGGCTTGGCGGGACAGTGAGAGGCGCCTATCGTGGGAGGAGACTGCGGTTTAAAGAAAAGCTCAAAAGTTAAGTCTCGCTTAAAAAGACAAAAGTTGAGAACAGAATGGAAATCTAAAATATTAGGAGTAGCATGGGTGGAGGCCGTCACATTGTCACCACCCAACTCTAGAACTAAGAAGAAGAAAGGTTCTATCCCCAAGGCTGATAAAATATTGACAACATTAATAACTTCAAAATAAACCGGAGGACCTGTAGTAGCGTTAGAACGACAAAACGTTACTGTTGGGCGGGCCTAGAGTTTGTTTGGTACAAGTGCATTTCTTTTTTCTTTTTAAGAATTAAAAAAAAATATATATCTTATTGATTTTTTACAGAGAGGAAGGGAGAGAGATAGAGAGCTAGAAACATCGATGAGAGAGAAACATCGACCAGCTGCCTCTTGCAAACCCCTGACTGGGGATGTGCCCGCAACCCAGGTACATGTCCTTGACCGGAATCGAACCTGGGACCTTTCAGTCCTCAGACCTACACTCTATCACTGAGCCAAACCGGTTTCGGCAGTACAAGTGCATTTCTAATGCTGGATTCACCCACGACACCCTAAGGATCTTCCAGCCCAAGCCGAAAGTGGTTAGAGCCTCAGCCCACATACCAAAGGGTCCAGGGGTTCTATTCCTGGGCAAGGGCATGAACCTGGGTTGCAGGTTTGATCCTCAGCCCTGGGTCAAGCATGTGCGGGAGGCAACCAATTGATGTGTCTCTCTCAGGTTGATTTTTTTTTCTCTTGCTTTGCTCCCTCTTTCCCTTCCATTCTCTCTCTAAAAAGAAATGAATGGAATGTGAGGATTAACAAAAAAAAAAAAAAAAAAAAAAAAAAAGAAAGAAAGAAAGAAGAAAAGATTGTCTAGTGCTGGGTAACTCATTACTTCCTAAGAAAGCCCACTCCCTCAACAGCTCTAATCATTACAAAATAACTCCTTAGATGGGTTTGAATGCTGCCACCTGGGACCTTCTATCCGTTCGTCTTCGTCTGGCCTGCCAAAACCCCGTGGAACCAATCCACCCCCCGTAGCCGGCAGTGCTTCAATGCGTGCCGGCAGCGGTGGCCTCCTTCCTAGCCTTCTCTCTGAGATCCAGGTGCCTGGCTCTCCCCTGTGCCTCACGCAGCAGGGCTCTGGTGCTGCTCCACTTTCCTGCCTTCCTCCTCACTCAGTAGCTGGTCAAACTCTTTCCTATCGGGTGGTGACGTCCCAGTGTTTGACCTGGGAAGTCAGGTCTCCTCCAAACTGGATGGCCCGGCAGAGACGGGGATCCTGGGCTGCCAGGCCTGTGCTGGCCCTTTCCTACACCTTCTGAGCTCATGCAAAGATGTCCACCCCCCCCCCCCCCCCACACACACACACACACACTCCAAGGCAGCATCTGCCACGGGTTTGGGAGGCCCTGTTGGGAGGAGGAAAGAGCCTGAGTCCTCACCTGGATCTGCCCGGGGCCGATGTAAAACTTCTTCAGGATGTTGATGAGGAAGTGCTGGACCTCCACCCAGGGGTAGATGCTGTTGGAGCCGTCCAGGACGATGACGATGTCCATGTAGGTCTGGCACCCTGGGAAACCGGGGACAGTCTCAACTACGCGGGGAGCCAGTGTCTGCAGGTTTCTGGTTCTCCAGAGGCTTGTCCAAAGGACAATTACGTGTAATCCCCTGGGCAGGGGAGCTGTCCTGGGCAGGGCATGGTGAAGGGCCAGCCCAGGAACCCTCAGAGCAGGCTGTTTGAACAAAGCGTACGTACACACCTGGCTGCCCTGCTCCTTGGGAACTCTGCTCACTGGGGGTGACCACCGTCAGCGAGTCAGTGTTTGCGGAAGCCAACACTGTCCAAAGCAGGACCTGGGTATCATTTGTTTTGCCATAACACGCAGGCTGGTGGTTACCACTTTCAGCCCCAGTGAATGGGTTTCACTGTTTTGGAGGGTGGCATGGGGTAATGGTTAGGAGTGTGGAATCTGTTTGACTCCTGGCTTTGACCTTGGGCAAGTCACTTGACATCCTGGCAACCGTTTTTTCTTCTGAAAAATAGGCATAGTGATAGCAGAGAACTGCCAGGAGGAATCAACGCGATGATGGTTCTAAGGGCTGAGCACGATAAGTGCCTCAGAAATCTTAGCTGATATTATTATTATTATTATTTTTAAAAAATATATTTTATTGATTTTTCACAGAGAGGAAGAGAGAGGGATAGAGAGTTAGAAACATCGATGAGAGAGTTAGAAACATCGATCAGCTGCCTCTTGCACACCCCCTACTGGGATGTGCCCTCAACCAAGGTACATGCCCTTAACCAGAATCGAACCCGGGACCTTTCAGTCCCCAGGCCGACGCTCTATCCACTGAGCCAAACCGGTCCTGGCTGATACTATTTTTCTTTAAAAGCAAACCACTTTTGGCCCTAGCCAGTTTGGCTCAGTGGATAGAGCGTCGGCTTGTCGATTGAAGGGTCCCAGGTTCTATTCAAGTCAAGGGCTTATACTTAAGTTGCAAGATTCTTTCCGGCCCGGGCCCTGGTCAGGGTGTGTGCAGGAGGCAACCAATCAATGTGTTTCTCTCACATCGATGTTTCTCTCTGTCTTTCCCTCTCTCTAAAAACAAACAAACAAACAAACAAACAAACAAACAAACAAAAAACCAGTGGAAAAGTATGCTCGGGTGAGGATTAAAAAAAAAAAAAAAGAAAGAAAAGAAAAAGCAAACTACTTTGTTAATGTGGCAATAATATCATGGATCAAGCTCTCATGCCTGTATCTTCGCTCTGAGCATAAAGGTTTCTTCATATTTTTGTAATATTAATGCCAAATTAAAATGAGTGATAGAAACCAACAAAAATAACCTAATGAAACGTTGGTTATATAAATAAATGTTAAAAAACCTCTTTTAAAATCTAAGCAATTTATTTGCTTGCAAATGGTTACTTTGAAATAAGACATAATCTGATACAACATGTAATGTACTATATATGTTATATCGTATTGAAACATTGGGCATCTGCTTATTATTATTGGAGACTTTTCACACTGTTATAAACTCTCCTCTACAGCAATGTGTGTGGCAGGAGCCTTGGGTGAAACAGCACCCTGGGGGTGAGGGAGGGTGGCAGTGTTCCCTGTGCATATCTCGCCCTCTCCAGAGCCCCCCTGGATGCTGCTTCCTCATCCCTCCCACAAGCACCATCTTCCCACCCCTGACCGGGCCCCGTTGTTGGAGGGAGGCTGCAGTGGCCAGAGGCACTAATGCCCTCACCCGCGGTAAAAAGCAGCTGTTTGGGCGATGCTATTGAGCCCAGAGGAAACAGTGAGGCTTGGAGCCAAGCAGTCTGGGCTCGCAGGAGGCAAAGTCTGAGCTTCATTTCCCAGATTTTCGGGTACGGAGTGAGTGTGAGGTTCAGTGTTCCATGAGGCTCTGGGAAAACTGGGCAGAGCTTCCAGAGACACTGGCTCTACGGGACTATTACCGGGGATATTTCTATTCTCCTTGGTCTTCTACCTACAGGGCAACCGAATGGCATAAACACCAAAGGGCACCATTCACACTGTAGTCTGAGTGAATGTGTGCCCAAAACTGTGCGGTGCGTAGCTTGCCTGCTGTATACAGTGGTCCGGCAACTTCTTCCTCTCTCAGGCTGGGTTTGCAGGGAGCCTCCCTGGCCACCAGGATTGCCTCCATCACCTTAGACATCTGCCCTCCACCATCACTCTGTTGGGGGGGGGGGGGCAAGACTATGACCCCACAGAGGCCCAGAGAGGTCAAGTGAATTGTCCCTGGTCCCCCACAGAGCCGGAGCAGGTGGGGCTAGGGTCCGAGTGCTGCTTTGTAGCTGCAGGAGAGCGGTGGTCAGAGCCCTGTGCCTCCCAGGGGCTGCCGGCTGCTCAGCCAGAGTCTGCAGAGGTGAAGCCACTTACTTTGGAGAGCTGGGGCCACGGTCTTGGAGAACCTGAAGTTGGAGTTGACTCTCGAACACATCCCTGTGGTGTAGTAGGAGCTTCCACACTCATGAGACCAGAGGGGGCTGCAGGCCTGGAAGCAGAGCACAGACCCCAGTCACTGGGGGCCTTCAGGGTGGGTCCAGCCTAGTTCCAAGCTCCATGGCTCAAGAGGATCTCCTCTCAAGTGTTGGTATTCCCAGGCTCTAGAGCAGTGGTTCTCAACCTTCCTAATGCTGCAACCCTTTAATACAGTTCCTCATGTTGTGGTGACCCCAACCATAAAATTATTTTCGTTGCCACTTCATAACTGTAATTTGCTACTGTTATGAATCATAATGTAAATGTCTGTGTTTTCCGATGGTCTTAGGTGACCCTGCTAGTGGTTCTGAACCTGTGGGTCACGACCCCTTTCACAGGGGTCGCCTAAGACCATCGGAAAACACAGATATTTACATTACAATTCATAACAGTAGCAAATTACAGTTAGGAAGTGGCAACGAAAATAATTTTATGGTTGGTGGTCACCACAACATGAGAAACTGTATTAAAGGGTTGTGGCATCAGGAAGGTTGAGAACCACTGCTCTAGAGGGTATTCTGAGTTTACCTGAACTCTGCTGCCAGTTCCCTTGGTTTCAGGTGGGACAGAGAAACACGAATCTTAGAGTGCCCCTTCTCCTGTTTGCAAGGGTCTCCTTCCCGCCACCTAGGGTTGTTTCTCTTCTACCTGCCCACCCACCTACCACACAGGATCTGGGCAAGTCTTTTCACCCGTGGGAATGGACTCTGTCTAAACAGGTCACCTGGAGGTCCTTACTGGGCCAACTTCCAGGGCTTTGTCCTGAGAACATGCCTATGGTTAATACTAGGGGAGGAAAACAGAATGTCTCTGCTTTTTCTCTGAAATTTGCTGCTAAAAACATCGATCTCAACACCTCATTTAAAGACTGGGTGGTGAGTTCCTCTCAGGGTCAGACATTAAAGATGAAAACCCAGCTCCCAATCTCAATTTTTCTCCTGCTGCTGGGAAACCCAGGGCTAAATTTTGTGCTGCAATTTCCTTTGGTTTGGAGGAATAATTATTCTACTTCCAATCGCTTCATTTAATTAGCTTTCTATTTTTACTCAGATTTTAAAGGCTTGGTTTTATTGGTAGTCTTTGTTGAAACTGCTATAAGTTATTTTTGGAAGTAGGGGGAGAATAATGGGAGGTGAATGATGGGTGATGAATGGATGGATGGATGGGTGGATGATAGAAGATGCATGGTAGATAATGAATGATGCATGAAGAATGATGGATGAAACATTAAGAATGATGGATGGCTCAATAGATGGATGATGATGGATGTAGGAAGGGATGGATGAAAGGATGGAGGATGAGGGGGTGGATACATTTACAGATGGATGAGTGGATGAATGGATGGATGGATGGATGGATAGATAGATAAATGGTGACATTGGTTGGGGAAGGACTGATGAGTGGAAGGATGAATAGATGAACTAATAATGAGTTAACAAACGTTGCTATTTATATGCCAAGGACTTAGCCTACCCACAGAGGCCCCAGAGGGCATCAATGAGCACCTCAGGACTTTCACCAGCAGAGTCACTACGCTCTCCTCAAGTCCCTGAGCACCCCAGTCATCTTGTTGCTCTAGTGTCTGGTGCTCCAGACCCCAGACATCTTATCTGTCAACCGAAATGAACCGATGAACAAGAACTAAGAGTGACACAAGCCCTCCCATCTTACAGTGAGTGACGCATTTTACTGGGCTTTCTGGGGTAATTTTTTTCTAAAATCCTCTTTTGCAGAGTTTCCAGGAATAAGTCCCAGAGGATCCTGTGTTGAACCCCCAGCTTCACCCAAAATCATGGTGATTCATGGGAATGTGGTGGCCAGGAGCAGGCAGCTCCCCTCTCTTATGCCACCGGCGTGCAAAGCCTGTGTCTGCTCACCTGGGCAGGGTGCTGAGACCTCCACGCATGACCTGCTGCTGCCTTCCTGCCCCAGCATCCTGTTCACATCACTCACTTGCTTACTGTTGTTCCCTCGAACCAGAATGTGAACTGCAGGGGGCAGGAGCTCTGCTGACCGCTGAGTCCCAGGGCCTGCCATGGGCTCAGTGTATTGAGAGTGCTCAAAATAATTGTTAAAATGAATGGATATCCTTATCACCTCAGCCCAAATACCCGCGCCTCTTTCTTCATTGCTAAGGCCTGTATATTCTTTAAAAAAACACAGGAACCTCCCCTGGAGAGCCTTCCCTTTAGTCCTGAGCAGTCCAGGTGGCCCATCACTCAGTAGCCTTTCCCTGGTTGTAGTAAATCTGTGTTCATTCATTTTTTGCTTCCCTTCCAAGTCTCCTTAGGGTGTGTGGTGTGTCCTATTCCTTTGATCAAACCTGGAGCAGAGGTTTGGCCTCTGTCTTGGACAGAGGGCCTTTATTTATTTTTGTTCCTTTTCAGGCTTTTAGTCTCTCACCCTCAGGGCATATGGGTAAAAAGGATCAACCCTTTTTCTTGTCTGGACTGTCCCTCTTCCACCAAAATTTAGGGCACAGCAGCCAGAGTGGCCCAGGCAGGAAGCTAGCAGAGTGGTGTGTGTGGGCAGCAGCCTGGTGGATAGAGTGAGAGTGCATGTGAGGACACAGTCACCCCATGTCTCTCCTGATTCCAAGAGGAGGTTCTATGGGGCAGGAGGGTCCATTGGGGCAGGAAGGTCGGGGCTTGGAGAGAGGAAGGGGCAGGTGGCTCTTACCAAGAAGCTGTTGTCCTTGGGGTTGGTGGCTAGGCTCAGGCCGAGACGCATGTTGTCCTTCCGCTCGGACACGTTGGATAGGGTGACCCTTCCTGAGGTGGGAGGGAGAAGCTCAGCCTGCAGATCCCTCTTCCTCTCCCCCACCATCACCCAGGGTCTGCTGCGGCCTCTGACCACTGGAGATGCCTGTGGCAAGGCTGGTGCCAAGTGAGTCCTCCCCACTTTTCTCTGCACGTTGATGAAGACCATCCTGGTTTACTAAGGCCTTGCTCAGATATGGTCTAATCATTTCCTCTCAACTCCCTGTGAGATGAGGAAAATGAGTCTCAGAGAGGCCAAGGAACCTGCCTAAAGTCACACAGGAAGCACATGGCAGAACTTTCCATCTCCTAGTTTAGAGCTTTCCCTACTCCAGTGCTGGAAGCCAATTCCAGCATGTCAGCAGGGCTGAATCATCTGGGAATGGCTAAAGGCATTTCCCCAAACCTGAAAAGGATACATAAATTGATTACTTGCTGTCAGGCAGCTGGGGGCATCTCAATCTACATGTTATTGCCTCCTGTTGGCCAAACATCTGAAGGCAATTCTCCAATCTGATAATGGATTCTGTACAGAACCTTACGCTTTGATATGCATCTCTACCTTGCCTTAGGGCAAAATGTGTTAATAAAAAGCAAGGGTTCCTGAAACAAGGAGAACTTGGTTTCTTTAGCCAAGCTTGTCTGGCCCCCACAATGCCTTCCAAAATTATGTTTAATCTCTGGATTCTTATTTAATTTACGCACAATGCCTCCTTCAGGTTCCTGAACCCTTCTAGATGCTGGATCAAGACCATCGGCATTACTCCAGCCCTTGGATGGACCCCAATCTTCCCCTTGTGTCCCATATGACACATACCATGGCACCCCACCTGGCTTTCCCTGGGAAGTGTCTCCTCCATATGTTTCTTCAAGTCCCCTGCCCTGAAACTTACCCATCCCTGGCCTGCTCTCTCAGGGCCCGCTGGCCTGATTCACTGATGATAATGGATCCTTTCTCATGGGTAGCAAATAGCCAATTATCAAGAGGCTTCTAGAGGTAAAGGTCTTGCCGAGAATGTCAAAGAGCAGGATTATCAGCCAAATGGATGTAGGGAGGGGGTGGTGGAAGATTAGAATTGCTAAATAAATTATGTCAGTTAAGGTTTTACTAGACCATCCTGTCAGGCCACTGAAGGAAAGGAAGTGAGCTTGAGTTCCCCAGACACGTGTCGGGATATAAGTATACGTGTATGTGTGTGCACACATGCACACTTGTGAGTGCACACATGGGTATGGGCACATGGAGGAAGGGTTTGGGGGAAGCAAGTAGGGCATTTCATTGAGCCCCAAGCCTCCTGCTATAAGGAGGATCTTGTGTCCCCCCTGCTAAGCAGGGGGTGATTTCTAGGGGCTCCCAGCCTCAGGAGCATGGCTTGCATACCCTGGAGGTATGGAGAGCTGGCTGGCCTTCTGGGCACAGCCCGCGGGGCCTGGGTGGGCATTCACAGAGAGGAGCAGAGGCCAGGCCTGCAGCCGCTTGGCTGCGCCCGGCTGGAGTGGGCAGCTGTGTTGTTGTTGTTTCCCTTTGGGCTCCCTCAGCTGGTAGTCAGGCTCCTTTTGAAATCCAGCCCCTGTTGGCTGTGCTGTGACTGGGATTGCTTTCTGTTTTATCCATCCAAAGGCACCAGAGAGAAAATAATAGTCATAACTGTATTTAAAAAAACCCGTCTCTTAATCATTTACAAAGTGTCATCCACAAGTGCCTTTCCCAGACGCCCTCCTGGTCCTGGGAGGCCCAGAAGTTACCATTCCTGTTTTACAGATGAAAAAAAAAAAATCAAGCTGCATAAAGGGTTAGTGACTTCTACAGAGGCGATTGCTGGTGAATGATAAAGTGGGGCTTTGGACCAGAATATTCAAGGCTCCATCCTGAGCTTCCCATCTGCTGGCAGGGCTGTGCTGGCCCCTGGGTGGCCGTGAGAAACCTGGAGAGGCAGCTCCTAGCCCCAACTGGGCCACATCCACCCTCAGCTGCTTGTCGAATTCTGCCCTCCACTTACTGAAGGGGCACGTCCCTCCCCACAGCCTGCCCCCATCTTTCTCCCGTGTCTCAGGAACCGAAGTCCTCAGTGGAGCCGTGCCTGCTGAAGGCAGATGGCCATGGCAGAGAAGACCGTCGTGTTGGAGGAAGAAAGACTCAGGTTCGAGTCCTGTTTCTGCTGCTTCTGCTGCCTGTGGATTTGGGGCAGGCACTACCTCTGCTCTGTGACCAGGAGACCAGTGCCTTTCTCAGCGCATCTCCATGAGGTCCTGGGACACAGCCTCTCCTCTCACTGGGCCTGCCTTCCAGAATCCCAGCTCCTCATTAAAACCCCTAACTCTGCCCGGCCGGCATGGCTCAGCTGGCTGAGCATCAACCTAAGAATCAGGAGGTCACGGTTAGATTCCCGGTCAGGGCCCATGCCTGGGTTGCGGGCTTGATCCCCAATGTGGGGTGTGCAGAAGGCAGTGGATCTATGATTCTCCCTCCTCATTGATGTTTCTATCTCTCTCTCCATTTCCTTTCCTCTCTGAAATCAATAATAAAAATATATTTTTTTAAAAAAAACCACAAAAACCAAAAAGTCCCCCCACCTTCATCCAGGAGTTGGGAAGAAAGCACCCGCGGTGGGTGTTCACACTGAGGGTGTTCACACTGAGGTGTGAATGCCTGACAAAGCACTCAGCCTTCCCGGAGAGAGGAAGGCACATTCCTGGCTTGGCGAGGCTCAGAGCCTGGAAAGGCCAGGGAAAACCCAGAACTCAGGTTTCCCTGCCCTGCATTTTCCACTGTGGGCCACTGGCAGAGGCCGCGCACTCTCCGAGGAGGGGAAGGAACACCCTGGGATGAGGCTTCCTGGCAGCGCTGTGCTGCCCAGCTATGTCCCAGGCAGGAATGTTTTCAGGGTCCAGCGGTTTCTCCCTGCCACAGGGGCTCCTCCTCCTCGGGAAACCGGAGCAACAGCGGAAACGAAATGAGCGGTTCACGCATCTGTGTCCCCACCTGGACCAGCAGCTTCCCTCAGAGGCTGCGTGGCCCAGCCCCGACCCCGGGGCCTGCACCTTCCATCAGACCCCTTGCTCCCTCTTTGCACAGAGCCATTCTTTCCAACAGGGTGAGCTTATTCCCACCTCAGGGCCTTGCACTTGTCTTCCTCTGGCTGGGATGCTCTGGTTCCATTTCACCCCCAGACCTCTGCTCCATGCTCTCTGCTCAGAGAGGCCGTCCTGACCACCTTGCTAAGGCACAGGCCTCTTCCCCCCCCCCCCCCCACACACACACACACACTCTCCCTTGTTTTCCACACACAGCCGTTCTCTCTACCCAGGCTGACCCTCACTTACTGTCTCCTCCTCCGAGTCTTGTTCTCAGCTGTGTCCCCAGTAACTCGCACTGTGCTTAGCACACACTAGCTGCTCGTTAAAGTTCAGGGGACATACTAGACTGGAACACATCCTAGGATCACCCCCATTTTACACACAAGCAAGCGGAGGTTCAGAGAGGGGCTGTGAGCGCCCTATGAGCGCACGGTGACGACACTGCAGAGATGGGAGGACACACCCAGCGTGGCCTGTTTTGGAAGCTGAGCCCTCAGAGTGGTGATGGCCATTGGCTGGGATCCGTGAGCTGCCAGCCAGCCCCATCCCCCAGTCTGTTTCCTCCCGAAGCCTGGGCCTCGGCTGTCCTGTACCGGGGTTTGAACTTCCCACCCGTGGAGCTGACGCAGATATGAGCAGCAGGGGTGCCAGGCACCGCGGGCCGCACTGAGATCCAGTTCTTGGGGCTTTCTCTTTGATGCGGGCCGTTTCATCCATCTGCTTACGTCTTGGAGCTCCGCCATCTGCCCCACCTCCCTGAAAAGCCCACCCCACCACTCTAGGGTGCGGGCTCCCCTTCTTGAGAGGGGGAGGCCCTGGGAAGCCAGTCCTCTAGGCAGCAGTGTTTCCCAAAGTGTGGTAGGCGTACCCTCAGGGGTACAGGAAGAGTTTGGTGGGGGTACGCGTTGCACCGGGGTTTGGTGGGGATATGCACTGCACCGTGCTTAGCTGCGCCTAATCCTACGTTCTCATGAGTACGAGGGGTACTCAGCGTTATGGAAATTATAGAAGGGGAACGCATATGTCAAAAGTTTGGGAAACACTGCCTAGGGCAATGGTCGGCAAACTCATTAGACAACAGAGCCAAATATCCACAGTACAACGATTGACATTTCTTTTGAGAGCCAACTTTTTTAAACTTAAACTTCTTCTAACGCCACTTCTTCAAAACAGACTCACCCAGGCCGTGGCATTCTGTGGAAGAGCCACACTCAAGGGGGCCAAAGAGCCCCATTGGCTCTCGAGCTGCAGTCTGCCGACCACGGCTCTAGGGCAAAGCCTGGAACCAGGGCTTCTCAGCCCAAATGGAACTTCCCTAAGCAAGTGGTGGCCTGGCCACTGTCTGACCTTTAGGACAGAGTGGAAGTGGTTTAGAGGACTGGTGTGTGTACTTTAGGGAATGCGCCCCCGCCCCGCCTCCCCCCCCCCCCCCCCCCCCCGATTTTACAAGGGCTGGGAAGGCCTGGAGGCGGCTCTATGGCTGAAAGCTCTTCAGGGGAACAAAGCCTGCATTTCAGAAGCGCGGCAGTGACTCTGCCTGGATTGAAACCCAAGCCTTGCTGCTTGTTAGCTGGGGGACCCCAGGCAGGTCCCCTCACCTCCACATGCGGTCATTTCCTCCTTTGTTTAATAGTTGGATTTTACAGGGGATTAAATGAGTCAACACGTCGAAAAGTGCTGAAACCAGTGCCCGACGAGGCGCGAACATCCTCTAAGATGTAGGAGTGGGAGCTGAGGCTGTTGGCACTCCCAAATCAGAGAGGAGGCAGCGGGCGTTTTCCTCCTGCTGGGAAGGGGCAGGGGGTGAGCCAGAAGGAGCAATGCCCTGGGACACCGGAGGCCTGGGCTTCATTCCCCGCCTCACGTGACTGTGGGAAAGTTGCTTCCTCTCTCTGGCCTCAGCGTCCTCATCTATAAAATGGGCGCAGGGACAGCAGCTGGGAGGAGCCAGTGCGATCCTGTGTGTACGCCTGTCCCGCCCCACACAACGGCTGGCCTCGTTGTGGCCAGACCGGAGCCCCTCGTTACCCAGGTTGAGCTTCGTGCAGTTTCCGTGGGTCACTGGGCACTTGTACACGTCTCCCGTCTTCTGCTGGCCGTTGGTTTCCAGCGGGGCCCCCACGACGAGCCTGGGGAGGAAGAGAAGACGCGTGAGGATGCTGGGGGCGGAGCTACTTCCGGGAAAAGGCTGGGACCTGGGGGCAATGAGGAGGAGAAGGCGAGGTGTGGGTGGGGGGAACGTCTCTCTCGGGGAGGGATGCTGGGCTTTCAGTGGGAAGTCTCGGGGCCTGGGGCCCACTCCAGGCCCTGGCCAGGATGTGGAGATACGGAGGCGAAGACCACATGGGAGCAGCAACACATGGGAGAGAGGCAGTCCCTGGGAGAAGGGCAGGGCGGACATCATGGAGGAGGTGATGCTTGAGTTGGGCCTTAACCATTGAAGATGAGTTTTTCAAATGGTAGGAGAGTGGCCATGGTGGTCCTTCAGGCAGAGGAATGATTTATTTTATTTTATTTTATATTTACACAGTAAAAGTAACAAGCAAACTATTGAGACAAGAGGGCTCTAGTGCAAGGCAGTGTGGCCTGTGGGGGTTGGGGGCAGCTGTGGGGGCGGAGGTGGCCAGACCCCATGCCTGGGCACACGGGGGCTCTGCCGGGCAGGGGCCCAGAGGAATGATTCTGGAGTCATAGAACCTTCGCCACCTGTCACTACCTGCATGGCCTCCGTCCTCACCTGACCTGACAGACAGCCTTTCAGCCAGGGCCTCAGAGGCGGGCATGCTGCTCAAGGTCATGACTGTCCCCTGAGCCACGAAGTCTTTGCTCAAGGTGGGCCAGGGGGCCAGCAGGGCTCAGCAGTGACCAGGGACAGCCAACCATCCTGGGCTTTAGCCTTGAGCCTGTGCTGTGGTGAGCTCATTTGGAAACGGGGTCTTTGCAGTTGTAATGAAGGATCTCAAGATGAGGTCAGCCTGGGTTACCCACGTGGGCCTGCAGGGAACCGCGTTGGAGGTTTACTATGGCTCCTGCAGGGAAGGCGTCTGGGATACGGTGAAGGCTCTGTGTTAAACCTTCTGTGACTGTCTAACTCTGTGGCCTCAGGCTCGGCTGGCTACCCAGAACGCCGCCCCGAGATCAATGCCAGACCCCTGGACGGAGGTTAATGAATGCACAGAGTGTTGATGCCTGCCTGACATTGTCTGTTAACTTAAAGAAACGCAGTGTTCTTCCTGGTGGTCTATGTGCCTGCCCCCATATGCTTTTACTACTAACACCCTATAAAAAGAGACCCTGTCCGGGGCGGGGGTGGGTGTTCCCTGGCCGGCCACCCCTTTGCCCGTGTAGGTAAGCTTCTCCTAGTAAAGCTCTTACACATTTGAATAAGGCTGCGTCAGTTTTTCGGAACTGATGTTGAATTTAGACCCCAAATCCAGCAAGTGTCCTTATAAGAGACACGCGAAGAAGACTGAGGAGAGAGAGCCCTGTGAGGACGGGAGCAGAGCTAAGAGGGGTGCTGCCACAAGCCAATGAATGCCTGGGGCCCCTGGAAGCTGG
Source organism: Pipistrellus hanaki (assembly GCF_964339955.1). Classification (NCBI taxonomy): domain Eukaryota; kingdom Metazoa; phylum Chordata; class Mammalia; order Chiroptera; family Vespertilionidae; genus Pipistrellus; species Pipistrellus hanaki. Next base: position 40,410,486 of record NC_140503.1, on the reverse strand, counting down.
AAGAGGCAAAGAAGGGTTCTCTTCCAGAACCTTCCGCGGAAGCACAGCCCTGCTGATCCCTTGCTTCAGATTCACGGCCTCCGGAACTGCGAGAGAATGCAGCTCTGTCTCTGTAAGCCATCTGCTTGGTGCCAGTCTGTCCTGCACCCATCGGAAGTAAATACACCTTGCTTACTTGCTTCTGGAAAATAACGGGTGGCACCCCTTCCTGGCTGGCCCAAAACTGGAAGTGCCACCTCCCTTGAGGCCAGGGAGAATCCCACCTTCCCCCATGGCACCCCAAAGTCCCCTCTCTGCCTCACCCCCAGCTGGAAACCCAGGGCTGATATAAAGCGAAACCCTGAGGGCGGGCGGGGTTTCCCTCAGGGACCATGCCGCTCTGCCAGCGCGCCTGCCTCTGGCACATCTGGAACCCTCTAGGCCAGGGGTCCTCAAACTTTTTAAAGTGGGGGTCAGATCACGGTCCCTCAGAGAGCTGGAGGGCCGGACTATATGAACTACTAATTCCTACTGTAACACCTTGGCTGCGCTCACTGCCCAAAAAACCTGGCGGGCAGGATCAGACTCCCCTGGGGGCTGCATGTGGCCCGCGGGCCGTAGTTTGAAGACCCCTGCCTAGGCACTGGGTGCCTGTCCAGCTCTCGGCCAGCAGCGGCCTCCTCTGCTCAGGCCCTTGTGATAACAGCCACCCAAGAAAGGAACCCTCCCAGGAGGCTGTGTGGCGGGGCAGGGGGTGCACAGCTCTCGTGGCCCGAGAGGCCTCCCAGGCCCTGTGGATGGAGCACAGCGGACCATGAGCTTTGGGCACAGATATGGGGGAGACGCTGGAAGCAAGATGGCCTTTCTGGAGCCCTGCCCTCCCGGCAGCTTCCCCCCCCCCCCCCCCTCACCGGCAACTCGGTCCAAAGAAGCAGCAGTCGGTCATTTTCTGACTTAAGAGAGTTGAGGGAGGACAGGCCTGGAGGTTCAGGCTCTACAGGGCTTTGGTGTCTTCTGGTGTCACACTCCCCCCCACCTCCGCCTCCCCGCCACCCCCCTCTCGGCGCTGTCAGGAAAGAAAGTGAGGTCTGAAGTGGGAGTTAATAGAGCTCTGTTTGAAATTAAGAGTCTATGAAATAAGAGCTGAGGTTTCTCCCCTGGGGACCAGATAATGACGGATTCTAAATATATCACTTATTAAGCATGCCCATTTTGGACTGGCAGGAATTAATTGGGCTCATAAAATCTGTTTGTCTAGACAATGTAATTTTTGGCACAGAGAGAGAGAGAGAGAGAGAGAGAGAGAGAGAGAGAGAGAGAGGTGTCAGTGTGCGCGGCTGAGGCGCCAAGCTTGCCTTGCTGGCTGCTCTGGGGTTCAAGGTCAACGGGACAGTTCTGGAGTCTCCCAGAGGAACGTGCCCTCCGGCACACCCTGCCCTAGGGGAGTGCTGTCTGCCAGGAGCGCCTTCGAGGAACAGCTTGCAGGGTGTCTGGAAGGGGAAGGGCCGGGGGGGGGGGGGGGGGGGGAGCGGCTAGGGAATCTGGCACAGCCGGTTCTGGATGAGAAAACCGTGGCTGTCTCCTAGAAGAGCCACCTCGTGTCTTAGAAAACACCCCGAGGCCGGGCCAGGCAGACTCCCCACATTCCTACCCATTTTACAGACTGGGACTCTGAGGCCCCCTGGCCTGCTCGGAGGGACCCCAACACAGGGTGAGGTGGGCTGAGAATCCCGGGGCTGGGTCTTCATCCTGATTGGGCCACCTGCTTGCCCTGTGGCCTTGCATTGACTTTTCCAGGCCTTGGTGTTCTTGGCTGCGAAATGGGGCTAGAAATTCCTGCACCCCCTACCCCTTAGGGGCACCGGGGAAAGTCACCGATGTCAAGGGACACCCAGACACAGAAGGGGCTGGATCAAGGTGTGAGCTATGCACAAAGACTGCCGGCTTCCCGGGAGCCGTGTGTCCTGGTGATGGCCAACCTGCGACATTCAGGCAGCAAATCTGCCAAGTCTCAGTGACCCCGAATTTGCTACAAGACCAAGAACAAGAGCCAGCCCTCACACCCATCTCCATCCTCCCGGAGCTGGTCTCTCCGGGTGCCCGTGGCACTACAGGAGGTGGCAGAGCAGGGCGTGTCATCCCCTTGTTACAGATGCAGACGCCGAGGCCCCACAGTTTGTGGCAGAGAGCTCTCCTGAGACAGCTTTCCCGGTGTCGCCCCAAATATCCCTTCGCCGTGAAGGAAGGGCCTGGGTCAGCCCTCCTTGCCACTCGTGAGTGTCGGCATTACGTGTGCCTGTCGGGCTTGAGGTTTTGAGGATATGATTCAGTCTCGCTGCGAGGGGAGAACTGCCTGAGCACAGGGAAAATGTTGGCGTCATCACCGAGACCCGCCAAATTGCTCCCGGGGTCTGGCAGCCCCTGCCGCCTCCCGCGGCCGCAGCCTTATATAGCCATCTGCAGCCTCAGGGCCCGCGGTGCCTCACCGAGACTGGACACCCTACACCCGCTGGCGTGGGCACCGGCACGGCATGGCAAACCCCAAAGGTCGTGGTGAGCACTGGGCCCTTTCCATGGGCCGTGGGCCGTGACTCACTGGCTGTGGGCTCCCGGCATTCCTCCCGTGGGGCGCGGGGACCAGGGCTGCTGCGGAGCGCAGGATTGGTGGCAGGCTCCAGCCACAGCCCTGTAAGCCCCCTCCTTGGTGGCTGCCCTCTACGCAAGGCCTGGCCAAGGGAGGAGGCAGGACAGGGTCCCACTGGGCCCTGGGTTCCTTGGCTCCCAGCAGGACACAGGCGAAGAGAAGGGGTCTCTGGCTTCCCACCTCATACCCTCTCCAAGGCCCCGTGGACACTCCTCCTGACTTCTGCTTCTCCTGGGCTCCGTCCTTCAAGGCAATCTTAGTCTCTCAACCTTTTAGGATGCCCACTCCCGTAAGAAGAAAAGGTAACACGTGCCCCCAGTGTGTGTACAGTTTTATGTTAATTAAACCAGTGTATTTTAAACAACTATCCATCTGTATATTAAATATCCATCATCCTGTTTTGTTTTTTTCTTCAAATAAAACATAAACCTAAATAGAGCTTGAATCATTTTGTTTCTATACCCCCGTATCATGTCCTGCACATCCTCTGTGGTATGCACACCCTACCCTGGAGATCAGTCCTTTAAAGGTCTAGCAAAAATTCCCACCTGCTCCAGGAAGCCCTCCATGATTACCCCAATGTTTTCCACATAAACCAGCATCTAATCCCTGCTGCCTGTTGTGGCCAGTGCTTTAGTGTCATCTTTCCTTAAGGGCCAAAATGTTCTTGTGTGCCCTGCTGCACAGCATAGGGTGACCTACAAGGCTCTCAGAAAGAGGTACCCACTGGCTACTGTGACCCTCTGTCTCACTGTCAGCAGCAGCAGCTTCAGAGCTTTTGGCTGTGCCTCAGGACTAAGAGGAGCCTCCAGATTCAGATCCTGGAAAAAGGGTTGCTGAGAAATGGTGTATTTTTCACACAGAGTTTCAGTGGAGTGACCCAACTTCTGTTTAAAGTAAACGTTGCTTGATTCCCTGGTTTCCACTTCCCTCTTCTCAAAAGTCCTCATTTGTGTATGGGATTCAGGGAGCCGGGCCCCATTCCCAGTTCTGGAGATGAAGCACATACCTCAGGCGAGGCCAGCGTATGTCCTGGCTGTAGTTACTGAGACAGGTGAGCAAATGATGTAAGTCACCCCAATCAGAGTGTATCTCAGGGCTTCTGTTTGGGACTCTGGGACCAAAGTAGTTTCTTTCCTCTGGCATGTATAATAGATGCAAGCCCTGGGACTGCTGCATTGTGTAAGCAGTCACTGCAAGCCTTGTGACAATGAGAGGTGTGAGCTGATGCGTGTGTGTGTGTGTGTGTGTGTGTGTGTGTGTGTGTGTGTCTGAGAGAAGCATCTAGAGGAGGAGTTGAAGTCCTGATGATGCTATGAACCCCTGGATCAAACTGTACCTGAAGCTTGTGCTCTTCTGATATATAAGCAATAACTACTTTTTATTGTATAAGCCCAACTGAGTTGAGTTTTCAGGTATTTATAACTGAAAACACACTAACTAGAATGTGCAAGGCCAAAAAAAAAGCACAGAGTTAAAATTACTCCTAGAAATCCATAAATTACCACGCTATAAGAGGAACATGGCATCCAAGTCCAATGAGGAAGGAGCAGAGTCCTATCCCCCAGCTCATGCTCCACCTGGGGCACATATTTGCTGCAGGAGCAATGGGTGGACTCTTAGACTATTTTTCTCTGGTTAACCGAATGTGGAAGACTGTCCCCTGGCCCAGCCTTAGGGAAACAGAAATCCTTTTGTTCTATGGGCATTTACACACCATTTGAATAGGGAGCCCAACCCTCAGAAGTTTCTGGTTACCCGGTAACTAGCCTGGCAGACCTCAGAGCTGGGGAATGTGGTGATTCCTTGGGCTAACGTACCAGGGAGGCTGGGAGCAGGGAAGTGCTGTGTCTGAGGTCTTAGAGCAGCCGGGGCAGAGCTGAACTGATGCCCAGCGGCCTGACCCCAGGGCAGTGCTCCCGCAGGCCACAGAGCGGGGAAAGCCTGAAGGCAGGGGCTGGGGCTCTAGGCCCAGCTTGGCCCTTCACTGGCTGTGTCTGGGGAGGCAGGTGTGAACAGCTTAGTTTCCCAGCAGATGGGGTAAGCAGACACCATGGGCAGAATAAGGCTATCAGATGCTTGGGGAAGGAAGGAGAAAACCTCCAGCTGATGGGCCTGCCTCTGGAGGAGATCTCAAGCCCAGAGGCCAGCAGGGACCACTGAGGAAAGGCAAGGTGTGTGCTTCATCCCCACCCTGGCCAGCCTTTTTGCTCTTCGTTGCAAGACCTGGACCTCACATCTCAGGAAATCCTTTTGAATCTTTTCATTTCAATGATTAACTTTTGATGCAATTAAATTATATTTGATTTTGATCACCTTTGAGGTGATCAGTTTTGAGGCTGGAAGGTCACTTAGTATCTGAGGCTCAGACAGTAGATGTGACAAGCCTGTGAAGAGATACTGGTCAGTTTCAGAGCTAGACTATTGTATTACAAAAGCCCAGGGTGTTCAGATAGCCGTGCTCTGGAGATGCAGTGCCCAGCGTGGGGACACGGTGCCTTCCCTGGGGCCAGATCCTCCTCTCTCACCTCCTTCCCTTCCCCACCTGTTCCTCTCTCCCAGCACCCTTTCTCCATGCAAACCCACCGAGGCCCTTTGTTCCATTTCTCTCCTGAAACAGATAGGGGCACTAAGGAGGGGGCTCCACTTGAGGAGCAGAGAACTCAAGGGAACAAAAGAGACTATTTCCTTAGCAAGGCCTTTTTCTCCCTCTCTCCATGGAAAATGTAATCTCCTCCAGCCAGGGTGAGTATGGTGGCTAATGTGTGCAAGATGGCGCTGGGAAGTGCTGAGCAGTGCAAACTCCTACTGGGTGTGGGGGCCCTGGGGCTGCCCTGGCTGGGCAGGTGTGGGGGGAGCGCTCACCTGGGACCTGCCTGAGAGGAGATGAAGGTACCTGTTTATCTTGCTGGGCTGGTAGGAGGAGCTTGTGGTTCATGGTGGCTCAGATGTCTGGGAGGGCCTGGGCTCTGGGAAGGGCAGGAAAATGAGGCCCCTCTGTTTGCCAGCACACCCTTTACAGAGAGCACCCTCATCAGCAATGGGGATCCTTTGAGTGTATTTTAAACAAACACAAATACTGTGATGCTTAATTTTATGTGTCAACTTGACTGGGCTATGGGGTGCCCAGCTATTTATTTAAAAACTAGAGGCTTGGTGCAGGAATTTGTGCACGGGTGGGGTCCCTTGGCCTGGCCAGCGATCAGGCTGATTGGGGCTGTGGGAGGTTGGCTGGCCTGGAAGAGGGGCTGTGGGAGGTTGGCTGTGGGAGTGCACTGACCATGAGGAGGAAGCTCCTGTATTGAGCGTCTGCTCCCTGGTGGTCAGTGTGTGTCATAGTGACTGGTTGACCAGTTGTTCGGTCACTTAGGCTTTCACATATATAGATTATTCTAGATGTGTTCATGACGGTGTTTTGGATGAGATGAGCATTTTAATTGGAAGACTGAGTACAGCAGATTGGCTTCTCCACCATGAAGGGCCTCATCCAATCAGTTGAAGGCCTGAATAGAACCAAAAAAACAAAAACAAACAAAAAAAAACCCACAAAAAACTGACCCTTTTCCAAACAAGAGAGAATCCTTCTTGACTGACTGCCTTCGAACTGGGACACTGACTTGCTCTAACCGTTGGACTCAGATAGAAACATCAGCTGTTCCTAGATCTCGAGTCTGCTGGCCTTCAGACCACACTGCACCATCGGCTCTCCTGTCTCTAGCTTTCTGACTCACTCTGCAGAACTTGGGACTTGTCTGCCTCCATGATCACGTGAGTCAACTCCTGATAATACGTCTCTGCATACAGATGGTTTCTACCTTATGGTGGTTTGACTTACGATGTTTTGGACTTTACGATGGTGTGAAAACGATATGCATTCAGTAAGAAACATTCTTTGGATTTTGACCTTTCCTGGTCTAGCACTCTGCGGCATGATAGACACGCTCTGGTGATGCTGAACAGTGGCTGTGAGTCCAGCTCCCAGTCAGCTCCGTGATCACGAGCTTGAACAAGCGACACTAGACAGTATATTCCTTGTGTCAGATGGTTTTGCCCCAGTGTAGGCTGATGTAAGTGTTCGGGGCATGTTTTAGGTGGGCTAGGCTAGGCTACAATGTTTGGTAGTTTAGGTGGATTAGATACATTTTAATTATTGATTTATGATATAGAATTTTTAATTTATGATGTGTTTATCGAGACGTAACCCCTATCATATGTTGAGGAGAATCTGCATATGTACATCCTATTGCTTCTGTTTCTCTGGAGAACTTTGACTAATACACTGACACAGTGCTTGTCATGTTCTGTGGGCTTTACACACACTGTTGCGTGTTGCTGATCGTCCACACCCTTACTGATCATTGAACCATAAGAATTCATTGAGCTCCTATGAGTGCACGAAGCACTGGGGGCAGATGATGATGTCATGTTGGCCCTGTTTCAGGGGGCCTCCAGCCTAGCAGAGGAAACAGGCAGGCCAACAGGCCATTACAGCACAGCAGTGGTTCTCACCGTGGTTCCCAGCCCTGCCCCAGTGAGCTGGTTAGAAATGAGAGGTCTCGGGCCCTACCAGGGAGCTGAAGGTGGGGTCCAGCATGTGGGTTTTAACAAGCCCCCGGGAGATGCTAATGCACACTCCAGTTTGAGAAGCACCAGAACAGTGTGAGAAATGCTTTTGTGGGAAAGCAGAGTCATGGCGACCTGCAGCCCTGCCGGGCTCAAAGCCCCACATCCCCCTCTTCGCCAGGACTGAGAGGCTCTCTATTACCTCCTTGCTGCTCACCTGTCTGCCTCCACTTTTACCAAGGCTGCCATGAATGCTGCACAGCCAGGTCATCATTTAGGGCTCAGCTTCCATGTCACCTCCCCAAGAGGCCTTTCCCGACCACCTGTCGCTCCCCATCTCGCCACCCTGTCTTACCCTCCTCACAGCACTGTGTACTCTGATGCCATCTTTATTCACCTCTGGTCCTTACCTCCCAGGAGAATGCGAGCTGCAAGGAAGCTAGGACCTCATTGGTTAGATTTGCAGCTCTAGACACCCCAGCAACCAGAACAGTGCCTGGCACAGAGTAGATCCCTGAAATACAGCTGTGGAATGAATTAGCTAGTCACCTGGCTTCCTGGGACGACTGAAACCCAACAGCCTGCAATGTGGGATCGCTGACCGCAGGCCCTCCACCGTCTTCCAACACCTGCTAACCCCTCCGGGGACCAGGCTGCTAACTGCCCTGGGCCTCAGTGTTCTCACCTACCAAATGGGACTACATACATCTGGGCTGCTTACCGCCTAGGTTTTGAGGGTGGTTGGTCCCAGACCTTCATCAGAATCCCCTGGGAAGGTATAAATGCAGAATCCTAGGCCTCATCTCCTGAAAGCTCTAATTCAACCAGCTGGGGACACGGCCCGGGGAATCTATTTTTAGAAGTTTCCAGATGTGCAGGCAGGATTGGGAGCCCTAGTGTGACGGATTTGCTGAGGAAGCAGACGTGAGGGCCCCTGGACGTGTGAAACAGCGTGTGTTCCAGGAATTTTCACCACATCTGGGGATCATGACCACGGCAGCCTCACTAATAGTGCAGAATTGGTTTCACACAAAATTTTTTTGTTTCTTTTGGTCATAAGAAAACACATAAGAAATACCTACTTTAATGGGTACAAAAAGCATGAACTTACTTTAAAAATATTAATTTTTTTTTTTTTTTAGATTATAAAGGTAACACAGGGTCATAGTGTGGAACTGTACACAGGAAAACATGCAGGGCCTCTGCTTCCCCTTCTCAACCCAGCCCTCCAGACAACGCTGCCATTAATGACAGGCATATAGGGAACCTCCTAGGCATTTATGTATGGAATTGAAAAAATGGACTTCTTTTACATACGTGGTTCTATAGCATGCTTTTCCACTGATTTATGGTATATAATTTCCATGTTGTACATATCAATGCCACACTTACAAGTAGTCCTGATCGTCAGGGCTCCTGTCCTGTGTTCTGCTCTAACTTCCTATGGGGTGAAGAGTCCTAGAGTTAAGGGGATAGGTCCCCAGAGCTCACATCCCACCTTTCTGGGTACCCAGGATGCTGGAATCTCCCCAAACAGCTTGGGACAAGCCTGTTCTCTGCATCTGACTTTCCGGAGGTGGGTCACACCATCAATGGGACTAGCCCAGGAGTGGCTGCTTGTGGGGGTGTGGACAGAGCTTGGATGTACTGAACGGGGTGTCCACACCTGTGGGGCCCCTCAGTTACCAGGAGGGAACTGTAGGTGGAAGAAAAGACGATGAGCTGTGTCCAGAGCCTCCATCTGCTTTCTTGACCCTGGCCCCTCAGATGTCGGGGCTGGCCTAGTGTAGATGGGTAATACAACTTTGCTTCCTTTATACTGGTTGCCATTTCCGATTGATGGATATGTAAACCGTTTCATCCCTTTTCTCTATTGATAGCTGTTAAGGTGCTTTAAATACTTCCCCACTGCACCAGGCTTTTTATCAACACTAATGAATAAAATGCCTCTGTGCACGAGCAGCTGTGCGGGGCAGTGGGAGCAGTGTGTACAAGCTGGCCCTGGAGCCAGCCCCTGTCCTCATGGGCACAGAGCCTGCTGACAAGCTTCACCACAGCTGCTGATTTCATGAGCCTGGCTCTCTGCTTTGTTCCTGGAAACTTCTGGACCCACCTCAACTTACATCCAAACAGCATTCTGGCCTAAGATGCAGGAGTACTTAGAACAGCAGAGGGAAGGGTGTTCTCAATCCATTTGAAGGGAAATGAGAATCTGACCCACTGACGGTAAAGAGCAGAGTGGCCAGCTTTTGCCATTTAGCACGATGCCCCTCCCCTTCTCACACCCCAGTGCCAGCCTCACAGGGCCACTTGTGTTTTTCTCACTATACCTGGCACTCTTCTTCCTGTCTCTGTGTATGAAATTCTTTTTTTTGTCTCAAACTCTCAGCCTACCCCCTTTCACCCCCCATTTAGGGCCTCTTCCTCCAGGAAGCCTTCCTTGATCTCTTAGCTGAAAGCTCTCTTTCTCAATTCCTATGATGCTTTGTTTGACTCTTTTTTATCTCCTTTAGATAATTTGCCTCTAGGAAGCAGAAAGAGAACCTGATCCGTCTTTAAATCTCCCCCTCAATACTCGTCAAAGTACCTTGAATACAGTCAAGGCTCAAAAATTGTTGAATAAATAAATAGACGGGCAGATGGAGAGGGCTTCTCATTCTGCAAAGGCAAGCTAAGTCTTCACTTTCAGGGTGCAGCTGGGAGCAGAGCTGGGCTGAGTTCTTATGGATCCCATTTGCAGGTGGACCACCAACCTTGGGGTGCCCCTCGCCCCACTCTCTCGGAAAGTGGCTGTGGTCTGGAATTCCCTCCAGAGAGAGTCCAGTGTGCAAATTTCTCCTTCTCTTTTCAAAACGTCTGATAAACTCTTGCTTGTTTTTTTTCAAGTCATGGTCGAAGACTCCCTGTCACTCCCCGCCCCCCCCCCCCCCCCCCCCGTTTTATAACAACTCTTTCCCCTGCAAATGGAACATAAACACCATAACAGTGTGGACAGATGTTTCTCAGTGGAATGTATAGTTTCAATTTCTTGGTATGTGGACGGCTGGCAGCTCCTATGCTGAAAAGAGGCCTTGGCACTCCCTCTTCTCCAGCCTGGGCAGGCCTTTCAGGTCCATAATTAGAAAGTGATATTTTATTCTAGAGGCTCGGGGCATGAATTTGTGCATGGGCGAAGTCCCAAGGGGTGGCCTGTGGGGATCAGGTTGAAACCCACAGTCCAATGCCACCAGCAGCTCCTACCTGCCACTCCCACTCATCCCAGCCCCATTGTGTTTGCTGTGGGCTCACACCCAATCAGTCCCAATCGGGAGAGGCTTGCACCGTCAGAGCAGCACTCACCAGCTGTGTGCCCTGCATCTGGCGCCCTCCCAAAGGGAGTGGCCTGCGGGATCTGGCTGAAAGTGACTCTCTGACATCCCCTGAGGGGTCCCAGATTGCGAGAGGGCGCAGGCCAGGCTGAGGGACCCCACCAGTGCACAATTGGGCCAGGGATGGATTGAGGGAGGGCTGCAGAGTGTGTCCAGCCCATTTCGCTCAGTCCTGATCTGCCGAACCCCAGCAGCAAGCTAACCTAATGGTCAGAGCATCTGCCCCATGTCATAGTGACTGGTTGCCCAATCAACTGCCTACCCCCTAGTGGTCAGTGCATGTCATAGCAAGTGGTTCAACAGCCTTAGCATATCATTAACATATTACGCTTTGATTGGTTGAACAGTCAACTGGTCACTGGACGACCAGACACTTAGCATATTAGGCTTTTATTATATAGGATGTGCCCAGAGTGCACATCCAAAAGCTCATTGCATTGGACCCACTGCCCAGGAAGGCAACTAGACAGGAGATCAATTCTCTTTGACTGGAGAAGAAAGAAAAGCCCAGAGAATCTTGAGCCTCTGGGTAGAAGCTGAGGCACAATTGGAACACCCATTATTCTGACTGTGTCCAGGGCTCTAGCATGTGGACTCAGAGGAGGTAGAAAAAGAAAAGGCCATAATGTGTCCATAGGCCCAAGACACTCTTCTTCAGGCTTGGGCCTGTGGACACATTATGGTTAGCTCTGTCTACTCTCAGATGGGCTAAGTGACCTGGGTGAGTCATCTGTCCTCTCTGGGACTCAGCTTCTTCATCTGTAAAAGGAGAGGCTTGGACAAATTCAGTTCAAAGAGAGAGTTAGTGAGCACTTACTGTATGCTGGGCACTGTGGACTTACAGGTGAATGAAGCATAGTCCACACCCTTAGTCTGGTGGGGGCTGAGAGATCGACACCTGACAATTTCAGTGTGGAGGACAAGGCTAAGAGAGCAGAGTGGGGTTGGGCAGGGGGCAGGTGTGGTAGGTGCACAGAGGAATGAATGGCTCTTGCTCAGCCATCTGAAGTAGGTGACTACCGGATAGAGACTGGCAGGGTGAAAAGGTGCTACCCAGGTGAAGAGAATCTGGGACCCAGAGAGGGGAATGACAGCTAAGTTCTGATGATGCCAGCACTTATGTGTGACATTCTAAAATACCTTCTATGGTGAAGGCTAAGCCCAGAGGGACAAAGTTCCTGTCTTCATGGAATTTGTCTCAACTCCAAGCTAACATGATTTATCTGCCTTCTCAACTTCCCACCCATGCCTCACTGACATTCTAAATCCCCTCTCTTCTGCCCTCACTTGTCCAAAGAACTCCATCAAAAGTGGCCCAAACCTAGCCAGTGGCCATGGACAACAGGGGGTGGGGGCATATGTGGGGAGGGGTTTGGGATGGGAATGGAGGGATGAGGACAATTATGTGATACCATAATCAATAATAATAATAATAATAATAATAATAATAATAAAAGTGGCCCAAAGTGTAGACAATGGTTAGATGCCTACATGGGTATTGCACGCTCTCCTTCCCACTCCCACCTGCTTTCTAGGATCTCTAAATTCCTGCTATTAGTCATCCCTTTGGATTCAGGCATTGAGGGTCACTCTCAGCATAAGCATTGAAAGACATTAACCTATGAATTCATGAGAGCTCTAAATCTCTTAAAAATAGTTATTAGGTCAGTGGTTCCAGACCTGCAATCAGGAAATAGTTAACAAACACAGGGTTATGTGTTTATCTACCTTCAAAGAACTTTGTATGAACAAGCATATAAATTAATGCAGCCACGAATGAATGTTTTGGGGAGTTTATTCTGTGCCAAGGATTGTGCTAGGTATTTCTTCTGTTATGGATGCACTTACACCTCAAAACAGCCCTGGGAGACACTGAGGGAACTACAATATGGAGAAGCTGGTGACTCATCCAACTTACCCAGCTGGCTAAGGATGGCTCTTTGTCTTTCTCTTCTACCTGGTGCTCTCCCCACCACTGAGGATAGGAGAGCAGAGTACACAGAACCTAGCCCTGTGTTCCATCTGGAAGCTCTGAGTTACACTAGAGAATTTTTGGCTATAGAGAATCCTTTGAGGTTCTTTCCATCTGAATCAAAGCTCAGGTTAGTTTTCCTCCTCTCATTTCCACATCATGAGTAATAGCTCTTATTACAGCATTATTCTTATTTTGAAAAGCCACCAGGAAACAAAGAGGCTGTGGACTCACTTGAACCACTGAAGGGTGGAGTCTATCGTTACATTTTTGGAAATGTCCTCCTCCTTGGGTAACAAGCTCACTGACGCAGTGGTTGGGAAGGGGCAGAGAGGACAGTGTAGAGAGAAGCTGCTGACACAGGGCAAATTGCCCGGAGTTGGGCCAGAACACCATGCACTGTATACCACTCATCTACTCTCTGCCTGATCTTGAGTTAGCTGGGCCCCTCCAACTTCTGCAGGAAAGACAAGGATAAAAAAATCTTAATCTATCTCATATGAGGCCATTATCTCCATGCCCTTTATAACAAGAATGTTCTTCAACTTTGAAGTAGAATATACCCAATGAGAACAGAAAAAAGAATTTTAAAAAAGATGTTGTGAAGAGCCTCTGGGAAAACTTCAAGCCTATCAACATTCACATCATGGGGGATACTGGAAGGAGAAGAAAGAGAACAAAAATTGAAAACCTATTTGAAAAAAGAATGATGGAAAACTTCCCTAACCTGGTAAAGAAAATAGACATACAAGTCCAGGAGGCACAGAGAGTCCCAAACAAGATGAATCCAAAGAGACCCACAACAAGATATATCATAATTAAAATGCCAAAGGTTAAAGACAAAGAAAAAATCTTAAAAGTAGAAAGAAAAAAGTGTTACCTACCTACAAGGGAGCTCTCTAAAGACTGGCAGCAGATTTTTCCATAAACTTTGCAGGCTAGAAGGGATTGGCCCAAAATATCCAAACTGATGAAAAGCAAAGACCTATACCCAAGATTACTTTACACAGCAAAGCCATCATATAGAATTGAAGGACAGATAAAGAACTTCCAAGACCAAAAAAAAATAAAAAGATATAGGAGTTCATCACCAATAAACCACTATTATAAGAAATGTTAAAGAGTCTTCTTTAAGAAAAAGAAGAAAAAAATATGAATAATAAAATGGCCATAAATACATATCTATCAAAAATTACTTTAAATGCAAATGGATTAAATACTCCAATAAAAAATAATTGAATACTATGCAGCTATAAAAAAAGAAGGATCTCTTTCCATTTGGGATTTGGAGATTATTATACTAAGTGAAATAAGCTAGTCAGAGAAAGGCAAATATCACATGATCTCACTTATATGTGCAATCTAATGAACAAAATAAATTCATGAATAAAATAGAAGCAGAGGCATAGAAACATGGAAAGACTAATGAATCTCAGAAGGAAGTGGGGAGTGGGGCAGAAAGATTAACCAAAGAACTTATATGCATATATGCATTGCCCCTGGGCATAGACAATAGGGTGGTGAAGGCAGGAACCAGATGGAGGTGGGAAATTGAGGAAAAAAAGAGGGACATCTGTAATATTCTCAACAATAAAGATAACAAAATTTAATTTAAGAAAAACAAGACATATGGTGACTGACTGGATAATAAAACCAGACCTTTACATATGTCCACAAGAGACTCACTTCAGATTGAAAGACACAGGCAGATCGAAAGTAAAGCTATTTCGTGAAAATGGAAACAAAACAAAACAAAACACCTGGGGCAGCAATACTTATACCAGACAAAATAGACTTGAAAACAAAGGCTCTAACAAGAGACAAAGACAGACCCAGCAATCCCAATTCTGGATATTTATGTGAAGAAACCCCAAACACTAAATAAAAAAGACATATACACCCACATGTTTATGGCAGCATTATTTAAAATAGCCAAAATATGGAAGCAACTTAAATAGACGAATGAAAGAAGTGATGCATATATACAATGGAATATGATTCTGCCATAAAAATCATGAAATCTTGCCATTCACAACAACATGGATGAACAAGGAAGGTATTGTGCTGAGTGAAATAAGTCAGACATCAAAATACAAATGCCAGATGATTTTACTTATATGTGGAATCTAAAAATAAAATAAACAAGCAGAACAGAAACAGACTGGGATACAGAGAACATTTTGACAGTTGCCAGGTGGGAGGGGGATCGGAGGGATGCATGAAAAAAGTGAAAGGATTTAGAAGTAAAAATTGATAGTTACAGAATAGTCATGAGAATGTAAAGTACAACATAGGGAATATAGTCATTAATATTGTAATAAATACACACGGTAGCAAATGGATATTAGATTTATTGGAATACTTTGCAAGTTATGTAAATGTCTAATCACAGAGCTGTACACCTGAAACTAATACAATAAAAAACAAAAAAACAAAACAAAGAATGTTCAGCTTTGGGCTTCCCTGAGATTTAGCTCAGGTCACTAGACTTTTAGAACTATCCTCTCCTCTAAAAATGCAAAGATGGCCTGGCCAGCATGGCTCAGTGGTTGAGTGTCAACCTATGAATCGGGAGGTCATGATTTAAAGTGTAAAGCGTAATACGCTAATTAGATCGGACTTCCTTCCGGGCATCCTTCTGGATAACCTTCCAGATGAAGCTGCGGTGGTGGGGCTGAGGCAGAGGTGGCTGCTGCTGTGACGGGGGCTGAACCCCTTGCACAAATTTTGTGCATTGGGCCTCTAGCTTGTATATAACCTTAAAACACATCTATTCAACTTTGTGGTTTTCACTTTTTATTGCATAACTGAGTGGAAGTGCATGCTGCCCTGAGTTAGAGACATCTATCTATGGGAAGCTTAGGAGACTGGAGAAAGGGGACATTCATTACTCGTCAGTCTGCTCTTCCTAGCAGACCTAACATCAGGTATGATAATGACATAAAGTGCCGAAGAGCACTTAACGTGCCGAAGAGCAATTAAAAACTAAGTATCAGTCTTAAAAATTCAAACCTATGAAATGATTGGAAGTCATTCTCTGTATTGCATCTTGGGTATCTATAATAATAAAAAGATAATATGCTAATTGGGCTGGATGTCCTTCTGGACAACCTTCCGGACAAAGCTGGGCCTGTGAGGGACGCCCAGGTCCTGGGTGCCAGAGGGAAGCCTGTACCGGCAGCTGGGGGAAAGGGGGCCTCCTCTTGCGTGAATTTCATGCATCGGGCCTCTACTTGTAAATAATACAGCAATGAACCTGGATGTGCATATATTTTTTTCTAATTGACATTTCTGTGGAATTGCTGGGTCATGTGGTAGTTCTATTTTTAATTTTTTGAGAAACCTCCACACTGTTTTTCTTATGGCTGCCATCAATTTACAACCTAGCCAACAATTTGCAAAGGTTCCCTTTTCTCCGTATCCTTACTGACACTTGTTACTTATTATCTTTTTTGATCATAGCCATTTTGACAGGTTTAAGGTGATAGCCCATTGGTTTTGATGTGGTTTTGGTTAATGATGTTGAGCATCGTTTCATGTCTTCTTTGGAAAAGTGTCTATTCAGGTCCTCTGTCTAGATTTTAATAGATTGTTGTTTGGTTTTTGATGGTGAGTGTATGAGTTCTTTATATATTTTGGACATTAACACCTTATTGGATTTACCATTTTCAAATATCTTCTCCCATTCAGTAGGTTGCCTTTTTGTTTTATGGATCATTTCCTTATAATATTATAATAACTTTGGATGGTGACAGATGGTTACTAGGCTTATCATGGTGATCACATCTTAAGGAATGGGAATGTTGTACACCTAGAGCTAATATAATTTTGTATGTCACATATGCTTTAATAAAAACAAGTCTGCCACAAAATAGTACAAGATTCCATTGTTATAAAGTTCAAAGGCAGGCTAAACTAATCAATTTTGATCATGGTCAAAATAGTGATTAGTTTTGGAGGGGACATTGATGATGAGGGTCTTGGCAAAAGTCTATCTTGATCATTGTGGCAGTTACATGAGTATGTTCATGTAGGAAACATTGACTGAGATGGATATGATCATTACATGTTAGTCATATGTCACTTATGATTTGCTTACCTCTCCAAGTGTGATTCAATTAACACCCCCCCATCCCAATATAAAATCGTTGTCCAGATGGAGTGAATTTAAGCATTAGTTTGTTCTTCACCTCGTACGAAGCATTCTTTCCCTCTCCTTGCTGGACTTAGGAAGGGCATTGGGGTCACAAAACCAACAGCGCTGGCGTCAGAGAAGGGGGAGCATGAAGAGCCCACAGGCCGCTGAAGGGGGGACAGCGGTTGGAGAAGATGCTGAGCTGGCAAAGCCCTCTGGCTTCCCTGAACTGCCCACATTAAATTTATTTTCTTTCGTGGAGGTTAGTAACCAGGAGACTTTTCTTTCCATGTTTCCACTACTGAGATCGTGTGACTTACACCCCCCTCCCCCCCGAAACCCCTGTGGTTGGCCCCCTGCCTCGGCCCTTCCATGGCCCTCAGGCCTGGCCTTCGCTCTGGCTCCAGTTGACTGGAGTGTGAGTGGCCGAGGTTAGCTGGGCCTCACTGACATCCCCTCCAAGTCCCAGGAAAACGGTGCTTGAGGCACAGGGAGCCTTGGGGGCCTTCTGCAGGCTGCTGGTAAGTGCACACACTGCCTCCATCTCCCCGTGATCCCAGCTGACAGGCTCTCAATGCTGCTTTGTGCTTCTGAGGCCTCAAGGTCCCCCAGCTCCTCCCATGAGGACCACTGTCTGGATTCCCACTCCTGTAGCCTCTGCCCCTTACGCTCGTTTTGCCCATGCTGCTGCCAGGTCCGCGGGGTGGCTTGGCCTGGGATCCTGGGCCGACATTCCCCCACGAGCACCGTTTCTCTCTCTTTTTCCGTCTCTCTCATGCATTGGCTGGTTTCATCCTACCGTGGGCTTTGCTCCTGTAGTGATTTATCCTTTAACCAGAATGCGTCATGGTGCCGGGTTTTGTATGTTCCAAGAGAAAATAGCAGAGGGCATTTGTGTGCTGTGGTGTTGGAAGCCCGTGCTGGGGGCCCGAGCCAGGAAAAGAGGGAGCTTTGGATGCTCCTTAGAGAGACTTCCACAGCGATCAAGCCTGAGGCTGCCCCAGGCTTCACAACCTGCACTGGTACCCAAGGGGACAGGCGTGGATGCCATCTGTCATTCCGTCCAACCAAGAGTTCCTGAGGCCTGTTTCCTCGAAACCTCTCCCCTACCGTTTCTCAGGGGACAGACTAGTGCAAGGAGCTAGCGTACCCCCATCTGCCCGTGGTAGACACTCCACACTCCACCTCCTGCTTCCTCTGCTAGCAGCCCTTTGGCACAGGAGGTGGATGTGATGTGCTGGGGTTCCTGCAGCTTGGAAAGCGGCTGCACAGGGAAGGAGCTCGGGCTTGTGTGGTTCTGAAGCCGAGACTTTTCCTGCGTAGGAGCACTCTCATGTGCCTTCACTTATTTGCCGAGGAAATATACTCCCCTCCCCCAGTGTTCTAACTCGGCGGGAAGGGTCACACACGAGGCCTGGGAAACTGCTTGGGAGGGGAGGGCGTGGCAGGGCTCGGGGGCTTCACCCCTCAACCCAGGCTTGAGAGTCGACTTCTGTGGTTTTATTCCTCATGGATTATTTTTTCCGTCGGCTCCAAATTGTACCATCTGTGGGCCTGAGTTTAGACGTGGAAGATCGCAGTGAAAATGCAAATTTGCGATCTTGGAAGGTCAGTGCATAAAGGCATTGTGGCTAATGCCTTACCCAAATTGGCATCTAGTTTAGGGAGATATCACCCCGTAATCTTGAGACAAGGGACCCGGGAAGGTGGGTGAACTAGCCCTTCGGCGGTTTCCATTAAGCTCCAGATGGAAATGCCACAGGAAGCGGAAGCAATGGGGCTGGGAGATGGGACACCTGGCTTCAGTCCTGGCTTTCCCACCGGCTTGCTGTGTAACCTTGGTATAGTCTCTGGGCCTCAGTTTCCTCGTCTGTAAAATAAGGGGGTGGAGGTAAACGATTTCTAAGCGCCTCAGGCCTCTGCACTTGCCATTCCCTCTGCCTAGAGTGCTCTTTGCCCCAATCTCTCTGATTGTCTGAGAGTCTCCCTTTCCCAGGTCTCTGATGGCTGTCACCCAGCTCTGAGGCCTTCTTTGGTGGTCTGTATAAGGCAGCAGCCTGCATCCTCACCCACTGCTCCCAAGCCCCTTCCCCTGTCTAATGCTTCTCCGTTGTACATCTCACCATCCGGCAGACGGTAGATAAACTAAAAATATGTCTTGTTCCACTAGAAGAAAAGCTGCATCTGGGTAGGGACTTGGCAATTTTGTTCACCATTGATTTCCCAGACTTAGCACAGGTTCTCAAGAATGAATGACTGAACTACTGATGCTCACTTTATGAGCATCAGTAGTTCTTGGCCCCTTCACCAAGACCCCACGCTTTCAACCCTACACTCACCAAGTCTTCTACAGCCTTCCCACCAGACTCCCACTTTCAGGGTCTCTTCTCTCACTTCCATCCTCCACATGGTAGCCAAGTTGATCACCCTAAACATTACAACTCTGGTGGCCCTGGTCAGTTGGTTGGAGCCAAAAAAGGTTGTAGGTTTGATTCTTGTTCAGGGCACAAACCTAGGTTGCAGGTTTGATTCCTGCATAGAGCACATGTGGGAGGCAGCCAATTGATATCTCTCTCTCTCTCTCTCTCAAATCAATAAAAATAAATATCTTCAGGTGCACAGCCCGGACATGTGCCCTGACTAGGAATCAACTGGCAACCTTTTGGTGCACAAGACAGTGCTCCACCGACTGAGTCAGACCCGCCAGGGCCCATAGACAATCCTTTTGCCCTGGTACTTAGACACTCCGAAGTAGAATAGAATCCTCGCCCTCCCAGTCTTTGGTCTCACTGCTCTGTTTTCCGCACCTTGTCCTCCAGTTCCTCGGGACAATGTCCTTTCTCTAAATGTGGCTTCTTCTTTTCCAGATTCCCTCCATCCAGTCCTGCTGAGTTAGGAATTCACTCTCCCTTACTCAACCTCCCAAAAGTTCTTTCTGGGTGCCCTCTCTTGGTATTTATCATCCAGGGCTGGGCTCTGGGCTCTGGGAGCAACGCCCTCTCTTCCCGGCTGGGCCACGCACTTACCCTCCCCACATGCTGTTTATGTGACTGTGCTAGAGATGGGCTCCGAGGACACCACAGCCTCAGCTCTCTCTTGGGGCCGGCAGCATAGCCAGTGAGGAAGGACACAGGCCTTGGAGACGGTATGTTCCCAGCCAGCCTCAGGGCTGGGGCTGCTTCTGTTCTGTGCAACCCCCTCCATTTGGGCCTAAGATCTGGGCTCCGGACCTGGCTCAGACACTTGCTAATTATGTCATCTCTCTCTCAGAGTCTCAGTTGCCATGCCGGTAAAGTGGGGACAAGCCTACTTCTCTTACAAGTGGCTCACGTCCCTGGACCTGTGTTCACCTTGGCCTCCTAAAGCCCGCCGAGTTTCAAAGGGGTCTCCTGGTGGAGCCCGTGTGTGTTGTCAGGCTCCTGCTCCCCAGGGGAGGGGAGGAGGCTGAGTGTCCGGCTTTGCTGACAGCTGAGGCTTCTCCCTCCAGGGGCGTGAGCCTCAGTGACAAATTGGAACCTTGTGGGGCCCGGCTCTGTGTTATCTCAGCGCCACGAAGCTTCCTGTGCCAAGGGACCAGAGGCCCGGGAAGCCCTCTGCCAACCCTGCACTGGGCTCCAGGACATCCAGTGCTCTTCCCGACCAACCGACTTAATTAGTTCAACGTACGTGCAGTAGAGGCATGTGGATTAGATTTCTCTGAAAACGCACCAGGGCTTAAAGCGCAGGGGCAGAGACTACTCAGGCCGAGAGGAATTTGTTTTCTTTTCCTTCTTGTGTGCCTGTGAGTGTTGTTATTGTTGCTAAAACCCAGGCCCGGGGAAGCTGTTCAAGATGTGGGTGCCTGGCCAGCACTGTGCAGTTTGAGGTCTGAGTTGGGGACGTGCTGGGCAGAGGGGAAGAGTTCATCCAGTGGCAGCCCCCCCAGTGTCCCACCTTCCCCAGTCACTTACACCAGCAGCTGCTGCCCTGGAGGCTCCAGAAGGCTCCCAACCTGGTCAGTGGGGACCAGACCCCGGGGGAGCCTGTGGTGGGGGACAGCTGTGGGCCCTGCTGGGGGCAGTGCTGGGACCTGGAGCGATGCTGTTTCCCACCAGCATCTCCCTCCCCTCGGTGGAGATGGTGCGCTTCTGTGGCCCCAGGCCCCTGCTAGAATCTTGTCTGGAAACTTTTTAAAACACAGGTTCTCTGGCCCCACGGCAGGCCCAGGAAATGCAGACCGCGGTGTGCAAGCTCTGGCGTGAGGACGGAAAGCCAGGCAGTCCACACTCTGGAGGTAGGAAGAGCCGGGACTGAGGGCTGAAGCAGCTCTAACACGAGGTGGGAGGTGATCTGTGTCACGGAGAGAGGCGCGGGGAAGGGAAGACCACTGCTGGCAAAGAGAAGGGTCCAGCAGTCTCTATGGAGAAAGTGTCTGACACAGATGAACATCATTAACACTGGGTCATATTTTGTCTTATACTGTTTTTTTAATTATTTCAAGGATATTAGTGTGGCTTCCTCAACTGGTCTGTGAGTTATTCGGGAGTGAAGCCATGTTTTTACCGAAATCAATATTTTGCAGAGCCTGGCAACATTTATTAACAGATGCTTAATAAACAAATATTGGTCAAAAACAAATTATATCTTGGAAGAGCCAGTCCCATTTAATTTTTAATGCTGTATGTGAAAGGATTATGGATGCTGTGTATCTTACGCCTGGGATGGTTGAAAGAGGCTCAAATAATTAATCCGGTTTTTCAAAGTATGTTCTTATGAGCATCTGCTAAGTGCCATAATCCAGTTTTCAAAGTAAGTTCTATGAGAAACTGCTAAATCCCCCATTTCAGGAAGAAAGACAATGAGTCAGGCTTACTATCCAGCTTGATAAATGATTTCTCAGAGAACACAGTATTGAAGTTGATAAGAGAATAAGAAAGAGGACTTTTGATTGCAGCCATAAACAATTATGAAAACTAGACAAAATATACTAGACAACCATTTTCCGGCACTGGGCAGCAATCAGCACTGAACTCAGTAAGCACAGGAGCTACACCCACATTCACCCAACTCACTCAGGACAGCACTTGGCTATTGACCATGGGGAACTAGAGTCCAAACAGAAGCAGCCGTCTGCACCCAATAAAAATGAGTGCACAAGTGTACCCCATACGAATGAGCATGTCTGTCCATCAAAAGACTTGGGTAAGAATATTAATAGGATCTCTATTCAAAATAGCCCACATTGAAACAATCCAAATGTTCATCAACGGCAGAATGAAGAAATAAATTGTGGTGTGTTATTACCATGGATTATTACACACCAGTGAAGAAGCATGAAGCATCATACATTCATCACTATGCCAAACCTCAGAGACGTGATGCTGAGTAAAGCAGGTCAGGTACAAATGAGTACCTACTGTGTGAGTGCATCCGTACAAAGTTCACAAACTGTCAGAAGAAATCTGTGGCAACAGGAGCCAGGATAGTGGTTCCCTGGAGGTGCACTGAGTGGGCCACAAAGGAGCTCTCTGGGAGCTTCCAATGTTCTATGTTCATCATGTTCTGGGAGATGATTCCACAGGTATACACATATGTGGAAGTTTGCTGAGCTGTATGCTTAAGATGTCTACACTTACAGTATCTAAGTTACATCTTAATGGTAAGATATCAAGTAAGATACTCCTCTCTCTAATGTTTATGTTTATATTTATATTTCTCTCCCCCCCCCCAACTCTATATTTGTCACAGGTATTCAGAAAGATCTGAATGGTGGGGTGGGCTGAGTGGGGAAGGTGGGAGAGGATAACATGAAGGAAGGAACAAGATGGGAAGAGAGACCAGCATGTGCCCAGCAGGTCTAGATTTCTGGAAAAATGGCTACAAAGCATTTTACTAGTGATGAGTGTGGAGCACAGCAAAGGAGGTGGGAGAATGGGAGAAAAGAGGTTGGGGAGGGTGAGCAGTTGGGGAGGGTAAGATTTGGAAGAGGGCGGCGTAGGGCATTAAATGCCAGTGTCCCGTGGTCTCTGAACTCTGCAAGGGCTTCTGGGAGAGCCAAGCAGAGGCCCCGCCCTTTCTGTTTCTGGATGGAAAGAAGGCCTTGCCTCTGTTGGCTGAAAACCAATTGGAGGGAGGCGGAGAATGGCCATTGACAGCACATGTGCGTGGGGATCTGACTGGGGTGATGCGAGTGTTCTAAATCTGATTTGCAGGGATACTGCACAACTTGGTCAATTTACTTAAAACATTCATGGACTTGTACACTTGAAATGAGTGAATTTTATATGTAACATATCATCCAGTAAGGTTATTTTGAAAAACATAGGCAAATCGATTACCCCCTCCCGAAAGGGGTCCTGGGATTTCCTGGCCCTCTCCTCCATTCCGTCTCGCTCTCACTTCCCTTTGCTCCACCAATGTCTATGTTTTAGCTTGTGAGCACGTGCACACCCACCCCCTCAGAGACACCCCACCCAATTCTCTAAGAAGCCAGCACCGGATGAGATACCGAGGCCCTGAGAGGGTCTGGAAGTGGGTAACTATTGGTCTCTGGGCACCTGATGACTGTGCCGTCACATGACCTGGAGAAGGAGGGCTGTTCATTCCCATTCTCAGATGAGAAGATGTAGGTTCCATAGTCAGGGGCAGATCTAATGCAGCCTCTACCCGCCAGGACAAGAAGAAGTCAAGTCACCGGAAATGGGGTGTCCTCATGTGAGGACCAGCCTGGCAGCTTTGGGGTCCAGGGGCAGGGGGATGGGCCAGGAGTGGGGAGCGCAGGGCTGCGTGGGGTGGCAGCTCTCACTCACCACTTCTTGCCGCTGATGTCATGCTGCTGCACCGTGTAGCCGAAGAAGGCGGCCTTGGAGCCAGGGATGACTCGTGGCTTCCTGGTGTCCATGTTGAAGGTGTCTGTGAACCCTGGGCAGGGAGAAGAGGAGAGGGGAGCAGAGGAGTCAGCCAGGTGGAGGTCTGCACCCCAGGAGTGTGGGGCCCCCCGGGCAGGCCACCCACCTTGGACAGTCTGGGAGGAGGATGTTCCGCTATCCATGGTCCCTGCTTGGGGGAGCCCACCGTCTGTTGGGAGAGGCCCAGCCCCTGCTCTGGGGGGCACATTCCAATTAGGGAGGCACAGGGCCTACCCTTAGGGAGACCCTGTCTGAGTGGGAAGACCAGTCCCTCCCCTAGAAAATTCTCGTTCTCAACAGGGAGAGACAGCTCCCTTCCTCCATCACTCCTTCTCCAACTGCTCCTTCCAGCTTTCGCTGGTCTCCTCTTCCTTTCCCCCTTCTTTTCCCTCCACTCTCTCCTTCTCCCTTCTCTCATCTTTGCCTGCTAAAGAGTCAGGAAACCACCTCCCCCTGCCTCTCCCAAGTCTGAGGCTTAGTGGCCGTGGCCCCCGCACTGCTGGCCCAGCCAGTCTGCCAAGCTCTGCCTGGCTTCAGCAGGGCCACGGGTCGGCTGGGGCAGCAGAGGAGAAACAGCGATGTAGCCCCATAACCCTCTTGCCCGAGGGTCTTCCCTGCTTGGGGAAGTCCCATATCAGTTTCCAGCTGATGGAAACCTTGTAGTGGAGCCCAATGCTTTGCCCCTTTGTGCCAGTTACAAGTAGTAACAACTCACATCGGAATGGCAGTTTGGGTTCCATCATCATGTACCCTCTTGGGACTTGGAAGAATGCGCAAACCTCATCCACCTTTGGCCGAGGGGTTAAGAGTCTGGCCAGGGCTACACAGCAGGTCAGCGCAGCATCGGGGCCGGGACCTCAGACGCCTGCTCTGTGACTCCTTCCCGGGCACGTTTGGCCTTGTTGCACATCTAAGCGATGTCTCTGCCCAGCTGTCAGTACTCACAGGACCACCAAACTTGGGACCCTTGAGGTTTACAGGGTGGAATCCTGCCCCAAGCCAAAACCTCAGATCAGTGAAAAGCCACCAGCAGAACAGAATTTTGTCATGGTCACTCGCCCCTTCCATGCGTAGGGCGCTTTATAAGCTTCAAAGAACATTCACATGTATTGTATCACTGGACTCGATAACAATCCTGAGACGGGGCAGCAAATGCAAGCCAAGGGTCCGAGAGGTGAACCGACCTGCCCAAGGTCCCAAGCTGCCAGGGAGGAACTCAGAGTCAGAGACTGGTACTGCCAGCAATCTCTGTCCTCCCCTGGGCCCTGACCCCTGGGCTGAGTGCTCAGGGCGAGGCCCTGGGCCCCTACTTGAATAGACCTGCTGTGCAGGAGCAAGTGGTTCGCCACACTTCCTTCTTTTGCACAGCAAATGGATGCAGTGGCCAAAAGTTCCACCGTTAGTGTCACAGATTAGAGTCCCCAGAGGCAGAGCCGAAACACCTTCAGCAGCGTTGTTGGATGTTATCTTACTTATCCTGTCCAATTGATTTTTAGTGCTGCCTGGAGCACTGATTTCAGAAAGATGCAGAGGTCAAGTCTGGGCTCAATGGGCAAGATGAGTGTGATGGGTGGGCAGTGCCTGCTGGGGATAGAGGAGAGGACAGTGGCAACAGGCTGTCACGCAGCAGCCAACCCTGTCTTCAGGACTCGGAATCTGCCACATGAATTTAGTGCCACAGCCCGCAGGGCGGCGGGGAAGAAATGTGTGATCCCATTGGTGTCTTATTTACAAAGCCCAGACCATGAGTGGACTGATCAGCCTGGGTCGCAGCAGCCAGCATGGGGAAGAGGACTCTGGTCAGGGAGCACAGGGGGTGAAGGAGCCCAAGGCCTTGGTCAGTGAGTGTCATGGGGGAGAGAGACACCAGTGTCTACTATACAGAGCTGGGAGGTGAACAGAGAGGAACTCATTCTCCAACTCTGTCCCAGGAATGGATACACATACACACACACACACACACACACACACACACGAAATTCATACAACACCAAAGTACACACATACACACATACACATACATGCACACTCATACATAGGCCACATGCAATCCCTGAGCCTGGGGCAACACTTTATCTGGCTCCCTGGTGCCCCCTGGAGACACCCCCTATTGGTGCCTGGTGCTTTCCATCCTGCATCTGACCCCGGCAGAGGGTGTGGCCCTGAAGGAGAGGCAGGCAGGCTGGCTCTGGCAGGAAATCCAGGCCCACCCACCACTCCCAGGCCTGCATCGAGGAAAGAACCTGTGAAGACGAGGCCATGGCGTGTGTCTTTGGGCCTCCCCACTATTAGCGCTTCTTGTACCAACACAGCCGGAAGGAGCCTTCCAAGACCTGTCAGATCCCATCACTCCTCAGCTGCGTACCCTCCATCCCATCAATTCTCTGCCCACACACAAGGCCAAACTCCTTATCCGCAAGGCCCTGCATGAGATCACCTCATTCCCTCTGCCCCCATTCCCTGTTCTCCCTTCACCTCTCTGCTCCCACATCGCCCCCACCCCTCCTTGCTGCTCCTAGAATGTTTCAGACCCCTTCCTCCTGATCAGCATCTCTGCCCTGGCTGTTCCCTCGGCCTGGAAAGCTCTTCCCCTCTTATCCGCGCGTCTCACTCCCTCGAGTCATTAGGATCTCTGTTTCAATGCCACCTTGTCCATCACCAGGCCACCCTGTCACTCTCATCTCCTATCCTTCGTTTTCCTCACAGCATGATCACAGACATGCTGTTTATTTTCATGTGGCTGATATTCTACAATATTCTTGTGCTCTCTAAGTGCCAGAGACACTGCTATCTCCTCACTGTTGTATCCTTAGTGCCTCAAATAAAGGTCTTGATCCTGGTTAATGGTCACAAATAATGGATGATTAAATTGTTAGAGACCAGGACCAGTTTAGCTGGGAGACTTTCTCCTGTCAACCAGGGGTGTGTGTGTGTGTGTGTGTGTGTGAAGAAAATAATATTTACCGAGTACTGATATATTCGAGGCACTATTCTAGGTATTTAACCATTAATTTTATATTAATTAGTTAAATCTCACACCAACCCTGTGAAATAGATATTGTCATGCCTCTGGGAGGTTAAGTAATTTGTCCCAAATCACTGAGCTGGGACGAGAGTAGAGCAGGTTCATGACCAAGTAGCTGTAGCTCTAGGGTGAGGGCTACCCTAGGCGATCAGCCTTTCATAGGAAGGACTGGGGGGTGGGAACATTCTTTTTAGAGAAGGCCTTCCTTCCTTCCTTCCTTCCTTCCTTCCTTCCTTCCTTCCTTCCTTCCTTCCTTCCTTCCTCCCTCCCTCCCTCCCTCCCTCCCTCCCTCCCTCCCTCCCTCTCTCCCTCTCTCCCTTCCTTCTTTCCTTCCTTCCTTTCTCCCTGCCTTCAGGTCCTCCTCTGCCTTTGGGTTTGGTTAAAAGAAGCACCTGGGAGAGAAGGCAGGGCCCTGTGGCGCCCCCCCCCCCCCCCCCCCCGGGCTCTGTCAGGCCCAGCCCAGTCTCCCCGAGCACTCCCACCCCACCTCCTGGGGACAGGATCCATGAGGTCTGGCCACAAGGAAGAGGACAAAAGCCTTTCCCAATTCTGGTTTCTTCCCCCAGTTGGCATTTGCTTCTGACCAAACTGAACCAACCAGAGAATGGATTTCCTAAAAGTGATGTCAAGTCTGTCGCTCTGACCTCAGCCCGACAAGGTCTCTGGTTGCTCCTCGGATGGCTTTCGTGCTTGGGGAATGTACCCTGCTCAGAGATTTGTGAACCCCAAAGCCAACAAAACAAAACAAAGTTGTTTTTGACGGGAACCAACAGGCTGGCTGCAGAGACGCTGGAGCTGGGTTGGGCAGCCTGCCACTTCTCTGCCCTTGATATCGATGACAGAGGGGAAAACCCACAGTTCCCGCTGTGGACTGTGGCCAGAATTACATCAGCTGCTGCTCCCTCTCTCAGAATCTCGCCGTCTCTTAAAAAGCATCAGCGAGTCCCAAGGAGGCACCGAAACGACAGCGTGGAGCTCGAGCATCCCTGGGGCCGCGGTTCTCAAACCCATCACTCCAGGCTAAGGTGGAGGCCACCATCATGTCGCCAGGTGGCGCAGTCACAGTCCCGAAGGCTGAGGCATGCTGGCCAACACCTGTCTAGAGCTTCCGTCCACTCCTCAGCGGCACAGGGAGTGCTCACTCTAGCTGGGAGCATCTGCTGAGAGTCCATAGTGTCACCCACCCTGCTCCCACCCACCCGCACCCCTGCCAAATAACTCCCTTTCCAGGGTTCCTGGGAGAAAGTCCAAAATCTCCATGTGACCTCAAGGCCTCCTCAGCCTCGGCCTTGGGTGAGCTTTTCTCTGGCTCCCTGTGGTCCAGGCACCGGGGTCCCCCTTTCTGCGCCCTGGATGCACCTCGCTTCCTCCCACTTTGGGGCCTTTGCACCTGCTGCCTCCTTTGCCTGAACGTCTCTGATGAACTTCTCCTCACCTTCCCATCTCAACACAAATGTCACCCCCTTTCCTCCTCCCCTAGAAAGCCTCCTTGACCCCTGATTATGCCAGGCCTTGTCTAATGATTTCATCACCCCTCGTATGGCACTAACAGGCGACTGGTGACTCCGCCTGTTCTTATCACAGTTAGTAATTATACACAACAGCCATGAACGTTTGATTACTCCCATCTCCCCATCAGGAGGGGGATCAGAGGGCAAGGTGGGGTCTGTCGATCCGACACTGAGCCGGGGCTGGTCCGGAACACGCTGAGTGGGGAGCAGGACAGGAAGAGCATGGAGACCACCAGCTTGGACAGTGGCCCCCGGGACCCTCTGTGAGGAAGTACAACTCTGAGATCAGTGCTGTGATTGTTGAAGGAGGAGGGACGGCGGTGGCTGGGTGGCGGGGGCTTCTGGAGGTATGATGGGCTTTAAGGGCGATGTGTAGGGATTGGCGAGGTGGCCCAGGTGGTGGTAGGAATTGCTGGTGTGAATGGGGAGCCAGGGAAAGGAGAACAAAGGAGCCTGCTAGGTCATGGTATCAGGAACTGCTCGGCCCCCTGCCCCCCCCCCCCCCCGTCCCGCCCTCCTGCCAGGCTCCTGGAGGGTGCCCTACCAAGCACTGTTCCAAATTTACTTAATCCTCATAACGACCTTTTGAAGTAAGTATATTATTATTATTATTATTATTTTATAGGCCAGGAGATTGAGGCACAAAGAAGGCAGATAACTTCAGGCCAAAGTCACACAGCTGGGAAGTGGCAGGGAGGAACTCTGAGGTCTCATTCGTCCTGCCCCACACTGCCTGCCACGATCAAGCCTTCCTTACCCCTCTCAGCTCCCAACCCCCCTCCACTTAAGTTCCTCCCTCTGTGGTGATCTCACCCAGGCCTGTGTTCCTCCTCCCACCCTTTCTCCTTTTTATTTTAAAAATATGTTTTTGTTGATTTTAGAGAGAGAGAGGAAACAGGGATAAGAAAGAGAGAGAGAGAAAGAAAGAGAGAGAGAGAGAGAGAGAGAGAGAGAGAGAGAGAGAGAGAGAGAGAAAGAGAGGGGGAGAGAGAGAAACATTGATGGGCTGCCACAATGGGAGTCAAGCTGGCAACTTGGGCATGTGCTCTGACTGGGAATCAAACCAATGACCTCTTGGTTCATGAGTCGATGTCCAACCACTGAGAAACACAATCTGGATCACCGTTTCTTCTTAAAATCTCCCCCATCATGGGTCCCACACCCTCAGATCCTGCTCGCTAGAGAACTGATCACACCGAGGTCTGCCAGAAAGACCAGCCAAAGTCCTGAGGGCCTTGCAATTCTGGATGGAACAACAGACTTGTGCTGACAGTGAGAGGAAGCCACTCTGGGACCCTAAGAGTGAACAGCGCTCAGCAGCCCTCGCTCATTCTCAGCTCAGCTCTCTGTGGCAGACGCACCTGTGTAAGCAAAAGCTTTCATTTTCCTTGGACGGCGGGACCGGGATGGGGGTGAGGGAGGCTGAAATATTACCCAAACTCTCTGGCTTTATCTCCCCCTTCCCTAGTGGACTTGGGCCCCAAGAATCTTTACATTTACAAAAAGCAAATCACAGATTGGCTTTGGATTGGGGTGGGGAGAAAAGACCCAGAAACTGCCCTAAGTAAAAAAGAAATGGCAAGTGGACCTCCTGCTGCTATGGAAGGAAAAGAGAAAACAGTCCAAAGTGAGACAGAATGAGCGTCAGATGGCTGTGCTCTAGCGGCGCCTGCCTGGGGAAATCACAAAAGGTGGTGTGGCTCTTGCTGCCACCAGCCATCTCTCCCTTGCCCCGAGGCCACTGTCTCAAACACAGGCAGGTTTAAGGGCATTGCTGATGAGGCCTGAGGGTCCAAGTCTAGGTGATAGGTGATAGTGGCACAGGAAGAAGAGATGGGGAGGAGGGAATACGTGGTCCTGCCTCATTGGAGTAGCTTCCAGCCAGCAGAGGGGAAAAATCCTCCTCTGGAGAGGAGGTCTCAGCTCAGGCTGCCCTCCGCTCTGGGGAGAAGCGGGATCCTGCCTTTGGCGGCCTGCTGCCCGCATAGGAGAACTAGGAACTATGTGAGGACCAGGACTGGATTTCATTTACCTCTTCATTCCCATGACTGGGTTTGGGACACAGTAAAATGTGTTAAAGGAGCAAATTCAGCTCTACGTACCAACAACTAACAACACTGCTGAGCATCACATACAAGATAGTTCCATGTATTAACTCACTTCCTCCTTCGGACAATCCTATGACGTTCCTATCTTTGAAATGCGGACACGGAGGCACAGTTTTTGGGACTTGCCCCATGTCACATATCCTATAGGTGACAGAGCTGGGATCAG
This sequence comes from Pipistrellus hanaki, assembly GCF_964339955.1. Classification (NCBI taxonomy): domain Eukaryota; kingdom Metazoa; phylum Chordata; class Mammalia; order Chiroptera; family Vespertilionidae; genus Pipistrellus; species Pipistrellus hanaki. The sequence continues at coordinate 40,380,128 of NC_140503.1, read as the reverse complement.
GGTCCCTCTCCAGATTGCACTGTTAGCCCCGCTCTTCTCTCCTCTGTACCCACACCCTCTGCCAGGCAGCTTCATAGTTCCTCTCACTAACAGGACAGAGTAGATCCTCCCACGCCTACTTGGCTTTGGGCTGGGCCATATGCGACGGAAATGAAAGTTCCAGGCTGAGGTCTTAGGACACTGTGTTTGTCACTTCCGCTCACCTGCACTTCTGACGTGAATGGGAGCAGTGCTTGCTCAGGCTAGCCCACGGATCTCAGGGAAAGGATGAGAGACACTGGGGTGGAGCTGGCCAGCTGAGATCAGCCATCCCCCAGATACATGAGGTCAGCAGACCTCAGTTCGGGTCAGTTACGCACAGCTGCCGAGAGGCATGTGAACTAAATAATTATCGTGTCACTCAGATTTGGGGGTGATTGTTTGTTATACAGCATTACTATAGCACTCAGTCACTGATATAGTCTAACTCTTTATTTTTTATTTTATTTTATTGATTTTTTACATAGAGGAAGAGAGAGAGATAGAGAGCTAGAAACGACGATGAGAGAGAAACATCCACCAGCTGACTCTGGCACACCCCCTACCGGGGATGTACCCGCAACCAACGTACATGCCCCTGACCGGAATCGAACCTGGGACCTTTCAGTCCTCAGACCGATGCTCTACCACTGAGCCAAGCCGGTTTCAGCTAGTCTAACTCTTAAATGATGGACAATTGGGGAGGAGGAGAAACAATTTCACAGAGCGATTGGACAAAGACAGAAGGAGAAGGACACTGGGGATTTGTGGGGACTTGTGGTTTCTGGGATAGTAAACTAATCATTTGCTCCTGAGAGCTCATGGGGAAGCCTCACATGAGGCAGGGCTAGGCCTGGACCTTGCCTGTCAGAGAGCAGTGTGGCCAGCAAGCAGGTCAGACCTCTCCTACCTGAGCCACACGCTGAGCCTTAGGGAGGAGCTGTCCTGCCTCATCAGGACACAGCATGGCAGATGCAGAGCACAGACACACAGTCAGATTCCCAGCATCAATTCTTGGTTCAAAAGCAGGCTCTGTGCAGTCATAGAGCCTCCATAGCATGAGGGCCCTCCTGAACCTCATTCTCTCTCCTCCCAAATACCAGGGGGCGTGAACTCATCCCTCCATCCCCCCACCCCTCCCACCGACATTAACCACTGGGTCAAAGATGGTTTGTAGCAAATCTGTTATCAGGGAGGGGTAACTTATTAAGATTTTCTTTTAAAAAAAATATTTCATTGATTTTTTTACAGAGAGGAAGAGAGAGGGACAGAGAGTTAGAAACATCGATGGGAGAGAATCATCCATCAGCTGCCTCCTGCACACTCCCCACCGGGGATGTGCCCGCAACCAAGGCACATGCCCCTGATTGGAATGGAACCTGGGACCCCTCAGTCCGCAGGCCAATGCTCTATCCACTGAGCCAAACCGGTTTCAGCTAAGATTTTCTTTTTAAGAACAATCAGGGATCTTAGAGGTCAAATGATCTAGCTTGCTCCAAACTTTGCTTTTCTGCAGTGAACCCACCTTTTTGAATAAACTCAATGCATGAAGAGCAGACACAAAAAGCTGAGGTTGGGATTAGGGATAGAGGACAAGGAGTAGCTCCACACCCCCAGTGGCAGTCCTACAACACCTCCTTGGAACACTACGGTGTCCTGGAACATAGATTGAGAATCACTTGATTGGGCTTAAGACCCTTGTTATAAGTGACAGAACTAAGGCTAGGAGAGGGGTGGGGATTTGTCCAAGGTCACCAGCTTTTCTTCATGCCCATCTTTAACCACCCCCTCCTCTCTAACCCTCCTCTACAGTCCTTACACTCAACAGCTGTGTCCATGCTGGACAGTGGGACAGGAAGTTGGATAAGACATGACTATGGTCTTCAGAACCCACGTGGTGTGGTTGGGCCGAGAGGCATGTTTGCAAGCCACCAGAGCCAGAAGTGAAGCCGAGAGAAGGTTGCACCAACACGGGGAGATCTAGGTTCTAATCTCAGCTTTGTCACTAACTTTGTCACTGAGTCCATGGAGTCATGATGCCTCTGCAGATGGGGCCTCAGTCTCCTCATCTGTAAAACGAGAGGGTTCAAGCTCTCCAGCATCCACGGCCCAGCCCCAGCACACGTCTGAAAGGCTTTCTTAGGCAAATGCATAGCCAGCTTCTAGTTGTCGGCGTGTAAGCATCTGTCTCGAGTCTCTGCAAACAGTTTAGAATTGGAGGCCAAGCCGTGTGGAGGAATGCAAACTCATCTTAACATTGGTTGGAGCCAAACAGATTTAAGAAGGGAACTCTCCAGGCAACAGTGATCATAGTTTGCATTCCTGAGCCAAAGGGAAGGATAGAAGAAAACCGTCATCTAACGCTCTGCTTTATCAGCGTCCAGCTTCCTCTCGCTTTGCTTGGACCATGGTGAACTGGCCCCTCTCTGATTATGGTCCAGGCACACCCAGATTTCAGAGGAAATGAGCTTTGGGTCGGGGGGTCCAGGCCATGTGGTCACCTTTCCAAGAAAGCCAAGCTCTGCCCTAGAACTGGACGGTGCTGCTAAGACCTCAGCAAGATTGAGAGCAAGTGGGCAGGGGCAACACGGTTCCCTCCAGACCACTCTTATTTCAAAAATTGTGGACACCAGGCTGTGTGCACTGGCTCCTTGAGCACATGGTTATGTGGCCCTAAAATGACAGAGACTTCTCTCCCTAATCTTCTAGGAATGGAAGCAGTGATCCCCTCAGTGGGGAGAAATGGCTGGAAGACCATCACCAAGGTTAAAGGCCAGAGGATGGGCCCCTCACCTTAGGACAACTAGTTCTAGAGTGCAGAAAAGAGGACATGGGAATACCATGCCCACTTCCTGAGAGCTAGGACGGTTGTGGCAGGTAGACATGCCTGGAATCGGGGGACCTGGATTCCTTCAGGGTTCTGCCTTTAGGACTGGTGGGACCTTGAGCAAGATAGTTTTTCTCTCTGGACCTCGCTTTCCCCTTTAGAAAATGAGGAGACTGGGCCAGGTGTTCGAAAGACCGTCCCAGTCAGGATGCCCTGGGTCTCTGTGCCCTTCTCCTTTGGATTCATTTGCAAATCCATCTCCCTTGGGAAGGGAGGAGCAGACAGATGTCATTGCCCCTGCAGGTCTCTAGTAGATGGACGCTCAGGACTGAGGCTGTTCCCTTCCACCCCTCTAGCGTGAGGGTTCACCGCAAGTGCCCCTCAGCTTCAGGCCACTTATGAAAGTGATGGCAACACCCTACCTCCGTCTGCCCCCAGTGGCTCGGCCTCCAGCTGAAACTGCCCCTGCTAGACCTGGGGGCTGTGATGCCATCCAGTTCTTACCATCAGGCCCTGCTTCCCACCTGTGCTTCACAGAAAACATGCCTAAACTTGGGTCTCCCCAGGAGAGGGGGAGTCCCTCCCCTTTACTCTTGCAAAAGACCACCCTGTTTTCAAGCTCCTCTAATCAACTCATCAGCATCTTGCTTCTTTGCAAAATGATTATCCTCTGGATGTCAGTCCGTGTCTCTCTGAGTACTGGTCATTATCCCACCGCCCTTTTCTCTGAAAGAAACACCATGGAGTCCACGCTGCTTTGCATTCATCCCACCATGAAGATGGGCAGCCTACCACCATCCTTCCCCTTCCTTCTCTCTGCTGGACAGACTGTGTGTCTGGATGGATTCTCATATCCTTGGCTCCCCTGGCCTTGGACAGGCCAGGACACGAGTCAGTGGGTGTACGTGCTCGCGTGTGTGTGTGTGTGCACGTGAGGGTTCACCGCAAGTGCCCCTCAGCTTCAGGCCACTTATGAAAGTGATGGCAACACCCTACCTCCAAACTTGGCACCCGCCTGCCCCAACAAGCATTTGTGTGTGTGCACGTGCGCGCACACACACACACACACACACACACATGCATGGCCACAGGATTGGCCAGAGTGGACAGGATGGGAGGGGTAATGACAAGAGGAGTCCAGAGACAGGAGAGGGGCTCGGGGATGGAGGTGCTTTCCATCGGAAGGACCAGCTATACCCTGGGTTTGGACAGAGAAGGGAAGGGAGAGGGGATTAGTGTGGAGGCTTCCGTGGAAAGGCGTCACCCTCCCCACGGCATGAGATTGTTTCTTTGGAAATGTCTCAGAAAAATGAGCTCATTTGGGAACCAGTGTGTCCCTAGCCCCACCCACGGCTGCTCTGGCCGGGAGCTGCTCTGAGTGCACCAGCATCTGTTCTGGGGGTGCCCGCGGCACATGTCCGCCTTCTCCAGTGGGAAGTGGAGGCTTAGGAAGGCTGCCTGCCATGGCCAAGGCCTTCTAGTTGGCGGGCAGTTAGAGCAGGGATCAGTCCCGGCGGTGAGTGCTCTTTCTTCCCTCCTTCCCCAAATCCGCCGGGGGCATCCAGGTGCCTCAGGACAGTATTTCATTTAATTCTGACAAGGGGTTAGGTTTTTTATCCCCACTGAAAAGAGGAGGATGCAGAGGCTCCAAGACTGACTTGCCCGTGGCCCAGGCACCAGGTCCCCATCCTGCCTGCTTCCAGCAACACATCCTTTGCCCCTTTCCAGCGACTCTCCGGTCAGCTGTGTCTGTAAGAAGGAGGCCAGGCAGCTGAGTGCCGTCCTTGTGGGGTCAGATCAGACCCTCTCTTCAGAGCCAAAGATGACCCCCAAGCTGGACCAGGAATAGCTCTATCTGGGCAGACCCTACGCTCACCTTTCTGTGGTGCCAAAAGAGAGGCTGTGTTAACTAAGCTGAGGGGGCTCCGTCCCTCCTCGTCTCTGTGTCCTGCCTGTACAGTGTCTGTAACACAGGAAGCTCTCTGCAATGGTGACAGGACAAAAGCATGAATGAATGAATGAATGAATGAATGAATGAAAGAAAGAAAGAATGAGCAAGGATGAGCTCATTGAATTAACTAGATATTCCTCCAAGGAGGGCCTAAACAGATGGATCACAGGACAATTTTCCTTTTACCCATGGCACTGCCAACTCACCCCCTGCTTTCTCTAGCCCGGCTCTGTCATGCCTGTGATACACAGTGGGTACCGACCACCTTAAAGCCCTCCCTCCCTTTCACTCTGCCTTGGCTGGCCTACCTTTCTCCCAGACTTCAGTTTCCTTGTCTCATAAAAAAATGTCAGTCCTATTTTGTGCTTGATAGAAAAATGCTTGCTAATGAGTGTCTTATCACATTGTTCTCTCAATTCTGCATTTTGCAACCTCGTATCAGGAAGAATTCTCTCAATCAGAAAAGGTCAGACCTGGGCTGAGCAGCCTGCTGGAGCAGGGGGGCCCATCGCTGGGGGTTGTGGAGGAGACAAATGCTTATTGGGGCAGGCGGGTGCCAACTGGAAGAGAGACACTGGCCTAAACATCTGAGAGGGGAGATGGGAAGAAGGAGCAAGTGTTGGGAGAGCAAGGGCTGTCCTTTAAATTTTTTTTTAAATAAAGAAAGCAGATGTTTGCCAATGTGCTGGTTAAGCAGATGTCTGGCTCATGGAAAACAGGCCTAAAAATTGAAAACAGCAAACACCAAGTTTAAATTTGCTGTCATTAGCATTGTTTGTGCTCCCAGGCTTGGACAGCCATCTCCTGCCTTCAGAGAACATGTGGCTCACCTCCTCTAAGAGTAAGACTTACAATTTCATGAAAGCCAGTGCATTTTTCTGCCTTACATCATTTACCCTTTTTTTTTTTCAAGTAGTGAAAGTGATCAAAATGGACCTCTTTCCTTAAGCTTTTAAGAGCTTCCATGAAGGAATGAAAACATACCAATATCGATAGTATGAATCTCTGTGTTGTAAGTTCATTTAATGTGCAATGAAGTCTTGGTCAACTAGACCCTCCCCCCCCCAACCCCGCTCCCAACCCAAAGCACAGCCCTCAAGCTGTGTGGAAAACTCAAGACTTGTGACCACAAATTTACACTTATAGGATCTGGCTGAGCATGTCCAGCCTTGGACGGCTGCTTTCACCTCCAGTGGCCCAGACTCCAGAGAACCCAGATCACACCCAGCCAACTCAGACCTGCCCTCTGAGCCTCATGACCAACACCCAGCTGCCCAGTGGACATTTCCACGTGGAGGTCTCATAGCATCTCACACTTCCTAGGACCAAAAAGGCTCCCTCGGTCTTCCCTTCCACACTGGCTTTCCCCCACGTCTCTCTGTCTCGGGACTCAGCATTGCCACCCACCTGATGGCTCAAGTCAGAGCGTGGAAGCCCTTCCCCAGGATTTCACTTCATTGCCTGCAAGTCTTGCAGGTTCTACCCCTTTGGTTCCACCTCAATGTGCCCATTCTTTTTTATTTCTTCTGACAGCACCCAGACCACGTCCTTTTCATCCTTTTGTGCCTGGACTTTCGTAAGAGCCTTCTAACGGGCCCCTTCGTTCTATTTTTGCTCAGCTCCAAGTTATGCTCTCCACAGCAGCCAGAGTGATCCTTTGAAAATTCCAATCAGAACCTGGCACTTTTTTTTTTCTTTTTCTTAAAATGCTCTGGGGCCCTACCATTGCATTTAGGAGAGATTCCAGATCCTTCCTCAGGGCCCACAAGGCCCTGCAGGATCTGCCCGCTCCTGAGTCATGATCTTTATCACTTTCTGTTTCCATCCACACTGCCTTTTTCCCTGCTCCTCATACACACCAAGAGCTTTCCACCTCCAGGCTCTTTGCCTGGAACATTCTTCCCCAAGATCTTCGCTCTGCCAGCCCCTTCTCAACCTCCGCTTTAATGTTGTGGCCTTGGAGAAATCTTCCCTTACTGTGCTATGGAGAACCCATTATTCTCCCTCAAAGCATCTTCTTTATTTATTTATTTATTTATTTATTTATTTATTTTTTTTTTTTTACAATGAATGATAATAACAGATGGTTAAAAGCTCACTTAGACACTGCCTCCTCCACCCTGAGGCTGAAGATCCAAGGAAAGGAACAGTGGGTGCTGGACCTGCTCACGGAGCCGACTGTGAGCAATCTTCCCATTCAGTGATGTCATGTCGGTGCCTTAAAAGTAACCATGTTGGGAGGATTTACACCATGGTCATTGGCGAGTGTTACAATAAGGACTCTCCCCACTCCATCCCAAGAGCCAGAAGAAGTTGTTAAACATTTACCAGAACTCCTCTGGAAGTGATTGGATCTGTCCGTCTTCCCTACTTTTTCCTGGGAATCTAGAATAATGCCTAACACACATAGGTACTCAATGTGCATTTGTTAAAAGAGACAGAAAAACTGGACTAGATGTTCTATGTCTGAGTCCCTGTATAAGATTTGATGAAGACCCTTTATGTACTCTGTTACTACTTTCTTTACCTCTGACTGCTGGGTCACTGCATTATATCACACATCTGCAGAGGGTGCTGTTTACATGGCAGTTGATTGAGTTATACGGTGCACAGCCTGCATAGCTGTACGTGGCAGCTCTTCCCACTCTGATCCTGGCCACTGGCCATCCAAAGGGAGCCGAATTGGACAGTGAGTCCCTCCCTTTCCTGGCACACTAACCAGCTCAAAGAACTCAGACAGTTTGGTTTTGGTTTTCCATCTCCTAAGATTATTTTCTGCTTGTCATGGGTGTGTGGATCAAGAGCCCTGTGCATCCGGGGTTAGTCCCAGCCCAGGGAGTGTTTGGGCAGAGAGCAAGACAAGGCTCAGCATATGCAATTTGTGGCAGGGCTTTCCCTCGGAGGAGAGGAAGTAGGGCAGTGAGGACCCGGAGGACGGCTGTGCCTGTCTGCCCCTGGCTTTTGAATGCAAACTAAAAAAAGGAATTGTGGGGGCCCTTCCCTTCCCAGCTTACAGTGCCCGCCCTACAGTGGATACACCCACACCCATCTGAAAAGTTCCCTGACTGCACAGAGCTCAACAGAACCCAAGATTATTTGGATGCTATTGGCTGGGCTTGGTGGGGATGGAGGATACTGGGTAGTGGAAGTGTTTTGGTTCCCTGAGGGCTATGCAGAAGCTCTTTGGTTTTTGGTTATAATGGCAGTTACTCATGACTTCAAAATTATCTCAAATGTCTACTGCCAATTTTAGGTCTTTAGAAGAACCAAGGGCTCATGACTCCATCTGTCTTTGCTGGGAAACAAAGGCCTGCCTTGTGAGGTGGTGAGCTCTCTATCATTGCAGCAATGCAAGCCAAGGATGACCACTTGTCTAGGATATTCAGGTTTCAAGTTCCCTTCCAGCCAGATGCTTGGTACTGAGGCCTCTCTGGAGGCCCCTGGGCCCCATGACTCCTCATGGGCCTGTGGATGAGGAAAAGTCAACTGTGCACCGGTCCAGGTGCTAGATGAAGTTACTTTAAAACAGAGTCCCTGTTGTTAACTTCTTTCTCATGTCACATGAGCCAGTCTAGGCTCTGGCTCAGGGAATGTTCTTGGAAGGAAGGGCGCATAGCCCCAAAGAGCTTTTGGAATCAGGAAGGCCAAACATTTATTTTAGAAGTGATTAAGTGGAAGTCATAGAGGTTACATGACGCACTCAGATTTAGCATTGGAGCCTGAACTTGACCCAGAGGTTGTCATCTGGAGCCCAGGGTTTTTTCATTGCCCTAGGCTTGAAGGGTCCAGCTAGTGGAAGGTGTAATCAAGCCACAGGCTTTGGTTTCCACATCTGTAACACTCAGGGTTGGCCCAGATTGATCCATTGGGCCAAGTCATGGTTGCTTCCTTAAAAAGTCAGTAAGGGCTGGGGTAGGCCTAAGATTCTATCAGCCATGAACTCTCCTGTGTGAATTACTTTATAGCTATTTTACCGCTTAGCAGGCTGAGCAGAGCCAGACTCTGAAGAAGATTCCGAGGCAGTGTCACGACCCTCAGTGGTTGGCAAACTGCGGCTCACAAGCCACATGCGGATCTCAAGCTGCGGTTTGCCGCTCTGTTGTCTAATAATTTTGCTGACCGCTGGTCTGGGTGATCTTGGGTAAGTTACTTAACTTCTACAGACCTCAGCTGCTCATCTCTAATGTGGGGGACATGGTACCTTCTTACAGGATCAGGATCATCAAGATGACCAGTGCTTAGAACAAAACCTGATGCGCGGAAGCCCTCAGGGAATGGCAGCAAGTATTTAGAGGCAATACATGAACATTTACTGAGCACTTCATCATTGCCAGACATTTTTTGTGGTAGTCCGCATTTATATTTTTTCACACTGATCCTACAACATAGACGTTATAATTTCAATTCTACATTCTAAAAAGAGGAAGTGACCTGCCTAAGGTCGCACACGTAGTGAGAATCAGAGCCAGTATTCCAGTGCCACGTCAGTGGCACATGAGCCTCATGTGAACCTTATCAGGAGCAGGCGCAGTCTCTGTACCCGTTTAATGGGTTCCTTGTCATCTCCCCACCACCGGGGCAGGTTCTGCTCGGGCGGTCCCCAGGGATTGGATCATAACCGGGGGTCTGCTGTTCAGCCCTGTCATCTCCTGTGGGCACTGCCAGTTCCTTCTGGGGTACAAATGACATGGCCGTGCTCTCTGGTACATGGATACGTCTGAATCACTCCCCGTCTGTGGGAAACGAGGCATTTTAAACTTCTTGTTTTCTGGGAAGCCCCATTGTGTACCTAGGTTTGCACTGTGTAAAACAAGGCCTTTCCCACGTCTGCTGGTGTTTCTGAGTCACAGTAAATAACTCTGAACAGCACAGGGCCCGCCGGGCCGGCCTGGGCTGCCTGCTGTTACCCGGTTTGCCCCTTTCAAGGCCCTCTGCCCTTAAAGAGCCCTTTCCCCCTCCGCAGCCCTCCTGGCCCTGCCCACCGGCATCGGTCAGAAGCCTCTTTTTGTCTGGAAAGAAAGCTACAAGGGTCAGGACTGAACGCATGCCCACCTAGGGGAATGGCGTCTCAAGAAAGGTGACTGGAGAGAGAGTGATGCTAACCTCAAAGGGGATTAATTAGTGGGATTGCAGGCTGTTGCAGGCCAGGCCGGGTGAGATTTTTATTAATTAATTCATTCCACAACTAGTTATTACTAGCTGACTCTGGCTGGCACTGCTCTGCACCCTGGGACACATAAGTAAACACAACATACAACCATCTTTGCTCTGTCCCAGCCAGAGTTGCTCAGTGGTTGAACGTCGACCTATGAACCTGAGGTCACAGTTCAATTCCCAATCAGGACACATGCCTGGGTTGCGGGTTCAGTCCCCCGCAGAGGTTGCAGGAGGCAGCCCATCAATGATTCCTCTCATCATTGATGTTTCTCTCTCTCCCTCCCTCTCTGAAATCAATCAGATATACATATATCTTTAAAAAAGTATCTTTGCTCTCATGATTATATCCTGTTGGAGGAAACAGCCAATAACCAAGGTGAATAAGTAAGTAATAACACTAGACAATGAGAAATACCTCTGCGAGACTGAAGAAGGGGGGGTGGGTGTTGACATTTTAGTCAGGGGTGTCAGAAAGGCCCCGATGAGATGGTGGTGCCGGAGCAAAGACCTGAAGGAAGTGAGAGAGGCTCTTTGGTGAAGAGGATTCCTGGCAGAAGGAACAGCAAGTGCAAAGCCCAAGGTGGCTGATGTGTTTGAAGAACATCCCGGAAACCGTGGGCGGGACAGAATGAGCAAGGGGGGCAGGAGTGGAGGATGAGGTCAGGAAGGCAGAGGGAGCCAGACACACAGGACCTCTTACTCAGAGCAGGAAGGGGAGTCCTAGGGGGGTTGGAGCAGAGGAAGGACATGACATGATCTGCCCTACATTCTAGCAGCATCCCTCTGGTTACGGGGTGGAAGGTCCTCCAGGGGACCAGGGCGGGAGCAGGGAGATCAGTAGGTGGCTGTTGCCACAAGGCACAGGAGCCTTTCTGTACCTCCCCTCCCCCCACTTCAGGAAGCTCCCAGACCCCTGCCTGCTGAGCAGAGGTGGGAAGCGGATGGCGGGCCAGAGCTTTCACATGGGGGAGGACCAGTGGAACTGACAGGCTGGGTGGGCTGGGGGAGGGGCCAGCTTTAGGATGTGCTAGAACACAGGCAGATCCTTGCTGAAAAGAGAGAAAAGAGCAGGGATAAGGGACAATCTGGGTGACAATCTGGACACATTCAGCACACTCAGCGGGGCCTCTTGCTGAGCCTGCCTGCGCCTCTGCCCCTGGCTGGCCTCCCCAGCAGCAAGCACATTCCTCAGCTGTTTAGCTTGTGGTCTGGCCTGGCCCTCTCTCTGGTTTCTTCTGCTCAGAAAGGCTTTTAAAACAAGGACCTGGGTTTTCTTTAAGTTTGGGGCATAAATCACTGCCTGTGGGCCCGGAAAGGGGATGGAGGGACAGGAGGTGCTCCCTCTCACTCAGGCCTGCGTGTCACCAAGGCACGGATATGTGACAGGCTCACTTCCAAGCTCTGGCCAACACTGCCCTTACCCGAGGGCCACCACCACCTGCCCCAGGAACCCTGCAAAGGTAACTTGTCCAGACTGACTTGACCTCCCCCTCCTCAAGCCTCCTTGTCTTCCGGTCAGTGGCATCGCCCCCCGGCCTCCTAGCCTCCGTTCCTTTCCTGGCGACCAGGCCCTGCTGCATTCTGCCTCTCACAGTTCCACTTCTTGTTCAGCTCACCGCCTTCACTACAGGCTCTGGCGGCCTCTTGCCTGCGTCATCATTCCAGCTGTCCCCAGGTGGTGTCCTGTGGCATCACCCCCATCACCCTGGAGCTTTTCAAAACACAGATTAGAACATGCCACACTCTACTTCAAAAACCTTCAATGGCTTCCCAGGAGCTAAATTCAAATGCCTTGCTCAGCCAGAGTGGCTCAGTTGGTTGAGCATCGCCCCATGGACCTAAAGGTTGCCATTTCAATTACAGGTCAGGGCAATACCTGGGTTGTGGGTTCAATCCCAGGTCAGGGCATGTACGGAAGACAATGCATTAATGCTTCTCTCTCACATCAATGTTTCTCTCTCCCCCTTCCTCTTTAAGCATATCCTCTGGTCAAGATTAACAAAAGAATCCAAATGCCTTAGTTGGCGTTTGGGTCCTCGCTCAGTAGTCTCAGCCTCCTGTTCGTTCTGGCAGTTCCCTTAGCACGTACTCAGCATCCTGCTGAACAAACCTCAGGCTGTTTGCCCAGATACAGCCGCTACCCTTTCTGCGCTTACACATAATCTCTTTCTCATCTCTCAAATCCAGGAGTCTTTTGTCTGTAGCTCTCCTACGGCCTTTATTACCACTCCCCCCCCCCCCCCCCCCCGCAACCCTTGGGTTAGAGTTAGTGTTTCCCTGAAAATAAGACATTCTCCAAAAATAAGACCTAGTGCATGGAAAGATAAGACATCCCCTGAAAATAAGACCTAGCGCAACTTTGGGAGAAAAAATTAATATAAGACACTGTCTTATTTGGGGGGAAACAGGGTATTTATCCAAGGATCTTCTCTCCTACCACTAAACCATAAACTCCTCAAAGGTCAGGACTTATGTCCCAGAGCACCTAGCACAGGGTCTGGCTCATACAGTCTATTGTACTGGGACCTCCTGAGGGGTGCATGTAAAAAGAAATTTTAGACATTTTTCTTGCCCTTAACGATCTTTCGATCTACTTGGGTAGAGAGTTCCTACATTCACTCAACGCATAGCAACGAAGCACCTACACTGTGCGAGCCAGAGACACAGAGACCGTTAGGAGACGTGCCTTCTGCTCTCAGTCCAGTGCGGGAAGATATTCAGGCAACAATAATTCTGGCCTCTGGATTAGGAACAGAGTATCTAGAGATCACACAAGCGGGGCTTCAAGCTCTAGTTAAGGGGTCAGGTGAGGCTTTCAGGAAGAAGTAGTGCCCAAGTGGAGATCTGAAGAGTAAGTGGAGGCGGCCAGGAGAAAGGAGGTAGAGTGGGGCACAGGAAACACTTTGCTTGAAGGCTAGAGAAAGCTGGGTGTTTGGGAAGCTAAGATGCTCAGTCTTGTGGGTGCTGAAGGGGTGTGTTTGGTGCTGCTAGAGGTGAGTCCTGAGAGCAGGCCAGGGTCACCCCTTCAGAGTGTGGTTAGCTCTGTTAAAGAGTCTGGACTTAGCCTAATGGCAATAGGGAGCCATTGAAGGTTGTTGTTTTTTTAATCCTCACCCAAGGATATATTTTTCCATTGTTTTTTTAAGAAAGAGTGGATGGGAGGGGAAGAGATATAGAGAGAAACATCGATGTGATGAGAGACACATCCATTGGTTGCCTCCAACACATGCCTGACCAACATGGGGGATGGAGTCTACAACTGAGGAACAGAATCGAATCCCCAACCCTTCAGTCTGGGGCCGATGCTCTAACCACTGAGGAAAACTGGCCAGGACCCATTGAGGGTTTTAAACAGGGGAGTGTCTACACAGCACAGTGTGTTCTTTCACTTCACTCTGGCTTTTACTGAGCAAAGTCTGGGTGGATCGGGTCTGGAGGCACAATGACACCTGAGTTTGGCCTGGGGACTCAGTTAATTCCCAGGGCCCTCCTCTCTCTCCGTGATGGAGTATCCCTTCCCCAACCAGACAGGCACTTCCTTCACCCGAACATTCACAGCTTCAGCGGGACCCACAATCACAGGGTGGGAATGACCCTAATGGGCTTGTCCAATACCCGCTGGACACCTACTTCCCCCAACCTTCTGTGCTGCGAGTCTTCCCGGGGGCAGTTCTGACCAAGATCCTCTGCCAAGCCAGTCCCTGGAGGCCTTCTTTGTTTTCCCTGGGTCTTCACTTGGGACCACACAGTCATCAATAGCTTATGGACTTAGGGGGACCCAGGCTGGGTCACCAATGAATACCCTTCAACTACCAACTTTTACCCCAAAATTCCACCTTGCGCACAGCCTCTCAAATCAGACTCCATGTTGTGTTTCCAGTCCAGCCTGGATGTAAACCCTGTGCAGCTCCGGGGTAGGGAGTGGGACTGGAAGAACGGAGTCAGAAGGACCTTGGCTTTGCCACTAATTGTTGTGTGACCCTGAGCAAGTCATTTTCCTTCCCTGGATGGCGTTTTCGCTTTTGCTTGATTGGGGATTAGGTTTAGATGACATCGGTCATTCTCAGCTTTGGCTGCCCATTAGAGTTACTGGGAAGCTTTAAAGAAATACTGATGCTGGGCTCCACCAGGGAGAGTGATGGCATGGTCTGGGGTGGGGACTGGGCAGAGGTTTTGTTTTATACCATTATTCTCTGTCATCCCTGGATTTACTGATCACCTGCCATTCCACGATAGACCAAGAGGGGAGGCCGAGGTGGGCAGGTAAAGGGCCCCCTTAGAAGTGCTAGCCCAGCAAGGACCTCAGCAGTACACATACCTAAAGGCCAGTGATTTCAAGCTTTGGCTTCTTGTAGTCACCTAGGTGACTATCCAGAGCCCAGGGCCAAATGCTTGAAGGTCGTCTCCCCCCCCCCACCCCCCAACGTCTCAAAATGGCCTTGGGGCAGTAAGTGAAGATGAAAGCATCTTCTGAGTTCCGTGTGCCTTGTGAACTGCTGCACGGACACCTGCATCTATGGCCACCAGCACTTCGCTGAGCCCTGCCGTCTGTGTGTGATGGTGCCCTCCCTGCCCACATGTTCCTTGAGGGCGAGGCTGTGGGATCCCCAGAACCTGGCTGTGCCTGGGGTGTTGTGGGTGTTCAGTACATGTTAGCCAAATGTTTCTTCATCTGTAAAATGGGATTATGGTGCCTCCTTGCCAAATGGTAGGGACGACCACGTGAGCGGGGCCAGCTTCATAGCTGTGCAGCTGCTCGGGGCGTCACTTGGTTTAATGCTTTCCTGTGGCCACCTTGAAATTCCTAATAATTTTCAAACAAGGAGCCCTGCATTTTCACTTTGTATTGGGACCCACAGATTATAACAGCTGGTCCTGCCTGTGTGGCAACTGCTGTGAATAAACTCAGGGAGGAGCTCTGTCTATAAATTATTTGTAGGGCGTTGTGATTGCCGGCAATCACTGAACATCAGAGACTACGGAAGAGCAGTGTCAGAAGGAGGGGAGCTGGGCACTGCTTCGTGGCTTTCTCTCTGGCAGGGGAGGCGGTGATGGGCTGGAGGCCTGGGATGGGCCAGGCGGAGAGGGAGGATGTGGGCATCGGGGACACACCTAGGGGTCTACGGAGAATGATTTCAACGATCTTGTCCTACCTGCCTGCCACAGATGGAGAAAATATACCGTCAGAACTTCATTCATTTGGCTGAAGCATTGCTTTCTCAAGTTTCTCTGATGGGTATAGCAAACTTGGTTCTTCTTCTTCTTCTTTTTTTAAAAAAATATTTTATTGATTATTTTTACAGAGAGGAAGGGAGAAGGATAGAGAGTTAGAAACAGTGAGGAGAGAGAAACATCGATCAGCTGACTCCTGCACCCCCCCCACTGGGAATGTGCCCGTAGCCAAGGTACATGTCCTTGACCGGAATCGAACCTGGGACCCTTCAGTCCGCAGGCCGACACTCTATCCACTGAGCCAAACCGGTTTTGGTGCAAGCTTGGTTCTTAACGTCACCTTTGGCCACAAGCCCTGCCCCTGAGTTCTCAGTGATTTTGGGAGAATCAGGGGAAACCATTCAACTTTTCAGAGCCCCACGTTCCCCATGGATCTAAAGCCCGTAGCAGCTCTGGCAGAGCCTCTGGCCTCACCTGGCCTATCCTGACCGATAGAACAATCACATGGGAGTGCTCTTGGCAGACTGTCAGGAACTGCACCCACTTGTTCATTTCATGATTTCCGCATGGCCTTCCTGAAGCCTCGTCCTCCCAATCTACAAAGCAATAGGCTGTGGAAACCGCCAGGGCCAGGATTCCTGGCAGCCTGACCCCGAGAAGTGATGCTTCTGCGGGAAGACAGCAGCAGCCCCGCTGCGGAGGCAGGAACCGCTTCTCTGTGTCATCCTGTTTGGAATCCCGGAGCACGTTGCTATAGCAAGTTGCCTAACTCGCCCCACATGCCACGTGGCAAAACCTCTGCCTGCTTTAGCGCAGCATCACCCAGGCCACAGGCTGGCTTCTTCTGTGTCACAGAACAAGGCTGTCATCCTCCGGGAGGGCCTGGGTGGGACACACCTGACTGGCGATGGAAATGGGCTGGGCAGCTGCCCCAGGCCAGACAGGTACCCCTGCCGCAATTATTTTGTCTACTGCTGGTCCTGTGCCTGAAGTTCCACCATTAGCCCTTTATTCCTTTGGCTCAAGGCACAGCCCAGTTAAAATGCAAACCCCTTTAGACAGGACGCATGAAGTGGTCATCACTCATTAGGAATGGTCAGCATGAATCGACTCATTAGGCCTGGAGCTCAGAGAAGGCTTTGATCAGGGGAATGGGCCAGAGGTGAGAAGGGAGGAGAGGGGCACCCAGCCTGGACCGTGAGGGGGCCCTGGGGCAGAGTGGTCTGGAGTATTGGGCACGTGGGGGCAGGTGGTAGAGCCCCACTTGGCCTTGAACCTGGATGTAAGTGAGCGAGAGAGAGGCTCCCATGTTAGGAACCATCAGGAGAGGACCACGTCTCACCAAACCAGCATTTTGACTGAGAAATCACTGTCCAGCTGAGTCTAAGAGGGAGCTGCCCCCGCCCTGGGCTTGTGCCCCTGTGAGAATGGCCATGTGTCCCCTGATCTCATGAAGACAGCTCCTTCAGCAAGAGCACCTGATTCGTCTTTCTAAGCCTGCTAGGCCCGGTTCTAAAGGGATATTATACATGGATTAAGAACCACAGCCCTGGGATCAGACAAATCCTGACAATATGTACTCAATCCGCAGGACCTTGGATGAGCCATTTAGCTTCTCCTGTGTAACCCGGTGATTGCAGCAGTGACTTAATGTCGCCGTCTCAAGGCCTGAGATGTGAAGAGGAGCTTGACACAGTGGCTGGCACCAATCGAATGATAAATGATGGGGAAGGGTAATGATGGCTACTGTTAACCGAGGGCTTACTGAGTGCCGGATGCTGTGCTACACACTTGAGATGAATGAACCAGGTAAGATCATCTCGTGCACACATCAGCCCGTGAAGTCATTATTCTCCCCATTTTATGGTTGAGGGAAGGCACCGAGTGCTTATCCAGGTCACCCAAATGGAAAGGGTTTGAATCCAGGTAGTTGGGCTCCCAGGCCAGGCAAACTGATTATTGTTGCTCAGTAAACGTGTGGGTGAAGGGGGAGTGGGAGACAGAGGCAGGGAGGGGTGGGACCACACTGCCTTTACCTCCAGGTGGGATTTTATTCATCTTGTGACTCAGGTCCTAAGTACACAGTGTGAAAACCCTTCAGGGAGTATTTTGGCAGCTTCTTTACTTTCGGTTTACAAGATGACCACCTCCGGTCTCTCCCTTCCCCTTCTCTCCTTACAAAGCGTTCACACAGTTAGGCTTTACATGATGTGGGCTGGGGACAGTCCCCACCTGGACCACAGCTCCCTGTAGCAAGCACCCCATATTGAGGGCCTGTGTGTGTGTGTGTGTGTGTGTGTGTGTGTGTGTGTGTCTTTGGAGCTCTCCATTGTTTGGAGGAAATAGTTTCAAATGGCTCTGAATCCCTGATGGTAGCCCAGGGTTTGATACTGGTGGGATGGGGCGTTAAGTGGTGAGAATCAGCAGAAATGCCATTTGTTAAATGTTAGTGCATGTTCGAAGCTTGTTTTGTAGCTGATCCTCAGAGTCAGCCAGAGGCTGCTGCCACCTGGGGAGGATTATGATGGATCCGTTCTTTTTGTATTCGCAACAGAGCCTGGCTCAACTCTGACTCCCAAAGTAAGATTTGAAGCCTAGAGTGAGACAATCATCTCCAAAGCCAGGTATCCTGGAGAGAAAAGAAGGCTTTAAAAATTCTCCAAGCTGCCTCTATACAGGAAGAGCCATGCCAGGCCAGCTCAGGATGCAGTTTTGGCCTAAGTGAGGAGGGGTGAGAATAGAAGGAAAGTTCCCAGCTGATGGGAGAAACTTCCACTACAGGAGGGGAGAGAAGGAGGTTCAGAGAAGGCAAAATTAAGATGTGTCCTCAAGGGCCCACAGCCCTGTGGAGGTGGGCTTCTTGGGACAAGGCGACTGGCAAAGAGAGAGATATTCCATGTCTGGGGGTCCACCGTGGGGTTGGTATGGTGTGGCGAGAAAGCAGAAAGAGGGTGACACTCCACAGCCATCCCTTAGGGCCCCCCGTGCCTGATGTGGAAGGGTCCAGAAGCCCCTCGGCTGATGAAAGCTGAGAGGCTTGGCTGACAAGCTCCCAGCAGCGTGGGCAGTGGGGTAGGCAAAGTGACTTCGTCCCCCTCCATGCTCTTCCAGAGCTGGAGAGCAGGGCTTGGATCTTTGCACACCCATATGCTTATACTGTGCTTTTCCCATACAAGTTGTGTGTGTTTTTTTTCCTAAATAAGATCCCTATCCGCAAGTTCACACAAGGGCTATGCTGAGTGGTATGGTTCTTCTCTTCAACACCACAAAACACTCACACTGAAATCATAGTGATTTTGGCAGCCTCAGTGGTAAAAACAAAATACCTGAGTCCCCATTATGATCAGGACTGTGGGCCAGGTCTTTGGATGCAAGAGCTAGGAACGCTTAGGTTTACTTAGAGCCCTGGCATACAGGCCTCCTCTGGGCCTCAGGAGCCTGGCACTCCCTCTACACTTCTCTCATGGACTTGGGCTTGAAGTTACATCTCTGCGGCCTCAGATTCCTTCCTCAATGGTCAGTATCGTGAGCACTGCAGCTGCTGACGGTGGAGGAGAAACACAACCTCCTGGAGTGCTTAATATGCACCTGGAACTTTCCAAAAGTTTTATGTACATTTGATCATTTAACTCCGGATAAATCTGTAAGTTCTATTAATACCACCCCTCCCCCATTTTGCAGGTGAGAAAACTGAGGCACGGAGCCACTTAGTGACTTGCCAAGGGCACAGAGAACTGGTGGAGGGACCCGAGCCTTCACTCCCACGCTGTGTCTGAACTCCCTGTGTGTCTTTATGAGCCTGGCAGATAACAGGTGCTCTGTAAAGACTGGGTTTTAAAGAATCATTACCTCATCCACCCTTATTACAGATGTGCTATGGTAGTAAAGTTTGGGCCAGTGGATCTGCTCTCTCTGAATGTCAGCCGGAAAAGTCTTTGGACTTGTCTACTTTTTTTTCTGGCTTTCTTTAAAAATACAGTATATATATTTTATTGATTTTTTTACAGAGAGGAGGGGAGAAGGATAGAGAGCTAGAAACATCGATGAGAGAGAAGCATCGACCAGCCGCCTTCTGCACACCACCCACCGGGGATGTGCCCGCAACCAATGTATATGTCCTTGACCTGAATCGAACCTGGGACCCCTCAGTCCGTAGACTGACACTCCATCCACTGAGCCAAACCGGTTTCAGCACCTGGCTTTCTTGATAGTTTTGTCCACCCTGTCACCCTGCCCAGGCTGCAGCAGGGGCTCCAGAAAGATAGAGGCTCTGAACACAATGGCCTCAATTCCAACTCAGCCTCTAACAGGCCCCCTACCCAGTCAAACTGTGCTGTCACCAGTAGGCAAGCTTCCTGGTAAGCCTCTCACAGACTCCCTGTGATGCACAGAGGAGAGACCAATCCTGCCCGGAGCCAGGGACACGTCCCCTGTGACCCCTGCCCTACTTCCACTCTTCAGAGTCCACACTGACCAGAGTCATGTTTGTGGTTTTAAAACATTCACCTTTTCGTTCTTTGACTATTCCCGGGAACTAACTGGTAAATGAATACGTGTAGTCCCCATTTCTAGCTTGTCAACACGCTCCACACTCCTTCAGAGCCCAATGCAAACGTCTCCTCTGCCAGGAAGCCTCCCTGGCTTCTCCAGGTGGAACTGAGCTTCTCCTCTCAGCCGCAGCCCTGCCTTCTCCATGCCATCCACTCCCCAGCCCCTCTATTTACTTAGCCTTGTTCTCAGCTCCGAGCAGAGCCCAGATTGCGTACACGCTTGGGCCGCAGCCCCGGCTCCTTGCAAACAGATGTCGTTCCAACGTTGATGGATATGTTTAATGAATCCCATATTTCAAGAACCCAAACTGACCAAACATAACTCAGGGGTGGTTTTCTCCATAGAAAGGGAGCTCTGAGTCACAAATCCTGTCCCCATCCTTCACCCCATTTCCCCAGCCCCGAGTGAGTAACACTAACAACCACTGCGTTAGTCCTACTGTGCACCGAGCCCCGTGTTAGCGGCTTTTCGCACAGCGCCTCTCTTAATCCTCCTGACAGAGTGATGAACTCGGAATCTCACCCTCCAACCCACGGAGGAGGAGACCTGTTGGGGAACGTGCCTCCCCTGCTCAGGGTCGCACAGCTAGTGGGCGGCAGAGCCGGGACTGGGGCCAGGTCTGATTTCAAAGACTTTGCTCTTAGCTTCCTGAGCACACTGAGGTGCACACTGTTTTTGGCCCCTAAGGCACCCCCTCCAACCCAGGGTCTGGTGTGTGCTTCCCCCTGTCTGGAGTCACCCTCCAGAACAGGAGTGCCCTCTCTTTTCCTGGAGCAGGATCTCCAGTGAGCTGCAGACATTGCTGGAGTGGCCTTCCCTCCCATCTAAAAGATCCAGAGTGCGCCTCACCGCTTCCTGAAGGAAGTATCTAGACGCATGCTGGCCTGCTCACAGCTCTTCCCTAGCCTTCCGCCCCACCCCCCACTACCAAACAACAGGTACCAACGTTTGTTTCCAGCTGTGCCTGGGGTCTGAATTGGACCCCGCCAACCAGAGGCGCTGCCAGAAGCGCCGCTGTAGACAGCCGGGTAGGAGGGTGCACTTGCTCCCGTGGAACCTCGGAACCCGGGTGAACCAGCATGGGTGGTGGCGCCGTCTCCACCGATGTCCCCTGAGGGCGCTTCTCCGGATGCCTCTGCCCCTGACCCCCCATTACCACAGGCTGCAGCCCCAGCCGGGAGCGCACACAGCCGGGGAGGCCGGGGCGGGCCCGGGACCCTGAGGCGGGCGCAGGTCCTCGCGCAGCGGAGAGGCCGGGAAGGCTTCCGTGGTGCGGTCTTGCAGGGGTGCTGGGCGAGGTGGGGATGGGGGTGGGGGGAGCCCAGGACGGGGGCCCCAGTGAGAAGATCCCAGGACTAGCCTCTGGCTCCAGCCGCGCCCCGACACCTGGGACACCTAGGACACCTAGAGCGCATGAGAAATGGCATGTTTCTCCGTGTCCGCGACTTCCCAGGGCTATGGATAATTGCGCATAATTCCGAACACAGTGTGTGTGTGTGTGTGTGTGTGTGTGTGCGGGGGGGGGGGTGGTGGTGGCGGCGATGCCCTGTCCCTACCCCGAGTGGCGGAAACGGCTCGTCACTGCCTCGGGGCCGACAGCGCTGGGAATCGCTCCATCCCCCGCCAGAGGGACTCCGGAGGCTCTGGGTTCCCGGTCCCCCCAGCCCTCCGGGTCCAGTCCGCCGCGCCCGGGTCTCCGCCCTGCAGAGCGCGCCCTCCGCTCCGGGCAGGAGGGCACCGGGGCAGCGCTCGCTCTGCGCGCCCAGCCCCTTCCCAGCCGGGCCGGGCGCCCTGGCACTCCCGGGACAGCCGAGCGCCCCGGCGGCGGCGGCGGCGCGGGGACCCGGCGTGGCCCCGGGAGGTGGCCAGCGCGTCCAGCGGGGCCACCAGCCCGCAGCCCCTTTCCACTCGAGCCTCTTCCACTCTTCCCAAACACACCAACAACCGCTCCGAGTCGCTCCCGCGGGCCCCCCTCTTGTGCGGAACTTGGCCGGCCCGCTAGGCTGCAGCCCGCTCCGGAACCCCGCGTCCCCGAGAGGAGCCGCGGCCGGACCCCGGAGGCGCACCGCGTCCCGCTCCCCGGCGGCCAGACCCGAGGCCCCGGCGCGCCCGGAGCGGCTCCGGGAGGAGAAGGGAGGGGAGGCGAGAGCGCACGTACCTGGCCACAGGCTGAGCGCCCAGGCCACCAGGAGGCCCCGGGGCAGGTCCATGGCGCGGCGCGGCGGCGGGGGCCGGTGCGGAGCGGCGGGGGCGGCGAGCCAGAGCGGCAGCCTCCTGGGCGCGGAGCCGGAGCCTGCACTGCGCCCGCCGCGCGGCGCCCTGACAGCGGCGGCTGGAGGAAGTGGGAGGGCCGGCGCGGGGCGGGGAGGGGCGCGGGACACCCCTTATCCTGCCAGGTCTCAGCCTAGACACAGGGCATTCTCTCTCCACTCGGCTCCCGTCCAGGCTGGGCCCCTCTGCAGCCTGGACGCCCGCACCCCAAACCTCTGCCTTAGGGGAGAACCACCTGGGAACCCCTCTCCTGGGCACCACCTCGCCTGTGCAGCATGTTCCTTGCGCCACCGTCACCCAGGTCAGAGGCTGTCCGGGAGGAATGGGGTCTATTTCCATTTCCCAGAGGAAAGAGCTTCCAAAGCGGAGGAGGGTCCCTAAGATGACCCAGGAGCTCCGGCGGACGGTGACACAGGTCTCCCTTAGCCACGGGGAGTACATGTCCCTCCAAAGAATGTTCTGAGGCGCCCCCTGCCTCCCTGCACCCTGGGACATGGAATGAGTGTCAAGGCACCTCGATTCTTCTGAGCCTGGAATAAAGGCAGACCAGGCCCCTCCACCTGCACTCCCCCAGCCCACACACCTGAGGCCTCCCGAAGCCTCCGGAGGACTGTGCCTACTTGCACCACAACAGCGGAGCTCTTTGGCACCCAGCCACGTTCCTTCCCAGCCCTTCTGACCACTGACAATTGAACTCCATGCACAGTTGTTGCACGAGCTTTAAATCGGGCCCTGGACCGCAAGCCATGGGTGTGGAGGCCGGCCCTTCCCGCGGGGAGAGCCAGGGGAGGTGGCAAGTGTGTGAAAGCTGCAGCAGAGACCCCACCACCCTCTGCGGGGGGGCCTCCCTTCCCCCCTCCCATATCCTGCCAGGTCTCAGCCCAGACACAGGGCATTCTCTCTCTGTCTGTCTGTCTCTCTTCATTGTACTTAGGAAAGGAACTACACATCAGTAGGTGTAATTGTTTAACCTTTCTCCCCTTGTCCAGGCTGAAAACACCCTTAAGGGTAGAAGCATCTATTTGGTTCACAAAGGAACACATACTCCTCTCCCCCCCCTCCCCCCCATGAACCAGGAACTTACTAGGTGGTGGGTGGGTGGATGAAGAGGCAGGGGGGACAGCCAGTCCCTGAGGCAGACACAGGGAGGAATTGGAAGGACCTCCCGGAGGACATGACATTCAGGCTGAGTCCTGGAGGATGAGGAGGGTTTTGAAAAAGCCCAGGTTCACACAAGTATAGTGGGCATTGTGCTCTTTTCTTGGTAACTACCCTGCTTTGTGTTTTGGTATCCTCACCTCTCCTTCTCAGCTACTGACTAGGGGGGAAGCTGATTCCATCCCCGGGGTGTGTGGGGGTGGGGTGGGGAGAGGGGATATGTGATTTAGTTTGAAAAAAGGCAACAGGACAAATGAAAAAGGTTTTCTGAGAAACAAGCTTTCTTGCTCTTTTAAAAGAGCTCCTAGATTAACCAACTCATCAGCTTTTTCTCTCCTCTCCTCTCCTCTCCTCTCCTCTCCTCTCCTCTCCTCTCCTCTCCTCTCCTCTCCTCTCCTCTCCTCTCCTCTCCTTTCCTCTCCTCTCCTTTCCTCTCCTCTCCTCCCCTCTCTTACTCTCAATCCCCTCCCAGGCTGGGGCAGAGAATCACATCGGCCTTGGCATGGATAGGAGGGGTCTGGCTGGGGAAGGGGGAGATCTGGCATTGGGATGAGGCAGACATGAGATGACAGAATGGAGGAACCAGGTTGTTGAGCCACTGAATCAGGCCACCCCTTCAGCCTGCTCCCCTCAGGACTTCCCAATGATGCGACCAATGCCCCCTTCATTGTTTAAGAGGGTTTGAGTCCAGATACTTTGAACCTAGAGCATCCTGATAACAGCTCTCCAACGGGCTGCACACCACCTCCCTGCCTGGCACACATGGATGCCCTCCCTAGTGGCTCCCTCCCTGCAGGTGCATGGGGGTTGCCTGGGGCACTTATGAGGAACGCACAAGCCCACGGCCAGGGCGCCCTGATGGGCATGCTGCTGTGCTGTGGGCCTGAGATTGCGCTCTGAGACTGCCCGCTGCTTGCTGCAGAGGCTCTCTGAGGCGGGTGTGCAGCTGCTGATCCCGGAGGAACAGCTCTGCCACTCATTAACTCACATGGTCCTCATCCGCGCACCGGGGTCCCATCCAGCATGCCTGCCTTTGTAACCGTGGAAGGTGGAGAGGGGAGGTGTGCCCTCACTTATTCTTTCAACAAATATGTGAGTGCCTCCTGTGCCCCCAACGCTCTGAACGTCACATACGAGAAGCCTGCGCTCAAGGAGCTAGTGATGGAGCTGAAAAGATGAGACATAACCTCATATGCATTGGCAGTCATTATTAATTAAACATTCATTTAAATCATTTATTATTTAATGACTTTTAAACACTCTATATCACCCAAGGCAGCAGCATAGGGGTGACAAATGCACGATCCACATTGAGTCTGGAGAAGCTCAGAGCAGGGCTTTATGGGAGCTGAGATTTTAGTTGAACAGTAGTAGTAGTAATAATAATAATCCCTTACATGTACAGAGCATATGCATTTACTTATTTTTATTGAGGTGTAATTCACATATAATAATGCTCACCAAGCAATCCAGCAATTTTTAGTTTATTCACAAGGTTGTGCAACTATTACTACTAATTCCAGAACATTTTTATTATTCCCCAAAGAAGCTCTGTAACCATTAGCAGCCACTACCCGTTCCCTCATCCCAACCCCTAGCAACCACTAATCTATTTTCTGTCTCTGTGGATTTGCCTATTCTGGACATTTCATGTAAGTGAAATCATAGAGTATATGGCCTTTTGTGTCTGGTTTCTATCACTTAGAACATTGTTTTCAAGCTTCATCTTAATAGAGCATGTATCACTATTTCATTCATTTTTATTGCCAAATAAAATTCCATTGTACCGATTGACCACATTTTGTTTATCTTCTCATCAGGTGATGACTATTGGGCTGTTTCCACTTTGGGGTCATTAAGGACAAGACTCTATAAACATCTCTAAGTGAATTCCCCTGCACCTGCAAGAAGTTACGTTCATTTTTATAGATAAAGAGATTGCACGGGTGAGGATTCTTTCAGTTTTAAGTGATACAAAGTGACTCAATGAGAAAAGAAAATGTACGAGCTCATGTGACTAGGGAGTGCAATGGTGATTTACTGCAGGCATGGCTGGCTCAAGAGTCTCAAAGGAGATTATTGCCTTTTTTTTGTTTTTTTTTTTCCTTCTCTTAGTTTTACTTCACTCTGCTGTCCTTTCCTAGAGCACACAGATTTCTCTGTCTACTAGAAAGATGTAGCTGGCCCACGCTTATACTCTATAGATTCTAAGGGAGAAGACAGCCTTCCCTCCTGAATCCAGCAGAGAAGTTCTGGGTTTTGGTTCCCGCCCACCCCTGAACCAGTCAGCGCCTGGAGATTATGGTACTATCAGTGGAGCAGTCTTGGGCACACATCCAGCTCTGAGGAGCTGGGAAGAAAGGGGCATTATGACGGACAGCCCAGCCAAGACTGCATAGTATAGGAGAGAAGTTCCTTAAAGGAAACAGAAAAAGGGGGATGACAGAATATCCTGGACAGACAAAGTCCATAGTGGCTAAATTCACTAGAGAAATCTAAGCTCCCAAACAGCAAGGGATTCACCCAAGACCCGACAGCAGAACCGGAATTAGAAACCAGGTTTTGACAGCAGGTTCAGAAGTCATGACTGCATCGCAGCTGGGTGAGGGAGCAGGCCTTTCAGGCCAGAATGCACGAAGTTAGGCCCGAGTCCTACAGGTGGGTCCTCGGGCTCTCAGGCGCTGGTCTGAGCACCTCCTCCGGGAGTGCCGACTTCCCCGGGAGGGACAGGCGAGGGAGAGGCCACCCGCCAAAGGAGCCCCGTTGTGTTGGGGCACGGATGGCAGAAGCCTGTTTCTTTTATGACTGACACTCTCCATCCAGCAACTTACTTGGGATGGCCCGACCTGCTTTCATTTTCCCACCCTTTCTCTGCCCTTCACCTCTGTGACCACGGGTGACTCATTGTCCTGTGTGTGCCTGGTACCGAAGGGTTTCCTGGGTTGCTGGGCTTTCCATTTAAAACCTGGGGCAATCCCTGGCCAACTGGGACACATCGGTTCCCTTACCCCTTCCCTCTGTCCATCTTGGACCCTCTGCCTCACTTCCACTTCCTTCTCCAGCACTCCTCCTCTCCCTACTCCCTCTCTCTCTCCCATTCTCCGGTACTTTCTCTTCTCTGCCTCCAGTGCCTCTAATGTATCTATTCTCCATGGCAGCATGGGGGCGGGGGGAGGGCGGGTAGTCCACCTTGAGGTGCACCCTGGATCACAGGCTTCTCTCTGCCCGCCAGCCCTCCTCACAGATCCGGCCTCCTCCCTGTGCCTTCCTTATTCACTGATTTGGGCTTAGGAAATGCAAACTTCAAAACAAAACAAAACGAAACTTCCAGTTACTGGGAAGGCACATCTTCTGCCAAAAAAAATGACATAATAAACTCCAAAGGCAAAACAAAACAAAAGGAGTGGTAAAGAAAGCTACAGGTTACTTTTTTTTTTTTTTAATATATTTTATTGATTTTGTACAGAGAGGAAGGGAGAGAGATAGAAAGCTAGAAACATCGATGAGAGAGAGTCATCGATCAGCTGCCTCTTGCACACCCCCTACTGGGGATATGCCCGCAACCAAGGTACATGCCCTTGACCGGAATCGAACCCGGATCCCTTCAGTCCCCAAGCCGACGCTCTATCCATTGAGCCAAACCGGTCTCGGCTACAGGTTACTTTTGCTATCTGTTGTTTGAGTGATGTGTGCCTCTGTTCTGAGCCAATGACACGAATGGCGGGAGGAGACTGCAATGTCACACACACAGGGACTCAGAGGGCTTCCCTCGGCTTCTGTCTGTCATGCCAGGCCTCGGCCCCGCCGGCAAAGGGAAGGATGTCCGCTTTGAGTATGGGCGTATGCACCAGGAGCTTATGCCTGCCCCAGCCACAGTCCACTTGACGTGGAAAGTCCAATCCAAAACGCCGGAGCCCGGTAGGCGGCCTGCCTCAGCCCCGCCTCAGCCCTGCTGCTGAGGGTCCGTGACTGGGATTTTATTGGGTCAGCCTTGTATACAACCTGTACAACAAGCCCTTTTTCTTCTGACGTCCATTTCTCAGACCACAAGCATGTACAGCATTCGCCGTAAAGAAATCAAAGGGAAGGCGTATAGCCACAGCACAAACAGACCCAGGCTGGATAAGGAGGCATCCCTTTGAAGAAAAAGCGTGTCAGAGGGAATGAGAGAATACACATTGCCTTCAAAGCCGAGGTAGCAATCGACATCCACGTTGAGAAATAATTTCTGAGGAAGCTTAGGTGAGCTAAACCCTTGACTTTGGACCAGACTGGGAGAGCCACGTTCGAAACAACCGTCACAGCAACAACAGTGTGAAGAGAACTACCTTCAACTAAGCACCTAATATGGACTAAATGCCACGCCCGTGTCATTTTCTTTATCAGCACAGCCAGGTGGCGGTCCAGTTCTTTGATCCTGGCCCTGGCTGGGCTGAGCGGTCAGGGAGGAGCAGTGAGAGTTACTAGGGGTCTGGGTGGAGTGCACAGAGGTCAGGATGGGCTGTCGGGAGCGGAGTCATGACATCAAACAGAGGCTTGGGGCAGAGAGGGTCCCGCAGTGCACATGGGACAGCTGCGAGAGGCCTGACGCTGAGCCGTTCCGTAAGATGGTTACTGAACTCTACGCCGGGGATGGAGTGACAAACCAGATGTGGGTCACGCCTCCCCCAGAAGCTGCTCATCTGTGCCCTGCCTGCCCTTGAAGCCCTGTGTCCCAGATTTACGTGGACCTTTCTTATTCGTTTCCCACCTCTCTTCCAGACAAACCATGCGTGGTTGCTACCCAGCATGCCTGGAGCACGGATCACCAGACTAATGACCATCGCTGACCTTGGACTAGATGCAGAGTGTCTCACCCCCTCTCGTCTAATTGCTCGGCATGCGGTGAGTCTATTTCCACCGAATGGATGGCCTGTGCCTGGATGCATTCCCTTGGCCCTCACCATTCCTGTGAATGCCAGGTCCCACGGCTTCCAACTACAAGCTGCGAAGAGTTCCCTGGCCCCTGGAGCCCTCGGAGCAGTCGAGGGGTGCTGGGGAATTAGTGGGGGCAGGCCTCACCCAGTGACTGATGGGAGCTGGAGGAAGACAGACAATGAGCCCCCTCCAGCACCCCTTACTGTGAACTGAATGTTGGTGTCCCCCTCCAATCCACATGTGGAATCCTAGCCCCTAAGTGATGGTATTAGGAGGTGAGGCCTTGGGAAGGCGATTAGGACATGAAGGCTCTGAAGGGGTCAGTGTCCTTGTCAAAGAGGCTCCGGAGGCCCCCTCACCTCTCCCGGGTGTGAGACACAGCTGGAAGGTGCCCCCCCGGGCCAGCAAGCGGCCCCTCACCAGGCCCCTATCTGCTGGTGCCCTGACCTTGGGCTTCTCAGCCTCCAGAACTGTGGGAAACGTGTTTGCGTTGTTTGCAAGCCACCCAATCGGAGGGATTTTTCTTATAGCGGCCTGAACGGACTGAGACATCCCTCCTGAGGGGTGAGTCTGAGGTAGGTGCTATAATCTCCCAGGGGCGCCCAGTGGACTTGAGCCCCCGTTAGCCACAAGGGCCACCTGCTCACTCCTGCTCCTCCCCTTCCCCGTCTCACCTCCTATTTCCCCTGACAGTGTTTCCTGGGCCCACCTCCCCACAGAATTCTTACCCTCACACTTTTTATCAGGGCCTACTTCCGGGGGACCTACAAAGGCAGGCGGTGTAGAGAGGTGAAGCAGCTTGCTAGAAAGTGGCCAAGTCAAGATTTGAAACCGGGGGATGTGGGTGGAACAGGCCTAGTGTCTCCGAACGATTCTAGTTATGCTCCCTCTAGACTTTCTCGCATCTGTCCCAGCACCTGGAGTGTCTGGGATGCCAGAAATGTTGCCGTTTTCATTTCTGGCTCTTTGAAAAAGAAAAATCTCCTTGGGAAATCGGTGACATATTAAGTAATATCAGCCATTCATCCAGAGCACGAAGTTTTTGCCACATCCTTTTCTTCCCCAAGGTCCCTGCACACAGTAGGAGCTTTAATAAGGAAGAGCAAGGGATACGGGTTTTGCAGGAAGTGTGGGCCAGGAGCACCAGTTCTCAGGGAGCTGGAGAGGCCTCGGTGGAGAAGGCAGACCCCCCGGAAAGGCAGCTGCAAGGGGAAGGATAATGAGCGTGTGCTGTTTCCCTGTCTCTTTGAGAGCCAGTCCTAGCCCTTCTGGGCTGATCCTGGAAGGACACGCAAGGATTTTAGGAGCAATCGCCAAGTTGCATAACTGAGCTGAGAAGTCAAAGAGAAAAGATAGGGGAGCCCAGCCCAAGACAAACCATAAAAAACATTCGTGACAAAACCACTGTAATCTCTCCCTCCAGCCAGCCCTGCTAGTAAACGCAGTGACTAGGATTTTAAAAGGATGCTACCTCCCTCTACCTCCCCTTCTGCGGCCGGCTGACGGGCTGGCCTTGTCCCTGCGATCAAATGCCTGCTGGGAGGGGGCGGCCACCAGCGGGTGCTTGCTTGGAGAGTCTGCTTTTCTCAGAGAGGACGGACCTCCTGCTCTGCCAGGGGATGCTGTCCCCAGACTGCCCCAGCTGCTGCGGCTCACCCTCCAGCGTGGCCCAGGGATAAACATCTGTTTGCAGCTGGGGGCAGAGGCTAAGTGGTGTGGTTGGGGATGGGGGGAGAGGTATGGTGAGCATGGACATCTGAGTAACAAATGCTTTTGTGAACATTTTTTCTCTCTGAGCATGGGTGAGGAAAATATGGGTGCGAGTGGTGGGCTTAAGGCGTCTTCGGTAATCCCCCCTCAATGGAGGCCAACCATTCAGCATCATGTGGAGGACTTTTGCAAAGAAAATGGAGACAGGGACTTCCTCAGTCTTGGCAGAGCTTCAAACGGCAGGTGGCCCTTGAAGGTGCTCATGGGGCTGTGGGGGGAGGGAGTGTAGTGGTTAAACACGTGGGCTCTGGGCTCAGAGACGCCCGGGTTAGACTCCCAGCCTGCCCCTTCATCAGCTGGGTGACTGTCACTTACAAACATCTCAGCACCTACAGAATCAGAAGGATAACACAAGCTCCTATAGACCACCTACCAAGTAGGTCCAAGCACTTGGCATGTATTGAATCCCTGGATGATCGCCACAGCTCTATGAAGTTGGTGCTATCATTATTCCCATTTTATAGACGAGGAAACTGAGGCCCCAAAGGGGCCATTAACTTGCTCAAGGACACTCCGCTGGTGAGTGGTGGAGCCTGGAGATCGCCGCGGGCAATCGGCTGCAGCTCCCTGGACCACTCTGCCTGCTGGGCTGCTGTGAGGAACAGACAACATGCAGCTCATAAAGGGCTTGCTTGGCACAGTGCCCGCCACATGGCAAGCTCTCAATAAATGTTAGCTTTTATTATGAACAACATGTGAAATGGTGTAAAACAGATTAGTCAAGCTATCCACACACCATCTGAGAATCTTAACAATGCCTGACATTTGTTTAGCCTGCATATAATTCAAAGGGCTTTCTCAATGATGTCTCCTTTAACGCTCCCTGAAACCCTGTGAAGGCAGTGGGGTGGTTTACAGTGGGCATGATTGTTGGAAGGACGAGGACATGGAGGCCCAAAGGTCAGTGGCTCGCCTAAGGCCCCACACTAGCTCTCTGGTCATTCCATCTTCAGCAAGCCTGCACTGATAGCCAGAGCCGGAATCACATGGTTTGAAGGATGGAAAAAAAAAAAAAAAAAAAAGCCAAGGAACTATTAGCATGTGCTCCTTTAGTATGTTTAATTCAGACTCTATTAATGCAAACATTTTTATACCCAACTGTATAAACCGTGATACAACAATAACTTTGTTAATGACTTGTATCCCACCTTTTAATAATAGGGATCGGAAGGACTGACAATGCCAGTAGATGCTACAAACCTATAAAATCACCAAAAGAAATATATCAAAGACCAAGAGTCAAACACTAGAACTAACATTTGTACAATATTTTCCAGTTTATAAACATGTATCTCATTTCAACTTCCAACAACCCACTGCTGGACATAATTGCCCCATAAAACTTGGGCTGAGGGGAGCCACTATAATGGACAATCCTATGACTGTGCTCAGATCGCCTACTCTTGTTGAGTTTTGCCTGCATTTTGTCAGCTACTGAGAGAGTCGTGTTAATGTCTCCCACTAGTTTCAGTAAGGCTCTGGAGCTAGACTGCGTGGTTTAAAATCTCAGCCCTCACACTTACTAATTCTGTGAATTTCCGCAGCTCCTTAAGCTCTTGGTGCTTCAGAATTCCCACCTATGGATGAGACGACCGACCTCACGTGACTACTGTGAGGATGAAATGAACTGACTCGTGTAAAGTGTTTGAAAAGAGCCGGGCACATAGCAAGTGAGATTGCTTATACAAAAATAAAAATAAAAACAAACACCCATGAAGATTGTAGAATCATGTATCTCTCCTTGTAGCTCTGTCATTTTTTAATTTTATTTTTTTGCTTTATAGATTTGAACCCAAGTCATCAGGTGTATAGAAATTTAGAACTGTTATAACTTCTTGGTGACTTAAACCTTGTATTGTTAAAAACATGTCTCTATCTTTCACAATGTTTTTCCGCCTCAAAAACTACTTTGACTAATATTAATGTTGTTACACTGGCTTTCCTTGTTTAGTGCTTGCATGGAATATCATGTTCCATTATTTTGCTTTCAACCTTTTTGTATCTTTGTGTTTTAGTCCTGTCTCATGTAAGCAACATTTACTTGTTTTAAAATCGGGGCATTAGTCCATTTTCATTGAATTGTAGCAATACATGAGTTTATATCTATTATATTGTATTTTCTTTCTACTTGTCCTGCCTAATTTATGCTCCCTTTTCTCTCTTTTCTTGCTTTCTGTTGGATAGATTATTTATAATTATTCTAGTTCCCCCTCTGTTCTGTGGGAAGCAATAAGGTCATTTGCTATTCATTAATGATTTCCAACATTCATCTTCGATTCATAAAAGTCTTCTATTAAGAAGTGTTTTTATCTGCTCTCAGCCAACGCAGGGGCCTCAGAGCATTTGCACTGCAGTTGCTACCCACCTAATCATACAGTTGTTTTTATTTTAATTCTCTCTATATTTTAAACACTATGAGACTTTAATATTTCCTACAGCCAATCAATATTTAGATTTAGCCACATATTTACCGTTTTGGTTGCTTTTCCTGCAACTTGGACTTTCCATATTAGATAATTTTTCGTCTGCCAGAAGAATACCATTCACTATTTCCTTTAGGACTGGATTTTCTGGCATTCAATTCTTTCCATTCTTGTTCATATAAAAATAAAATTTCATTTTTATTCCTGAAAAATGTTTTCTATGGGCATTCTTATTTTTCTTAGTATTCTTTTAATCCTCCCTGAGAATATTTTTTCCATTGCTTTTCAGAGAAAGTGAAAGGAAGGAGGGGCGGGGGGAGAGAGAGAAGAGAGAGAGAGAGAGAAACATTGATGTGAGAGAGACACATTGATTGATTGCCTTCTGCATGTATCTGATCTGGGCTGTGGATGGGAACTGCAATCCAGGTATGTGCCCTTCACTAAGAACTGAACTTGTAACCCTTTGGTGAGGGCGTGATGCTCTAACCACTGAGCATGCTGGTCAGGGCTTTGGGCATTATTTTTTTCTTTCATTATGATGGAATTATTATTCCATTGCCTTCTGATTCTCATTTTTAAAAAATATATTTTATTGATTTTTTTTTTTTACAGAGAGGAAGGAAGAGAGATAGAGAGTTAGAAACATCGATGAGAGAGAGTCACTGATCAGCTGCCTCTTACACACCCCCTACTGGGGATGTGCCTGCAACCAAGGTACATGCCCTTGACTGGAATCGAACCTGGGACCCTTCAGTCCCCAAGCTGATGCTCTATCCATTGAGCCAAACCGGTTTCGGCTGATTCTCATTTTTTTATGACAAGTCAATTGTTCGTTTAATCATTGCCCTTTGAAAGTAATATGTCTAATTTTTCTCTTTTTTCACTCTCACAAAAATTCTGTTGGACATGAATAGGAATTGACACAGTTCTCTTTGAAGAGGGGAACTTTTCTCTCTCTTTTTTTCCTCTCTATTTTTTTTCTATAACTGTGTTTAAGATTTTTCATTTCTTTGCTTTAAGAAATTTTGCTCTGATGTAGATTTATTTTTATTCATCCTCCTGAGATTAATTTGGATTTTTTTTTTTACCCTGTAAATTTAAGCCTTTCATCAATTTTAGCCATTTCCTCTTCAAACATTGTGTCTGTCCCATTTTATTTCTCCTCTACCACTGGGACTCCAATAAACACTTGTTAGAATTTGTCACTGTTTCTGATATGGGCAGAATGTTTGTGTTCCCCTATAAAAAATCATATCATGAGGTCCTGACCCCCAATGTGATGGTAGTAAGAGTGGGGGCATTTGGGAGGTGGTTATATCATGACTGCAGAGCCCCATGAATGGGATTAGTGCCTTCGCTAAAGAGACCTCAGGAGGCCTCTCACCCCTCTGCGACAGGAGGACTTAGTGAGAAGATGGCTGACTCTGAACCAGGAAGTGGGTCCTCACCGGACACTGAATCTGCTGGTGCCTTGATCTGGGATGTCCCAGCTTCCAGGCTGTGAGAAATAAATGTTACTGTTTAAGCCGCCGGCCTATGGTATTTTTGTTAAACAGTAAAATAGTTGGAATGCACTAAGACTGCACGCATCATGCCTCTTATCATCTCTTTGCATTTTCCAGTTATTTTTGGGTATATTTTATGTCTTATCTTCCAATTTATTAAGCCTTTTCCCAGCTGACTCATCACCTGCCCTTTACGTTCTTGATTTGGGTGAATTTTTTGCTTTGATAATTTCTATTTGGTACTTCACAGTTCTCTGTTAAGGTTTTATCTCCTTGAACCCAGGAAACATCTTTTTAAAGTCTGAGTCTGATCAATTGGGGTTATTATGGTCTGTTTCTATCATATGTTGTTTCTTATAACCCTCACGTATGACGTCTTGTCTCTGATGGGACTGGTTACTTTTGATTGTGCATAGGTCATTATGCTTAAAAATGGTTTGTAAAAATAAACTGAGAGCTTGGATTTTATCTTCCAAAGAGGATTATTTGCTTTTGGTGGGCTCCGGAGGCCATTCAGATCTCTTGAATGCTGTTCATAATGTGTTAGGATTGAGACTTTCTTGGGTACCCAGCTGTCTAGGACCTGGTTTGTCGTCCATGTGAGGAGGGGATTATGAACAGTGTATCCTCACTCTTACAGTTTTAAAGTGTTAGAGATTTACCCTGATCCCCACTTTCCCCAGCGATATTGCCACAAATGTTTCCCAGTTTCCCAGCTGCATCATCTGGATTTGGAAATGCCCCCGGGGCCAAGGCAGCCCAGGTGCCAAGCTCCTCTCTGGGCCTTCCTTCCTCTTTCAGATCTCAGTCCAGGACTTTCTTTAAATTTTATTTTATTTTATTACCCTGAGAGCTTTTCCAGACTTTCAAGCTGATTTTTGGAAAATATCTTGTCCAGTTTTTTTTTTTTTAGTTCTCCTCAGAGGGAAATTTTGTCCACATTACTCAATCTGCCAAAATTGGAAATTTAATACAAAATATGACAGTATCATTTCCTCAAAAAGACCTTTAATAATATCTCATAAAACTCAGCAATAATTTCCTCATGAACATTCTAGAATTTCCATTTAAAAGCAAGTACT
This sequence comes from Pipistrellus hanaki, assembly GCF_964339955.1. Lineage (NCBI taxonomy): Eukaryota > Metazoa > Chordata > Mammalia > Chiroptera > Vespertilionidae > Pipistrellus > Pipistrellus hanaki. The sequence continues at coordinate 40,345,326 of NC_140503.1, read as the reverse complement.
CTGGGATGGTGGTTTTACTCAGTCTGGTTACAGCTCGAGTACTAGGAGATTAGTTCATTTATTTATTCAACAAATATTTATTGAGTGTCTGCTGTGTTTCAGGTGTTGACCTAGGCTCTGGAAATACCATAGTAAGCAAAACAGACACCTTTCCTTTGCTCTCAAAGTTTAAAGTCTAGAGAGAGAGAGAGTTGGGGGGTGGGGTGGGGAGGGAAGAATGAGAGAGGTGCAGACGAATAAAAAAAACAATACAGCTACACTCAAATGTGATGGCAGGTTGAGAGGAAATTGACTGAGAACAATCGATTGTAATAGGAAAAGGATGAGGTGCCAAGTACAGAAGAATTATATCAATTGTGATGCAGGCACCAGAAAACTGGACCCGAATGGGCTTAAATAATGACTGAATGTATTATCCCTCATAAATAAATTCCAGAGGTGGGGGTCACTCAGACAGAGGTCATCATGACTCTAGCTACTCCTCTGTCTCTTCCCTTTTGTTACCCTGGGGCTGGTTAAGATGAAGTTTCATTCTTCTCACCCACCATGAAAACATCTAGAGGAAAAACAGAAATCTGCCTAGCACACATCTCCTCATTTTTCTCTGGGAAGAATCGGGTCACAAGCCCTCTCCTATACCAATCACTGACAGAAGGAATGAAATTCCCACATGGATTAGACTAGTCATGATCTGTTCTTGGCTGAGTAAGGGACCATTTCCCCCCCACGTCATGTGTGGGAGAGGCCAATTCCTCAACACTGGGGTTCTATTAGGAAGGAAGAAAAAAGGAACAGAATGTTTGTTGGGCAGAGAACCACCTGCATCCACCACAGGGGTTGGTTGTAGAGGTGGATGTCACCAAAGACAAACCACCCATTCCAAATTCCCCTGGCATCTTTCACATGTGCATTCTAACAGGTATGTCACAATAACCCCATAAACCAGTAACAATAGCTAACATCGCTCCGTGTTTACATATGTAAACTCACTCATTTAGACCTTCTGACAGCCCAGCAGGTAAGTCCTACTATTGTCCTAAATTTAGAATGATGAAACTGAGTCACAGTGTTGAGGAGGTTACCTGGAGTTAAAGCCAGGTCACTTGGTCCCAAAGCTGATGATTTTATCTGCTTTGATCAATTCCCCCTAGCAAGGCAAATGGAGATTATTCTTCTGATTTTTCAAATGAGGAAACGGAGGTTCAGAAAGTGAGGTTCATTCTTATCCATTTGTTCACTTAACAAAACTTTATTGTTTTTTCATACTCCCAGCGCTGTGCTAGTCTCGAAAGATGCAGTTCCAAGCAAAACACCGTCCTCGACCTTAGGATGCTTGAGGACTAACAGGACATCGGCGATTGAGTGCTTACTGTGAGCAACATGGCACAAAAGTAAAGGCTGTCGGCCCTGTCATTCGATGCGAGGGTTCAAGCCCCAGCTTCAGGGCGCCCTGGCTGTGACCTGGGCTGTCTTTGTTTTGATCACCACCTCTTCTTGCTATTTGCTGAGGCAGAATTTACCATCCTCAGGTTATGGCGGTAGCTGAGCACACAACACCTACACTAGATAGAGGAGGTAAGCGTAGATGACTAGTCACCTGTACTCACCCTGGGAGGACACCGCACAACCTGCAGGGCCACACAGGGCTTCACTTGGGAACAGGGCGAGGCAGGCTTTGTCTTATCCAGAAGCTGTGGTGCCTCCCGGATCCCACAGGAGGATGTGGTTGGTTTGTAGGAACAATCCTGCAGGAGGGCAGGGAGCTGAAGCCTGCTGCTGAGGGTGAGCAGGAACTGCACCCGGCCCAGATCCATGAGAGTCGGGTGGAGCGGGGAGCTGGCCATTAGGACACGTGGGGCTCTCATCATTTCTCCAGATATCAAGGCGGCCCATAATACTGCACCTTCACTTCAGACCTTACCTCTTTACCTTGTTGCACTTGGGTTTTTGCATCTGTAAAATAGGGACATGCATGCTTAATTCATTGTTATTTGTAAATTTTGAATGAGGCAATGTGAATGAAGCATTTAACCCAGGCACTGGCAGGCAGTGAATCTAGCCATGGCCAAGGGCCAGGCATGGGCTGAGCGACTTGCGTAAGGTCACAGGGCTGCTGAGAAGTGAGCTCAGACTTAACCACCTGCCTCGTGCATCCAGATGCTGGAAACTTTGTACAGCACTGAACTGAGAGACCTTGCTCTTTGGGGAGACACCAGTTTGTTTAGCCGGTAATCCAACAACGAAACACACATGCGTCAGCCCACTTATTTGTTCCTTCATCCAGCATGCATTTATGGTGTGCCTACTGTGTGCCTGGTACCAGCGCTGTGAGGAAGCCCTTGAAAAGCTCACAGTCTGGTGGAGGAGACAGACATGACGTGGGCACTGTACTATGTGACGGGTGCTGTGCCACAAGCGGTCAGTGTCCAGGATAAACCAAGGGAAGTGGGATGGGGGCTGTGAAGACCTGGGAATACACCTCAAAGCAGCCCGATCAAATATCTCCTGCTCTCTCCCCCATGACAGTCGGGGCTGATGACCTCTGTGCTCTGCACTGGAGAGGAGTTCCCACTGGGGTCCCTGGCTGTCAATCCACAGGCTTTGAATAAGCGGAGGCTCCCTGAGCACGAGAACATTCTGGAACCCGCCTGAGATCATACCGCCACAGTCATGCCCCAGTGATGTGATCGCAGGCAGATTCCTCTCCCTCCTCCTGCCCCCCGGGCCTCAGTTTAGGCTCCCCCAGCTCTATCTAAGGATGCTTTTTCAAACACTGTGTCTCATGAGACCACAGTAACTCCATGGACCCACCGCTTCCTCCTTGCCATCCTGGACCCCATATAAATGCTACACACATCCTCCTGGTCCACCCAACACACTTCCCTGGGCTAGGGACCGGCTTCTTCAGATAACTGCTTCCAGGAGAAAAGTCCAGTTCGCTCTGAACAACATGGGTTTGAACTGGGTGGGTCCACTTATATGTGAATTCCCCCCCCCCCCAAAGAAATACAGTCAGCCCTTCCTACAAGCAGGTGTTACATCTATGGATTCAACCACACGCAGATGGAAAACAGTATTTTCACATTCCCTATCGCAGATGCCCAACCTCAGATCGAAGATACCTGAAACGACAGCAACACAAGCCACGACGCCCCGCAGAAAGAGAAGGCCATTGCTTGCCCCTCAGTCTGTCTTTGAGAGCTGGCGCAGTTCATTCATGCGAGCAGCTTCAAATGGGGCTGCCACCTTTAAATTAGACTGTTCCATGGCTCAGCGGCTGTTTTTTATTCCATGCTTGGTGCTCCACAGGATTTCAGAAAAGAGCCAGCTTTTCCGTTTTCTCCAAATCTGCATGTTGCTCAAAGACCTGGAAGAGATCCTCCCAAAGCTGGATGGAGAGATGGAAATCCATCAGCAGGCGCTACTTCCCTGCCCGGCCGGACCACAGCCCTGTGGGGAGGCGGCAGGCAGGCAGCTGGGTTGGCAGCTGGGGGAGGACCCAGAGAATGAGGTGGCGAGTCCTCCAGCTGAGTGTGGAGATGTGAGGGAGCATGCCTGGTCCTGGGCTCCTTGTGTGTCTGGAGTCTGGCTGGGTCAGGGCTTTGCAGAGGCAATATCGTGGGACCTCTCACTGGCCTGTTAGCCACAAAAAACATCTCAGTTCTGCTTTTAATGGGGCATCATCAGAAAATCCATGTAAGCCCGGCTCTGCCACTGATAAGCTGTGTGACCTTGGGCCAAATGCTTCTCCTCTCCAAGTCTCAGTTTCCTCCTTTGCAAAAGGAAAAAATTGAGCCCTGGCTGATTTGGCTCAGTGGATAGAGCATTGGGCTGTAGACTAAAAGGATCCAGGTTTGATCCCTGTCAGGGGCACATGCTTGGTTGTGGGCTCAATCCCAGTAGAGGGATGCAGGAGGCAGCTGATCACTGATTCTCTCTCATCATTGATGTTTCTCTCTCTCTCTCCCTCTCCCTTCCTCTCTGAAATCAATAAAAATATGTTTACAAAAGGAAAGGATTGAATTAGATTATCCAAAAGTCACTGCAGGTTTTAAAATACCATGAGGGGATTGAATCATGGTCTCTGGAATCAGAAAGTCCAAGTTTAAACCCCAGCACCACTTACCAACAGGGGACTTTGTGTAAGGGAGTTAACCTCTCGTAACTTCAAAGTTGTCTTGAGAATTAGATGAATTAGCAACATCAAAAGTGTAGCACAGGGCCCACTGGAAAGGAAGCATTCCGTAAATAAGTTATGAGCTCTTAAGACAATGAAACTAATGAGCCTGAGTGCTCAGTTGTGCTCAGTTTGCTTCTGCTTGCTCTTCTGGGGGCAGAGCCCAAAGCAAACAACTCTGAAAGGCAGCTCTTAACTCCTGGAGAACCCAAGCGATATCTGGCTGGCCACCAGAGGGCCGGAGACTAGACATTGGGTGGCTGCTGCCAAGTGGGAGGCAAGGTGCCAAGAGAGGCCAGCTGAAACCCAGTAAGTGCCAGTGGATGCTGGGAGAAGAGGCAAAGAGCATCTTCTGGAGTGATCGAGATAGGGAAGATTCCAATGATGATTCTACCTCCAACTAGACAGGCCTTGTCCTCCTGTTGTGCTCCAAGCCATCCCCTTGTGAGGTGAAGGCGATGGCGTGCACAGTGGGGGGTAAGTATGGGAGGGGAAGGAGAGACATGGAATGATTTAAGGGTGCTGGGGACCCTTGACCTTCCTTGACTATAAGTCAGAGACTTCTCCTGGCCATGCTACCCGGGGTGACCTTGGTGAAGCACCGGCCAGGTCAGCCCTGGCCCCAGGGATTCTTCCCTGAGCAGCGCTCAGTGGAGTGTTACTGCTGTGACAGTGTCAGCATCTATGTGGCTGTGAGCTGGCCTTTTCTCTCTAGAATGTAGTCTCTTCTTTTGCAAAATGATAAACTTCCTGCATGACATCAGACTAGACACCATGAATGACTCTACCAAGTAAAATAGTGGGCAATGCTGTACAGAGAAGAAAGAAATATTTTTAATGGTGCTACTGAGCTGGCATAAAAGCAAGGAATCACAAATGAGGTGAAACCAGAAATCCTTGGATATAAACCGGTACCAAAGCTCTCTTTTGAATTATGGTTTTCTGCCCAAATGTGGGGATTTTGAGCTTCTGTTTATGTTTTTACGGAATCAGAGAACACAGTGGTGTTTTACAGTCCACCCAAGGTGGAAAATCTAATAGATCTCTTTTTCATAAAGCTAGGATATCCATAAATAGCTTTATTTTCATTGTAAGCGAATAAGAAGGAAACTCTGCAAAAAGGATAAAGCATGAAAACTAGTCTTAACATTTTTTTTTTTTTTTGATTGCGGACGGAGGGCGGGGGAGGAAAGCTCTGAAAATTCAAAACTATAAGCTGATCTTTAATGTGAGTGCCATCCAAAGTCCTATTATCAGTGAGGCCCAAAAACCTCAAATGGAGAATTTAATTTTCAGTGGTCCTATGTTGGAAGAAGCAAATATGAATCATCTTTGGAGGAACTAAACTTAAATCCATCCCTCAAAGAATTCCCACAAGTAAACTTCCAAGGAAAATGAACAGCTCAGAGTAAAAACAAAATGAATCAAAACACAGAAGGAAATAAGGCACCAAAACATAGGGTCAGCAGAAACACCAAACAGCAAAAGTAGATCCACAATGACTTCATACTCTGGAATTAGCAGACAGAAAAATTAAATACTTTTAAAAGAAATAAAAAAGCATCTTGTACATATAAGCAAGAAATAAGCAGATTTGAAACAGAACAAATAAATTGAGAATTGAAGAATATGAGAACTAAAACTAAAAAGACAAACCACAAATGAGCAGAAGATAATTGCAACACATAAAACTAACAATGTGGTTAATAGCATCCGGAATATATAAATACTAGAGGCTTGGTGCATGAAATTTGTGCACTGGGGGTGGGAAACAGTCCCTCAGCCTGGCTTGTGCCCTCTTACAGTCCAGGAGCCCTCAGGAGATGTCTGACGGATGGCAGTTAGACATCCTTAGCACTGCTGCGGAGGTGGGAGAGGCTCCTGCCACCACCACTGCACTCACCAGCTGTGAGTTCGGCTCAGGGCTTCTGGCTGAGCTGCGCTCCCCCTGTGGGAGTGCACTGACCACCAGTGCACTGAGCGTTTGCCCCCTGGTGGTCAGTGCGCATCATAGTGACAGGTCCTTCCTTGTTCAGTTGATTAGCATATTAGCCTATATAGGATGAGTCCGTAAGAAAATGACAAACAGTTGAAAAATGGGTAAAAACTATAAACAGGGACATCATAGACAAAGAAACATAAATGGCTTGTAAGAAGAAAAAGAGACTTGACCTCATTAGTAATCATAAAGTAGAAACAACACAAATATCCATCACCACTTGATGAACAGATAAGTAATATGTGGTATATATACACCGGAATATTATTCAGCTATGAAAAAGAAATGAAGAACTACAACATGGGTGGGTCTTGAAAATGATATGCTTAGTAAAAGAAGTCAGGCATAAAACATTACTTGTATGATTCCATTTATATGAAACACCAAGAAAAGGTAAATCTATAGAGATAGAAAGTAGATTAATGATTTTTAAAGATTATGGAGAGTGAGGAATGGGTATGGGGTTTCTTTTGGGGGTTGTGATAAAAGTGTTCTGCAATAGATGATAGTTACTGTTGCACAACCATGTAAGTATACCTAAAACCACTGCATTGCTAACTTGAAGAGGTTAAATTTTATGGTATGTAATTAAAACTCCATAATAAAAATTACATATCAGGTGGTAAAACTATTTTGAAAAGTAAAGACTGGTTAACCCCAATCAAGACATGGTTACTTCTAGTGATGATTACCTCGTGTGTGTGTGTGTGTGTGTGTGTGTGTGTGTGTGTGTGTTGGGTAGGTGGAGGAGAATGAGGGTATTGGTAATTTTTGTTTCTTAATTTGAATGGTATGTACCTGGTGTAATTTTTATGATTCTATAAACTAAACACATCTTTTGTGCACTCTTGTATGTATGATCTACTCTGAGTGGCCAGATTATTATAATCTCTGAACGCATAATAATCTGGCCACTCAGTGTATATCCTATATAATAAAAGGCAAATATGCAAATTGTTCCCTTGACCAGGAGTTCGACCAGCAGGCAGGCCAGCCAACCGCCCATGTCCCTTCCCCCTGACCAGGCTGGCTGGACCTCACCCATGCACGAATTCATTCTGGGCATTGGGAGGAGTGCATAGAGGTGGTAGCTGGAGGTGAAAATTCCCCGGCCCTCCAGGCTACAGCACAGAGATGGAGCTGGGGAGTCTTAAGAGACGGGGCAGGAGAATTGGTAGGACCTGATAGGCGTGAGCATGGGCCTTGAACCTCCACCTACGAAGGTCTTAGTATCTTCCAGAGACAGGGATCTCCGAGGCTTGCTGAAGGGCTCCTTCCAGTGTCACCCCTCACTTCCTGAGGCCACCCAGTCACATGCGAGGATTTCATGAGGCTGCTGTTTTGGAAAGATCACTGTGTGGAGAATAAGGAAGACAGAAGTTCTCTGAGCTCTCCCTGTAACTGGACAAGGGGCGAAGGCTGTAGGTCCCTCCCTTCTTGGGATCTGTTTCCTTATCTGTAAGATGAGGGTGGGGCAATACCTGATCGCTCAAATTCCTGCCACTTTGTGACCTCTGCAAAAAACCACCCAACTCTAACCTTACTACTCCTGTTTCAAAGAGTTTTGGGGACAAAACTCCAGATATTTCATTTGGTCGGAGTTCACAGAGGGGTTGCGATGAGCTGATCCTCTCTGTTTTGCTTACTTTTAAGTCTGAAAATTGTTGTATCTGGTTTTGAATTTCAGAACTAATTAAAAAATTGTTTTAAATGCAAATTGGCTTTCAATAAACCCACAGGCAGCAGTGGGGTGGTGGAGGCAGCCTTCGTTTTAGGGTCAGTAGATGCAGCTGGAGTGCTGGCGCGGCTGCTCACTGTCCATGGACCTTTGTCACATATTTCACCTCCCGGAGCCTCCACTTCCTCATCTCTAAGTAGGCTCATGGGTCCTTTTCTCACAAGGTGAAGGGCAGATGGGATGTCATCACAGCCATTACATTCGCATCTTGTTTTCCTTCAAAATGTTTCACTTTGGCCATCACAGCGGCCTTCTGAGCCAAAGCAGGTCCTGCCGTCTCCATTTTCAGGTTGAGAAACTGAGGCTTGGAAAGGGGAGTTGGATTTTCCAAAGCTACAGAGCAATGGCAGAGCTCGGGTTAGAAAGCCACTTCCTGTCTCCTTTGTACCATTATGGCAGCCACACAAATCTGCATTTTCATGACCACGGTGAGTGGAGACTGAGAGCTCACCATCCTTGTCTCCAGACCTGGGAGAGCCAGACTGACTTTTTCAGTGGGTAGTGGGTGGAGCCTTCTCTGATATCTGCTTTGCCTGGGGGCCTTCATGGCCCGGCAGGCCCTTCATGGTTGCAGCTCTCCAGCCTGGACCAGGAGGCAGGGCCCCTCCCCCAATTGATGACCATGGCCCAGAATGGCGGGCAGGCCATGTGGCCATCAACCACAGTCACCAGCAGGCCCCTGATTCCAGTAGCTGTCCTGGAAGCAGCAACCCAGGCCTATAATTTCTAGACTAGGCCTGGATCAAGAGCAACCCCACTGCTGAATCAGTCACTTAATCAGACCTCGCTTATTATTTCTTGGCTCCCTGATGAGCAGCTCTGCCTCCAGAAAGTGGCGCCCAGGAGCCTACCTTCTGCTTGGCACGCCTGGGGCACTGGCCAGCTCTTTGCTTGCCTCCTCACGTCTCTGCCCTGCTCTCCAGAGCTCTGTTGCCTGGAGGACTCCAGGCCCCTCCCTCCTTACCCCCAGCCTCCCTCTGGCCTCTCTCATCCATTGCAAACCTTTCTGGCTCCATCCCATGGGCTGAATCATGCATTTCTTCTCCCCAAAGGGCCTCAGCTGGGGTTTCTGCCAGACAATCTGACAATCTGTACAGATAACTGCAGGGCACTTTCCCACAAAAAAATGAAAAAATGGGCCAGAAATTAGAGAGCTTGTCTTTCTTCTTCATCTGCCTCCCCCAGCACTTAGCAAAATGCCTAAGCAAGCCAAAGCGGAGATGGTTCTTAGGAGGACAACGCAGGGAACTCTCGCTACTTCCAGGTGCCTGCTTTGTTCTCTTGTAGGCCAAAAAGAGTGGAGCATCCCTTTCTGGACCCCAGTGACCTGCGGGAGGGTGGAGGGCTCGGGCTGGTGAAGGGCTGGTGTTCACTCCTAAAGACCTTGACATCATCATCAGCTTCTCTGATGGTGATGACTCTAGACCAAGCAGCCACCTCCTAGCAGGGCTCGCTGTGTCCCTGCTCGTCTCCCTCCATCTCCCTCCCATGGAAAAGCCAAAGCCTCTTTTCTGAAATGTAAATGTGTTGTGGTTCCTCTGTGCCCCTCTTTAAATCCCATTGGTGGCCCTTTCCCGCTTTGGGGAATTGTCACCATCATGCCGCCAAAGCCCACCTGGTCCGCCCGCCTACCTTTCAGTGCCTCTTGGGCCTCGTTTCCCCTCCGTTGCTGTGAAGGCAGCACCAGCCTGCCTTCCATTCCCCAAGGCCACACTGCCTCCCCCACAGGACTCCTGTACATGCTGTTCCTCTGCCTGGAGTGCCCTTCTCCATTTGTTACCTGACATCTCAGACCTCAGTCCATGTGTCCCCAAACCAGCTCAGTCTCAGTCCTTTGCCCCGCCCTCTGTAGCACCACAGACCTCCCATCACAGCAAAGTCATGGTTCAATGGCACATTTGTCTGTGTGGCTATCTGGTTAATGCCTCTCTCCTCCCTGAGAGCCGGGGTCTTGTTTGCTTTCACTCACTCTTGTAACCCAAGTGCCTAGTACCCTGCTTGGCACAGGGCATGAGCCCAATCAATATTTGTAGACTGAAGGAAGCAAATCCTGAATCTTCTGTGGGTGCCAGACTCCCATGACTCAGGGGCTCCTGATGGAGGTCTCACAGGGCTCTGAGAAAAAGACACGGCAGAGGTGAGAGCTGTGGATAGTTCAGTCAATTTGTACATATGGGAAAGACATGTATGTACATTCTCAGAAAGTGTGTGTGTGTGTGTGTGTGTGTGTGTGTGTGTGTTCACATCTACTGTAGTTATTATGTGCAGGCATAATTCCATGCAAACTCCTGTCAGTGCAGCAGTCCCTCTACCACACAGCTGACAAAGGGTCACCAGCCTCGGCTAGACATTCCAGTGACAGGGGAAAATACTATTTAAAAACACAGACCTTGAGGTCAGGCAGGCCTGGGAAGGAATCCAGTTTCAGCAATGAACAAACCATTTAACATTTTGAAGCATCAGTTTAATTCCTTAGAAAACATAGACGATGACTTCTAGCTTATGGGATTATGGTGAAAAATTAAGTGTAATACCACATTTTATGTACTTAACTGCTCACAGCTATCAATAAGACCCTTCTTATTTAGCTCTTCTTCTATGAGCAAGCTTTAGTTTTGTCCCAAGTCATTGTTGATCAAGACCCAAGACTTTATCATGTCCCTGAAGAGCAAATTCACCACCCAGTGCATTAGTGAATACCATAGAGCTCAGTGAAGTCTTTGAGGAAGGATGAAAACAAGGTTGTATGTTATACACCACAACAGAATAATAAAAGCCCCCAGACATCCTTCTCATCAGGTTTGCTCTCCCTGAAATTCTCCCTCCCCATGTGCTACAGTGCCACTCTTCTTCAACCCTTTCTCCACATAGTTCTTAACTACTAGCACTCTGTCCAGCAGTTCCGCTCTGGCCCAAACTTGCATGAAGAAAAATAAAAGCTCATGGTTTCCCAATCCTGCTTCTCCAGCAATGATTTAACAGCAGCAATCACATTTTCTTAAGAAACTTTTCTCCATCAGGGTTTATTCCACTCGTAAGCTCAGTTACTGGTCATTATTATTCTTTGGTACATACAATTTTCTCCAATTTTTAAGCAAAACAGGAGTTCATTCCATGTCAGGGTGAGTCTGCATTAAAGTTCTTTCTTATGCTTGAGCTGAAATCTGTCTCCCTATAACTTCTACCCTGTCAAGCAGCTCCTCTGAAAATCAATATTCTCTTTCACAGGACGAGTCTTCAAATACCCACATTAATGTCCTTTAAGAAACAGCCCTGAGTTTATTCATCTTCAGCCTTCTCAAGATTCCCACAGCATGCCCTTGCCGGGTGGCTCAGTTGGTTGGAGCCTTGTTCTGTATATCCAAAGGTTGCAGGTTTGATTCCCGGTCAGGACACATACCTAGGTTATGGGTTCCATCCCTCGCCAGGGCACATATGGGAGGCAAGTTTCTTCCTCACGTTGATGTTTCTCTCCTTCTCTCTCTAAAAAGTAAATAAAAGCATATCTTTGGGTGAGGATTGGAAAAAAGATTTCCACCTCGTGCTTTTGCACTTGTTCTTGGCTGTGTGTCTGGGTGTCCTTTCAGCTTTCGTATGCTTCCTTTTCCAGGTGTGGCTCATAGGGAATCTGATGCTGCCACATAGGGTTTAGCAACCAACGCCACGTAACCTTCTTTACATCCGGTCCTACCTGACCACACTCATTTTCATTTGCTGTAATAAATTCCAAGATGCAGTCTCCCACAATGGGATGTGAGAGACACTTCCCTCTAAGTTGTTTAGGGAGATTATTAAAAATGCAAATTCTGGGCTTCGTCCCAGACCTACTAAAGCCCCAAGCCTTTAGGAATAAGGTCCAGGAAGGGTGTTTTAAACAAATGCCCCGAGGAATTATAATGCACAGTTAAAATGGCAAACCATGGCTCTAAGGCAGCCTGAGATGCACCAAGTAAAATTGGGATCCCTTGCACATTCTATTGCTCTTACTCCCCAAGGGGAGTTATCTAAAAGGTGATGGGATTCTTGATGTGTTGGTGGTGGGGAGAAGAAAAGTCGGGTTTTTCTCTTTGATGAGAGCGAGCTGTTTACAATATAATAGAATGTCCCTTTCCTGGGATTGGAGTAACATCCTTTCTGGAGCTGTTAGGGATTCCAGAAGCTGATGAAATGAGCTATTTCCAAATCCACTGGCCAGTTGTTCTACCATAGCATGCATTTATTTGTGTTCAGTAATGTTTATTGAGTGCCTACCTCATGCCTGGCACTGGGGATACGTTGGTGAACAAAACAGACAGACATCTGCCCTCATAGAGTTCACTTTATTTATTTATTTTTAATATTTTTATTGATTTCAGAAAGGAAGGGAGAGAGAGATAGAAACATCAATGGATGAAAGAGAATCATTGATTGGCTGCTTCCCACAGCCCCCCCCCCCCCCCCGGGATTGAACCCGAAACCCAGGCATGTGCCCCTGACTGGAATTGAACTCAGGACCCTTGAGTCCACAGGTCGACGTTCCATCCACTGAGCCAATGGAAAAGAAATAAGCCCACATGGACAAGGGAAAAGAAAGGAGACAATAGCAGCAGGTAAGTGATGTTAGCTCTTCCATCGGGGACTAACATGCAATGCAATGTGGGGTTGAGACTTCAGAGAGAAGTAACTCATTAAGAAGTCATAAAGGAGATGTCCAAGGGCAGAGAATGGATGAGGAAAGTGGGTGCCTCGGATGGTGTTAGGGACTGTGCCAAGATGAGACTAGAGGGGGCGGGATCTGTGTAGCAGACTGACAGACTGTAGACAGGAAGTGGCTGTCGATGGGGGTGTGGGAAGACAAAGGAGAGTAAATGTCGGGGTGAGAAGGTGTGAGCCTGATATTTGGGAAAGTAAACTATAGAGCCGTGTATTCAGGGAGATGAGGTTTCCATGTGTGTCCAGGCAACCTGGATGGGGCTGGGGGCCTCTGAGCAGATAATTTATAGCCCTTCCCCTGACAACGGGATATGAGAGTGGGGGGGCCTAGCTCCAGCACTCACCAGGGGCATAAGTGAAATGTGTTCTGAATGCCCGATGGGAAAGGGAGGGACATTACACACAGGCCAACGAGCTCATGCATGGGCACAATGCACACTCTCACTTGTGTACACACACATGCATGTTCACCCTTCTTCCTTTGTTAAACGGAGATTATGTATGGGGTGGGATTGGGCCAGGGTTACAGAGGCTATGGGGGGTGGGTTGGCTATCTGAAGCATGAGTTTAAAGGAGGGGAGGGGCCGTGTGGTCTCTGGGATCTGAGCAGAGACCTGTGGGACTCTTGTTCCAGGCTCCCCGCTCCTCCTAGCTCAATCGAGCTTTCAGGGCGAGGTAGAAATAACAGCATCAGCAAAGGAGCGAGCTCTTCAAATAGCACCGGACTGACATTTGTCCTCCTGCAGAGTGGAAAACACATTTTTGAGGTCAGAATTTCTTATAGTTGGGAAGTTGTTTTAACCAAAGCAACTTTCCTCATGATGTGTCATTTCGACAATACAGATTTTTGCTCATTACATTCCCGCAGTATAATCTTTTCCTCCCCGCCCAGATAAATATTCATCTTGCCTCACTACATCCAGGCACTGTCCTAGATGCCCAATGGGAAGAAGGGCCAGCCCCAGCCTCCTGGAGCTTACGTTCAGGTGTAAGGTCAGGCCTGGGGAGCCAGAGGCTTTGTGGTGACCTGAAGGATGACCATGCTGAGCTCCTGGGCTTTCCTAGAAGAGCAGCCTTCCCCCTCCCAGGGGACTGTGGTCACTCACAGAGAGCGAGGTCAGGAGCGGGCAGGGCTCAGGGAAGCCCGAGGCTGCTGCGTGGTGAGTGGTGCAGCAGAGCCCGAGTCTGGTGCTATCTGTTCCCGAAGACCAGACGATGCTCTTCCTTCCCACCCACTCTCCTCAGGAAAGTCCTCCCTGCCCTTCCCCAGGGGGGTTCCTCGTTGTCCTCAGGTGGAGTGGAGAGAGATGGCGTGGCCACAGAACCTCAGAACCAAAGTCACAGCAGCCTGGGTATGTGTCTGAGGTGCTACGTTCCGATTCCCTCCAGGCTCCTGGGGAACACCGCCTCCCCGCCCCCCTGCCCTCGGTTTCTCTGGTCGCCCGGCTCCATTCAATGCCATGCAGCTGTGTGCTGAGCAGTGCCCATGGCACTGAGGACACAGACACAAATGAACAATGTGTCATGTGTGCACGAAACACACATGGCGGTTTGATGGAGTCAGGGCAGACCAAGAGGAGCCTGAGATCTAGAACTCCAAGAGGCAAATGTGCCCAGACTTAAAGGGATGCCATCTGCGTAAGGAAGCGCCCAGGGCAGGGCCGTTATGGTACTCAAGTACCTAGCACAGAGCCTGGCACATGGTAGGTGCTCACTACGTGTTTGCTGAGTAAATGACTAAATATGGCCAGGCAGTAAAGGCCGCGAGGCCATTGGTCTTGCCGCGCTCTGGTGCCCTGGGTCATGTGACCAAGCTGTGTTTTTCCCTGCGGAGGGAGCTCTGGAGAGGTGCAGCCACCGCCACTGGTTCTGTGCTGGGGGTCCCATCACCAGTGACCGCGGAGGAGCAGGATGGTCACTCTCCAGCCGTGGTTGCAGGCGTCAAGGGCAGCGGTGTTCACGAAGCCTCAGCGCCCTCTCTCGCAGGGGCCCTTCCAAGGCCTGTTCTCTGCCGGACTGCAGGCTGCCTGTCAGCCAGTGCCCTGGTGGTGCCAACACCACCCACATCCATGGAGGTCCCCACCCCAGCCTGGGGAGATGTCAGTGAGCACGTGTGCTCTGCTTTTGAAGCCCACGGAGAAGACTCTGAGGGTGACACAGCTACGATGAAGGCTTTTCTGTCACCCTGCTCCTTGGGTACCAGTCTGGTAGGTGGGGGTGATGGCTGACCACAGGGCTGAGTGGGGCCACGTGTCCAGGCATGACCCCTGGGCATAAAGCACCAGCTGAACAAGAAATTCCAGAGGCAAGTTTTTTTTTTTTTTAGGTTATATTTCCAATAACAAGCTGTGAAGTCAACTTTTTCAAATTACCAACAATACGGGTTACATTCTTATAACCAGGCCAGAAGGAAGCTGAATTATCTTTCTTCTCACTAGAAAAGGACTTTATAAAACCCTTATTTTGCAAAGAGTGATCAGACATGCAGTCAGAAATGTTAAAATATAGGGAAAATGTGTCAGTATCATTGAGGTGTGCTAGGCTGTCAGCTATTACTAATCAAAATATTATGCTGCTATTCTGGATTTTGTGAGGTTTGTATTACTTGTCATATTTTTAAAATTTATGATTTCTAATTTAAATAAATATTCACTTTTATTTCTGGTTTTATATTTTAATTTTTGTATTTTTTTTTCCTCAGAGGATCTTCCTTCCCCCAAATTGCATAAGTTTTTAAATCTTTACCCAAAGATGTTTATTTATTTAAAAAAAAAAAAAAAGAAATGGAAAAGGAGGTGGAGAAGGAGGAGAAAGAGAAACATTGATGTGAGAGAGAAATATTGATCAGTTGCATCCCATATGTGCCCTGACTGGGGATCAAACCTGCAATCTAGGTATGTGCTATGACCCAGAATTGAAACCACAACCTATTGGTATATGGACGATGCTCCAACCAACTGAGCCACTTGGCTAGAGCCCCAAATTGCATAAGTTTCACAATTGGCACACATGAATATGGCTCATGACATATGCTCATCATTGTTGTAGAATTGCCTTTTTGGGGGGTATGTATTCAATGAACAGTCTTGCATTTACCATCAAGAAAGAGAACACAGGTAGCTAGTTTATTTCTCCCATTCTATCTTCCCGCCTCCCTCACTGAGACAACCACAGTCTTAAATCTTGTATTCATCACTTCTTTCTTTTAAATATGTGTTTGCCAAATATGTGTGTTTAGTTGTAGTGTGCTTTTTTTTTTTTTTCTTCACTTTTATAAAAGTGGTATTGTGTCCTAATCTGTTTGGCTCAGTGGATAGAGCGTCAGTCTGCAGACTCAAGGGTCCCAGGTTCAATTCCAGTAAAGGGCATGTACCTTGGTTGTAGGCACATCCCCAGTATGGAGTGTGCAGGAGGCAACTGATCAATGTTTCTCTTTCATCAATGTTTCTAACTCTCTATCCCCATCCCTTCTTCTCTGTAAAAACATCAATTAGAAAAATATTTATTAAAAAGTCGTATTGTGCTGCTGTGTACTTGTTTGTATTTGTGTTCATGGGCTGAAGACTCAATGTAGTAAAGATGTCAATTCTCTCAAAATTAATATATAGGTTTAATGCCATTTCTATAAAAATCCCAACAAGATACTGTGTAGATTTAACCAATAATATTCTAAAATCCATATAGAAATACAAAAGATTTAAAAGAACTAAAATAACTTTGAGAAAGAAAAATATTGGGAGAAACCAGTTTACCTAATTTCAAGACTTACTAAACAGTTACAGCAATTAAGATTATGTGGTATTGATGACAGGTAGATCAATGGAATAGGATAGAGAACTCAGAAATAGACTCACATAAATATACCAAATTTATTTCTGACAAAGGTGCAAAAGCAATTTAATAGAGAAAGGATAACATTTTCAACAAATGGTTCAGGAGTAATTGAACAACCACAAGCAGAAAAATGAACCTTGATCCAAACCTCACACCTTGTGCAAAAACTTTTACCAACTTAAATGTAAAGCATAAAGCTGTAAGACTTTTAAAAAGAAATACAGAGGAAAATCTTTGTGATCTAGGCCTAGTCAAAGAGTTCTTAGACTTGACAACAAAAGCATGATCCACAAAAGGAAAAATGTATAAGCTGGGCCTTGTCAAAATTAAGCACTTTTTACTCTGAAAAATATCTTGTTTCACCCTGTGGGTGGAAAACAAGATACAGACTGAGGGAAAATATTTGCAAGCCATGCAACTGACAAAGGACTAGTATTTAGAATATCTAAAGAGTTCTCCAAACTCAACAGCTAAAACCTCACACAATTCAATTAGGGAAAGGACAAACAATCTGCACAGACATTTCAGTGAAGAGGATATACGGGTGACAAATGAGCATACTGAGAGATGTTTGTTCTCATTAGCCATGAAGGTAACGGAAATTAAAATTATAGACAATAGTGAGGTGAAGGCCTGGGGAGAAGGCAGGAGTGGGGAGAAGGGGGGTTCTTGGGGAAAAAGGAGACATTTGTAATACTTTCAACAATAAACATATTTTTTAAAAACTACAATGAGATAGCATTACTCTCAGGATGGCTAAAATAAAAAACAGTGACAGTGCAGAGACTGGATCATACGGTTCTGGTGAAAATGTAAAATGGTACAGTCACTGTGGAAAAAACAGTTAGGCAGTTTATTTAAAAACTAACATTTGTCTATCATTGGACCCTGCAATTGTGCTCCTGGGCATTTCTTCCAGAGAAATGAAGACTTAGGTTCACATAAAAACATGTAATGTTCACAACAGTTTTGCTTGTAATAAACTGGAACCAACTGGATGTGCTTTAACAGGTGTTTAATGGTTAAACAAACTGTGGCACATCCACACCATGGAATGCCACTCGACAGTCCAACAGATGATGCACATAAAGGGGACAAGCTGTTGATCCATGCAACAACTGTGCCAGATCTTCAGAAAATTACGGCGAGTGAAAAGAGTCAATCCTGAAATGTTACACATAGTATGATTCATTTATACAACATTTTTTAAATGATAAGATTATAGCACATGTGGCTCCGCAGTGGTTGCCAGGGGTAAAAGAGGAGGTGAGGACAGGAAAGGAGTGTATGTGGCTATGAAAAGGCATCATGTGAGATTCCTGTGGATGGAAATGTTCGTGTCCTCCTGACTGTATCCATGTCAATAGCTTGTTTATGATACTGGACTATCCTATATAATAAAAGCCTAATATGCAAATCAACAGAAGGGGAGGGGGGAGCAACGGGTGAAACGATTGGTTGCTATGATGTGCACTGACCACCAGGGGGCAGATGCTCAACATAGGAGCTGCCCCCAGCCGGCAGGCCCCAGGCCAGCCAAAGCAGGTGGCATAGGGGCCCCTTGATTGCCCCACTGGTCACCCCACAGATCAGCTCTGACCACTGGCCAGGCCTGGAGACCCTACCTGTGCATGAATTTCATGCACCAGGCCTCTAGTAAGAGATTATAAGATGTTATTATTGGGAGAAACTAGGTAAAAGATACATGGGACCTCTCTATATTGTTTCTCACAGTTGCATATGAATCTGTAATTAATCTACAGCTTTCTGGATATGAAGGAGAATGTTGATCAAAGAAATTTGAAAAGCTGAAGATGCTCTATTGATTTAACAACTGCATGGCTACTGATGTTGACCATGTTGGTATTTCTGGTACTAGCTAAGTGCTACAGATCACAGCTGTGGTATAGAGGAACCAATCCACATAATCAAGAAGAAGACCTGGGTTCAAATCTAAACTTACCACTTAGTAAGTTCTTGACCTTTGGCAAGTCATTTGTGACTCAGTCCCTTGGTCTGCCTTGGTCCTCTCCTCCACTCCCTGTGGTTCAGGTGGGGCTACCCCGTCCTTGACAGTCAGGTGTGGGCACATGGCCAACATCTGGCCATTCAAGGACTCATCAATCTAGCCAAAGTAATTGGTCCTGATATTGGGCTATGATCAAGGCAGGACCCCTGAGCCTTCTTTTTCTCCCCCTCCTTTTCCTCCTCCTCCCATCAGGAAGGGCACTCTCTTTTCGTCTGGGACCTAATTCTAAGAATGACATGGCAGCTGCTTGGGATCTTTTTCCTCAGCCACATGGAAGAAGCAATAACTTGATATTGTTGGAGTTCCTAGATCCAGCCAGCCTGAAGCCAGCTGCTGCAAAAAATATCCTTTTGTACTTACGCGAATTTGAGCAAGCTTTCTGTCATTGGCACTTTATTTTTTATTTTATTTTTTAAATATATATTTTATTGATTTTTTACAGAGAGGAAGGGAGAGGGATAGAGAGTTAGAAACGTCGAAGAGAGAATCATCGACCAGCTGCCTCTTGCACACCCCCTACTGGGGATGTGCCTGCAACCAAGGCACATGCCCTTGACCGGAATTGAACCCGGGACCTTTCAGTCCGCAGGCTGACGCTCTATCCACTGAGCCAAACCGGTTTTGGCTGTCATTGGCACTTTAAAAAATACTGTGATTATTATTTCCTATTACTACTTTGAGCCCGTTTTATTATCTATAATATATAAGTATATTTATCTATATAACTTTATCTATAAGGAGATGATTATATTTACCTATTTATAACACAAATGTAAAGTAACAACAATCTCATTGTATGGTTGTATTTAAATAGATCATGCACATGAATCTTTTGTTCCTTTCCCTTAACAGTTGATTAACTTGGGTAATAGTCACAGAGAATTTTAAATTAGACATAAAGGTCATAGTTGGAGCATCTTTAAAAGTCATCTAGACCAGCAGTCACCAACTGGTGGTCCACAGACCAGTGGTGGTCCATGAGGTCCGAAAGGTTGGCGACTGCTGATCTGGACCACCCGTCCAGTACTTGAATCTTTTCATCCCTCCAACTTAACTTTCTGAGTTTTTATTTATTTATTTATTTATTTTTTTTTTTACAATGAGGATAAAAAACACTTTTTTCCTTTTTGGCACATAGTGTGGTTGGGAGGATCAAATGGCTTGATGCATATCAAAGCATTTTGCACAAAATGTAAGAAAATAGTGATTATCTTACAAGAAGTTTGTGGTCTGGCAACAGAGATAAACACACCAAGAACCCTCTAGATCGAGGTTCTTAAAATACAGTGTGTATAAGAATAACCGGCGGAGCTGGGCAGGCTGATCCCAGCGCAGGTCTCCTTCCTCCTGTGACTCAGCCCCGGTCATTCTGGAGCCACGCTTGTGACTAGAGGAAAGGACAAGTGCAGGTGCAAAGGGAACACTTCAAAGCTTGCTGCTGCCCTAGCCAGTTTGACTCACTAGATAAAGCATCGGTCTGGGGACTGAAGGGTCCCAGGTTCGATTCCAGTCAAGGGCATGTACCTTGGTTGAGGGCACATCCCAGTGGGAGTGTGCAGGAGGCAGTTGATTGATGCTTCTCTTTCATCCATGTTATAACTCTATCTTTCCCCCTTCCTCTCTGAAAAACCCAATAAAACACACACACACACACACACACACACACACACACACACACACACACAGCCTGGTGCACAAAATTTGTGCATGGGGGAGGGATGTCCCTCAGCCCAGCCTGCACCCTCTCCAATCTGGGATCCCTCGAGGGATATCTGACTGCCTGTTTAGGCCTGATCCCCAACTGCCCTCCTTTGCTGGCCATCTTGTGGTGGCCATCTTGTGTCCACATGGGGGCAGGATTTTTGACCACATGGGGTAGCCATCTTGTGTGTTGGAGTGATGGTCAATCTGCATATTACTCTTTTATTAGATAGTGTATATATATATATATATATATATATATATATATATATATATATTCACTTGCTGCTGACATCCAGGGGTGGGTTCGTTAGGAAAGTGCAGGAAAGGCCGCTGGTCTGGAGTCAGGGAGGGCTCCTGGTGGAAGGGCTATGGGTGGGATTCTCCCAGAAGCAGACCCAGAGCCAATGTGTCAAGTGTAAGGGACTGGTGAAGGGAAAGCCGGCAAGGGGATGGGTGAGGCAGGATAGGCTCGGAGGGAAGCCGAGCAGCCTGATCCCCGGGGAATTCTGAAGTGTGAATCCCACCTCAGGGCGCCCACACCCACCCGTCATTCACCATGGGATGGGGGTGAGGATCCACTCCTGCCGCGTCTGGTCCTCCCTGGGTCCAAGAGCAATGTGCTGAAGGTCATGGGTGCTGGCCACAAGCAACAAAGCTGCAGAAAGCTGGAGAACGGAGCTGATGGAAGCTGGGTGGGGCACCTACGTGGCCAGTCCTGAGACCTGGTTTAGCACCTGAGGTAGAGGAATGGGCGGGGAAGGAAAAGGAGGAGGACATTTCAGAACCCTGGGCTGGAAGCACCATGGGATGGGTTCAGTGTGGCCTGAGCTGCCATTCTCATGTTCTTCTTGGATTCCCGGCAAAGCACCGAGAAGAATCCAGAGCATTTGGGAATGTGACCCACCTTCCCCCAGCCCCTCCCTCTCCGCCCCCCACCACACACACAAAAATGAAATATTTTTAGCCGTGCTCATTTGCTGTCTGTCTCTCCAGACAGGGTTGCATAAGAAGAGACTGTTTTTCTCGCCACAGGGTTGCGGGGGGATGAAGCTGCACACGGATGGTAAAGCCATTCACCCTCCGGGAGGCAGCCAGTGTAGTCTGGGAGGGCCGGGGCACTGGCAGATCCCAAACGTCTCGGCACATAAAGGGAAAACCTGACCAACGCCAGGAAGGCGAGGTGACTTCACACAGGGGCCGATTTACTGCAAAGAATAATACACAAGCCCTCCCACCGCCCCTGCCTTTTTGGAGACTTGGAGTCACACAATATTACAGCTGTGAGAACCTTTGGCAAGCAGCTATCGGCCTGAGCTGATGGTTATATGTACGAGGAAACCAGGGCCTCATACTTGTGAAACAGAGCCTCTCCTAAGCCAGGACACTGTGCTGGACGCTCTTCTAGATTGTTCCATTTTAGCCCCACAACGGCATTGTGGGTAATATTACACTAGTAAACACCATGAACAGGGACACAAGCTCAGAGAGGAGCCACAGCTTTCCCTAAGTCTCACAGCTGAGCAGGCAGCTGAGATGAGAGCCCAGGCAACCCTGGTGTTCAGACAGAATCCTCATTCTTTTTTCTCATCTTCCGGTAAAGGTGGGGCATGACTTTCTAGCCAGCCACAAAGGAGCCGGGCCAGCTTTTCATAGACAAGGGCAGCCACCATCTCTTTTGTTTACTTCTGTATCCCGGTGCCTAACACAAGGCCTGTGGATGCTCAATAAACATCCACTGGATGAATGAATGAATGAATGAATGAACGAACGAACGAATGAACGAATGAATGAATGAATGAATAAACGAATGAATGAATGAATGAATGAGGAAAGCAAGCATTAATGGCACACCCCCATTATGCTGCTACCGGTCCCATGAAAGAAGAAACAGCACTGACCCTTGAGGTGCTGGTCCTAGAGTTGATAGGACAAGATGTGCACGTGGGAAATGCTGGGCAAGGGCCCCAGGTGACACAAAGGCACAGGTGAGCTGCTGTTGTCCAAATGGGCCTGGGCTCAGAGCACTTTGGGGGTGGTGGTGTCTATTTCACCGCTGCTCTGCCCTGCTCCACCCACCTGTGCTCTGGCTGAAGGAGCTGTTCCTCATGCCTTCCCAGCCAGAGCCTCGGCCCACAGTGGGCTCCCTCTGGTGCCCCATGTCTGGGTCTCACCAGCCTTCAAGGCTTAGCTCAAATGCCATCTACTTCTGGGACATTTTCCTATTCCTTCAAGTTGGGGGTGGTGGTGGAGGGAGTTCTTCCATCTCTGAGTTCCCATAACATGGCACCAGGATCTCTCTTGTGGCACATGCCTCATCTCTCTTACTAATTCCCAGTTTCTCCATGGTGGCCCCAGACACCTGACCGAGAACCTGCACATCGGTTCGTGTTGAGTGAGTGGGAGAATGGGTGGAACGGAGGGTGCCAGACAGATGGGGGTTCCTGATGCTCTTGGAGAGGCTGGTTGTCTCCATGATATGATTTGAGGAACACAGGATCCAGCTCCCCTGAATCGAACAATCCCCAGCATGGGGCTGCCCCTCCCATCGGAGTTAGCCATTTCCTGCTTTGAGTTAAGTTTGAGGTAAGCAGCCTGTTCCCCAAGTTAGAGGTAGAAGCCCGTGGCTCGATTTCGATTCATGTATGGAGCAAGTAGCAACAACTGATGTCCTTATTTGGCACTGATAGCTACAAAAAAAGGCAACATGACCACAAATACCTTTGTTATAATAGCCTGGAGAAGTGGTTCTCAGACTGTACTCTGAGCCACCCCAGCATTCCATAAACAACTCGCTTCTATCTCCCATATTGGTTTTATATTTCTCCCACCCCGTTTTCTTGAAAGACTTTGACATAATAAGTTTATGCATCCATAACATGAAAGCATCAAACCCTGTGGCCCACCTGCCTGCCTTTCCCTGTGTCTCTGGGTCCCACAGCCACCAGCTATGCCTGGACCTGCATAGCATTCAGCAAGCTGCCTCGGAGCCCACACTCCTCCCCAGAGCACAAGCTCCCGGAGGACCGGCACTCGGCCATGCTCATTCCCCAGCACCAGCACTTAGCCTGCACCTGGTAGGTTCTGAGTGTTCCTTCTCTTGTTTCTTCACACAAGAGGGGGAAGCGGAATGGATGGAAGCAGAATGGCTGAGGAATTGGAGCACGCGGTGGAATGACTGATGAACGCTGGACAGGTATTTCTGGAATATTCTGGGGAAGTGGCCACGGGAACACGGAAAACCCAGTAAACGGAAGTGAGTGGGGGACTGGGAGAAAGCCATTGTCACGTCCAATCCTGCCACTGGCAAGAGGACAAGTGCCCCGAGGCCTGCCCCCACGTCCTGCCACATGATGGGCCTCGGGTACAGGTGGGCGGCCTGCTGCCTTCATGTCCAAGCTCCATTTCCACCTCTCCAGAGGCATCCTCTTGCCGGAGTTTAGGGGTGTGCACCCAGCAGTGGGGACCCTGTTTGGAAGAGATGGTTCTAGAGAAGACTCTCTGGATGTGGCATGCACCAGTTGACCAGGGAATGGCTTGGTCCTAGGAACCCAAAGCATGGTCTAGAAGGGAGGGCTGTGGGCTTCTGGAGCAGGTTCACCCCCCTTTGGCCCTGTGAACTTGGTCCTTCCAGAGAAATGCAGTTAGAGATGGCCAGGTGGGGCCCAGGACAGGAACCCGAGGCCCAGGTCTAAGGGCTAACTCCAGGGGGACACTGAGTCCTGCGCTGAAGGAAGTAAATAGTCACCACGGGGCTCATCAGGACCAGCTTCGGCACAGGTGTAATACCGTGAACACCAAGATGGTGCTTTTGGAAATATGGGAGTAAAGGAAGTGGGGGAATCATGGGTAAAAGGGTTAAATCCCAAACTACTGTGACAAGAAGCCAAGAGATTCTGCTAAAACCAAACAATTCAAGAAACAGCAGTATAAACACACACACACACACACACACACACACACACACACTTCTTTTTAAAAATGTTAAGACCAAAAGAAAGCTAAAAGAATTGAAAGTTGGTGCCACTCGGGAGAGGAACCAGGGGTAAGGACAGAGGACTACAGTTTTCATCACTATTTTTAAAAAATGATGTGTGTGTTACTTTGATTAGATACACATTAAAGAATGAAAGATGGCTTCGGGAGCTCTGTGGAGATGATATGGGTGGTGAGAGTAGTGACAGGGACGCCAGGGGAGGCTGCTGGGAGGGGCACAGGGCGGGGCCTCTGCAGGAAGCTTTCTGAGAAGGGCCACCGAGCTGGGACCTGCGTAAGGAGCAGCAGGTCTTGGTCTCCAGGAGACTCAAGTGTTGGGGGACTGAGGGGTCAGCTGAGGACAAGATCCCAGGGCAGGCCAGGCAGACGTCCCGGGCTGGCCCGGGGTGAGGCGTGTGCCCTGGAGCTCAGTCTTGCTCCCGCTGCGGCGGCTGCGGTGGCCTTTGAGCCCCTCTATCATCTCCCTGACTGTCAAGCAGGCACCTTCCTGACAGCTTGGGAGGGGGGCCAGGGTTCCCATGGCAACAGGGCAAAGAATCCCAGGAAAGGAGGAAAAAAAAGGATGAAATTGAATCTGGCCCTAAAATAAAAATAGCCAATAGTTGAGAATTTTAAGAAAGAAGAAAAACAAAAAACAGAGTTTGCTACATGAGTCACACCAGCGTCTCCCAATTACCAGCTTTTAGGCTCCAAAGAAAGCTTCCGACCGAGGAGCCTTGGAATGTCGGTGGTGGCGAGGACACCGAGGCCGACCCCTCCTGCCAACCTCACGTTTGGCTCTTGCCAGTGGAAACCATCTGTCTGTCTGCCCAGAACCGAACGCCTCCTCTGGCAGCTGGGTGCCAGAGCCGTCCCAGTGGACTGGGAGCCAGGAGAACGAGTGTAAATCACACCCCTTCTGGGGCCTCAGTTTCCCCTCTCAAGGCCCATCTGGCTTCCATGTGGTCTGCTGTGCTTTGGTGTGGAGGAGCCACAGAGGTCACTGTAGCCATCCCCCGGGGCTTGGACCATTTTTTTAGGTTTTAGGGTTGTGTTATTTCTTAGGGTTGTGTTATTTTGTCAACAGACTAATCAGAGGTGCTGACCCCTGGCAGGGGCTCCCATTCAGAACAGCGAGCGGAGCTTTCGGGGGCGGGGGGGGGGGGGGGGGGGGGGGGACCCATTCCCTCCTAGGAGTGTGAAGAGGAAGAGAATGCTGGGCTGGCCAGGGTGTTTTCACACTTGGAGAACCAGAGGGACGGCCTCCCGCTTAGGCTGCTTCAGGGAAGGGTGCCCAGGTGCAGGGGGTGGCCCAGATGACCTCGACAGAACTCCCTGGCCCACCCAGGACTCTACGGCAAGCTTAGTGGTAAAGTTTCCTCTCCTCTGGGTCTGCATGTCCTTGCTATATGAGTGTGGGATCCCTTAACATGACCTGTGTGGTTTAGGGCCCACGCAGAGTCCGGTTTCTGGAGGAGACCGCACACTAAAAAGAAGAAACTGGAAAAGAGTTAATTTGGGAAAATGGGGCTGGGCGAGAGTCCACCTCTTGGGGAGGACTACTCCATTGCGCTGGCCTTTTACCATTCCTTTTTTTTAGATTTTGAGACAAAGACATCTCTTCGTGGGAAATTCCAACAACAGAAAATCAATAAGAATTTACATATGATCAACAAATTAAAGTTGCCTCAACTACCACTATCTCAACTAGACAATGAGTTAATAGCTCTGACCATTCAGAGCCATCAAGGTTGGCCAGCTCCCTTTACATATTATTACCAGTGACAATGTTAGGTTTCGGTTACCAGCACATGAGCACGCGCCCTTTCCTATAATAAAGGCTGCAGGACTTCTGAGAAAGAAAAGAGCCACATGTTAACCTGACAAGCTCAGGGAAGGCCTGCGTGGCAGGCTTATAAACTCAGAGACCTAAAATAACCACAAAAGATGGTTTGAAAATTAAATATCTAACTACAAACAGGTTAAAGTGGGTAGTCATGTCCCAGATATTTCACCTAACAAAGATCAATTTAAATCTTCTTTACTGAACCCATCTGCCTTTCCATCCTCTAAGATAGCATGTCTGTGAGATATCTGGGTAACTTGTAACTTCCTTTTTATCCCGACCCCTCAGGGCACAAAAAATGGCCTCGAGACATTCCTTCATTGTTATTGTTATCAAGTTAATTGTCAACTGTTAATTACGTTAGAGTATCCTGTATCCATCTCTGTAAAAGAAGCTCATGTCCATCATTTGACCTTTTACCCTATCACAGAGGTCCCCCCCACCCTTAGCTCTGTCCCACCTCCCTAATCTATCACCAATGAATTTCATGTAACTCACCTACGTCCCTCTCCTTTGATTGCAATGTATAAATATAGAAACGTAACTCGCCATTCTCCGGAGCATTATCTCAATCCGTTGAGGTTCTGCTTTCCGGCATATGTCGACAGTTTGGCTCAAATAAACTCACAAAAATTCTTTACAGGTTTCAATGGTTTTTTCTTTAACACTTTCAAGGATTAAAGTATGCGTGTTCAAACAACTGGTGATGGAGAGAGTTGATGAGTAAGTGGTGCTGGGTGAGTGGGGCTGTCGTTTCACTCAAAGAGCACTCAAGACTGAGCACAGGATGAGTGGCAGTTACGTTCTGGACCCTCAGCCAGTCTCCTGGCTGTGACCCTCACCTGGGAGAGCATCCTACTGAGCTGAGCACATGGCGTGGCATGTTCACCGCTGACCCTGACCTCAGGGCCCAGCCTGCCGATTCCATCCCACAGGCCTGTTGTCAGCAGCTCTCTGGGTTGCGGGCCTTTGCTGACAAGAGGCTCCTGTGAGCCTGCAGCTGGACTGCCAGGGTTTGAATCCCGGCTCCGCCTCTTACTAGAGATGGTGAGCAGGGTCCCACCGGAAACAGCTCCTCACAGGGCTTACCGGAGAAGAGTTTGTCGAAGGGGCTGTTCACAGAGGCATGCACAAGGTAAGGGAGTCCACAAAGGATGGGGCAGCCCCAGGACTTCTACAGAGTATGTTGTCCCACCTCTAGGCACAGGCAGGGAGCGTGTGCTAGGAACTGGTGAGAGCTGTGAGGGAAGGGCGGAGGGAAGGAGCCGTGGCCAGAAGAGGAAACAGTGTCCAGCAGGGAGGAAGCCAAGCAAATGCTCTGACCACCCCCTCCTCCTGCCAGTGTCCCCATTGGCTGAATCCAACTGGGAGCCAGAAGACAAGGAGCTGACAGTAGATCTGCCTCTCAGGGCACAGAGCACGGGGAGAAAGGTGGAGGTGGGTCTGGTGGGCAAACGCCAGCACACATGACCTACTGCTCCTCAATGCCCTCATTGCAAAACGGTGATGGTATAACATGTGCACCATGGTCTATTGTCAGAATTAAATGAATATATCTGTATATCTATGTTGATATCTATAACTATTGGCACATACCAGTAACACATGATGTATCAAGATTGCTATTACCCATTTTATTACCATGCTCCCACGCAAATGTGTTCCCACCCTCTAGGCATCCAAGTTTCCTTTCTCCCTTTTATCCAAAGCTGTCCCTTGCCAGCTGGCTCTCAAGAAGGACCATTAATCAGTTCATATTAAGGTGTACATAACTGACAACAGCTTTAGGAGTTACTTCTGCCGCGAGTCATTTGCATTTTAATAGGAAACACTTTGTCATCCTAAGCGTGTGAACCTCGGTTCTAATGCTGGAACCTCGGTTCTTTTGTTGTTTTTGCAGGTGAGTGGTCTTTGGTCTATCTATCTATTTAAAAGGCTGTGTCCATTTGACTGGTAGCTATGATGCACACTGACCACCAGGGGGCAGAAGTTCAACACAGGAGTTGTCATGACGCACACTGGCCATTTAAAAATAAATGGATATCACGGACCTGGCACCAACAAAGCAAAACTCACGTTCCCCCAAGTGGGACACAGGCTCCACTACCACCCCAAAGCAACACCCCACCAAATCACAGCCAATGTTGCCAAGACCCCATGGCACAAAATGCGGCCCACAGCCCAGCCCAGCCCAGCCCAGCCCAGAAATGGTGGCTGTGGGTGCTGGGTAATGACATCACGTATCAACACCCAGCTTCCTCTCCCTAGTGACTAGCCTCCTTGGAGTTTCTTCAGCCCAGGAGCCAGGTGCAAACATTTTCCAGTTTAACCAAATGTTTGTAATGTGTTTTCCTGTGCCTCATCTCATTTGATCCTCACAGAAGTCCTGGAGAGGGTAGATAGGAGACTCAGTGGAATCCTATTTTCTTTTCATTAGCTGGAAAACGGATATTTAGAAAGTTTAGAAACTTGACCCAACTGAAAAGAAGTAAGAAATGGTGGAACTTGAAAATGATTTTAGTTTTTCTCACTGTGCAGAATATAGTCAAACACTGCTGCATTTAAATATTTTACCCTTTGTTTTCCCTGTGTGATCTACAATAATAATCTGCTTTGTGTTGATATTTACTGCTGTGTTGTTGACAATTACCTGAAAGAGAGTTGGGGTACTTCACTGGGCTGGAAAAAATTTAGCTAAATCAGAAAGCAGGTCTAATTAAGCAAGTTTATTCTATAGATATAAAAAGCTAAGTTGACCCATATAAAGCTCTCGGTGCCAATTGCATGTGTGTGTTTCGATCTGTCATTGTAGATTGTGAATTTGGTTGTCACTTCTATTATAGAGAAAGGGCAAATAGCAACATTAAAATATTTCTTCTAATTAATTTCCTTTCAATGTGCACAAATCCGTGCACCAGGACACTAGCAGGATAACAATAACCAGTGGTGAGATAAGGGAAAATGGAACTTCCTGTGGCCCCTGCCCAGGCACTGAGCTATGAGCATCTGGCAGGAGGAAGTGGTCAGGCTCCCCCAGTTGACCACTTGCCAGCTCCTGAGAAGCCAGTCCTAACTTTGAGCTTGGCAAAGGTTGTTGAGTGAGACCCTTCAAAGCTCCAAAGAGCACCTTCTGTGCCCAGACAGCCAGGCACCCAGAGAGGGGTGACCAAGCCCTGTCACTCAAGAGCGTGATGGTGAGGCCAGGATTTGAACCAGAAGTCCTCACCCCAAGGCTGAGGTCCTGCCATTACCCCCCATTGTTCACTGCCAAGTGCATGTCCTTAAGTGACTGGAGACATTCCAGGGCGGCCCTCTGAACTCACCAGCCGGGTCAGCCAAGGGGAATGTGTGACCCAGGAGAGGCTCCAAGTGTGATAGAAGCTGCCAGTGTGGACTCTTTAGGTTGCGTAAGCCCCTCCTGTTCCAAGCTCCATCTGGCAGCTGTGACTCTCTGTCCTAGGTGTGCGGCCTTGGCAGAGACTGTCTATTTTCACCTGTGGAGGTGCCTCCAAGGGATGCTTCCTTGACCTCAAAATTCCACTCGTGCCAGGCCATGGTCACATGCTCTGGGACCTGTGAGCTGATTGTTTATGCAGTGTTTGCTCACAATAGCAACAAGCACCCCTTCTTCCTCAGCCCTTTGATAATAAGATGCTGTCACACTAGGCGGGGCTATAAAGTAGCTGGCAGCAGAAAGTATCCAAAACATAAGTTTAGGCTCATGAAAGCATCTGGAAAACAAGTTCAGATACAAGGAAGCATCCAAAATAGTCAATCTTGGGCTCAAGCCCTCTCCCCAGCTCCTGACTCATTTCCACAACCCTAGGCCTCGCTCCATGGTGACAGGGCCAAGTCCCCTCTGTCCCAGCTCAGCCTCTTGACCCTTTGTGACCCCTGACCCGGCATCACTCACACCCGGGTGCCTGGATTTCAAGGCTGAGAAGAGGAGGCCATGGGCTTCCAGGATCTGAGAAACACAGAGGAGCTCTTATGACAATGAAGTCGAAAGGTTCTTAATTTTGCACAAATGTGCAGTTTTCTGGTGGTCCAAACTTTTGTCAGATTCCCAAAGGGGCCCTGTATGAGTCAGGGTAGTCTAGGTAATGCTGTGATAACAAATAATCCCTAAATCTCAATGGCTGACGACACCAGTGAATTTCCATAGAACGCCTGCTTGGAGTCTATTTCCTGCCCCTACTCTCCTTCTCTAATGCCAGCTGGCCACCTATGTCAGAGCAAACAAAACAACAAAAGTCAAATATGACCAAATTGTTTTGTTAGATTATCCTTTGTGTGTCCCGCTCACTAGGGAAGAACCAGGCGTTTTATGAAGTGAGGTCTCATTTGATCTTGTGAGGCAAAGAGGGAAACTGAGGCTCCCTGAGATACAACTTTAACTGGAAGGAATGACACCTGGTGGAGATTCAGGCTCCATACAGATTGGCCAGAGCTAATCAGGAGCCTTCCACAAAGCCACCCTGCCTCCAGGGTAGGGCATGCAGCTGCTGGAAGGAATTCTGGGGATATCCCTGCATCACTGAGCCTGCCTGCTTTTTTTTTTTTTTTTTTTAAACTATGGAATCACATCATCATATTGTCTCCACTAGCATGGGATCTGGTTTAGAGAAGATATACCCCAAATGTTTATTGAGTGAATGAATTAACAAGTGAATGAATGAATGATGACGGACAGTGGGAAAGCCCCCTCTATTCTGTGGGCCTCAGTTTCCCCTTCTGTCCACTGAGATGCTGACATCTGATGACAAATATGACAGCAGTGCGCCTGCGTGGTTGGAAAGCCAGCTTGCCATGTCTGCCCAAATGGGGCCTGCGTATGGAGGAGTATGAGGATCGGGGGTTGGTGAGAATTTTCCAGGGCCGGGGCTCAAAGACACTGTGGCCAGGGTTCATAGTCAGATGGTTGTGACTTCAGAAGCACAGACAAGAAATGCCTTTTCCCAAACATCAATTCTGTTGGTGCCCGAAATTCCATCATTTGTGACTTATTCCATTGGCTTCAGCTTTGCTCGTGTGTGTGTGTGTGTGTGTGTGTGTGTGTGTGTGTGTTGCGGGGGGGGGGGGGTCCTCTTTGTAAATGCTAAAACCTTATCGGGATGAAGGACCTTTTTGATCGCCAGCCTCTACAGAGGGGTAGGCTGGAGTAGATATAAAGTGACATAACTATAACCCCTTTTATTGAACATTTACTATGTGACATTCTCTGCACATATTATTTTCTTAACCTCTAACCCAAGCCTGCGACTATGAGTTGTTGGCCTCATTTTACAGATAAAAGAATAGAGTCACAAAGAGGCTAAGGCACTTGGCTAATGTGAAGTCACTGGCTTGCTCCTATCTGTTTGACTCTGCACTACAAGCCACCCGGCTTGTGGGGGGATTATGCAGCAGGAAGAAAGATATGGAAGTTGAACAGAACCCATGCTAAGTAGGGGCAGACACAATATTCACCCAAATATTCATCAATATTCACCCAAATATTCATCAATATTCACCCACAATATTCATCAATATTCACCCAAACCCACCGGGTGCACTCACCCATCTAGGAGCCATGCATAGGTGATCAGAAAGGCTGAGGAGGTTTTATTCTAGCTTATTCTGGAAGGATAAGGAAGGTTCTCACATACTGAGAAGGAAAAGAGGGTAAGAAAGCCCTGGAGAGCTGCCGTGCCACTCTGCCTGCCTACCGAGCTGGGGCGTGAGCCTCCGGCCCCGAGACCGAGACTGCAGGTTGGCTCTGCTTGTGCTCAGGCCTTTGCATGGGGATTCCAGGCCACAGCCAGAGCTGAGAGCGGGGAGAAGAGGGTGCGTAGTGTAGGCGTCACAAAAGGCCATGGAATCCAGCATGGGAGCCGTGGAAGGGTTCCCGAGCAGGGTTCCATGAGGTCTGTTTTAACACTCTCTCTGCTGAGAAACTGTCACAGACCAGATGCGGCTAAGGGGACCTGATACCTTAATGCAGTGATCGGCAAACTCATTCGTCAACAGAGCCAAATACCAACAGTACAACGACTGAAATTTCTTTTGAGAGCCAAAACCCGACTTCTGCGCATGGGCCATGAAGTTTCAATCGCACTGTACGTGTGTGCGTCCGCACGTGGCATTTTGTGGAAGAGCCACACTCAAGGGACCAAAGAGCCGCATGTGGCTCGCGGAGCTGCAGTTCGCCGACCACTGACTTAATGCAATGAGGCATCCTGGATGAGCACCTGGAGCAGACAAAGAACAGCTAGGGGAAGGCGAATGGACAGAGACCTGTGTGATTAGTAATGTCCAGTGCTGGTCACTAGCCGAGAGACATTTACCCCAGGACGGTCATGATAGGAAAAGGGGGGTGAAGGGTATATGAAAACTTTTGTTAACCTAAAACTATTCTCTAATAAAAAGTTTACTGACATAAACCTAAAACAACTCCTGCAGGCAGCGTGGAGGACAGAGTTGAGAGGATAAGTTCTTTGCAGGGGGCAGAGGGACCGGAGGGGCGGGGGACAGACACCAGGGACACATAGGCAGTGGCTGTGCCAGGACTTGCCAACTGATTGGGTGTGAGGGCCGAGCGGGAGACACGAGTCAAAGGGGGCAGTCTGGTCCTGGGCCCGGTGCCGGACACAGAGACTGCAGGCCAGGAAGGGTGAGGGCGCCATGGACCAGCCTGTGCAGCTGGAGACGGGGAGGTGCCCCAGCCCCGATGCTGCCCTGAGCTTCCCCTGTTCTGATCATGATGCTCTGAGCTGGCTTTTTGGCAACAGTGATCCCCAAACTGTTGGTGGTGAAGGACCGGGTGCTTGGGCTTTAATCTGTGTCTTTAAAATGTATTTCTGGTTCCATGAAGATCGATATTTTGGTCTGCACCCTGTCCCGTGAGCCAGGCCCCCTGATCTTGGGCTGGGATGTCGGGCAGTGTCCAAGGGCTACGTTTCTGAGCTCTGGCCCTCTGTTTCTGCTTTTGTCTCACTGCCGACGAGCGAAAACACAGTTCATGGACGAGCCCTGTCTGCGTTAAGCCTCACAACTGCCCAAGAGACAGGGACAATTCTCCCTTTACAGACGGGAAAACTGAGACTCGGAGAGGTTGATAACCTGTCTGAGCTCACACAGAACTAGTAGGTGGCAGAGAGCGTGTCCCCACTCCTGTCAGACCTCTTTTCCTTGTTCCCTTCAGGTTGCTTTGAACACTCCTCTTCACTCCTCCTCCCTGGAGGCCAAATCACGGGTTACTTTGACTCAAGAAAGTGAGGATGTGGAAGGGAGTGCCTTTGCCAGAGGTGACCTCACAGCCTGTCTCCCCAGGGCCTGGCAGTGGAGCGTGCAGAGAGCTCAGAGCCAGTGGAGACCTCACCAAAGTAGTCAGGAGCATGACCTTGACCTGGCATCATTCCCAGGGCTCTGCTGCCCAAGGGGAGGGAGGGTAGTTCGCACAGTATCCTGCCCAAGGAAGACCCCAGGCAGCACTGAGCAGGGGCTTCTGACAAGAGGGGGAAGGCTGGAGTGCCCATCACGTGCCAGGCCCGGCTGAGTGCAGGGATGCTCATCTGTGTTCACTTCTGCTCTGTGGCAGAATCGGGAGGACACGCCTCCTTGGTTTTTTTTCTTTTTACACTGAGCTCTTTTCCACCCTGAGGCTGAAGCTGGGCTCCTGGGTTCCTCTCCCCAGGGATGTTTGCAGGGACAAAAGAGAAGTGAATTTGACGCAATCTCCTTTCGAGGCCTTTGACAAAGACTACCGTATTTTCCAGCGTATAAGACGTAATCATAGTATGTACTATGTGGGCTACAGTCATAATCAATATTGAATAGAGATTTCAGTAGAAATTGAGATACCACTACATGGAAAGGATGAGCGTTTAATAAATGTGTGTGTGTGTGTGTGTGTGTGTGTGTAGGTATAGGTCTGAGTGTGTGTGTGTATGTGTATGTGTGTGAGTGTGTGTCTGAGTGTGTGTGTATGTGTATGTGTGTGTAGGTATGTAGGTATAGGTTTGAGTGTGTGTGTGAGTGTGTGTGTGTGTGTGTAAGTGTGTGTGTAAGTGTGTAGGTATAGGTCTGAGTGTGTGTATGTGTGTGAGTGTGTGTGTGTGAGTGTGTGTGTATGTGTATGTATGTGTAAGTGTGTAGGTATAGGTCTGAGTGTGTGTATGTGTGTGTGAGTGTGTGTGTATGTGTATGTATGTGTAGGTGTGTAGGTATAGGTTTGAGTGTGTGTGTGTGTTTGTGTGTGTGTGTGTGTTAGAGTTGGGAGAGAAGAGTAAGAGAACTAAGTTATCATCTTTGACATTTAAGGGCTAATGTCTAAAATTGGAAAATCAAGAATCAGAATTATAAGCTCACGATGGAGAACCATGCAGGTTAACACACTCCAAAAAGTGTTGAAATGGTTGCGCTGTTTTCCAAAACAGGATACTGCTGTTTTGCTATACATTTTATGGTACTATTTGCCTTTTTAAAACAAATCCCATATATGGCTGCGATTAGAGTCAACATTTCAATTAAAACAAGTTGAGTGCCGCTGTTCCCACACAGCAGGCCTGACATCCACGCTGCTCTTCAGAGAAACAAGCGTGGAGAGAGCAAGCCCTCAGCCCTCCGGGCCACTGGATTCCCAGGAAGGGGTGTCGGGGGATCTGCAGGACTCAGCTGGCGCATCTGGTGTGTGATATTTTCATGCCTCAGAAGCACAGGGTGAACTAGCTCCTCATTAAACACGGGCCTCCTGGGAGGAGAAGGCATAGGGAGGCCTGAGGGGGCAGATGCTCGGGAAACACTTGCTGGCGGGGTGGGGTGGGGTCGCGGGGTGGGTAAGGTGTATGTTTTTCCTCCGAGACCCAGACACTTCTGACCATTGTTCCTAAGTGTGGTTTTTTGAAAACTTATTCTTTTCAAATTCCACAGGCAGCCCAGACTGATTCGTCCGTCTAGGAATTTGAGGGGCAGAAATGAGATTTTATAGGAGAAGGGGGATCAAAGCCCACAGGCTTCTTGCCGAAACCAGCCAGGCCTTGAACTTGCAGGCTCACACCTCGTTAAAGGTGGCTCACCAGGCTGGTCTTTAACAGGCTGCCTTCAGCATGCTCTGACTCTGTCAACGTTTTCCAGGCAGACCGCTGAGTCTCCTGGTGCAGGAACAGATCCCCAGCGACCCCACAGGGGGACCCGGGCCCCGCCATACAAGCAGCTTTGTGCTTTGTCTGTCAACAGATACAGGTCTTCGTTTTCAATGTTCTCTCCCCCCCCCCACCCCCCCCCAAAAAAGCATTCGCTTAGACTTCTCTAATGTATTACAGTTCATGAAGCACCTCAGTTGGTCTATCGACTAGGGGATGGGCAAAGATTATGGTTGCTATTTTAAAGTGGGGAAAGTGAGGTTCAGAGAGGTTAAGGGACTTGCCCATGATCACACAGCCAGAAAGAACAGAGTGTGGAACTGAACCCGGTCTCCTGAGGCCTCAGCCAGAACGCTGCCCAACACCAAGTAACTCTAAAGGCGCCAGCTCCCAGCTCCAATGTGGCAGCCCGTGCACCCTTGCCTTGGCATAGTGCCTGGGCTAGCTCACCTGCCTTAGGCAGAGCCTCCTCATGCGCCTGTCCCTCCCCCAACCTTCGTCTCTTCCCTGGAGCCTGGGTTTCAGCTACCATCGCCTGTTGGATAGTCAGAAGCCATCTCACTCTAAAGCGTGAATGAATGCTCTTCAGCTCTTCTCAGGTCACAGCAGAGAGAGCCCAGGTGTGGGCAAACTTAAAGGCAGTCAGGGCCTCAGTGTCCTCCACTCCGAAATGCAGGCAATAATTCTGACCTAATGTGTTATAGGTCAGACAACCAGGAATATTTATCAACCGTGCAAAGGAAAGGGGCTGATAATAACTGCCTCAGGCCCCACACCTACTCTTGGAGGCACGGGCTGTCCTCCCACGTCACAGGGGGGAGCACGGCCCTCAGAGGCAGCACTGGACTTGTCCAAGGCAGAGGCTCAGGTCTGGATCTTGGCTCTGGTCCTTCCAAGTGCAATGCTCTTCCACTTGCCGCAAGTCCAATATTTGCCTGTGTCCGGGTCAGTCCACACATCTCCGTGTTCAGGGAGTAGCTAAGAAATGCTTTCATTAAACACTGTTATGTGTATCGAAATGCTTTTGGGTGCAAGCAGCAACTCATAAGTAACACAGGAGAAAAATAAATGACATCAAATAGCCAGCAGTCCAGCCATCCCGGAGCGGATGAATTCAGGACTCGATGTCCCGTCTGGTGCGGGGCAGGGTAGATGTGGCCATGCCAGGGCCTTCACGCAGGCAGGACGGAGCTCAGGGCAGGAGAGGAGTGTTTGCTGCTGAACGTCTCTGCTTATTAGTGAGGAAGATTCCCCAGGATCTCCCCCTCCTTCGGGAGCCTCCTTCCTGCCTTTCTCCCCCTCTCCCCACCGACTTCCTTCGCCCTTCCTTACTTCCCCTCCCCTCTTCTTTACTTCTCATCCCCCTGCCAGCTTCTGGTCCCAACACTTCTCTGAACCCCTTCTCTTTCCTGAGTTTGCCAAGTCCTCCAGGCGGTGCCCAGTCCCCTTTCCTGGCAGGTGATGCCCACTGGGAAGGGGAGCCGCAGCCCCCAGGCCCCGAGTTGGGAATCTGACTGTGGAAAAGCCAGAGCGGTCCGGGCAGGAGTGGGAGGATCATTTGGGAAAGGAAAAAGCGCAGGAGGAAGTGGCCACGTGGGGCCTGGCCTGGCAAGGACCCAGGTGCTAAAGGTCACCATCTCTCTGAATGGCCTGGCCTCGTGGGCAGCCATGGGGACACGAGACGAGGAAAGATTTTGAGTCTGGGCTTGGGCATCAAAGAGACAGCTGTGGTCCTCAGTAAGGAGGGTGGGAGCAACCTGGCAGTCTTTCCCACGCCCCCACCCGAGGGCACACATCCGCACGGGCCCTAGAGCTCGTGGGTGCATGGCCTCCCTTCCTTCCAACACTGGAACACACGGTCACGCAGGAGTGGGACAGTCAGGTCCCCGCACACGTGGGCAAGGGCCTGGCGGTCTCCTCCCTGTTCCCAGCAGGCTGGCTGGGCGCTGGGGTGTGATAGGCCCCCCTGTTCTGGAAGGCAGCTCTTCCCGACGGAGGGCTTCCCACATTTCAGAAGTCCGGGCGCCTCGTCAGGGCCTGTGCAGGTCTCTGGAGGAAGGAAGAACGTCATCGGGGTTCTTTCCAGCCTCTGGTCTTCACCATATTTTTAAGGGCAAAATGCCATCCCCAGGACCCTTTCCAAGAGCCCCAGTGGCCTTCAAATGGGACACAGAGGGGCCTCTGCTCTCCAGGAAACTCCTCTGTCCCAAGTCGTAAACAGCCGGTAACCTTACCCAGAGCCCAAGCTAATAGTGCTGCCTGTGTTCAGGGAGGAGCTGGGGGTGGGTACGGAGTCTAAGGGGGGTGATTGCTTTCCCTCCCGGGTCCGTGCGAGTTGGCCCCAGTGATCCTGGGCCAGGCACACAGCCCACCCAGGTGGCGGAGGCCCAGGCTGTGACCACGGAGCCTGAACACACAGCGGTGGGTGGCGGGGAGCGTGGCCCAGGCTGCAGGGCTTTGCTATAAACACCCCTGTTCTGCTTCTACCTCTTGGAGCAAACATTTCCAAGTTCCTGTGAGCCCCTGCTCAGCACTCCCGGTTCCTCACCCGCTCCCATCCCTCCTCCCTCCCTCTTTTGTCACAGGCCAGTGTGTGCTGAGGATGAAGCCAGTGAATATGCACAAAGCAAATAGAGCTCTAAATAAGAGCTGCTTACTGGCAAGGCCTCCTAAGAGGCCGGGCATTAGCCACCTGTGGCCGCATAACCAATGACCTCAAAGCTTAGTAGCTTAAAATAACAAACAGTTATTGTCTCACAGCTTCCAAGGGGCAGGCATTTGGGGGCAGATTAGCTGCGTGGCTCTGCTGAGGGCCTCTTATGAGGTTACAGTAGAACTGTCAGCCCAGGAGCGGGGCCTGCTTCCAGCCTCACTCAGGGGGGTGTTAGCGGGAGGCCTCACAGCTGGCTCCCCCAGAGTGAGTGGAGAGAGAGAGAGAGAGAGCAAGAGAACGAGAGAGCGAGAGAGCGAGAGAGAGAGAGAGAGAGAGAGAGAGAGAGAGAGAGAGAGATGAAGGGGTGGGGGGAAGAAGCCCCCAAGACAGAAGCTGCAGTATCTTTTATAACCCTCACTACCACCCTCCTATCTAATAAAGGGTAATATGCAAATTAACCATCACTCCATCACAAAGATGGCAGTGCCCATAACCACAAGATGGTGGAACCCAGTCCTCTCAGCCCCACTGGAGTCCCCCAGTCCTGGAGGGGTGGCCACTGAAAATGGCCTGGCAATGAGGCAAGCATTTCACCCACCCTCAGAGGGCATCTGAGCAGTGGGGTATGGAGAGGCCAGAGGTGGGGGAAATGCTTGCGTCTTTGTGCCGATGATGAGGCAAGCATCCTGCACCTGGCCGTGAATGGGCCTCTGGCCAGGCTGGGTGCGGAGGGCTTCTGGCTGGGAAGGCAGTTGGGGGCCATGAGGTCAACAGGGAGGGCAGTTGGGGGCCATGAGGCCAGCTGGGGAGGGCATTCGGGGGCGATCAGGCAAACAGTCTGAGTGGTTAGGGGTGAGCGGTTAGAAGCCAGGTTTCCTGGATTGCGAGAGGGATGTCCGACTGTCAGCTTAGGCCCAATCCCACACGGACATCCCCTGGCGGTTGGACATCCCCCGAAGGGTATCAGATTGGAGAGGGTGCAGGCCGGGCTGAGGGACACCCCCACCCCCGTGCATTAATTTCTTGCACTGGGCCACTAATATTCTATGGTTCACACAGACCAGCGGGCACCCAGTGGTGAGACTCTGGTGTGAACACCAGGAGGTGGGTCCTGGGGGCATCTTGGAGGGAAGCTACCCATGCCCATCCCCCAGGAGTGTTTGGAGTCAGAAAAGGA
The DNA here is from genome assembly GCF_964339955.1 of Pipistrellus hanaki. Classification (NCBI taxonomy): domain Eukaryota; kingdom Metazoa; phylum Chordata; class Mammalia; order Chiroptera; family Vespertilionidae; genus Pipistrellus; species Pipistrellus hanaki. The sequence continues at coordinate 40,306,383 of NC_140503.1, read as the reverse complement.
GGACAGTGGAAGAGGGCCATTCAGGATTAAAGAGAAGTTAGCACTGTGCCAACAGTATTACAATTGGGCAGATATGCACCCAAGAGACTTAGATTTTATTAGCGTGATGGCATCCCAGAGCCCCTTGAACTGGGACATTCTGGCGGGACGAAGGGTGAGGTTCTGCTCTGAGCAGATGGCGGGCACGTGGTGTCTGGGGACTGGAACAAACAGAATTTGTAGATGTGAAAGTAAAGGGGTTTGCGCCTGAGTCTGCTTGTGGGGCTGGATAGGTGTTTCCTGGGCTGTGCCTGGAGCTGAGGGCTGTCTGTGCAGAGATGGACACGCAGAGCGGTCGGGGGGGAAGCTGAGGGAAAGGCAGGCCTCCTAGCAAAGAGGGAGCTTCCAGTGTCTGGAAGGTGGGAGGCTCTGTCAGACAGCCAGCGAAGGGTTTTTATTTACGTTTTTCAGGTAGATGTTATGTCTGCTCCAGGAACGGTCCAGGCATCAGGGGTGGCTCCCATCCCCCTCCTGCTCACTGTTTTTGAGCTGTGCTCACACGGGCCCTTGATTCGCTCTGCTGGCCCACAGCTGGGCTGGGTCTGCTGGAAACTCCATCCTGGGGAGGCCGGGGAGTGGGCTGCTCCAGCGCCAGCAGCAAATTCCTGCAGCGTTAACAGGTTGGTTTTCATCAAAAGACTTGCAAGTTCTGGACAGCCAGACACGTCTCTTCGGGGTAATGGCATTTGCAGGCCCGTGGCCTATGTTCAGCTCCCGGGCACGGCAGCCCTGTGTCTCCCGACAGCCATCACTTTGGGGCCCAGGACCCTCGAGCCAGGCTCCCTGAAGCCTTCTCCACCCTTCTAGAAACTCCCAGGGCCTGGGGTCTTACTGAAGGGCGTGGAATCCGATTGTTGTAAACTAGGCCGCCAGCCAGAAGGTACCAGGGAGCCCAGGTTGGGGGCTCTGCCAGCACAGCCCAGCCTCCAGCCTGACCTGCTGCATGGCTGCCTCCCCTTCCCACAATTCCTGTTCTCCCCCCTCCCTCCCACCTCCCAAGGCCACTGAGCGAATGAACTGATGTGATGATGTAATTATATTTTACATATATTTTATTGATTTTTTTTTTTTACAGAGAAGAAGGGAGAGGGATAGTGAGAAACATCGATGAGAGAGAAACATTGATTAGCTGCCTCCTGCACACCCCCTACTGGGGATGTGCCAGCAACCAAGGTACATGCCCTTGACTGGAATCGAACCTGGGACCCTTCGGTCTGCAGGCCAGCTGATGCTCTATCCACTGAGCCAAACCAGTCAAGGCAGTTTGTGCTTCTTTGGTTGGAGGTTCCCCATGAAGCGTTCAGGCCACCCCCCAGCACCTCCCACCAAGTAATCTAAAGGGAGCGACGCTTCTACATCAGGGGGGTTATCTGCACCGACACTGGCAGTGCCACGCGGGAGTCCAAATTCCCTCATGAAAACCCAGGGAGCAAGTTACCTCGGGGCCTCAGCTTCTGCCTTGCTCTTGCTGCTTCACTCTCACAGGTGACCTCGGTGGAGGGGCTCTTGGTTTCTAAGTGAGAACCAGGTCGAAGGGGTTTGCTTTTCCTGATGGTCTCTCCCACATCCTCCCTCCCCCTCCCCCCGCCTCTGACTCTGGTGAGGACACTCTCAGATAAGGAGTCAGATGACTGGTGGGGTGCTCTCTGTGGGGCCCCTCCGCCTTCCTCCCTCCCCTCTGGAAAGTGAGCCTGCACAGCTGCCGTCCTGGGACCTGGGCCAGGAGCATGGGCTGCAGCCTCTAAGTGAGTTTGCAGGTGGGCCATTTGGGCTGAGTGCGCACCCTGTGCTACATAGAGGTAGGTGGCTCTGTGACCACCACTGACCACTCGGTGCAAATGAAGACTCCTCCATGGTGCTAACTGGGTGTGATGTGGCAGATGTTGTCTGATTCAGGCAGGCCAGGCAGGCAAGAAGGAGCAAGCAGGCACCATAGGTGCCGGGATCCAGGTACTCATTACATCAGCATTCAGTCATTCCAAAACTATTTTATGCGTCAGCGCCAGGCCCTGGGCTGCAATGGTGAGTGTGGCTGTTAGGGTTTGGTAGCACAGAGCTCACATTCTGGTGGAGGAATAGGCAGGTGGGCCGGCAATTGCACTGCAGTGTGGCACATGCTGCTGTGCCGTGGGACAGGGGCACTGCTGTGGTTGAATTGTGTCCCCCACCCCAAGAAAGATATGTTGAAGATATGCTGAAGTCTTAACCCCTGGTTCCTGTACATGCGACCTGACTTGGGAATAGGACCTTTGCAGATGCAGTCGAGTAGAGATGCGGTGATTAGGGAGGGCCCTCATCTGTTATGACTGACGTCCCGATGAGGAGAGGAGCGGGGACTCAGGAGGATGCTCTGTGACAAGGGAGGCAGGCCTGCAGTGATGCGTCTGCAATCCAAGAATCGCTGGCAGCCCCGGAAGCTAAGAACAAGGGATGGAATAGATTTTCCCCAGCGCCTTCGGAGGGAGCATGACCCTGCTGACACCTGGACTTGGGACTTTAAGCCTCCAGACTAGTGTGAGAATACATTTCTGTTCTTTAAAGCCACTCCGTGTGTGGTTTTTTGTGACAGCAGCCCAGGAAACTGAAACAGGCACAGCACCTGCCTCAGGTCCTTTGCCTGGAAGGATCACGGAGCCGTGCCCGTGGCTCCCGGGAGCCATGCCCAGCGGGAAATGAGAATGCTTCCCCTGGAAGCATCAGCTGTGGTTGATCCCTAGATGATGCGTCCATTTGCTGCTATCATGAAGAGAAGTTTATTTTCTACTGTATTTTCTCATTGATTATTGGTGTTGTAGAGGAAAGCTAATGAATGTTGTATCCAACCATCTTGAAGAACTACTTATTTTAGTTCTATTAGTTTGTCTGCTGAGTGTTAGTTCTTATTTGAAGGTAATCATATTTCAATCCTCTTTTTTTAAAGTTTTATTTTATTGCATTGACCAGAACCTTCAGTGCTATATTGAATCATAGCACTCATGGTAGGCACCCCTGTCTCATACCTTAACATAAGAAGAGTGTATCTAAACTTAGAAAAAATTGTATTGTTAAGTATATTCATTCTAGAAGTAGAGAACCATTCTAAAGAGAAAGAAGTTCCCCTCTATTTTTTAAAAAATATTTTATTGATTTTTTACAGAGAGGGAGAGAGAGGAATAGAGAGCTAGAAACATCGATGAGAGAGAATCATCGATCAGCTGCCTCCTGCACACTCCCTACTGGGGATGTGCCCTCAACCAAGGTACATGCCCTTGACCGGAATTGAACCCAGGACCCTTCAGTCCGCAAGCCGATGCTCCATCCACTGAGCCAAACTGGTTTTGGCTCCCCTCTATTTTTAGTCTCTAAGGATTTTTATATAAAGAGATGAAGTTTTCAAATACTTTTGTGCATCTGTTGAGACATCATGGGATTTTTCTCCTTCCGTTTATTAATGTGGTGAAGTACAAGGATAGATTCCCCGATACCAGACCATCCTGACATTCCTGGTGTCAACACTTCTTAGTCATGATGTGCTGCTTTTAAAATAACTTGCTAATGTTTTATGAAGAATTACAATAGCAATAAGTGAAATATTCTGTAATTTTCTTCTCTCTCTCTCTCTCTTTTTTTTTTTTTTTGTCTTCTAATCAGTTTTAAAAACAATGTCATAAACAAGGAGGCTTCTCTCCTTCTGTTAGGATTTCCATCTGGGTGCGGCCCAGGCCTGGAGGAGTGGCTGGAACCATCTCTCCACATGTCTTCCTCAGCTCAAGGCTTTTTCTCAGAGAACACCGGTTACTTATGTGTCTTAGAGATGGCCGGGTCCCTCACTCCCAACCTCATGGAGCTCTATGTGCAGATGTGCTGGGTAAACCCCCCTGACCCTCTTACTTGTATGACCAATAACACATGCCTTAGATCAGCTGTTCTAGGGTCAGGCTGGCCAGGGTGCAGTAGTTTAGTCTGGAACGGGGGTTCGAGGTCAGCCTGTGGCCAGTGTGTGGTTAGCTCTTGGCAGTTTGGGCTAACCCTTGAGGACTGGGCTCAATACTCCAGTGTGGTTCATGCTCAGAGTCCATCTCCAGTCAGCGTCTAGGTGGGGTAACTGACCTCATGGTCAGCCTATGACTGAGCCAGTTTGTATCTAGTTTTGAGGATCTGTTGGTGGCCAGAATTGAGTTCAGTCCTGCCTAGGGTTAGAAGTCAGTGTGTGGCTGGGTCCATGGACCAGAGAGCAGCCCCTAGGGGGCCCATGCTGGCCTTGGCCATGGAGCAGTCTCACTATCCTATGCACCGCAGAGATCCCAGGCCTGAGTCCTTTGGCCAAAGGGCCTCTGCTCTTGCCCTCTGGAGAGCGGTGTGCCCCGGCCAGATCCTGTTAGCAACCTCGGTCACTGCAACCCTTGGCCCACCCCCCTCACAGGGGCTCCACTCACCCCGGTGGCCTGTCACTTTGCTTCCAACACACCCAGGTAACACACAGTGAGGTGGCTCTACCCTCTTCCCAGAGCCAGGCCCACCCCTAGGCCCCCTTTACAAAGAAACCGGAGGATAACCTAGGAAAAATAGAACATGCCATGGCTGCTTTAAGGCAACATGCTGAATGTTCTACTCCATGGCACTGCTGTGTGGAGGAAGGGTTCTGTGTTCAAGTCCTGCTTGTCCCACCATGGAGTGACCAATCTTGGGTAAGTCATCTCTGAACTTCAGATTTCTTATTTGTAAAATGGTAATCAGAAGTTCTATGAAGATGAAACAAGATAGACTGTTGAAATGTGTAGTTAAAACTGTCAAGTGCTACTGAAAAGTAGGGGATGGTGGTGGATGATGAAGAAGATTAAGATGATGACAACGACAATAGAGGTTCTTTTCCCAGCCTTACAAAGGGCTCAGCATTCTGGAGAAAGGGGCTGTGCATAGATGACTAAGGAGTCCAGAGATAAAAGACAATTTTGAAAGGCATTGGGAGTCAGAGGAGCTTCAGCTTAAGGGATCTAAAGACTCTTACCTTGACCAAGGACCCGTGCTTTTATTCAACACAATTTGTCCCAAGGCAAGGTGGAAATATACACTTCAAAGGGTAAGGTATCAAAGGATAGAATACAGAAGCATTATCAGTTTAAGGAATAGCCTACAGCTGTTCAGGTGTTTGGCCAACAGGAGGCAATAAAATGCCCTGAGCTGTCTGGTAGCAAACAATCCTATTCAGGTTTGGGGGAAGTGCCCTTTAGCCGTTTCCAACAGGTAAACTACATACGGGGCTCACCCTTGTTGAACCGCCCAAGCTTCACCAACCTTTTGATGAAACTCTTGTAATTATGACATGCTGGAATTGGTTCTGGGCAGAGGGTGATCACTGTTTGTTCTCCTGGAGTCTCCTGATGGGACTCCTGCAAGTACAGAGACGAGCACCAGCTTTGGTGTCACACACTTTTCAAGTCCAGGCTCAGCCTCTTACTAGTCATGTATCCACAGGCAAAGCGCACTCCCTCTCTGAGCCTCCTCATCTGCCAAGGGGACCACTCAGAACAGCCAACATTGCAGGCGTATTTGTTACAGGCTAAGCTTTTACATGAAAGCACTCATTTCAATCCTCACAACCATATGCAGACGGGGATCCTGAGGCAGGAAGAGCTCAAGTAAATGGTACCAAGTCACGCAGTGAGAATAGAGTCAGGAGTCACACGCTGGCCAGTTGCCCTGAGTCCTGGCTCATGCCTACCCTGCTCCGTGTGCCCAGGTCTATGATGCACCCTTCACCTCCAGTGGCCGAACTGAGACTTCCTCCCCAGCCCCAGCCCTCTGGCTCCAGAGCCCACAGTCGCCACTGAGCTGCTCTGAGCCTGGCCAGGCTGGGGTCAGTCATCTGCCTGTGGATCTCACATTGCCTGCCAGAAACACCTTTGTGTCACTCTGAACTAGGCTGGCATTCTCAGTAGGCCTACCTGAGGTGGGGGGGAGGAGGGGGAGGGTCATTGAGGGTCAAATAAGAATATAGTTAAAAGGTCAAATCGTCGCATAAGTAGAAGAGCTGTTTGATACCCTCCACACTCTTGGGTTTTCTCCACGTCCCCCTCCCCATCTCCTCTCGCTCCTCCTCTGTGACAGCGTCCGGACAAAAGTGACGATTATCCAAGGGGCACAGGCGGGGTCTGTCCCCTGGAAAGACCTCTCCTCCCGGCTCCCTGGGGGCCTTCCGGTTCCCAGGCTATTCCCAACAACCCCCAGAAGACGGCAGGCTGCGCGTCCCCCTGCAGCGATGGAAATAATTAGCTCCTTTCTTCCTCCTTGGACAGTCACGCCTAGTTGGGCTCTTAAATGTGATCTTTGTGTGCAGTGCATTCTCAACCCCTCGAAGGTTCTATTTTTACTCCTCTCGCTAGAGGAGCGCTGGGAGGAAGATTCCAGAAAAAAAAAAAAAAGGGAGGGGGGGCCCTAATTAATTTCCTCTGCTTTTAAATATTTTTCAAAGCATGTGTTTGAAAAGGACTTTTAAAAATTCCATGACTGTGGAGGCGGATTCCAACAGAGCTCTCACTGCCTTCCACTCGGAAAGCCACCTCCCCTGCCAGCGGCTGGGCGCTCTGTTTTGCAGCTGGTAGCACCGCTCTCCTCCCTCCCGACCGATGGACCGCCTTCTCCATCCGTCTCTAGTCTCTGGGACGGCCCAAAGCCCCAGGCTGCCTCTCAGGCCACGGGGAGGACAGGGTCCTGGCTAGGGCCCGGCAGAGGTGAAGGGGGCCTTGGAGAGCCAGAGTCACGAAGGCGCAGGCCTGGGCCGTTGGAAAATCCATTAGGGCGGATTCCTTTGCCCTGAATCCCCGTTCCCAGAAGGGCAACCGGGCCAAACCATACATGGGGACGGTGATTTATTGCTGATCTGGCCGCCCGCCTTTGAAACGATACTCCTCACCCTGCCTGTGTCCTCATCAGGCCACGGGGAGTCTGAGCACATGGTCCCCGGTGAGAGAGAAGCTTCTGGGAGCTGGAACAAGGGCGGGGAGGCAGTTGTCATTCTCTGAGAGTTAAAGTGATTTAGTTCTTTAATTCCCCGGTTTTCGAAGAGAAGTTGTTTTGAAAGAGGCGTTTTGAAAACACAGGAGAAGAAGTTCTCCCGGTTCAGCACTCAGTTGCCAGGGGTAGGCTCCAGCTTCCTGGGATGAATCCTAAACGGAGGCCAGGACTTAGCGGCCCCTGGGACTGAGGGGAATCTCCGGCAGCTGAGGGCCCTGTGCCTGAGGTCCCATCGTTAACGCTTCCTGCTTTACCATGGGAGGCCCCGCCCGGCCAGCATGGAGCCCCTTTTAGCCGCCTGGGAATGGTGTGGGCGGCAGGACCCAGGGCAGGCTCCCCGCTCTCTGCCCTCACCAGCTTCCCCTGGCTCCTCTTCCCCTGGCCTCCTTCCTCCACCTCTGTCTTCCTAAATCTGCCCCCCAGTTTCCTAATCAGCCCTCGTCTCTCCTCCCTTTCTTTCTCTCCCTTGGCCTGAGACTCCCCTGCCCTGGCTCCCAGCAAGCAGCCTTCGGTCCCTTGTCTCCGTGCAGTCCTGCTGCTGGAATTGGGACCATCTGGGCATGTGCTCCAGCTGCAGCTGGAGACACACTTTGGGCTGGTCTCCACCCAAGGGCTTCCCAGGGGCTCCCTGGTAACCCTGAGATGACCTGTCTTGCTTTTTTCTGATGGAGAGTTGGGGGAGGGGGGGGGGGAATTGGCTGGAGGAAAGAGAGGTCAAGAGGGGCCTTTATAGACACAGAGCAAGCCAGATGTGCGTGATCCTTCAGATCCTGGGTGTCCAGAGCCTTGGTTCAACGCCCTGAAATGACCTCAGGTCCTGGGTGTCTGCTCTCCAGTCGCTGATTTCAGACAGCATGCCCGCTGTCCTGTTCCAGGCCCCCGCCTGCATACGCAGGCACAGAGGCAGCATGCGCAGGGCCTCGGGGAGTCCCTCACACTGTGGGCACAGGGGCCCCCTGGACCTCCCCCCTCCCCAGGACAAAAGTGTCCCACGGGGACTCCTTGGGAGAACCTGATCCCAGGAACCTGCAGAAAATGGGGCTGGGATAGACAAGGCCATAGAGATTTGATTCTTCAGAAAAGTGTGCAAACACAGAGAAGCCCACATCCATCAACATGTGTGATTGGAGTCCCAGGAGGAGAAAAATGAGGAAACTGGCCAAAAGCCATATTTGAAAAGACAATGTCCAAGAATTTTCCAAAACTATCAGGCAGGTTAATTCTACATATTAACTTTACATTGGTAATTCTATTCTATTCCCCCCGCCCCAGCTTTACTGAGATATAATGACATACCTGACATGTAACATTGTGTAAGTTTAAGGTGTACAAGGTGTTGATTTGATAAAATTACATACTGTAAAATGACTACCTCCATAGGGTTAGCTAACACTTGCGTCTTGTCACATAATTGCCACTTCTTTTTTTGGTGAGAACATTTAAGCACTTCTCTCTTAGCAACTTTCAGGTTTATAGTACAGTATTATTAATTGGAGTTGCCATGCTGTGGGTGAGCACCCAGAAATTATTCACCTTCTAACAGGAAGTTTGTAATTTTAGACCAATATCTCCCCATTTCATTTACCACTCAGCTCCTGGTAACCACCACTGTCATCTCTGTTTTTATGAATTTCAGACTTTAGTATATTTTAAATGATTTTAAAGACAGAGAGAGAGAAAGGCAGAGAGAGAGAAACAGACACACACACACACACACACACACACACAGAAATATCGATTTGCTGTTCCACTTATTTATGTATTCATTGGCTGTTTCTTGTCTGTGCCCCGACTGGGGATCAAGCCCACAACATATCAGAACAATGCTCTAACCAAGTAAGCTACCAGACAGGGCTTGAGTTAGACTTTTTAGATTCCACATTGAAATATATTAACACAGTATTTGTCTTTCTCTGTCTAATTAAGTTCACTTAGCATAAAGTCCTCAAGGTCTACCGATATTGTCACAAATGACAGGATGTCCCTTCACCTCATAGCTGAAATATATTCATGCACTTGGGGGTTCCCTCAGCCCAGCCTATGCCCTCTCCCAGTCCAGGAGCCCTCGGGGGATGTCCTACTGACAGCTTAGGCCCTAGGGGAGCAGGCCTAACCTGGCAGTCAGACATCCTTAGCACTGCCTAGGAGGAGGGGGAGGCTCTTGCCACTGCCACTGTGCTCATCAGCCATGAACCTGGCTTCTGGCTGAGCAGGGCAGCTCCTGTGTTGAGCATCTGCCCCCTGGTGGTCAATGAGCATCATAGTGACCAGTTGTTCCACTGTTTAGTTGATTTTCATATTAGCCTTTTATTATATAAGACTAGAGGCCTGATGCACGAAATTCGTGCAAGGGTAGGCCTTTGCAGCTCCCTGTGTCTCACGGCTCCGCCCCTCACCTGCACCCACATTGGCCTGGCGCTGCCCTTGTCCACTGCCACAAACTCCCAGCTTCCTCTTTGGGGTGATCATGGAGAGCCCCCCTATTAATCACCCCCCAGCCAGTGGTCTGGGCCTTCTTGTGTAGGGTGATCAATCACGGAGGCCCGCCCCTGCAATTGATCACCATGCAGAGGGTCGCCAGGCAATGGTGGGGCCCCTGACCAATTACATCTCACCTGCCTTGGCTTGCCTGGTGCCAGTGGGTGTCATAGCATGGTCATCCAGATGGTCATTCCACTGTTTGGCCATTTGGTTGATTTGCTTATTACATTTTTATTATTATAGATTGTACTAGAGGCCCGATTCATGAAATTCGTGCATGGGGTAGGGGTCCCCTCAGCCCAGCCTGCACCCTCTCTAATTTGGGACTGCTTGGGGGATGTCTGACTGCCAGTTTCTTTCTTTCTTTTTCTTTTTTTTTTTTTTTAAATATTTTATTGAGTTTTTACAGAGAGGAAGGGAGAGAGATAGAGAGAGCTAGAAACGTCGATGAGAGAGAAACATCGACCAGCTGCCTCTTGCACACCCCCTACCGGGGATGTGCCCGCAACCAATGTACATGCCCCTGACCGGAATCGAACCTGGGACCTTTCAGTCAGCAGACCGACGCTCTGTCCACTGAGCCAAACCGGCTTCGGCCTGACTGCCAGTTTCAACCTGATCCCTGGGATCGGGCCGAAATGGTCAGTTGAACATCCCTTTCACAATTCAGGATTGCTGGCTTCTAACTGCTCACCTGCCTGCTTACCTGATCACCCCTAACTTCCCCCCTGACAGCCAGATCACTCCTAACTGCCTCTGCCTGCCAGGCTGGTAGCCCCTAAATACCCGTGCGCCCCCCCCCCCCCCCATTGGCCTGGTTGCTCCTTAGGGCTCCCCCTGCCGGCCTGGTTGTCCCCAACTGCACCCTTCTGCTGGCCTGGTTGCCCCCAACTGCCCACCTCTGCCAGCCTGGTGCCCCTTGCTGCCCCTCCTGCAGGCCTGGTTGCCCCTCATTGCCCCCCTCTGCAGGTCTGGTCACCCCTTAATGCCCACCTCTGCCAGCCTGGTTGCACTCTGCTCTGTGGTCTATATAAATTCATTATGAATATTTATCTTTTCATTACTGACATTGGTCATCTGTATCCCTCTCTTTGTTCCTTGACCTGTCTTCTACAGATGTATCAATTTCATTAGTCTTTCAAACAACCAACTTTAAAATATATATATATTTTATTGATTTTTTACAGAGAGGAAGAGAGAGTGTTAGAGTTAGAAACATCGATGAGAGAGAATCATCGACCAGTTGCTTCTTGCACACCCCTTACTGGGGATGTGCCTGCAACCAAGGTACATGCCCTGGAATGGAACCCGGGACCCTTCAGTCCACAGGCCAATGCTCTATCCACTGAGCCAAACCGGTTTCAGCTCATAGAACCAACTTTTGACTTTGTTGCTTTTCCTTTTATATTCTGTTTCACTATTATCTGCTCTTATATCTATTATTTCCTTTCTACTGTTTTCTTTGAGTAATAATTTAGTATTCTTTTTCTAACTTCTTGAAGTAAATACTTACATAACTGATTTTTAGCCTTTCTTCTTTTCTAATATATTAACTTAAGACTGTCTAATTCTCTATAGCCTGGCTTTAGCTGCATCTTTAGATGAATATTAAATAAACTGATTTCAGCTTTTATTTTCTAATATAGGCATACTTAAGGTTATAAATTTTCCTCTAAGCACAGCTTTAGCTTCATAAATTTTGATATGTTATATTTATAATATCATTCAGTTCAAACTATTATCTAATTTCTATTGTGATTTTAAAAATCCATCTATTATTTGAAGCATAATGCTGAGTTTTCAAACATCTGGGAATTTTTTTAGTTATGTTTTTCTTATGGTCCTTAATTTAGTACACTATAGTCAAAGAACATACTTTGAATCATTTCCACCATTTGAAATTTGTTGAGATTTGCTTTATGGGTAGCAAGTGGTCAATGTTGATAAATATTTCATGTGCACCTGATATGAATGCTTTTTCTTGGTGCTAGGGGCAGATTCTATGTATGCTAGGAAGGTGAATTTTGTCACTTTCATTTTTATTTAGTGCAGGGTCTACTGGTGCTGAATCTTCTTGGTTCTTATCTGTCTGAAAATAACTTTACTTTGCCTACAATTTTGGAAGAATTTTTTCACTGAATATAAACTCTAGTTTGATGATGATGGTGATGATTTTAGCATTTTGAAGATATTATTCCATTTTATCTGACCTTTATCTTGTGCTTTTGAAAGTATATATCTTTTACCATGAACCACTTTTAAGAGTTTTTGTTTTTGTTTTTGTTTTTTACTTTTAGTGTTCAAAGATTCATTCTGATATTCCTAAGTGAGATTTTCTGTATATTTATTCTGTTTGGTCTGAATTTTTAACTTTATCTCCCATCAGTGCTGAAAGATTCTTGGTCATTATTTCTTTATATACCACTTCTCTATTCTCTCTTCTCCTTCTGTGTCTCCAAGAAAGAGAAGAGAGAGTGTATGTATTGAATGATATGTATTGAAATCTCTATTTAAACTTTCCATCATGTTCCATATGTGTCTTATCCTCTATTCAGTATTTTGCTTTGGACTTCAATCTGTATATTTTCTATCGACTTAACTATGATTTAACTAATCATTTTCCTCTCCTTCAGTCCACTATTGAGCCATCCATTAGATTCCTAATTTTTTGAATTATATTCTCTTTCAGTTTTAGATTTTCTGCTTGATTTTTTTTTATAAAATAGATTACAGATTCCAAGTAAAATTCTCCATCTTATTATGTCTTTTATGGACTTTAATCATAGTTACTTTAAAGTTCATGTCTTATCACCTTGACATCTAGGTTATCTGTGGTTTGTTTTCTTGTCTGCTTCTATCTCACCTGTGATGTGGTACACTTAGTGTTTTTGATTGAATGCTGACATTAAAGCGGGTGGAAGCTTTGAGGACTTTCTCCGCAGAGATTCCCCCTATCCCTGGCAAGTGGCTGCAGGAGGGCTGCTGGGCCCGCTCCTTCTAGCTGGGACTGCGCTGGCTCGAGGCCTGGGTTCAGCCTCTGTAAGTGCGGTCTTCGTCTGGCTGATCTGCAGTGGTCCCAGCAGAGAACCTGGGTAATTCCTGGGTCCCTTCATCCTTGGCATATCCTCCTTCAAATTTTTGTCCCTCGGGGACCATGGAATTTTTCCAGCCACCTTTTTTATTTCATCCTGACCTGAGGATACTTTTCCATTGATTATTTTTAGGGAGAGTGGAAGAGAAAGGGAAAGACAGAGAGAAATATCAAAACACATCCATTGGTTGCCTCTTGCATGTGTCCCAACCAGGGCCCGGACCTGGGAGGAGCCTGCAACTGAGGTATGTGCCCTTGCCTGGAATTGAACCCAGGACCCTTTGGTCTGAAGGCTGGTGCTCTATTCACTCAGCCAAACCAGGTAGGGCTCCAGCCACCTTTTACTCATCTTCTTAGCCTCTTATCCTGTGTAGTTGAGAATTAGAAATTGCTTCAAGGAGAAAAAAGCCCACTGCCAGGCTAACTTCTCTGGGCCTCTTTCGTCTCTTGGATCTTGTCTCCTCAAGTCCTGGCTGCCTTGGAAGCCCAGAACTGTGCTTAGTTTCTCTTCTCTGTGAGATAACCTGAAGCTCTGCCTGCTTCTCTGTCTCTTTGTGGGTAACCTCTCCTGAACCCCTCCACTCTCACCCTGCACCAAATGTCCCAAGGGGAAAAGTGATGGCCAAATGGTGGGATCTTTCACAGAGCTTCCTTTCCCCCCCTCCAAAATCGTGGCCTCTTGAATCATGTAACTCTTTAAAGAAAATTAAAAAAAAAAATTTTTATCCAGCAATTTCAGCTGATCTCAATGAAAATTTTCATCTGGCCTGAGCTCCTTCATCATGCCAGAAGTGGAACTATGTTTCTTCATCTTTTAAATCTTGTTTTAATGATTTTCAAGTTAATTGAAACTGTTTCCCCCTACACCCCAACCCCTCCTTGTTGTTCCATGGGGGCATAAACAAACAAACCATAAGTATGTTCATGCAGTTTTGCTGAGTCACCTTAGGCTTATCTCCCCACTCATATTCTAATAAATGAACTTTACAATTTTACTAATATTGCATTTATCTATAATAATAAAAGTGTAATATGCTGATTAGACCTTCTGGACGAAGCCAGGGCTACGAGGGAAGCCAGGGTCCTCGGTGCCTGCCAGTGGCCAGAGGGAAGCCCGGGTCCCGGGTATCAGAGAAAGCCAGTGCTGGCAGCTGGGGGAAGGAAGGCCTACACTTGCATGAATTTCATGCATTGGGCCTCTAATGGACACCCTAAGCATTATCTTCTTTGACAAACACCCCAATCCTGTAGAGTAAATAGAGATAATTTTTCCTGTTTTAAAAATTATGACACTGAAGATCATTAAAATGTATTTAACAAAGAAGTTAAATGAATTCTTGAATGAGTACTGCTAACGAAGCAGAGGAATCCTAACTAAAATTTAGTTATTCAAGATTCATGCTTCTTTTTAACTGTAGGCTTCCTGAAGTTACAGCTTCTTCTGAATATTCCACCCACTGAGCTCACCCAAGATCTGAGTGCACAATGGAAGTGCGAGAAATGCTGGCTGAACTGATTGATGTATGTTGCATCGCAGCGGCCGATCAGGGATGGAGGCTCCCGGCCTGATATTGGCCCTTGACTATTGCATCATATTTCATTTAAAAGAACCTGAGAACAACAAATTAAATGCCAAAAGAAGCCCACAGAAGTTTATGAGATACAACATAAATTCACTAAAACTCTTACTCAGTATTTGTTCTCCTTTGTCTTATATGTAGGCACATCTGAGTATAACGAAGTGAGACAAATCTGCCTCTCAGACAGGCAGCTTTCCCTAGCAAAATGCTCCCAAAGACGCAAAGGTAAAAGAAAACTGACATTTAATAGTTAACGAGGCTGATTATGGTCTAAAATGGCAGGTATGTAAATGGAAGCCATTGCTGAAATAAGCCGTTCTTATTGGCTGGGGGAGGGGGAAAATACAACTTTTTTTTTTTTTTTTTTAGCAAATCCTGAAGTATTTTGAAAAGATGAGCTGCCTGTGAAACCTTGCTGAAAAAGTCAGGAAGAACTACAAATGGTTTGAAGCAAATACTGATGAGCTTGTCAAAATTTGGAAAAGGTTAGTGTTTCCTTCTTCTGGGCCGTGGGAGGATTCATCAAGGCTTTATCGTTTCCAGGCTGAGACAAACTCCACTCTTGACAGAGCTTTTTGCAGGGTTTGGGGCAAATATTTGTCATTCATTAGAAAGCAGAAATGCAATTTCTGCTACTTGCTCACTCAGTGAAGATCTCAAATTCAGTCTAATTCACATTTGTTCCAGCACAGAATGTAACAATTCATGAAGAAGGTCAAAACTGTCAACACTGTTTATAGAATGGGCTGCTGAGCAGGGAGACAAACTTGCTAGGTTTTTAAATTTATTCTAATCAACTTCATTGAGGTATTTTATGTATGCACGTGTGTGTGTGTGTGTGTGTGTGTGTGTGTGTGTGTGTGTGTGTATACAGTAAAAGTGCACCCATTTAAAGTGTTATCCACATCAATTGGTTGCCTTCCACATGTGCCCTGACCAGGGCCCTGCAAACCAGGTATGTGCCTTTGACTGGAAATGGAGCCTGTGGCCCTTCACTGTGTGGGCCGATGCTCCAACCACTTAGCAACACCAACCAGGACGACTGAACATTTTTAGTTGTTTTCTATTATTATTGAGTTCTAAAAGTTCTTTATATATTCAGGATATAAGTCCTTTGCCAGATATATGTAAAATGAATATTTTCTCCAAGCCTATGGCTTATTTGTCATTTATTAAAGATAAACTTTTCAAAGGGCAGTTTTTAATTTTGATGAAGACTGTTATAGACTAAACTATGTACCTGCTAAAATTCTTATGTTAAATCGCTAACCCCCAAGGGACAGTGTTTAGAGGTTGGGTCTTTAAGGTGGCACTTAAGTTAAGTGAGGTCATAGGGTGATGCTGTAACCCAATAGCACTGGTGTCCTTCTAAGAGGAGGAAGAGACCCCAGGGATGTGTATGTGCAGAGAAAAGGCCATGCAAGGACAGCAAGAAGGCAGCCATCTGCAAGCCAAGGAAAGGCCTCTTCGAAACCAACCAGCCCTTGGACATCTCTCTCCAGAACTGTGAGAAAATAAATTGCTCTCTGTGGTGTCTTATTCTTGAATAAGTTGTTAGTTGTTTTTGTGAGGGGGAGTAAAGTCAGGAATGACCTATGTTGACATTTTGGTGATGTCACTCCCTAACAAGTTCTCGCAAGTGTATGAATTTACTAAGATATTTACTATTTGCTATGCTCTTTATTCCTTTCAATAGGTCCAGGTTTCCGTCTAGTATCAATATTTTGAATTTTCTTTCATCTTTCTTGTACTATAGTTCTGCTAGTAATGAATTCTATTAGCTCTAGTTTGTCTGAAAAAGTCTTTAGTCTTCATTTTTAAAGAATTTTTTTTTATTAATATAGAATTTTAGGTTGACAGAGTATTTTTTTCTTTTAACACACAGAAATATCTTTCATGGTTTTTTGGTATGCATAGTTTGTGACAAAAAAACAATAACACACCTATAGTGTTTTATCTTTGATTCTCTGACAAAGAGTGTCTTTTTTCTCTAGATGCTTTTAATAGTTTCATTATTGGTTTTCAACAATTTGAACATAATGTGCCTTTATCTGGTTTCCTTTACTTTTGTTCTGATTGGGATTTCTTGAGTTTCTTAGATCTATGAGTTTACATTTTTCAACAAATTTGGAAAATGTTTTGCCCAATAGATCTTTAAATACTTTCCTCACCTCTGGGACTTCAGCAACATACAGATTAGACTGCTTTTTTTGCTGTCCCATAGGGTACTGTGGCTCTATTTATTGTTCAACCTTTTTTATTTTTGTGCTTCAGGTTAGACAGTTTCTATTGCTATGTCTTCAAGTTCACTAATGCTTTCTTCTAATCCACTGTTAACCCCATCCAGTGAATTTTCCATTTCACATGTTGTATTTTTGCCTCTAAAAATTCTTTGTGGTTCTTTTTTTTCTTCTCTTTTTCATTATTATGTTCATACTTTCATTTAAGTTCTTGACCATATGGAGTATATTTATAATGGCTGCTTTAAAAATCTTGCTTGCTAATCTCGTTATCACTATAATTCCTGTTTCTGCTTCTACTGACTTGATTTTTTGCTTTAAGTCACATTACTCTATTTTTTGGCATGTATAGAAATTTTTAATTACATTTTTATTTGATTGTGAATATTATGCAGTTGAGTATTTTCCTGTGAAGAATGTTGTGGTTTTTATATCAGGAGGTTAAATGCCAAAGGATTAAGTTGCTTTTTTTCCAAGACTTGTTTAAATCTTTGTTAGGGCAGGTTAGAAGCTGAATGTCCTGGATGATCAATAAAACTTTACTGTGTCTGGTTGGAGTCTAAACATCTCCTCACCTGTATGAACACAGGAAACTTTCAACTTAAAAAAAAAACACAACACAAAACACCCCACAGTTGTTCTTTGTATGAAGTCATAGACTTTCAGCATGCTTTATAATCCAGCAAACATTCAAGGGAAACCCTATGCAATTATTTTTATATTCTGTTTTCTGCATGGCTCCCTTCTCTCTAGAACTATTGCCATATTTATAGCTACTTCAACATCCCTGAAATTTGATCTCTGTCTCTTCAGCACAATGAAGCCATAGATTTCCTTCCCACATCACAGTCCAGAATGTGCCTGTAGACACAGTCCATAGATATCATTTGGCTCCTCTTATTTGTTCTCCCAGTCTCATGGATCATACTCCTATGCTGCCTGTTAACCAGTGTCTGAAAACAAGTGTTTAATATATTTGATCCGTTTATTATGGTGAGAAGGTAAGTCTAAATCCTGTTACTTTATCTTGGAAATACAATGTGCTGAATTTTAATTCAGAAACTCTCAACTAGTTTTGGAGAAACAGAGGTGGATTAATAAGTTGGCAGATCACACACACACACACACACACACACACACACACACAGGCATGAATAAATAAACAGATAAACCTAACCAAGAGGAACCAAGAGTAGACTCACCAGTAGAGTAATTAGACTGTGGAGCTGAAGCCAGAGGGATTGAATCGTTGAGTACTGGCTGATTGGTGATACTGCCACTCCTTTGTGGGAAGAGGAGAGAAGTCAAACTCGAGCTGGTTCTCCCTTGGGTAGGGACATTGAGAGGATGAGATCATGGAGGTAAACAGCCAAAGCTCCTCAAGCACTGTCTCAAAAAGCAGCATCTTTTCAACATTTTCAAAGGTTCCATTTGGCATGACAGTTGTTAAAATAATAATGAAAATGTGTTAGGGTAAACAGTATGAAATAGCTGTGTCCTAAATATGAGAGCCTAGCGAAGGTAACCAAAAGGTGGGGACCTTGTTGTCATTATTTCCTCACCACACCCACACAAGCTTCTGCAGAGCGCCCCATCCTAGAACCTCACGTTCAATGGCTTCCTGTGGCCTTTGATAGATACAAACAAGACTCAGTCTGGCCCTAGTCTCCCTGCTTCCTGAGCTGCCTAAGACGAGCCCTATGTCTGTCCATGGCAGGCAGGATTCGTGATGGTTCTCCATCACACAAGTGTATTTTTTCCTGGGGAACGAGTGGTGGGTCCCCCGGATGGGAAGGCCTCCCACTGCTTCTGCCAGTCTTATCCCACCTAGCAGACTTCCTTTAGCTTGTCTTTATGGATCCAGCCACCATCTGCATCTCATCAAGCTTTCTCCACTCACCTCTCTCTGGGTGTACAAGTGCACACGCACACACATGCTTGCTGGCCTCCCATACTGCACTTACGTTTGATGGTTGTTCACCTGTCTCTCCTGTTGCAGTAGAACTTCTTAAAGACAAATATTTTGCCTTATACATTTTTACCATCTTTTATCTCCAAACCAAGGAACATGATCGAAGCCTAACAAATGACTGCTGAATGATGTACTCACTTCCACCTTACGAATTTGTCTGCCAGATGAACCAGAATGATCGTGTTAGCCAATCCAGGCATCCTTTTTCCTTATTCATTGCTGATTTCAAACTGCTAAATTTCCCTTTGAAAACTCACTGACAGTTACAGTCTCTTTGCCAATACATCTGCTCTTTCTCCACGTGCCAGCACAGTGAGTCTTGTTACATGGTTCTCTGTGATATGGGAATGCACTCAAGGCTTCACCCAGCCCTTAGTAAGATTTATGTCTCCCTGAATCTCCTTTGCTCCTCACTTTCTACTCATGCCTAGGATGGCTCCTTTTATCATTTTCCTGTTGAAATTGAGTAGTTGTGTTTTTTTTTTTTTGTTTTGTTTTGTTTTTTGTCTCAAGGGTATTATGGTCTTTTCTTTATGCTCTGCTCCAAAGCTAGAGGCATCTCCTTGTAGTCCTCGAGCAAATAATCAAGCATATAATTTTGAATCTACCATTTTATAATTGTACTAGTAGCCTGGTGCACGAATCTGTGCACATTGAAAGGAAATTAATTAGAAGAAATATTTTAATATTGCCATTCACCCTTTCTCTATAATAGAAGTGTCAACCAAATTCATGATCAACAATGACAAGTCAAAACACATGCATGTGATTTGCGCCAGTGAGAGCTTTATATGTATCACACATGCATGAGTCAACTTAGCCTTTTTACATATATGTATATATATACTAGAGGCCCGTGCACAAAATTCGTGCATGGGGAAGGGAGGGAGACAACCTTCAGCCCAGCCTGTACCCTCTTGCAATCCAGGATCCCTCAGGGGATGTCTGACTACAGGTTTCGGCCCAATCCTGCAGAATCCCTCTCACAATCTGGGACCACTGGCTCTAACCACTTGTCTGTCTGCCTGCCTGATTGCTCCTAACCCCTCTGCCTGCTTACCTGATCACCCCTAACCACTCACCTGCTTACCTGATCACCCCTAACCACCTCTGTGTGCCTCCCTGATCGCCCCTAACCACTGGCCTGCCTGCCTGATTGCTCCTAATCACCTCTGCCTTGGCCCCCACCACCGTGGCTTCATCCGGAAGGACATCAAGTAGAACCATACGGTTGTTCAGCTGTCTGGTCTAATTAGCATATTACGCTTTTATTATTATAGATAGAATAAACTTGCTTAATTAGACTTGCTTTCTGATTTAGCTAAACTTTGTTCAGCTCAATGAATCACTCCAACTTCTTTTTCAGATAATTGTCAGCAACACAGCAGTAAATATCAACACAAAGCAGATTATTATTGTAGATCATGCAGGGAGAATAAAGGCTAACATATTTAACTGCAGCAGTGTTTGACTATATTCTACTCAGTGAGAAACCTGAAGTCATTTTTCAAGGTCCACCAATTCTTACTTCTTTTCAGTTGGGTCAAGTTTCTAAGCTTTCTAAATTTCTGCTTTCTGGTGAATGAAAAGAAAATAGGATTCTACTAAGTCTCCTATCTACCTACTCCAGGACTTCTGTGAGGATCAAATGAGATGAGGCATGGGAAAATGCTTCACAGACATTTGGTTAAAGTGTAAAATGTTTGCACCTGGCTATAAAGCAAGTCATATTCCTGGGCTGAAGAAACTCCAAAGAGGTTAGTTGCTAGGGAGAGGAAGCTGGGCATTGCTACGTGACATCATTACCCAGATGGACACTTAACATATTAACCTTTTATACATATATAGATGATCTTAGACAAGTTGCTTAACTTTTCTGAACTGAGCTTGATTATGGGGGGGAAAAAAGTATTGATAAAAATTATTAATAACTAGAGGCCTGGTGCATAAAATTCATGTATGGGTGGGGTCCCTAGGCCTGGCTGGGGATCAGAGCCTATCGGGGCTGTCTTGCCCAGTCCCAATTAGGGACAGGACAGACAGGGCCTGCAGCTGGGGCCTGGGAGCCTGCCAGCTGCTGGCCGGGGCCTGCCAGATGGGGGGATGAAAGCTTGGGTGGGACCACAGGAGGTTGGCTGGCCATGGGAGGTTGGCTCTGGGAGTACACTGACTACCAGGGGGCAGTTCCTGCATTGAACATCTGCCTGCTGTGCATGTCATAGCAACTGGTCAACCAGTCATTCCAGTCATTTTGGTCGTTCAGTCATAACGGTTGCTTAGGCCTTTATATATATAGATACAGATATATAGATAGATAAATAGATAGATAGATAGATAGATAGATAGATAGAAGTTAATTATAATAATAATTCAAACAGGATTGCTGGAATGATTAAATAGATAAAATATGTCAATAACAAGTATGATGCACATAGCAGGAATTTAATAAATATTGTTCTAATCATTATTATTACTAGAGGCCCAGTGCACAAAATTCATGCATGGGGGGGGGGGGGTGTTCCTCAGCCCGGCCTGCACCCTTTTCAATCTGGGACCCCTTGAAAGATGTCCTACTGCCGGTTTACAGGGATCGGGCCTAAACTGGCAGTCAGACATCCCTCTAATAATCCAGGACACCTGCCTGCCTGCCTGATTGCCCCTAACCACTCTGCCTGCCAGCCTGCTTGCCCCCAACTGCCCCCCTGCCATCCTGATCACCCCAACTGCCCCCCTGTGCCAGCCTGCTCACCACCAACTGCCCTCTACTGGCCTGCTCACTCCAAACTGCCTCCACCGCTGTCCTGATCACCTTTAACTGACCCCTACTGTGGCCTGCTCACCCCCAACTGGCCTCCTTGCTGGTCTGCTTACCTCAATGTCCCCTGCCATCCCATCCTGGCCTGCTTACCCCCAATGGCCCCTTGATATCACCCCCCTGGCAACCCAAGGTCCCAGCCCCTCCTTTTTTTCTTTTTCTTTCTTTTTTATTTATTTTTTTCCAGCGCCTCCTTGAGTGGAGATGAGGGCTAGCTGGAAGCAAGTATCTAGGATTTATATATCTTCTATAATTGAAACTTTGTAGCCTTGAGCAGAGGCCAGGGCCGGCCAGGGTGGCTGGGAAGCTTAGCTTCTTCCATTGCCAGAGCGACCCAAGCCTCCTGCTTGCTCCAGTTCTGTGGCCGCCACCATTTTTGTTGGGATTTATTTATCTTCTATAATTGAAACTTTATAGCCTTGAGCAGAGGCCAGGGCCAGCCAGGGCAGTCAGGAAGCTTGGCTTCCTGCATCTCTGGGGCAACCCAAGCCTCCTGCTTGCTCCAGCTCCGTGGCCAGTCGCCATCTTGGTTGGGTTAATTTGCACACTTGCTCCTGATTGGTTTGTGGGCGTGGTTTGTGGGCTTAGCGGATGGTTAATTTGCATGTTTCTCTTTTATTAGTGTAGATAGTTACTAAACCTTCATAGACTGATGATACCACCTCTCTGCTCCTCCTGCCTCTCACAAATATATAAATACTTCTAGAACCTGTTAGGGATAATGCAATAGTTGGAGATGCCTACAGAGAGAAAAAGTGCCTGCCACAGGCATTGGAGGGGGTAATGTTTTGTGAATCCTCACTTGAAAGCAAACTCAGTCAACTTCAATGCCAGCTTAGAAACCAGACACCAGGAATGTAAGGATTATTTGGGATTCCAGAACTCAGGTTGTTTAATATTCTGGAAACTGGGTCTTTGAGAATTGTGTGGGCTCTATGAATGCTGTGTGATTCTAGATCCTCTGGCATGAAAAAAAAAACTTTGGGTGATTTTGAAACATTAGCCTGTAAGAAAGTTGCATGATTTGTAATATTAGCTAATAATAATACTATGCCATTTCATAATCTTGTGTGCTTCTGGAAACTTGACCTATAATAAACTTACAAGATTTTGGAAACTTGATTAAAACATTTTTTTGATTCAGAAAACTTGGCCTGAAAGAAATATGCTTGATTCTAGGATTCTGGCTATCAAAATATTATGTAATAATGCTGTGTTATTTCAGAAACTTGCTCTATAAAAACATTGTATGATTCTGGAATCCTAGTCTATAAGAGATTTAGGGTAATTCTAGAATTTTTATCTCCATGTGCCTTAGCCTATAGGAATCTTGCATGAGTCTGAAAGCTTATTCTGTGGGAACTTTATATAATCTGGATTCTTGATCCAAAGAAGCTCATGTGATTCAGGAAGGTTGGTTTATGGACTTCGTGATTTTTGCTCTTGGCCTGTGAGTTTTTATGTGAATTTAGAATTTTGGCCTGAGGAAGTCTTATCTAATTCAAGAACCTTGAGAATCGTCTGTGATTCATTATCCTGGCATATAATAGCCCAGCACTTCAAAACTGTGGTCAGTAAGACTGTGGTGTGACTGTGTAACTGGTTTATAACCCCATGGTGTGGTTTCAGAGCATTAGCCTTTACAAGGTGTGACTGAAACCTTGGTGTATCAGAAATCATTGCTTGTCTTTTCATATCTGTTCTTCTTTTCTTCTTTGGTTATAGACCACCTGATATTTAGCTGGGCCCATGGCCACCTGAAATAACAACTAAATTCTAAACCCTCTCTTGCGTTTAGATTTGTCCTTGTGACTAGACTTTGTAAACAGAAGTGGCACACACAAGTTCTAAAAAAAAAAAAAAAAAAAAAAAGTCCATATATGGAGGGGCTATGTCCTTGTTTCCACCCATCCTCCTTCCTGAGGCTGGAATGTGGACCTGAATCCAGGGGCCACCATGAACTATAAAATGACCTTGGCAGAGAGGCCATGAATTATGGAGCATTTAGATAATAGGGCCCTGAGCTCCCAATACTGGAGCAATACATGATGTGAGAGAGAATTCAACTGCCTCAGGTAAGCAAGCTGAATTCATTGTTTCAATTCAATGAATAGTAGGAGATTCTGAAGATATGGTGTCTGTCATTCTGGCATCATGGCCTGAGAATATTCTGTAATTCAGAAACATTGGTAGACTGGATTATCTGTTGTTAACTGTGCATCACTGTCAACCTCTTGAAGAGGAGAAACCAAGAACTATATTTTCCAGAATTCCTTTCCATGTGGTTCTGGATTAGAGTTTGCCAGTAAGGTATAAAAAGAGTGGCCATTTGTCTCCAGAGATAATAATTGGCAACAGATTGGGAAGACTTAGCAAACTATAGCCCATCAGCCAAGCCGGCTCATTGATTGTTTTTGTAAATAAAGTTTTATTGGAACACAACTATGTTTATATATTGTTCATGACTGTTTTTATACTACAACAGCAGAATTTAGTAGTTGCTACAGAGATCATATGTGGCCTGTGAAGCACAAAGTGTTTAAGGTCTGGCCCTGTACAAAAAAAAGTTGCCAATTTCCATTATAGTAAATTCAATTTAATAAGTATTATGGAGTATCGGATATCTGATATGGGGGAGACAAGAGTCTTGTTCACAGAGTGGATATTATTTAGAGGAAATAATAAAGTATACTCAGGTAGCAGGATCTCAGAGTTATGTATGTTACCTTTAAATGTTCAAAGAAATATATAATTTTATTTTTCATTCCTAATAATTGATTTGATCTTTTTCAAGTCATTATCCATTGGGTGATAGAGGCAAGAAACATTATAATTTACCCAATAATTTTTAACTGCATAAAATAATTTAGTCTTTTAAAAACAATGTTTGGTTTCATTAGGTAAAAATGTCCAGGGTATAGCAGTTGAGGGAGAGAGGGGCCACTGGATTCATGCCATGCCCTCTGGAATTGCTGACTTCAGCGCAGAGGAGCTGATCCTGAGTGCTCCTTGGGCTGGTGACTGGGAGGAGGTCCTGGATATTGCCCTGGCGCCTACTTCTGGAGTCTGTGGTTATTATAACTCATGGGTTGTACTCCGTTCCTCTGCAAGGTCAGAGCCCATATCACCCCAGCTGATTTGGCCTCACTTTGGTTCTTGCTGTCTGTTATTTTAATTGAAGCCCAGTCTTTATGTTCACTCCAAATGAGTAGGTCTTTATATAGAGAAAGGAAACTCACAAGTTTATGAATACAAAAAAAAAAAAAAAAGTTAGCTTTTTTATCATCTCCCAACCTCCCTACACCCAGTGGGAGAGAAGGTAAGGATTCCAGGACCCACTAGGAGTTCTTGCACTCTAGGCAGGAACAAGGAGGAGACCAGGAACCATGACAGCAGCCTGTAGGTTCTCACAGTTCTGGGTCCCACTTGTCTCAAGAGAGGAGAGATGGCTCAGAGCCCTCATTTCTATTAGTGGAGCTGACTAAAGTCCTGAGGCATTGATGGTTTGGAAAACGATTAATTCCTTTAATTTGATTGTATCACAGAATGGCAATCACACTCTAATGTTCCAGATTTTGCATTTAAACAGTTGCCTTACATATGAATTGTATTATGCTATTTAACATTCATAGGTTTCCATAGCATAGGCGATGGTTCAGGGACCAAAAAGGAAGTTTAATCACAATGTCCTAGAAGTAGGAGCTATAGAAGCCCAAGCCGCAGGAGCCCTCCAGGAGAGCACACTGAACCAGAAAGGAAGCCCGCTTCCTGCTGCAGTGGCTCTCTAGCACCCTCTACTGACAAAGCTTAACATTGTGCCAGCTGGCAATGAACAAACATATTTCAAGTGCCCAGCTCCATTTTGCAGAGCTGACATTGAAGGACTACCGGTAATAATCAGTAAACTGATAAGTGGTACATATAGGCTACGTCTATCTAAAATTACCTTATTGGAAAATCTGGGGGGGAAAAATCTTTGAAATATTAATTAATTAAATCATTTAAAAATAACAATCAACCCATTAGGTATGAATGATGCATTTTTATGAAAATAACATTTTCAAAAAACAAAATTAATGAAAAAAGTAGCCTGGTTTTAGATTGCTGGAAATATTTTTGATGTTTGATTTAATAGAAGACAGCTGGATTCTTCTATCTATCTGCTTCTGCAATCCACCTATTGTGATACTAGAGACCCAATGCACAAAAATCATGCCAGAGTAAGCTTGCTAAGCCAATCAATGAAAGAGAAACACCACATGACCTCACTCATTTATGGATGATAAAGAACATTATATACTGATGAACCAAAAGATAGATATAAAGACAGTAAAGCAACAAGCAGACTGTCAAATTACAGTGGAGAGGGGAGGAATATCTGGGGGAGATAATATTGTAGATCAACCGAAGGACTTGTATACATGCATATAAGTACAACCAATGGACATAAAACTCTGGGGAGGGAGGGTGGGAGGGGGGCAAAAAAATCAATAAAATATATTAAAAAAATAAAATAAAAATAAAGATATACAAAGATAAACAAAATAAAAATAAAAAAAGAGTAAGCTTGCTGCCTTGTGGCCTGTTCCCCACCCACTGGTAGTTCCGGAAGGTTGTTTCACCTTCCGGTCTAATTAGCATATTAATTCTTTATTATATAGGATGTTGTTTTGGTGGAGATATATGAAAAAAATCTGCTTCTCATTGCAGACACACACACACACACACACACACACACACTCATACAATGGTAATGATGTGAGGTGATGATGGGTTAATTAGATTGATTGTAAAGATTTTTTTCACAATGAGTATATTTCAAAACATAAAGTTGTATACCTTAAATATATAAACTTTTTATATGTCAGTGATATCACAGTAAAGCTGTTTTTACATGTTTTTGTGTTTGTTTTTTAAAGCAAGCCTGGCTTCACACAGCTATGGGTTGGAACAAAGAGGAGTGCTTACATGGTCTTTAAAGATGATTGCGACCATTCTTCTTGGACAGTGCACCACAGTTCAACTATCCTTTTCTGAAAGGCTAGTTGCGATGAGGAATCTGAAATCATATCCATGAACTTTCCTTACTCTTCCATCAAACTCCGCATGTCAGCCTTGTACTTTAAATGAACCTTTTGCTTATGCATACTCCTGAAATATCATTCATTTATCATTTTGGAAATATTGATTCATTGAGTTATTATGTAGAGCTTCCAAATGTTGACACATTTTATTTTACAATATATAAAACAACATCCTCGTATTAATATTACAAACAATCACAATGTATTGAGAAACTGTCACCCTCATAGAGGCAAATTCAAGTTTTCCAAAATTCTAAATTGCACTTGAAAGCTTGAATTTTATAATTGGCAACAATTATTGTCAATCATTTTTCCTTGAAGTGGTAAGCTCGTTTCATTCGTTTTCAGAACTGTGTCTGCCAAATGCCCAAATCTGGATAACTCCACTTTGTCTGTCTTTGAAGTAAGAATAACATTCCATGAAAAAAGGGGCTCCTTTAGCTCACAGTGCAATCTATCACAGAGCCCTGTCCTCCAGACGACCCTCATACTTATGCTTGCAGCAGAACTGCCTTATGCGTTTTCCCACTTTGCCACACAGAACCAGAATATTAAAAAGGCATGCACTCAAGGTTCAATATTTAATACACTAAATAATTTTCGCTGCTTCATCAAAGACATTCTTAAGCCAAACTGGCGCTTTTTTTTTTTTCTTTGTCTGCAAGTGCATGGTGGTGAGAAACACAGTCAATAGCTCCTATTACAGCTGATGCCACTGCTTCATTCACAGTCAAGCACCAGCAATTTTACCCACATTTGCTTTTGCACCATCAATGCAAATTTCAACACAGGAAAAAAAAAAAAAAGAGGAATAGCAATATTTTTGTATTCATAGGAAAATAGCTTTCATTTTGTAGACGCCCACAAAAGGTCTCAGGAACCTCCAGGGTTCTGTGGTCAACATTTTAAAAAACATAGATCTATGTAAACATTTTATTAAAAAAAAAAAAGTACATTTATGTCATTTCGGGGCCCTAATTATCATTTGAATTGAGAGTCCTGTTGGGGCCAAGTAGTACTGTTTTGTTTTTAAGTGCTAGTGAGACCAGGAGGAGGCATGGCACAATGAGGATGAGTTCACACCAAGGGATGTCAAACTCTGTATCATTACACAGCAGTTTGGATAGAGGAAAAAGTGATGGGAGAGCTGGATCATTACACAAGATAATAATATGCTGATCCTAGCGGAGTCTATATCATTGCAGTCAGCACCATAATCATGGTGCCATGGTGATTTAGTCTCATCAAAATAATATCACTTAGAGATAATTATCCCCCACTACCGAAGCAGGCCCTCTGAGTGCTCTGCCCCATGCCCTGTGAATTATGACCTAGTTCCGTCTGCCTGGTGAGTAAGCATTATCCCGACCCAGCGAGAGCTTCTGCTGCTGTCCCCTCCAGTCCTTCCAGGCAGTTCTTCCCCTGGCTGCTGTGGATTCCCCACGCTTCCCTGCGTCTCAGTCCTCGACCGAAGACAGGAGGGAGCCCTCCTTGGGCTTTGGAGTCCTTTCTCGGTGTGGCTCTCTCCGCTCCGTACTGTGCCCTGTGGGTTCTAGCCGCCTTGGTCTCCCTAGATTCAGTTCTGTCTTCTCAACTCAGAGTCTGCCTGTGCTCCTTCTCCCTGCCCTGGGGCCTGGAACCTCTCCTGGCAGCAGGATGGGCCCTCCTGGGACTGTCTCATTTGGTTGTTGTGTTTGGGAGATCACTGTTTTCTGTTGCCTGAGGTCTAGTGCATGGAAAACGGTTGTTTCATAGTTTTAGTTGTTTCAGGTGGGCCAGTCAACCAGTTTCGGACATCCTGTTGGTTGGAACTGGAAGATGGGTTCCAGATCCCACCCCACGGCGCACCTACGAATAGGCTGACCCATCCTTGGCCGCGTGATTTCTGAGCTCACCATGCCCCTGCACTGCCTTGCCAACTCATACTTTTAACCTCCTGTCTTCAAACGCCTTTCCCTAGGGTGCATTCCAGTGACCACGGGCAACAGTTTTACCCAATGCTGCTCCACTGCATGGAGCACCGTCTTCCCCGCCCCAACGCCGTCTCCTCACCGCCTGCCACTGAACCTCTGAGAGAATGCATCATCTCTTAGGTGTTTGCTTCAACAGCACCCGCTTCCAAAACCAGCTTTCTGTGTCAGTCAGAATGGGATAGGCTAAGCTACGCTAACAACAACCCCCAAATGAACAAGAGCTAATGTCTGGCTCACCCTGCATGTCCAGTGAAGGGGACCTCACTCATGGTAGTCACTCGGCAGCCAAACCATCCGAGGTTCCAGGGCAACGCCGGCTTTCACAGTTGCTGAGCCCGAAGGGACATGGCTGAAACTGTCCTCTGGCTCTTAAAGCTTCCCCAAACGGTCAGAGGTCACTTCTGCTCACATCTCACAGGTGGAGGGAAATCATATGGCTTCCAAAGAGCATGGAGATGTACAAGCTTACCGACGCCTGCTTGATCACCAGTGGTCAATATGTGATTTGTTGAGCAATGCTCCCCATTTGGCAGATTTAACAACAACAAAAAGTCTCATTCCAGACTGCTCCTGGACTGTCAGAGTTGATTGCCGAGCAAAGGAATCTCTTAACGCCAAGGCAATGCAAATCCAAAAAGTATCAGGCCGGACTGGAACAGGCCACTCAGGAAGGCTTCCAGCAGGGGGCGGCATTGGGAGCCCACAATCCCAGTGGCCCTGGGCGAAGGCCCTGGCTCTGTGCTGCCAGGTGACCTTGAACCCGCCGTGTCCCCTCTGTAGCCCTCAGCAGCGTTCTCCCCTCTAAAAGGAAGACAACGTGAGTGGAAATTTCCAGAACAGTGGCCGGCGTGTTCCCTTTCCTTGGCTGGGAAGCGTCTCTCCTGGACCAGAGCCTGGCTGACGCACAGGCACTATCAGCTCGTTCTCAGGCCTGCACCAGGTCAGCAAGTTGTTTATCTTGGTGTCTGAGCCCATTCCTGACTTTGCAGACACACAGAGATGAAAAGCATCTGAGGGGCTGCTGTATCCCGCCCCCACTTTCCCCTGTCTCCCCTCCTTCCTCTATCACCCCAGGGGCTTGTGGGAATGACTAAAATTCAACTCTACGGCCAGCAAGGCCAGTTTCCCAGCAGCAGAGTCCATAGTTCCCAGAGAGAGCCTCCTGTTTGCTCCCCAGGACCCTCCCCTCATAAGGACCTTGAATTTATGCCTCCTTTCCAGCACACACACACACACACACACACACACACACACACACACACGCCTGTCTCTGAGCCCAGGGCTTCCATTGGTCCTCTCAAGACAACTTTCAAAATCTCCCGTCTGCTTCCTGCCCTAGTCACCCATCAGCTCATGAATGCCAGTCCGGTCTTCCCAGCTTTACCTGGCAGTCTCCTGCCCAGCAGCCTCCGATGGTGGCTGGGGATGAAGCCCCCTGCACCCCGATCCCTTCCTTCACTGTCCCCGCCTTCTAGCCAGAACAAACACTCTGCTGGATAAGTCACCCGCTTTCCTCCTGAACAGCCTCCCCATCCCTTTGTCGAAAGGGCATCTCAGACCCCACCCTGGTGACCACCCACCCACCCCATGCTCTTTCGGCCCCCATTGTAGGCAGCCAACTGGGAAGGGTGTTTGAGAGCAAGGGCACCAGCACCCAACTGAGGCATTGACACCCCAACTCTACCCCTCCTGAGCAAGTGGCTCTCTCTCTCTCTCTCTCTCTCTCTCTCTCTCTCTCTCTCTCGCTCACTTCCCCCAACTGTAAAAGGGAGATGATGATGGTACCTTCCCCAGGAGGTTGCTCACTGGGAGGAGTAACTGAGACAACATGTAACAAATGCTGTGTGAGTGTGTGTACCTGTGTGTCACTAGTCACCTGTGGCACTAGTCACAAGTGAATCCACCTATTCACCCATCTGCCTGGCACACATGTACCGAGCCCCTCATTTTTGTCGGTTCTGAGCTAGCGTTGCCAGGACTCAGGCTGTGCCCTCTGGAGCCTTCCTTGGACTAGGGGAGAGCCCAGCAAACAAAGTCTGGACACTGTGTGGCATGCATGTACAGAACAAGTGATCCTTCCGCCTGGGGGAGAACACCTGGGCTGGCTTCCAAGATGGACGGGGGCGGGGGAGTGATGGGGGGTGCCACACGCCAACTTGACCCTAAACTCTTAGGATGGGACCACCTTCCCAGACATCTCTGTGCTCCCTCTAGTGCCCCCACCAGGCGTTGCACATCGCAGGCGTGGAGCAGCATTCCTCAAGGTGAGGGGGCTGAGCTTAGGTTACCTGCTGCTTTGTGCCTTTTTCTGCGCCTCATTTTCTGCATCTATAAAGTGATGGGACTAATGGCTCCTTCGTCGAGGGGCTGTGAGGACTGAAAGAGTTGTGATAAATAGAAGCCCTGGTGCCTGGTGCACATGGAGTACTCAGAAAATGAAGAAGGTACAAGTCTGTGAGAATTCTGCCTCTGGGCCTTCATGGTTTCTTCTCCAACTTCTGAACCTCGGTGCTTAATTCACTTGTTTTCACTTTGTCACCGAGTTGATGTGGGGAGGCGTTTGCTGCTATAGATGTGAGGTCTCAGGTTCACAGTTTGTGGCCTCCCTGCCCACCGCAGTCCTGGAATCATTAGGTGGCACATTCCACCCTTTGCATGAATCATGAATTGAATTGTGTCTCCTATGTGGGTGTGGCTGCCCTTTACATTTTAACATTCTTCAGATAAAGAGTGAGTTTCCTGACCTGATGGGTTTGTCTCAGTGGCTAAAGCATCAACCTGCAGGCTGAAAAGTCCCAGGTTCGAATGTGGTTCGAATCTGGTCAAGAGCATGTACCTTGGTTGCGGGCACATCCCCAGTGGGAGGTGTGCAGGAGGCAGCTGATCGGTGTTTCTCTCCCATCCATGTGTATGACTCTCTATCCCTCTCCGTTCCTCTCTGTAAAAAAAATCAATAAAAAATACTTTTTAAAAAAAGAGAGTGAGTTTCCCAATAGGCCTTTCCCACCATCCGAGGCTCCCTGAGGAGAAACCCAGCCCGAAGGGGAAGAAGGGGTGAAAATCCGGGGGAGGGAGCAGAGCACAGCCGCAGCTGGCAGCATCTGGAGGAGCCCAAGTGGCTTCCTCTCCTTAGGTGCTGGCGGAAACATCCCTTTCTAAGGAGAGAAGACTCCCATCATCCCATCACAGGGGTATATGAGGCCTGTCTGAGAGGCTGGGCACCCCCGAGGGTTGATGGGAGCTGAGGTCGCTTCCTGGGCTCAGACCCAGACACCCCCAGTCCCCAGCCCCAAGGTTGTGGTTAGGAAAGTGGCACATAGTGGTGCCAGGCCCAGAAAGCCTGTCACGGCCAGTGGCCACCCAGAGAGCTGGCATTTCCTCCTAAAGGTCTCATTCCCTCCGCGTGGGGTCTCCCAAACCCCAGACCTCCCCCACTCTGCTCTTCCTCTTTGGCCAACCCATGCCATTCATTTTCCAGGGCAGAATGCCAGCAGTGAATCAGGCTGGCCACCCTTGTTCTCTGGGCAGAAAATGGGCTCGAGGCTCTTTTCTGAATATAGAACTGCTCTCTTGTCGATTGTCCATTATGTTCCCATCCCCTCCGCCCTCACATTCCCTGCCAGGAGGGTGACCAGACAAGGAATTGTCATGTCCATCCTGCAAATGAGGAAGCCCAGCCCAGAGACTCTGAGAGATTGGCTGCAAGACCTCCCGTACTGGGTTTGAGGCTCTGCCACCCCAGTGCCTTCCTTCTGTTCCCTCACCTTTCCAATGCTGGCATGCAGCTGGGTGTGTGGGATGAGTTTCTGTAAACTGGGTCCTAATCCAGCCACCCAGGGATTTCCAGCATTTCCAGAGACCCACAGGGAGTCCTCTCTGGGTGGGAGCAAGCACCCAGCGCGCTCTGTGTTGGTTTCCCAGGCTGGGTTCTGGTCGTTCTAAAGCCTGAGGTGTGTAGACGGGCCACCAGGAGCTGCTACTGGCCTCCTGCCTGGCCTGCCTTCACTGCTCAGTGCAGTGCATTTTCTTCTTCCCTGGTGCTCAGTGGTTATTGAATGAATGAATGTGCAGGGAGGAAGGGAGGGAGGGAGGGAAAGAGAAAGGGAGAGAGGGAGGGAGGGGGAGAGGGAGGGAGGGAAAGAGAAAGGGAGAGAGGGAGGGAGAGAGAGAGGGAGGGAGGGAAAGAGAAAGGGAGAGAGGGAGGGAGGGAGAGAGGAAGGGAGGGAGGGAAGGAAGGAGGACTCCTTGTTATGCTCTTGATCCTGCCTTGTTCCTGCCCTTCTCTGGTCTTATGCTGACCTTTTCCTCCACTGACCTTGGCCTTGACCTTAGCTAGTGTTTGTCCCCTGTCCATTCCATTACCTGGTCCTTTAGGTCAGGACAAAAAAACATAACAACAACAAAAAAACTCCACCGATAAATGTTAGCTATTATTTTAGGCAAGCACTCAGGATATTTTCTCCCTTTCTTGTTGGATCATATGTTATCATTCTGATGGATTTGAAAAGGTTCGTTAACTTATAAGCAGCCTCATTCCAGAAACAACTCAAATCAGTTTGTAAGTTTAAATATAAAACAAATGATGTAAATTATAACACAAGCAAGTGCAAAAATCACATTAAAATGAAAATTATGCTTTAAAAAAGGTAAAAATAAAAAATGAGATAAAAGCAACTGGGAGGTCCAGTATAATTGCTAGAGAATAGGGCAAATATCTGCCACTGAGCTTCCTGACAGCCAATGCAAAGAGGGCTTACTATAGCATGCACTTAGAATTCCTCATGTCCCTCAGACGGAGACAGATCAGAGACTCCAGCTGCTCCTGGAATGATGCTTCCTCCTAACGAGAGTCCGAATGAATCAGCTGCTTCCATACTTACACCCTCAGAACCAGAAATAGAACAGGAAAGTTCACAGCACTGCTGCCTTCATTTTCAAACTATAGAAAATACAGAGACGATCACAAACATTTACAGTCACAGTTGTTCATATTTTGTTGACATTATAAACTTCTAATGAAGTTCCCTATCTCCTTTTTCTCACTTTCCTCTCCCCAAAGGAACTGCCACAATGAATTTGGTGTTTATCCTCACAGTCCATTTAAAATACATGTGTTTCATGAATAATATCAATTATTGTTTTTAATCCACATAGCCATATCCTACTGAACATTTCATTGTCACTTTTTTTTTTTTTTTGCTAAAAAAAACCAAACCAGTATGTTTTTTAGATTGGTCAATGTTGATATCTAAATCTAATTCTTTTAACTTCTGTGTACTATTTCATAGAATAAATATACCACGTTTTATTAACATAGTCTCCTATGAATAAACATGTAGATTAGCCCACATTTTTCTATTAAAGTCAAAGATACAAAAAACATATTTGCAGGGGTGTGCAGGTAAATGTTCAACCGTCATCTCTCTGGGGGTGGGGAGGTGGGAGGCCATGGTTTATAGCGTTTGCTAATTTCTGTGGTGTAAATACTCTCACTTTGACTGATTTCAAGCTACAGACATAGCATCACTGAACGCAGAGTTAGGAAAAGTTGAACATCCTCAGGTCTTATGAGCTGGTCCAAGATGGCTCTGGCACACCACAGCATACACATCTCCCTGAGCATGCATATTAGCGTTTCTCTAGGGATATATCTTAAAACGAAGCTGCTGTTGGCATTCGCAAATTTACCACTTATTGCCAGATTGCTCTCCACCGTGGCCTTACTACTGTCCACTCCTTCCAGCAGCACGTGAGAGTGTGCCTGCCTCCACATCTTTACCAGGCTTCGTTTTTGCCAAATATGAAATGGTACAACCAGTGAAGTTGAACACCTTTTTATGCGTTTGTTGATGACTCGGGTTTCCTCTTCTGCAAATTGCCTATTTATATGCTTACTTCCTTTTATCTTGAATTATTTACATATTTTTAAACGATTGATAGGAGTAGTTCCTACATCGCGCCCTCATCCCTTGTCTGTTATGTAAACGGGGAATATCTTTAGTCCAACTTTCTAATCTCTTCTTTCTTTTGTGCTTTTTGCGGTTTAAGAAATTCTTCTTTCCCTTCCCCAAATCATAAAGATACTCTCCTCCTTGCTTTCCTTCTTACAAATTACTTTTTGTCTTATTGTATGAGCAATACCAAGTCTTTGCAGAAAAAAATTAGAAATGACATATAATCAAGGAGAAGAAAAGTCACTAACAATCCTGCTACCCAGAAATAAGCACTGTCCATGTGTTGGTGTATTTCCTTCCAGTCTTTATACATATATATAGGACAGTTTATCCTGTCCCTCGATGCGGGTCAGTGATGTCAGCCCACTGAGGGCATCTTGCTTGTGTAGTACGCAGAATTTGGTTTAGCATTTGTTAATCTGTCAATCTTCCTTCCTGGCATTTTTTATCTGGACCTTCTGTCTCCTTATTGGTTGGTTAGTTGTTTTAATGTGTCTGTTCTTGTGGCACCAAAACCTTCTGCTCTCTTGAGCAAAGTCCTCCATCCCCTTCCCACCTCCTCCCGCTCCCGCCCTCGGCTAGCCTTTGGCCACATCAGCTCGGGCCTCTGTGGGGCAGGTGAAGGGCCCCCGGGAGGAGGAAGTGGGGAACGCTCTGAGCGGGCAGTTGGTTCACTCCGCTGTAATCCCAGCCCCTCCGAAGCTGCTGGTGTGCATGGGCAAGTGGCTGCCTTCCTCTCCATCCGGCTAAGCTCCTTGATTCCTGCTTCCTGGACGGTGCGAACTTGGTAGGTTTTCCAGACCTGGGGAAAGGGAGAGTGCTCCAAGGAGGTGGGCAGGGGAGAGTCCAGGCCCCTGGGTGTCTTTGAAGCTGAGGGTTCTCGTTGAGTCAGATTTGAAGCTGCTTCTTTCTTTCCAGCATAAAAACAGCTTATCATACAAGTCCTCAAAGCAAGCCCCTGGGACGGAATGCTCTTTCTAGTTGACGTAGATTCTTTCCCAACTTTGTCATGGACTTGCCATGTGGCCTTGGCAAATCAGTCGGCCTGGGCCTCCTTCTGAACACTCCACTTCATGAGGGAGGGGCTAGTTAGTGATATGAGGGGCTATGGAGTCAGGATGGCAGCATTGAATTTTATCCCCACCTCTTATCAATGTAGGTTATTTAACCTCTTTGAAGCTCACTTTAATAATATATAAAATTAGAAAGCAAAATCACCAGTTTCATATCATTTATTGTAAAAATTTAATGAAATTATCCTGGTGCAAAGTAAGGACAATCTCTGTTACAACAGAGTTTCAGGGAATCGGGAGTCACCAGGGAAAGGATGAGTGTCATTCCTAGAATGGCCAGCAGGTGGTGCTGTCTCAGAACAATTCTTCCAGGAGCTTGTGGGAAGATTTTTCTCCAGCAGTCAGGGACATCCTCGGAGCCAGAGTACATCTGAGATGGATAGGACTCTAGAGAGTTTAGCTCCCTCATTCTCCAGAGAGGGATCCGGAGACTAAAGAAGCCAGTCATATTGCTTTCCTGCACTCATGACCTCAAACCCAGGCTACCTGCCAGTCACCTGTCCCCATGGGTGGGGTGCTGGGTGGGGAAGTGTGCTGGGTGAGTGTCTGGGTGGAGAAATGACTCCTGTCTCTCCAGGGAAAAGGGGCCCAGGCTGCCATCCCTTGTATTTGAAAAATGAAAAATGACAACTAGAGTGTCAAAGACCACAGCTTATTTTAAATCCTCATGATAACAGATTAATGCTTTTCACTTACATATCAGTGATTGGAACTTTTTTGATGTTATATCTAAAGTCCAGATTTGGGGTCCTTCATAAGTGTGAGGCCCAGCACCAAATGCCCCTTTCCCCTCCCCCACAGGCCAAGACCAGATGCTGCAGGCCTGGGGCAGGGTGGGGGTGGGGGTTGAGAGTGGGGGGCTGGGGAGGAGTGTGTGTGCAGAAACCTGGTTGGGGCCTGAAGCTTGGTTTCTGTCGGTCTCTGCCCCCGAGGTTCTGCAATCACAGGATGCCTCAGCAGTCATCTTGCCCCAACTCTCCTCTCACCGGTGGGGAGACAGAGCCTGGAGAAGTCCTTTCTGGTAATGCTCAGCAGGTGAGAGATAGATCCAGGCCGTTGCATTCCCCTGACTCCCAGGCTTCACATCAGTAAGAATGGAAAAGGGAAAACACCCAATGAAGACTGAGGCTGAGACACCACTTGCTCCCTTTTCCTCACATAGACCTCCTGGGCCTCCTCTCTCTGATGCAGAATCCCCGGCCCAGCCACCCCAGCCACAAAAGTAGTCCCTTTCCTCTGCTGCACTTGGTATTTGGACACAGCAGGGATCTGGTTCCTACTACACGCTGGAGCCATCCAGGAAGGCACAGAGCCCCCAAGGGACAGAAATGGCCATAGGAAGGATGAGGGAGGCAGGGCCTTGTTGCTAGGCAACCAGACCCATCTGTTGCCTCGGTGACAGCCCCATCAGAGGGAGGTTGTGTGCAATGTGTGCCTAAGAAAAGAAGCGTGAGTTGTGGTGAAGCCACTAGGCTTGTGGTAATTGGTTACAGCAGCAACAAGAAAGATCACGCCTGCCATGGGGGATAAAGGCCATGCCACCAGGGTCAAGGGGAGGAAAAGAGAAGGAGGGACGTGGGGCAGCTCTGAGATGGCCATGGGCCGCAGTGAGCTCAGTCCACGTGGAGGAAACCGCCTCAGCTGGGCTGGGGTCACGGGACTTCTGCCGTTCTCGTGCTCAGTGACAACGGGGCCAGCGTGAGGAGTGAGCGAGAAGGGAGGCGGTGCCACCGGGCAGGGGCCTGGCACTCAGGGTGCCACCGCGGGCTTTAGGCTGGGAAGGAACGGGGTCTGGCTTGTACTTCGGGAAGGTCACCTGGCTGCAGAGAAGTGGACGAAGCTAAGGGGCCTGTGGGGAGGCGGTTACCTTGGTGACCTTGGTCCTGGGAGTGGGGATGAAGGCCCGAGTGAGGAAGGATGCATGGGAGGGTGTTGGCTATGGACGCAGGAGAAGAGGGGAGAGCTGAAGGGATGAAG
This sequence comes from Pipistrellus hanaki, assembly GCF_964339955.1. Classification (NCBI taxonomy): domain Eukaryota; kingdom Metazoa; phylum Chordata; class Mammalia; order Chiroptera; family Vespertilionidae; genus Pipistrellus; species Pipistrellus hanaki. The sequence continues at coordinate 40,269,111 of NC_140503.1, read as the reverse complement.
GAACAACATGGGGGAGGACAGAGGGAACAGCCTTGGTGATGACAAGATGTCCCCCAATTCTGTCTTTAATCCTTTCCCTCTGTGGGCCTCAGTTTCCTCATTGGTACAGTGATCCCCGAAGTTCTCACAGGGAACAGTCTGAGCCAGTGGCCATGAAACCATTCCATGTTCCCATAGGCCTGCCGGTCTGCATGAAGGTGTAGTTCCAGAGAGGTTCCACCAGAGGGCAGGGTGGTCCACATACTTAGGAACTTGAGGGCTCAGAGGAACACTGTTAACTCTCTCAGTCCTGGATGGACTGAGACCAGCAGGCCCTTGACACTCGCTGTGCTCAGGCCCTGGCTGAGGGCCATTGGGAAGACGGGTTTCACATCGGTGGACAGAGGTGCTGGAGGTGGTCTGCTAACTGCACACCTGAGGCTGACAGCAAGTTCCTCCTTGAAGAGGCCCAGAGCAGCGCACAGCCTCCTCTCAGAGCTCCTCCTCCACCTCTGCTCCGTGCTGGGCGGGCCCTCTTTAGCTGCTCTCCCTGAACCTCTCCCTTTAATCCAGCTTTTAGGACCCCGAGGGCAGAGAGTTGGGCATAAACAGGTCTCATACCAATGCATTCAGTGTGAGGCACCCAGAGGCCCTGAGCCCAGCCCTCCTCACTGTTGTGGGGTTTGCACAAATTAGCACCCCTCTTCTGGATGTCCCATGGCACAATCAGGGTGATCTTCCCCACCACCCCCAGGAATAGGATCCAAAAGAGGAGTGTAAGAGGGGTGACACGTCCCCCAAGAGAATGGCACAGAAAGGGCACAAGGACCTGTGGGTTTTAAGGCTTTTATGCCCTCCCCTCCCCCCCATACAACTCCGCCTCTCAGTGCTGGTTGGGTTGTAGAAAAGGGAGCTTTGAGAGGGGTTTTTCCGGAATCAGTTAAATCTGAGGATGCTCAGGGAGATGCGGTGAGGGGTAGAGCGGGGGTTTTCCTGCATATGGCACACCAGCTGCCCCTCCTCCTCCCAGTTCCTCTCAGCCACCATGATGCCCATCTGCCATTTTGGAGAACTTAGGTAGTGCCTGCAGCTCCACTCTCCTAGGTCCAGATGGTCATCTCATCCCTTTCTCCCCCCACTCTCCCCACTGCCCTCACCCCAGTCCCGCTCAGCAAGGGCCTGAGCAAACGCCAACACTGCCTCCCAGCACCTTCTCCTACCAGGGTAGAAGGTCCTTGGTTGTCATGGAGACCATGCCTGCCCATCTTCCCTCAGCCTTCCTGCAGGGAGAGAGGCAGTTGGCTGGGATGGGAGAGTGGAGGATACACAGATATCCAGATAGAGATGGCAGGACACACACACACACGTCTAGAGCCCGAGAAAGGACAGGCAGAGTATATGAGGTTTGTCCTGACTGTGATCTGTTATTAGCATACAGGATCACGTATGCCAATGTGTGCAGGGCTATGTATCTGTGTGAGTGGATATGTTTCAGTGGGGCTGAGTGTTCGAGCCTATGTTTATTGGGCTAGTGTGTTTGGTGGGCCTGTGTGTATAGTGATGCATGGGAATATGTATACAGTAAAGGTGTACCTGTGAGTGTGACATTAGTGTGTGGTCTGATTTGGTGCATATGCATATGGATGTGGGAATACAGAGTAGGAATTCCGTTTTCCCACAGACCTTGCTCCCAAAAGCAGGCTGGCTGGAGCCCCCCAGTGGACTTTGGGTGTTGGGTACTCAGTGGACAGTGAGGTGTGAGTGGAGAAATGCCAGGTCTGGCCAGCAGACCCTGAATGATGGATGGAGTACTCTAACACATGTTTCTGTGAAAGAGAGGGCTAAGGGACTGCTTGGCTATAGCAACCAAACAGCCTCGTTCACCTGTTTCCTTAGGCTTTTATTGTAACAACAGTTTGAACTAAAATTAACTATTAGATACAATCAGCAGGGTAAGTATCTTTGAAAAAGCACATGTTTCTACAAGGTCAGGTCTAAAGACTAAACATAGAGATTTCAGTAAAACAGCCAGGGGCTCAAACTTGTTTGAAAAAGTCAAGGCAGGGGCTGCTGCCTTCAGTAAGGTCTCCCTACAGGCCTCCGACTTTTCAGAGAATCCTCAGACTTTCCAACCAAGTCCCGTGCTTCTCCCTAGGGAAACCTTGGGAGACCCAAGAAAGGCCCTGCTGGGAAGTCCTGGCTAACTCCCCTTGCCTTCTTGGTAAGACTGTGCCTCCTCTCTCCTTCCCCCTTCTCTTCAGATTGTAAGCGCCCTGTGCAAGGATTGTATTTCTCTCTTAAACTTGGGAGCCCCTCCAGGTTAGGCCTTGATTTTCACCCTCAGATCAGAAGTTCCCTGTGTCTAGGGCCTATATCTGTCCTTAAAATCTTATTAGGTAAAATACAGGATGCCCTGTTACATTTGAATTTCAGATAAAAAGCAAATAATTTTTAAATATATAAATGCATATAAAAATTGCTTGGAATGTACTTACACTAAAAATGTACTTTTGGTGTTTTGAAATTCAAATTTAACTGGGCATCCTGTATTTTTATTTGCTAAATCTGGCAACCTTATACTGGAAACTCTCCAAAAACACAAATAGGCTAAAAGTAAAGGGTAAAAAAAGATAGTCTATACAAATAGTATAGAATCAAAATAGAGCTGGGCTGGCTATACTAATATCAGACAAAATAAATTTTGAGTAAAAAATTGTTGTAAGAGACAAAGAAGGGCATTATATATTTATAAAAAGGTGAGTCCCAAAATATAAAATGACAGAATTAGAGGTTCTACAATGATAGTTGGAGATTTCAATACCCTGCTCTCAATAATGTATAGAACAACTAGAATAAAAAAAGATCAATAAGAAAATAGAGAACTTAAACAGAACTATAACCAAATAGACCTGACAAACATGTACAGTGTAAGCACTCCATGCAAAAACAGACCATATATTCTTCTTGAATGCATATGGAAAATTCTCCAGAATCGACCATGTGTTAAGTCACAAAGCAAGTTTCTATGAATTTAAAAAATTTAAATAATCAAAAGTATTTTCTCTGCTCAGAATAGAATAAAACTAAAAGCTAACAACAAAAGAACAACTGGAAAGTTCACAAGTATGTGGAAATTAAACAACACACTCTCAAACAACCAATGGGCCAAAGAAGAAATCACAAGGAAAATGATAAAATACTTTGAGACAATGAAAACAAAAGCACAGTATACCAAAACTTCTAGGATTCAGCCAAAGCAGTGCTTAGAGGGAAATTTATAGCCCAAAATGCCTACATTATAAAAGAGGAAAGATTTCAAATCAATAACCTAAATTGAAATCTTAAAAAAAAAAAAAAAAGAAAAGAAAAGAAAAGAAAAAGATGAGCAAATTTAATCAAAGCCAGCAGAAGGAATGACATAATAAAAATTAAAACACAAATAAAAAAGAGACTAGAAAAACAACAGAGAAATCAATAAAATCAAAAGTTGTTTCTTTGAAAAGATCAACAAAATTGACACTCTGTCAAATAGATTGACTAAGGAAAAAAATATAAGATTTAAGTTACTAAAATTGGAAGCAAAAGTGGGGACATTCCTACCCATTTTATAAAAATAAAAAGAAGATAAAAGAATGTGAACAATTGTATGCCAAAGAACTGGATAACCTAAGTGAACAAATTTCTAAAAGACACAAACTACAAAACTGACTTAAGAAGAAGTAAAAAATCAGAACAGACATATAAGAAGTATAGATTGAATCAATAATGAAAATCTTCCCAACAAAGAAAAACCCAGAACTAGATGGCTTCACTGGCGAATTCTGCTAATCATTTAAAGAAAATTCAACACCAGCCTTCTCAAACTCTTCCAAAAAATAAAAGAGGAAGGAACACTTCCTAACTCATTCTACAAGAGCAGTATTACCCTTTTACCAAATTGAGACAGAGATGTTACAAGAAAAAATATCTATAGGCCAATATTCCTTTTGTACATTAGATTTTCTAAATTCTAAACAATTTCTGTATTTATTGTTGAATGTGTGTGGGATGAGTTTATTGTAAGTTAGTATGTTTTATTATTTACCCTTTATTAAACATTGTTTTCAACATTAAGTCAATTAGGGGAACTCCTAATTATGCAGTGGGCCTCGATACACCTAAACTAAGCTTCTATATCAAATTGTTTAGAGAACAATTTAATTCTAGTGTAATCTTGAAGACTGTCTTCTAGCATAGTTTTGTGTCTCATTAGATTTAAAATTATCAATGAATACAGTGTCACTGTAAAAAGGAAGAAGTAGAACTTGAGTTACGCAGGTCTGTCATCCTAGAGCAATGGGTCAAATCACGTCAATGTTCTCTATCTTTCAGCCACTTTCTCTGATTTTTTAAGAAAAAAAAAAAACTTTAGAAGGTTTTTATCAAAAAGAAAATAATTTCTAGTGAAAGTATTTTACCAGAAAATTTTGGCAAGAAATATTTGAAAGCCACTGCAATCAATACTAAAGAAAGATATAAACAGTATTGTAATTTCTAGAAGTTTTTGTGAAATCAAATTTTTAGAATCTCTATCAAATATATCCTATATTTAAGACTTTTCCTAAGTATTTATTATCTGTTGCTTCATGTGAAAATAAGTTTTCAAAGTTAAAAATTAATAAAAAGTGTTCTTTAATGAATTGTGAGTAAAGGTAGATAGATAAATATGGCGTTGCTGTCCATGAATTTGAGGTCAATTTGGATGTCAGTCACAGACTTGCTACTGCGCCAGACTAATAGTTATGTAAGTTTCCCCCTGTTTAAAAAAACACACTAGTGTAATTTAAAAGTATTAATCCATTACTATTTTCCTTTTTTGCATTTTTGTTAAAATTTTCATTGGCATGAACATATATATGAAGTAAAAAAAAAACAAACAAAACATTTTTAGTGTCTGCATTTCTTTTCCAGTGTTTTTAATTATTTCTTTCATCTCAAGACTATACTGAAAGGTTGGGGGTGGGGGTGGGTGGGTGAGGGATGATCCCCATTCTGGGTGTCAGATGCTCCTGGAGGCCACTGCCTGGGAGAGCATTTGCCTGTGGTCCCGGGGAGCAGGCCCTCCTATGCTTCACGTTTGCCTCACTTCTTTCCGGAACCGTTCCGTTAGGAATACTGCCTGCTTGGTCTCCGCTGGGGAGCCCTGGCCTCAGTGATAGTTCCACTGTGCGCTCCTTTCTGCCAGCCTGGCTGCTTCCTCCACCACGTGGTCCCAGGCCCCAGGCAGCAGGGAGGCAGCCCTGGGTGGGAGCAGAAGGAGCCGCCCTGGTGAATTGGTGCTAATAAATTCCTGCCGCCCCGTCTCTCCTCCGCCACCTTTCTTCCCGCCCTGGGGAGAGCTGAGAACAATGCCAGCTTTGCACTTCGCATCCTGGTTAAGGAGCCCCCCTCTCCGGGCCCTGGGTGCCACCTGGCTGGGAGAAGAGATAGGCAGAAACGGATGCTGATGAATAACGCTCAGCATTTCTCTGCCAGAGTCCTTCCTAAGCACTTTTCATGAATGCCACTCATTTAACCTTCACAACAAGCCAAGTACTAGCAAAAACCCCACTTCACAGCTGAGAAAGAGCTAATATGTTCTGAGTCCTATCGTCTGCCGGTCCCTGACCCAAGCCAGGTACAGACCTTGCCCTCTGAGGTGGCTACCATCATTGTCCCCATTGACAGAGGAAGAAAAGGAGGCCTCTTACTTGGGGAGGCTAAGGAATTCAAACAAGGCCGCAGCCAGGGGAGAGCGGGGGCAGGATTTGGACTCAGATCTGGTTGCTTCTAAAACCTTATATTCCCAATCACTGCACAGAACGTCCTCCGAGGAACTCCAACTCAAAATCAGGTCCTGTGGGAACCACGAGGAGGCCCCCCCCCCCCCCCCTCCAGCCTGCAGGGAGTCAGGGCACTAATGGATTTGCCTCCAGGCCGGGTGCTCTGCCTCCCTCCCCTGCTCCCTCCTCCACAGGCCTCCTCCGTGGTTACGGGGCAAATTGGGCTCCATGCTCCGGACTTTCCTTCCCTGCCTGGTATGTGGGGGCAAAAGTCATCCCGGGTGAGGGAAGGAGCTTATTGCCAGGCACTCCTGGGGTGGGCACAGCAGGAGACGGGGCTCTGGAGGCTCAGGGGTGGCTGCTCTTGACTATTGATGTGGTGGGTCCCAAAAGGAAGCAGTGCAGCAACAGCACAGCACCCAGTGCATTACACACACACACACACGCACACACACACACACACACACACACACACACACACACGTGTGCGCGCCTTGCTGTAGCTAGAGCACCTGAGGCCACCCAAAGGGGGATAGAATGTCTCTTAAAGGACTAGGAGCAGCTGAGCCCTACACTTCCTCTGGGTCTGACATTTTCTGTTCTTGGAGTTCTATGTTTCAGTTTTCTTATCTGTAAAATGGGTATAACAATAGTATCTACCTCAGGGAGCTACTGTAGGAATGAAGGTGCATCATTACAGGCTGAAGAATAGTCCTGGCTCACAGTAGGTTCCACAGAAAGGCTCACTCTGATCATCATTTGTTATTCTGAAGCCAGTCTCCAGTGATGGGGCAAAGGGGCCACCCCTGTATGCTCCAGGGCCAGCCAGCCTGGGAGGCCTGGGGGCAAAGCTGGAGGTTGAGTATAAGCATGGAGTCTTCCAGGACCTACTATGGCACTGACCAGCTGAGGGCAAGTTGCCTGTTCCCCACCCACTGCCTCCTCTCCCAACTCCATGCTTCATCTGTAAGATCAGTTGCAAGGACTAAACGGAACAATGTGCATAGAATGCTTAACACAGCATCCAGATATAAATGGTGGCATCATCATCATCATCATCATCATCATCATCATCATCACTGCTTGCCTCTTACTCTCTGAGAGGTTGTCATGGGGACAGGAATAACGAGTATTATTGTGTAGGTTTGTAGCTAAGAACACTGGGACTCAAAAAGTCAAAATGATCCACCTGCACTCCCAAGGAGGACTTCTGGCACTGCTGGGCCTTAACGACATGGTAGTCCCAATCCCTCATAGCAGTGGTCGGCAAACCGCGGCTCCCAAGCCACGCGCAGCTCGCGAGCCAAGGTTTGCCACTCTGTTGACTGACGAGTTTGCTGATCACTGCCTTCTAACAAGAGCCAGCTCACCCTCCACACTGTTTCCATGAGCATTCGCTTGTTTGGCCCAGCCTGAGACCTGGGTGGTTTGGGCCCCATTTTTAAAATGGATTTTTATTTTTTAGATCAGTTTTAAGTTCACAGCAAAACTGAGCAGAAAATAGAGTTTCAATATACCCCTGCCCCTATGCAAACACAGCCTCCCCTGCTATCAACATTCCTATCAGAGTGGGGCATTTTTACAATCCATGAACCCACACATCATAATGACCCAAAGTCCAGCTTACATTGGGGTTCACTTATGGTGTTGTACTCTCTGTGGGTTTTGACATGGATCCATCATTACAATTTCACTGTCCTAAAATTCCTCTGTGCTCCATCTACTCCTCCCTCCTCACCACATTCCCAGGCTGCTCCTGATCTTTTTACTGTCTCCATAGTGTGGCCTTTTCCAGAACGTCATGCAGTTGGAGTCATACAGTATGTAGCCTTTTCAGATTGGAGAGAGAGAGAGAGAGAGAGAGGAACATCAATGATGAGAGAGAATCATTGATCAGCTGCCTCTTGCACACCCCCTACTGGGGATCAAGCCAGAAACCAGGTTCATCGATAGACATCCAATCACTGAGCCATGCCAGCCAGGCTAGATGGACTTCTTTCGAATCATACTGTACATTTAGATTTCCTCCATGTACAGTATTTTCATGGCTTGAGAGCTCAACTCTTTTTAGTGCTGAATGATATTCCATTGTCTGGATGGACCACAGCTGATTTATCCTTGCACCTTCTGAAGAACACCTTTGTTACTTCCAAATTTTGGCAATTATGAATGAAATTGCATCCTACTATAAACCCATGTGTATGTTTTTGTGTGGACATATGTTTTCAACTCCTTTGGGTAAGTACCAAGGAGCCATTGGTGGGTTGCATGGTGAGAGTATGTTTAGTTTTGTAAGAAATGGCCAAACTGCCTCTCAAAGGCTATTCTGCATTCTCACTTACAGTGAAGGCGGGTCTCTGTTACTCCTCCTCCTTGCCAGCATTTAGTGTTGTCAGCGTTCTGGAGATTTGACCCCATTTTGCAGACAAGGAGACTGAGGTGCGAAGAGACAAAGGCTTTGCCCAGGCAGTGACAGGCTGCCCTCTCACTCCACCTCTGTCCTACACACACAACTCTCACAGTGTGCAGGCTGATGTGTGTTCTTTGGCTTTCCTGTGGGCTCTGTGCCCTCCCCAGCAGGCTTGGGGAAGGGACTCACCCGCAGGGGGCGGCTGCTCTGGTGAGTCACCCAGGCACAGAGCGGGCAGAGGTGATACCGGAACAAAGGGGCGATTCTGCAGCACCAGCTGTTTCTCATCCCCTCTTCGTACTGCCGTGCGGTGGTGGGAGGAGCTGGGCTTGGACTTGGAAATGGGTTTGAACACAGATCTGCCACTTTCTAGCTATGTGACTGCCTTCAAGTCACTTAGCTTCCAAACCTTAGTTTTCCCTCCTGAAAAATGAGTGCAGCTTCATGGGTTTGTTGGGAGGATCAAAGGAGACATAGGCAAAGGGCATAGGAAGCATCTGCAAGTCACACAGAATGATTTAGAATTAGAGCATCTGTATTCATGAGGGATATTGTTCTGGAGTTTTCTTTCCTTGTGCTGGCTTTGCCTGCATTTCGCGTCAGGGTAATTGTGGCCCCATAGAATGAGTAAGGGCCTATTGTGGGTCTTGATCATGAAACTGTAAGACATGGAGGAGCCCTCTGGGTAGTGTCAAATAAGCCAGACACAAGACTAGGGACTGAGATGATGAGAAGCAACATGCCCACAAAGGTGGGCTGGTCCAAGGCCCTCAGGGACCCCAAGTTGGAAAGTAGCTCTGGTGTTCTCCCCTGGGGTTCAGACCGTGGAAGGTATGCTGAGGGAACACTAGGGAAGGGAGCAGGGTGGGGGCATTTCTGGAACGGCCAGGAAAGGCCTAGTTAGTACAGAGACACTTGGGTAGATCCCCAAGGAGGCCAGGACAGGAGTCCTGAGAGCAGTTGGGTACATAGTGCCACTTATGTATGCTCCAGTTCCAAGAGGGTGGTCTGCTGAGCAGGGTGTCCCCATAGTCTGGCTGGCGTCATATTCCTTTTTCAGGGTCTAGGTCACATGTGTCAAACACAAGGCCCGCGGGCCAAATCCAGCCCGCCAGGCCTTGCAATGTGGCCCGCACCGCGCTGTCATCACTGCACTCCGCTGTCAGTTTATGACATTGTCAGTTTATGACTGTTCAGTAAACCATTCGGCCCGCGATTTAGGCTGGATTTTAGATTTTGGCCCCTTCTCTGATTGAGTTGGACACCCCTAGTCTAGGTCATGAGCGATTGGGCTGCTAGAATGGTGCTGACATGCTGAGTTTGAGTGAATCCCATATCAGACCCAGGTCAAGCTCAGGCCTTCGGGCTACCATCACTCCAGGGTCTGTGAGGTGACTCTGGCCCATCTATGTTTCGACCAGGGCGTCACTTCTCATCTGCAACTCAAGAGTGGCCGCGGTGGTAGCAAGCATTCTTTACCTGGTGCCAGCCTCCACGGGCACCCATGGCATCACTCCGCCCCATTGCCGTCTTCTGTGACCCAATGGGTCTGTCATTTACACCCCAACATTCTGAATGATCAGTGAATGACCCAAAACAGTGATCCTTCTTATCTCCTCCACATTTGGTAAGACTTGCATTTATGATCATCAGTGAAGCGGATGAAGAGCATGCGAGAGAGTCACTGGAATCCAGGATTCATGGATGACACAGTGGATGATACAGAGTCACAGGTAATAATGCAACCGGCGTGAAATAAATGGTAGCAGAGAACTGCAGGGGTGAAAAGATCCATATTGTTTCAATGCAAACAGGTGCCTAAAAGCCATGGCATTGTGACTAAAAACCTTTTTCTCCTGGTAGGGGATAAGAAACGGACCAGGAATGACCTATTTGACAATAAAGAACATGAAGAGCTGGTTCCTGGGCCTGAGGAGGAAAAGATGGCTCTCTGCACACTGATTGGACCATAAGCAAACATGCTGGTACCTGTTCTCTATCGTTACTCGATGTTTTCAACAATAAATCACAATACCTCATATAGGCCAAGAGATCTGTGTTACATTTGAAAATCAGAGTGTTTATATAGACATGGGTTCCCTCCCCACACAAATTTGCCCAAGGCTCTGCACACACTCAGGGCAGCGCTGACTGGGGAGATAAGCCTGTTCTTGCGAACGAGAGTTCAGAACATCTTGCAGCGGCACAGGAGGCCTTGGCAGCCATCTGGTCCCAAGCCTGCTCTTTGCAAATGATGAAGGACTGAAATGCAGCAGCGACAGGTGCCTGGTATCTAACATGGACGAGCTGCAGGTGCGGGAACTCCCCTCCACTCTCTCTAGATACAATGGAAAAAATATCCTCAGGTGAGGATTAACAAAGCAAAAATAAAAATAAAAAACAAAAACAACCCCCCCCCCCCCACACACACACACACACACCACCAGACAAATACATTTAATTTTGATAATTATAAAACAGGGTGAGTTAGGCCACCGTGGAGGTAGTGTCAGGAGAGCTACACAGAGGAGGTGCCATTGAGCTGGGCTTTGAAAGGCGAATAGGAGTTTGCTACACCGAGAAAGAGGGGCGAAGGCATTGGAGGCTGAGGAGAGAGCTTGGCCCAAAGCATGGAGCCATGAGAGTGTCCGGAGGAGACCAGAGCTACACACTCTTAGTTACTCCACAATGTGTAACACATTCCCTCAGCCTCCCTCTGGTTTCACCTGCAGCTCAGTGGGTGGTTTGAGAAAGCTCAGACTTGAGCTGACTGCATCAAGTAAGCTAGGGTGGGGGTGGGGGTGGGTTCTTTCCATTTCTGCCCCAGGGCATTCTTCAAGCTGAAGTAACGCCCCAGGGGGCAGCCCTCAAACAGGGAGGAAGAGAAGCCTGTAGACAAATGCCTGCTGGCTGACTCCGGCAACCAGTCCTGGACGCGACCCAGAAGTCTCTGGGGAAACTGGCCCCCTTCCCTCCAGCCGTGACCTTGAGAACACACAGCATAAAGCCAGTCTTTATATCGGCTCTTCCTCCTTCCCAATCTCACTACCCACCCCCGGCCCTCTCTTCCACTTCGGCTTCCTGGGACACCTTCCAACGAAACCACCCGCGTCCAACGCCTTTGTCAGGCTCTGCTTTGGGGAGAGGCCAGGCGAAGATGGGCCATGTGCTGGGGACCAGAGTGGGGGCCATTGTGGTGCAGACACTGCGCCACAGAAAGCGCACACGTTTCTGAGAGGCTTCTGCGGGCCAAGCCCTTGACCTGACAAGGCGGTGCGGAGTTCTTGGAGAGGCCCTTCCTCTTCCAGACCTCCGTTCTGACTGGGGAGACGTGACACGAGGGGGTGAGCCGGCACCACGCGAGGGCTCAGCATCATTTTCTTTCTGCCTTTGGAGCCTGTCACGTGGGTCGTGGGCAGCAGATTGATGTTCCTAATTACATTTGGCTCAAGCTGATAGTAAGCATTTGTCTTATTCTCAGAGTCTGTAAGGCGGGTGGATGGTGGGGAGGGTGCCAAGAGGCATGCTGGGTAGCCGAGGATGGCAATCTGGGAATTGAAACATCCGTGAGAGATAAAGGTGGACCAGTCACAGCTGTGGGGGGGAGGGGGATTTCTGTTTCTGAGTTGCCTTTTCATGGCTTCCAAGGGCTGGAGGTCCTGGAAAGGTTTTAGGGGCACCCTCCTGTTTTGAGGCTGACCTACCCAAGGCAGTCCAGACAGGGACTGTGACCCCTTTTGAGGCTGGACAGCTTGCTGTGGGTCTAATCTAAATGTCTTCTGCTGCAAATCTAAGGTTTATTTTGACTGATTGGTTTTGGTGGTTAGTGTTTGCTGAGCACCTGCCGAGCGCCCAGGGGTACCCAGTAAGGGAAGATGTGCCTCGTGCATAGAATGCTTCCCAGCTCACGGTGTGTACCAACAGGAAGCTCATGAAAAGAAGCCCAGATACCCACAGCCAAATGCAAGTGGTGGAGCCAGGGGGCTGGAGTTGGCAGGAGAATGACAAGGAGGTGGGATGGTGAGAGGTAGGGAGGTTTGGATTAGTGCAGAAGGATGGGGTGAACAATGTGGTCAAAGGTTTGAAGTCCAGCGTGAGAACCAGGAAGGGTCTGCACGAATGAGATGCCTGAGGCCTGTGGCAACATCTGCTGCCCGAGAGATTTAGTAAAGTTACTCAAAGTCCTCCTGAGTGAAACCAGGACTCATAGCCATTCATCCAGCATCTAAACAGGTGGGGGGCACAAATAAGGCATCCAGGCTGAGTGGCCCTGGAACACACAGGTGTAAAGTACACAAGAATTCTGTTCATCACAGTGTGATTTGAGGCAGGTCTCCTCCCCTCTTTGTTCACTCAGCAAAACTAGGATGGTAATTCCTGTCTCCTCCTGCTGCATTTTGGACTGAAAGAGGAAATGCAAAGAAAATTAGTGTGATGGTCCACAGAGCTCTCTACAGAACCCCTTATTGCTGGCGTGTCACCAGTGTGCTTCCTGAAGGCAGGCTCAGGTCTCCTCTGCTCTCCTGGCACCTGGGACACACAGGTGGTGACCCGCCCAGTCGCCTGCTTTGTGGCACACTTGATTTGGAAGTAAATCTTGGTGTAACAGGAAGCCAGCACTGTGGGGCTTGCAGTGAGTGGTGATGCACTCTCCATCTGGCCTAACTGTCCGCGGCTAAGGCCGTTCATTCAGTGGTTCAGTTTAGGCCCAAACAGGTTCTGTTCAGGTACTCCGGCTGGCGGGGTCACCTTCAGGTGATCGTCCCTCAAGCCCCTGCAACAGCCCCAGGATATGGTGTGACCGGGTCAGGATCAGGTCACTGCACAGGACGCACCTGTGTTCTCCCGACCAGCCGCACCAAGGGCAGTGCAGACACACCTGGGGCCGGCCCCCCGGTCCCTAGAAGGCTCCTCTTACCACTACAGGTTCCAGGGCCTTGGAGAGCTTGCGCGCCCTGGATCTCGGAGAAACGCCTGGGGGCAGTCCCGCCGCGTGTCCTCGTCTAAGTCACTTTCCACTCCAGTCCTGTTCCTTCCTCCGCAAAATTGGCTACGACCCTCCCACCCCCCTCCCCCGCCGGGCCAGCTAATGGGACAGAGAATTGGAGTCAGCCATCGCTCACACAGTCCCTCTGCGCGACCCGGTGCCTGGGGTTGGCGGGAGTGAGGCACCTCCCGGGCCCACGCGGCGCCTCCACCGTCCGTCCGGCGGGTGATTTCACCAGCGTCCCCGGGCCAGCGGGGCCGCGAGACCCCGGGCTGCCGCCCACTCCCCGGCCAGCAGGTGCCGGGACCCCGCTCGCCCAGCCGCCCGGCGTCCGCGGGCCCGAAGGGGTTAAGCGCCCGGACCAGGCTCCGGGAGCCGCGGTGCCCGGCGGCCGGCGACACGGGCCGGAGGCGCGGGGCACGGCGGCGGCGGGCGGGCGCTTCCTCCTCCCCCTCCTCCCTCCGCCTCCTCCTTTGTAGCGAGTTCCCGGCCCCTCTCCCTCCCCTCCCCGCCCCCCAGCCCGGCCCGCTCCCTCGCTCCCTTTCTTCCTGCCTCGCCTTCCTGCGGCGAAAGAGGCTCATCCATTATCCATGCACATTGGGGGCTGACAGCAGCGGAGAGCGGCGGGCGAGCGCCCGCGAGCGGTCCCGGAGCGCGGGCCCCGCGGCTCGGTGAGCCTCCCTCCGGCGGAGCCGCCCCGGACCCCTTCCCGCCGCCGCCCGGGCCTCCGGCGGACCCCGGCCGCCGCCCCCGCACGCCGCGCCCGCGCCCGGCAGCGCCCGGAGCTCCTGCATGACTGTCACAAAGGTAAGCGCCCGGGCTGCGGGGGCGCGGGGGGCGGAGGAGGGGGCGCCGGTGCTGGAAGGTGCGGCGCGCGCCTGCTTAGCTCCCCCGGTCCCCGGAGTCACTCCGGCCCCGAGGACTGCAGAGCGAAGGGGTTGGATGCGGCCCTGGCAGCCGCTGTGGTTTGGACAAGGAGCCTGCTCACCACCAGCCCAACCCCAGGGCTGCGTTTTTAACCCCGGAGAGCGCCGTGGGGCGGCCCCGTGGTGTCCCCCGGTGGAGCGCGCCGCGGGGAGAGGGGCCGGCAGGGACCGGTGCGGGCGGTGGGGTGGGAATGGCTGGCCGCCCAGAGGAGGCCCCCGGAGCGGGAAGCCCACCACACCTGCCGGCCTTGCCGCCAATCCCAGGGACGCTGGCCCTCCGCCAGCGCCACTCACTGGAGACGGCGCTCCCCAGCCTTGGGAGTTGCTACTGGGGATTAGGAAAGGTTCTGAGGTGACCAGCATGAAGATAAGGGGGAGGGAATGTGACAGGGAGGGTAAGAGGGGCGTTCTGGCAGCCTCCACATTGACGAGGGGGTTTGGACCTTGCCATAGGGGCCCAGGCTTATTGGAGAGACTTTGGGGTTTCTCTGTTGCGAGGGGGGACGGGTTAAGAGGAAAGCAGACGGGGTACTGGAAGGTGCCCAGGATGAGGAGACTAGCAGACCTGAACTCACTCCCCACTCTACCCACAGCCTGGGTGATTGTGGCTGGGCCCTTCCCCTGTGGGCCTCAGTTTCCTGTTGTGGAATAGGAGGATGGTGATATGGGTCCCGAGGGTCATGCTGGGCGGTTGAAGAACAAATACATCGAGGATGTGAACCCACACTTTGGAGGGAGCTCTGTCACTGGAAGGAGCGCTCAGCCTGGCCTTGGCCTTGGGTGTTGGCCTTGGTTTTGGTGATCCAGGCACCCAAGGCCAGACTCTGCTAGCTGTCCAGCTGGCTCTCGGGATCGGAGAGTTGGAGGCCAAATGGGAAGGGCGGTTTGCTCGTGGTCAGAGCTGTGCACCAAATGGAGGGTCAGCCATGGGAGCAACGGGAGGGGTAGTTCTGGACCCGTCTGATAAGTCAGGGGCAGGCAACCCAGGCCCCCATGAGATCTGCTACAAGACAACGCATTTGTTCAGGGTATTTGGGTTCAATTCCAAAACTGGGACTTGGAGACGTGGTGGGAAGATGAACGTGGGGGCTGAGCTGGCAGGGCTGCTGTGACCCACAGCAAGTAGGATGCTCGGCGTTTTGAAATGCTACGCAGGCTATTCATTTGGGAAGGATAATTATTATTAAGGTTATTGATGTCAAAGAGGAAAAGAAGAATGGACAGGCCTGGATGAGAGATAAAGGGTGTGAGTTTTGTAATAATGGCACTGAGATGTGATTCAGTGCCTCCCCTGTGTCTCTTTATTAAGGTGAGCAGACGTCCCGCTTTTGGTGGGACACTCCCGATTTTGAACAATTTGTCCCGCGACTGGGGCGTTTTTGAATAATGTGTCCCTCGGGACATGGGACAAATTGTTCAAAATCGTGACTGTCCCGCCAAAAGCGGGACGTCTGCTCACCTTACTCGTTATCCACATGAGCCCGGGACCCCTACCTACCCAGGAGGCCTACAAGGAAGGTGTGTTTAGCAAGCACCCTCTAACAGAGGAAGAAACTGAGGCTCAGAGGGACACAGACTTTGCTTGAGGTCACACAGTAAGTAGCAAAGCTGGGGTTTGCCCTGAGGTCTGTCGGAATCCGTGGCCTCTGACCTCCCGGTTGCTGTGCGCTGCTGAGCACCCTGGAGACGGGATTACTTCCATGTTAGAGGGTCACTGCTTGGAGGTGGCCCCTGAGGTGGGGAGTCCAGGAAGCTGGGTACTTGTGGGCGAAACCCGCTGGCAGGCCTGCCCTCTTGATGCCCAGGGATTATTCAGGAATGCTTCCCCACCCCCACCAAAACCCTCCGTGTCTCTCTCCTCCTGCTCTATCCAACGTGGCATCCGTCTAAGCCAGCTCCGGGGATTAGATAAAATCCCCACCTTAACCCTGTCTTCTTCACTCTTGCGGGTCCTTCCATCACGTTCCTGGGGGAGGGCTGGCGCAGCAGGCGGCTGCAGGAGAGGGCCTGGTGCAGCCCTGCTGCCCGGGAGCCTGCTGGAGGAGGTGGCTCTCCAAGTTCCAGAAGAAGCCAGTGCTCGGAGTCTGAAGGCCCGGCCTCTAGTCCTGAATCAGCCACTAAGAAGGCTGTGTGACCTTGGGCCAGTCAGTTCCACCTCTAGGCCTCTGCTCTCCCACCTGTGAAATGGGGGAATTGGTTTGGAAGATGCCTAGAGTGCCTTCTGCTGGGCCTTTGGACATCGTCAGCTTCAGCAGGGAAGTCAGCTCTCACGGGGAGGGGGGAATCTTCGTCCTCTGTTTGGTTATAAGACAGATATGAAGAAGAACCCTAGAGGACACGGGAGGTGGGATCACTGCTTACAAACTGGGGGTGGGGGCAGGGGAGGCAATAGCTTAGAGTAGGGGTGTCGAACTCAATCAGAGAAGGGGCCAAAATCTAAAATCCAGCCTAAATCGCGGGCCGAATGGTTTACTGAACAGTCATAAACTGACAATGTCATAAACTGACAGCGGAGTGCAGTGATGACAGCGCGGTGCGGGCCACATTGCAAGGCCTGGCGGGCTGGATTTGGCCCACGGGCCTTGTGTTTGACACATGTGGCTTAGAGGGTGAGGCCTCAGCCCTTGCTGCTCCTCCTCCAGGCACAAGGTCATTCATCCCTTTTGGGGGAGCCTAGCTCCCTGCCCCTTGGACAGAGCTTTTGAGGCAGGCTCCCGGAGGGCAGAGGTTGGGTGTGGATTGCAAGAGATTATTTTTGTTAGTCCAGAGATCCTGGAAAGCAGAGGAGAGGAGATCAGAGGGGCGAGCTGCTAGATGGTCTGTAGCACTTCCTGAGGGGAGGCGGGCCTCTGTGTCCCACTTACCACCCGGCCTCTCATACACATCCCTGACCTCCTTCATGGTGGGGTGCAGCTGGTGGAGCTGCATATAAAGCCTGGGGGTGAGGGGGCAGGACCTGGAGGGACCTCTGCCCTAATCAGCACTAGAGGTACAGAGCCATGCGGATGGTGACCTTCTAGCCCGCTGGCATTG
Source organism: Pipistrellus hanaki (assembly GCF_964339955.1). Taxonomy (NCBI): domain Eukaryota; kingdom Metazoa; phylum Chordata; class Mammalia; order Chiroptera; family Vespertilionidae; genus Pipistrellus; species Pipistrellus hanaki. The sequence goes on along the minus strand of NC_140503.1, from coordinate 40,251,975 downwards.
CTCCTGGTTAGGACGTTTCAAACTCTATTTCATTGTGAACACCTAAGAAGCTACCTTAGTTTCCTTATGTAATGAGGAGGAGAGAGAGAGAGAGGGAGAGAGAGAGAGAGAGAGAGAGAGAGAGAGAGAGAGAGAGAGAGAGAGAGGATGGGAGGGGCCAGAAACAGCTCCCTGACCTTGGGCGGCCACAGGAGAGCCAGGCTTCACCTCCTCCCAGGTTTAGCCTAAAATCCTTCCACAGGGCAAGTTAGGGGAGAGGAAGCAGAGCTGCTTTCCTAGTAACAACATGACCATGTCGGGTTTAAGGTATATGGGAGCCCTAGCTATACCCAGGGTCAGGATGGGAAGGGAGGGAGTGCGAGGCCTCTCTACCTCCAAATCCTTGACCCAGAATCTAGCCTGTGAAGGAGATGCCTGGGCTCCATTCCCCTCTCCCCTTCCCCACCCCAACATCCCCCTTCCCAGCACCTCTTTCCGTCTGGCTCTTCCTGGAGAAGAGATGTGAGAGCCACCGTGTCACAGAGCCTCAGGTAAAAGGCACACACCCAGCTCCCCGCACTTGGGGGCGGAGGGGTGTCTGCCTCTCTATCTCATGCACTCATCCTACCTCCTCCTTCCTGTCAGCCCTCCCAGATACAGAGCATTCACTGAGGCCCACATTCACTCACTCCTTCTAGCTAGCACCCTTGGAGCCCCTACTCAAGGCCAGGCATCAGGGTGACAGAAGGCGTAAGCCATTGCCCCCTTCTGTCCAGAACCCCCGAGGAGATGGAGAGGAAGGAGAAGCCCTGAGTTAGGAGTCTTGAGGTCCAGGGGCTACCAGCCAGGAGAGGTCTGTCTTGCTTGCATACTATAGATGCTCAATAAATACAGGCTCGCCAAAACCGGTTTGGCTCAGTGGATAGAGCGTCAGCCTGCGGACTGAAAGGTCCCGGGTTCGATTCTGGTCAAGGGCATGTACCTTGGTTGCAGGCTCATCCCCAGCAAGAGGCAGCTGATCGATGATTCTCTCTCATCGATGTTTCTAACTCTCTGTCCCTCTCTCTTCCTCTCTGTAAAAAATCAATAAAATATATATTTTTTAAAATTAAAAAAATATATACAGGCTCTTTCCTCCCTAACTATCTCTCCTTATAGGCAAGGAAACGCGCTCTCCAGAAGAGCTCTGGTGAGTTATTGGAGGGCACCCCACAGGCCTAGCTTCTCTTGCCCGGGGGCATTGCCGCCTTGGCACCTGTGGCATCACTTAGGGTAGGGGTGTCGAACTCAATCAGAGAAGGGGCCAAAATCTAAAATCCAGCCTAAATCGCGGGCCGAATGGTTTACTGAACAGTCATAAACTGACAATGTCATAAACTGACAGCGGAGTGCAGTGATGACAGCGCGGTGCGGGCCACATTGCAAGGCCTGGCGGGCTGGATTTGGCCCGTGGGCCTTGTGTTTGACACATGTGACTTAGGGGCTCGGGGGAAGGATTGTGAGGCTCCCCAGGGCCCCAGAATCACCCTCAGCTGGCTGGCCCTGTGGAGTGAGCGTAGACCTGAGCTCAGCCAGCTTGGGAGTGTGGATGCTGGCTGGACCAGCGACCTGGCAGCACTAGGCCCTGGCAGCTCCGTGATGGAGTGAGTTTTTCCATTTCTCTCCCGGGTTGGCTAGTCTGGAACAGACATGGCCTCAGCTGCCGCCGGCTCCTGGCACCATGCAACCCAGAACCTGATTTGGATGTGCTGGCCACAGCATTTGTCTGGTGTCCATGAGATGAGAGAATGTGCACATTCCCAGAGTGCACAGCACCCTCTCCTTTCCTCTTCTCCAGATCTGCTTGTTCTGTTCCCCTGCCTTTCTCTGCCGGCTGACCCTCAGAGCAGCTGGCCTGGAGCAGGCCCTGCCAGGGAAGGACAGATGTAAATCCAGTGGCTTCCACACGAAAAGAAGCTGTTTACCATGAGCCTCCCCTTTGTGGACCTGGAGTGTGGGACCAGCTGTGAAGGAGCAAGAGTGGGGGAAGTAAGGGAGGAGCTGCCACCAAGCCTTCTTGGCTCCTCCCCTCTGCTCCCCGACAGAGGCCCCTGGAGGGACTTCTTAATTGGTTTCTGGCTGGCACCCTCCTTCCAATTTACACCGTGGTGGGAGGCACCGCTTGCTCAGGACTGTCCTGTTTACAGACTACAGGCCTGGGTTACTGCATCCAGTCCCTTCGCAGGTCCCATGGTGGGGGTTCCCCTATTTACGGAGGACTGAATGGAGTCTGAGTGGAGAGATGGCCACAGCCTGGTTCCAGAGATAATGTGGGTCAAAGTCGGGATGCACACCCACAGCTTCTGACTTTACGCCATAACATTCTCAATCCGATCACATACCGGTCTACATCAAGCATGTCAAACTCAAAGGCTAACACCGGCCAAATAAACGAGGCATGCGGCCCTCGGGCTGCGAGTTTGACATGCTTGGTCTACATCCTGTGAGGGTTAATCACCAGCATCGAGAGGATAACATTATTAAGCAGGCATTGGGCAGGCATGGTCGTCCTTACCCAGCACAACCATGAGGTTGAATCTGCCACCAAGTGATCCCATTTTCCAGAAGAGGAAACGGAGGCTCATCAAGGGTAGATGAGTTGCTCAAGGTGGCAAGTGTAGTGGGCGGGGGAGGGGCGCTCAGTGCCTGGGCTGTCTGAGCCCAGAGCACACGCTCACCTAACGCCCAGGCCTCTTGTGCAGGCGTTCCACGCTGCTCTGCTCCCACCCCCGAGGCGGAGGGCTCCTATCGGTGTGTCTGTGGTCCCGGCACTGAGGTGTGTTTCAAAGTTGCTTGCCTTGAAGGTAACACGGTGGATGTGTCCTGCTTAGATTTCCCTGTGGCCCTTGCTGGAGCCGGGAACCACATGAATAACTTGGGGGAGGGTGCTGGTGAGGAGGGCTTCTGACATGTGGTGTCTGACATCAGGTAGGGCTGCTTAGGCACGGTGGCCAGCCCAGGGGCCGAACAAGGTGTGACTGAGGCAGGAGTGGCCTTCTTTCTATAGGATATGGCCCTGGATTCCCAGGGGCTGTCGATTCTGAAGAACGCCAGCTTTAGAATTGACAGATGGCACTGCATCCTTTACTTGCTGTGTGTTCTTGGGCAAGTTGCCTAACCTCTCTGAACATCTGTTCCTCCATTTAATAATCTCCTGGGATTAATAATAATAGTACTTAAGAGAATTATTATGGAGATTAAACGAACTGACCCACGTGAAGCAGCTCGTGTTAAGCTATTAACACCCAGAAGACAGAAAGTTAAAGAAATGCTGACAGTGGCTGTCCTGAGGGTTATAAAATGAGAAGTACAGCGAACTTGGGGAATAACAACAGGGGACTGACACAGGGGGCCAGGAAGCGACTTTGAGCTGAACCATGAAGGGTGAGTAGGAGGGAGCAGGTGGAAGGAGGGGGCTGAGGAGAGGATAACAGCAGAGGGAACAGCGCACCAGGACTTCTCCTGCAGCTTGGGGAGGGCTCGGTACACGTGTGAGCTCCTGTGATCCTCAGAAGGCGTCATGGCGTCGGTTACTGCTGCCATCCCCGCTCCACTCAGGAGGAAACGGGCACAGAGGCACCCAGTTAGCAGCCAAAGGTCACCCGGCGATGTGGAGCCCAGGCTGGTCAGGCAGGCCCCGGCGCCCTGTCTCTGTCACCCTTCCTTCCTCCTCCTGCGGTTTGATGGTCACAGGGAGGATGGCTGGGAGCTGGGCCACGTAAACTGACCTGGGCAGGAGCGGTGGAAGTGCCATGTTCAGCTGTTCACCCCCTGCCCCCGCTCAGAGCCTCCGGGGCTGTGTGAGGGGGAGCGGGGCCCGCCTGGCTCGCAGGCAGCGTCGGGAGGGGTCCTTTCTTTTTTCCAGAAGGAAATTTGGCTCTGTCGGGAACATTTCCATGTGATATTTTTACTTGGCCCAATTATGACCATTTTTAGTTTTTAAATCTTTGTGATGATCTGGATTGGGCCTTGGTCTTTAAAATAAAACTGTCCTATATAATAAAAACCCAGCGGCTGAAACAGCACAGCAACCAGAACCAGAGACCAGAACAACCACGGCCCCTCGCCCCGGCCAGCCCTGCCCACCAGCGAGGACCCCCACCCGACCGGGGGTGTGGCCAGCATGCAAACTGCCTGCCCCCCAGCAGGGACCCCCACCCTGATCCGGGGCCCCCACCTCTGCCCCAGGCCTCTATCCTATATAGTAAAGGGGTAATATGAAAATGGACCCTAATGGCAGAATGACCAGAACAACAGCTCAGCCAGTCACTATGAGGCACACTGACCACCTCTTGGTTCCTTTCCCCGGCCAGCAGGCTCCGATTGCCCGATGGCAAATGGGGAGCCAGGGGTGGGTGGTGACAGGGGGTGGGGCTGGCTTCAGGCAGCCAGGGAAGATGGCCCTGGTCACAGCCTAGGGACCATACCTGCACATGAATTTCATGCACTGGGCCTTTAGTGTGTGTGTGTGTGTGTGTGTGTGTGTGTGTGTATTAGTATAAACTTTAATGTTACAAGTCCACTAGGTGGTGGCTGCATTTTGGTTTCTGCCCTGCCTGAGCTCAGGGAAGGTGCACATTTTACATGGAGTTCCTGGCTCAGGTTTAAACTTACTGGCCCCTGTGTGAGGCAGAAGGTGACACCCTGGGAGGCTCTGGCGGACTGGAGCGGGGGTGTGGGAAGGCTCCCGCTGGGTGGGTGCTCACACGAATCCCTGCAAGAAGAGTTTTGGCACTCCACACTTGCTGGGAACACGAGAATGACTCCTAATCTGAATTCAGATTCATTTAATAAATCCCCCAATTTATAAGTAGGCAGTTCCCAGCCTTTGACCAGGTGTTAGGTCCCTGCTTTTAAGGAATCAACTATGGAATAAACAAGAACAACAGAAGTAGTTAGCCTTCCTAGAGTGTGTAGTTTCTGGCCGGCATATAAAAAGTGGCTCATATAAATCTACTAATTTAATCTTCATGACAACCCTTGAGGGCAGTGCTGTTACCGGGCCTCTTTCTCGAGCTGCAGCAGCTGAGGCCGAGAGAGGACGGAGGTAACAGTGACTAATGTCCTCCAAGCTGGTGAGGGGCTGAGCCTGCCGCCCAGGCCTCTGTCTGGGGCAGGGATGACCCTGTGCCACCCGCTCCATGTAAATGTGCCCCTTCCCTGAGCTGAGGCAGGGCAGAAACCAAAATGCAGCCACCACCTAGTGGACTTTTAACATTAAAGTGTACTTTAAAGAACAAGGCCCAATCCAGATCATCACAAAGATTTAAAAACTAAAAATGGCCCTAATGGGGCCAAGTGAAAATATAACATGTACATTTTCCTGACAGAGCTGGGCATCTGGAGGCTCTTGACTCTGTTCCTTACTGTGTGACCTGGGCCAGCCCCTCAATGTCTCTGAGCCTCTCTTTTCTCATCTATAAAGAATGAAGTTAGTACTCAACCTTTCTAGGGTGCTGTAATATGGAAGTAACATGGAAAATAGGTGCCATGGAAGGGGGTGGTTCATTGTCATGTCTAATTCATGGCCCCTCCTGCGCCAGCCCACCACCAGGGTTTCCCGGCTTCGGTGTTGGCAGTTCTGTCCAGCAGCTAACCAGCTTCCCCTGCCGCAGCGCTGCCTTCAGGACTGATTCACACTCTGCCGGTGGGAGAAATGCGTTCCTCTCTTCCAAAGGGCCTCTGTGTGATTTTATTGTTAGGCTGGTTTTGCAGATGAAAAGCTGCTTTCCTCTCTTCCTGTTCTATTTTGGCCATCTTAATATGCTTGGGACACATAATCGGGCGATAGAAATTGGGTGTCCTGCTTTCGTTTGGAAAGTGAGCCAAATAAAGATCTGAACCTTGATCTGAATCATCCTGGTTCCCTGTGGAAGGTGGGGAGGACAGGCCCAGGGCACAATCTTGCCTGAGACTCTGGACAGCAAGACCCAGTCCTCCATTGGCAAAGGACCTTGACCTTTGCTCCAGACACATCTGACACTCCTGGGGGTACATCTGCTTTTCTCTTGGGCTTATGGGAAGGGATGTCTTTGACCAGCTTGAGGTCTTTGCAACAAACCATTTAAACACCTGGAGTGTGATTTCAGAACTAGTAGCTTTATGATCTGGGACCCAGGGGGAATTTCCAGGACGTGGAGCAGCCAGAAAGAAAGGTGTTGGTGGAAGGGGACAAAAAAATTTAATTGTTGAGTTTTTTGTCCAACTGCACGAAGAAAATGCTGTTCATGCCTGCCCTGCCAACCTCCAGGGGAAAGGTCTGTTTGCAGGAATGCTGGGGAAATTTGGGATTCTGAGAACTGTGGGATTCTGGGAAAGGGGATTTCTGTGTACCTGATAACTTTGTATTTTCACAAATCTGTCCTCTGACGGCCCTGGGTCAGCCTTCCTGCCATAGGCTTTATACATCTGAGAACAAATTCAAGTGGCTGTGGACTGAGGCTATTTCAGGACCCCCACTGCTTTGTCAAACTGGCCTTTTCAGGGTCTGGAGACTCCTCTGCCTCAGTCCCTGGAGCTTCCCAGTCGCTGCTACACCATCCGCAGCAAAGGCCTGACCTCTGATGTTGTTTGCTGAGTGTTTCATGAATGTGGACCTTGACTCTGTAACTGTGAGCTTGCTGAGGCCGGGGTTTTTAGTCCCTTCCTCAGCACTCTTAAAGGGTGTGGTCCAGACTTTGGGGTACCAGGTGTAAAGATATAACATTGGCTAGGATTGCAGCAGGCCTACCCGCTGCCCTGGTGCTACTGCGTTGGCAATGACCTCTTCCTGTTGATCCATGGATTTCTAGAGCCGGAAGGGACTCTAAAGAGATGTAATGAGACCCCCCCCATTTTGCAGAGGAGAAAACTGAGGCCCTAAGAGGTCTGCCTAAGGGGGCACAAGTGGCTAAGCAAGACTTGGAGCTCCCTTGGGTTAATGGCAGGCTCAGGTTGGGTTTCAGTTCAATGGGTTTTCCTAGGCTTCTAGTAGGAACCAGGCCAAGGACTGATTGAAAAGTGTGTGTGTGTGTGGGGGGGGGGGGCGGGGGAGGGGGGGGATTCCAGAAAGGAGACCTTGAGAACTTAGCCTAGGTGACAGGGGGCGCCTGAAAGGAGAAGCTTGGTTCCCCCCGCCCTCCCGCCCCCCAATGACCAGCCAGGAGTGCCCCGTTCTGAGGCTTGGACGTGGCAGAGGCAGGCGGAGTGACTGCTGAGGCTCTTCCTGCTCAGCCAGGGGGCTGTGATTGCCGAGATCTGGCAGCCGCGTGTCTGATGCCCAGGCCACCACTCTGGCCTCCGAAGCGGCCTGTGAGCCCCACTCTCCCTCCTGGAAGCCACGGGAGAGCTGGCCCTCTTGGCACCTGGGCTGAAGGCGATCTTTCCCTCTTTTGTTTCTCTGAAACCATTAGAAGGGCCTCTGGGTTGGGAGCCCGGGTTGCTAAGAGCTTTCTGCTGGCCAGACCTTATCACAGGCTTGAGAAGTCTCTAGGCAAAGTTTTCCCTGGACTCTGGCTTGGAGGGAGGGAGGGAGGAAGGGAAAGAAAGTGGAGGATGCAGGGTGGAGGGTGGAGGGAAGTGGGGGGGGGCAGGGAGGGGCTCAGGAGCCACAACAAAGCCTGCATCCAGGCCCCCGGAGAACCAGTGCAGGAGCTGGCTGTGGGAGCTGCAGGCTCTGCAGCTTTTGCTTTGGGAAAGCAGCAGGAACGACGCAGCCAGTTCAAGTTGCACACCAAGCATGACACATTCTTCATCTCATGTAACCCCACCACTCCTCCGGTATCCCCACTTTAAAGGGGGGGTGGGGAGGACTGAACCTCAGAGAGGGCGGCCCTTGCCCTGGCTCACACCATAGGGAAGGGTGTCCCGGGACCTGCCCCTGGAGTGTCTGGCTGCACAGCCCTGTGGACACGGGGCAGCCCACTGGCCAGGCAGTGGACCACAGATCAAGCTGTGTGCTTGCTTTTCCAGAATGCCCTCCCAGCCCCCGTGCCAGAGCCCCGGTGCCTGAGTTCAGTTCCTTTGGGCTTTTAAGATGTTATTAAAATGTAAATTAGCCTGGGAGAAGGAATGCCTGAAGTGGGTGGCATTGACTGATAGATGGCAGGGCCCTAAGTAATGAGAGAGAGGAGGGGTCCCTGAGGGGGGAGAGGGGCCAGAGGGGACCGCTGGGTCCCTGAGCAGGCTTTGCGAGGAGATGGGAGTGGAGAGGATGGCCATTGTTCTGTGCGCCTCTCCACCTGGCTGTCCTGCTCCCCGGACCACGGACCCCCCGCCACACCCCTCACTGCTAATCCAGTTAGTGAATCCCCCATTGTCATTCAAAAGTCATTTGCTAAGCATTTGTGTGCCAGGCCCAAAGCATGTGGCACGGAGCATGCAGGGATGAGCCCAAGTGTCCCTTCCTTGGGGGATCCCAGTCGAGTAGGAGACCGGCCGCTCAGAAGGACACACAGCCGTGGGGGAAGGAAGCTGGTGTGTAGGGGTGAGGGGGGCAGGGACAAAGACGTGTGCACAGGACTCTGGAGTCCTGGGGGACCAGGCGGGGAAGCCAGGGAAGGTTTTAGGAGGCGGCGATCTTAGCTCCAGCCTTCAAGGTGGAGTAGGTGGAGGCGGATGAAGAGCAGGGAAAGGCAGCCAGGTGGAGGGGGCGGCATGAGCAAAGGTGTGGAAAGGGACATGCGGTGGCTTATTCTCAGAGAGACAGGAGTGGGATGCGGCCAGGAGGAAAGGAGAGCGGTGGTGAGACAGGCTGGAGCGGCAAGTAGGAGCCAGGGGATTTGTGCTAACCCCGTGGGGAGCCCTAGAGGGGCTTTAAGCAGAGGAGTGGTGTTTGCCCAGCCCATGGGGCTGCAGGCGGAGAGGAGTGCCACTCACAAAGCCCCTGGGCCCGAGGCGGGAGCGGTTCCGGCCCCCAGCCCAGGTGTCCTGCAGGCGGCGCCCCGTGCCTGGGAGTGGGTGCTGCACGTGTCCCTCCCCATCAAGGAGCCTGGGACTGGGACCACGCCATGGAGCTGGCCTTTCCCATGATTGCATTTGGAGGTTGAGCGGACAGAAGAGGAGGGCTGAGGGCCACAAATGTCCTTCTGAGGAGACCTGCTGATGGCATGGCGAGAAGACCCCTGCAGTGGCCTCACCTCTGGCACTGTGAGGCTGTATGAGCTTGGGTCAGTTATCTCCCCCCCCCCCCCCCCGGCTGGGACTCAGTTTCCCCAGCTATCTTAGGATAACATTACTTGGTTCAAGGCTGGGTGCATGAGTGAGCTTATGCCCTGCTGCCCAGCCTCTGGCCCAGCCCTGCCCATCTCCCTCCCGCAACTTCCAGACCCTGCCGCCAGTCTCCTGAGCCGTCTCCAGGCTGCTGGTCCAGGCTGCCGCGGGCTGTGAAAGTGCCCCGGACTTGGCAGTTGAGCGCTGCCATGAGCTTGCGCTGTGACTTTGAGAAATCATGCAGCTGAACAGCCTTCCCTGATGAAAATTCTATGCAGTTTTCAGTGGGGACCCGGGTTGGGGGTGGGCTGCAGCATTACCTGAGATAGGACATAAGAGAACCTTCTGGAGTGATAGTGATTAGGCGAATGTATGTTTGTGTAAAAATTTTTCAAGCTGAACACTTAAGATTTGTGCACAATAGGCATGTCAGATACATTTCAACATCCAATGCTAATATTTTATCATGTAAAACTAGGAGCCCAGCGCACGGTTCTAAATCCTGTGGCACCGCCCACCCTGGAGTTGCTGGTCCAGCCCTGTCTCCCTCTCTGGCCCTTGAAGCAGCCGTGGCCCCTGCTGATCAGGCCCTGCCCCTGCCGCCCTGCCCCCTGATGCACAACCTCCTCCTGTCCGGTGGACCCGTTATGGAGTCCTGGTTAATTAGCATATTTCTCTATTTTATATATATATATAATAGATATTTATATATTTATAATTTATGTACAATGTTAATATTTGATATGTAATCTAAACAGACAAAAGGTTTGCCCCAGCTTTCTGGTCCTGGTGCCGTCTCTCTCCATCCATTCACACATTTAGCCGGGGCACAGGAGGTGGAGGAGATCAGAAGCATGGCTGCTGTGGGAGCACAGAGTGTGGGACCTGCAGTGGCTCCCATGCCGTTAGGAGTGGTTCTTCGTGCTGGCTGCCAGCCAGCTGGGGACGTCTGCATGCTGGTGCCGAGGGCCAGCTTCATGGGTGTGTGACCTATGAGATGCTCATTCCGTCACCGTCTTGAAATTCATCACAATGGTTGGTCAAGGGGACCTACACATTATGTAGTTGGTCCTTCCTCCCGCCCTTCCTCCAGAACAAGAGGCTCAGAATCTCTGGGAGTGAGGCCTGGGCATCAGGGTTTCTTCAAAGCTGCGTTTCCTTCCAGGCACAGCCCTTAGCCTCCGACCCTTGGCTGAAACAGAAGTTGGAGCCTAGCTCTGATGCTTGTAACTGAGTTGGAACGATAAGACCTCATAGGGGAGCATGTCTTATCAGTTCCCAGCGGCAGCAGAGGCAGCGAGCCACGAGGGAGCTCAGAGAAGAGAGGGGGATCGTTGCTATAGGGTGGGATGGTCGAGGAAGGCGTCCTGGAGGAGGTGGCCCATTGCCATCCTGAGAAGGGCCAGAGAAAAGATGGGGGGAGAAGAGAAGGCAGAACCACATTTAGGAAAGGGAAGCACTCGTTTGGGGAAAGGGAGCCAGGCTAACTGGAGCGTGAGTGTGACTTGAGCCGAGATGTGGCTGGGAAGCCGGGGTGGGGCACGGGTGGGAAGCGCAGGAAATGACAGTCTGAGAAGTTGGAATCCCGTTGGCCGTGGGGAGCTGCTGAATAGTCTAGGTCCAAGGATAATGTCCTCCACGAACAAGTATTTGAATGAATAAACAAAAGGAGCGTTTCGGGGAGACTTAAGGGGGACCAGCCTACTGAGTCCCCAAGGTTTCCAGTCAGAACGGCGGACACCCGTGCTTGCTGGGTCTGCACCCTCTTCCGGTCTGGGCAGGAACCATGTGTTCCCCGCTGTGTGCTCTTGGGCGGCGGCGAGGGAAGCATCTCCAAGAACAGACACTGAGCAGACCAGGTCCTCTCATTTCTAGGAACAGCAATCGGGGGTGGGTGCTTCTGGTACAAAAGGGGGCTCTGCTCTCCAGCCCACACCAGGCCTGCAGGGAGGTGCTGTCCCTGCCATCTTGCATTTCCCGTGGCGTGGTGGACACATCGGTGCCTGAAGAGGAGGGAGGGTCCTGCTTGGGGTAGAGCGGCCCCCGTTTCTGAGTAGCCAGCAGCAGATCAAACGCAGATCTGTTTGCGTCTCCGTCTCCTGAAATATTTATGCAGGAAGATGAGAAAGGGGCTCTGTTTATTGAATGCATCCTCTGGGGAAGAAGCCACAGGGAACGGGCTGCTTCCCGTGTCTGAGAGCCAGTGAGCAGAGATGGAATGCCTTTGAGTCTAAAGCCAGACAGAGCCTGTGGACTTAAAAAGGAAAGGGGTGGGGGGCGGGCGTGGGTTCTGGAGGGGACAGAAAGTCCTCTCAACCTCCTTCCTCTCGTCCCAGGAAAGCCTTTCGGCACATGCTTTCCTGGTGACTCCACATAATGACAATCAAAACCTCAACCTAGTTTCTATTCTGGGCTCTGTGTCTCTAACATGCTGTGTGACCGTGGACCAGTTGCTTAACCTCTCTGGATCTTTGTTTCCGACTCTGCAAAGAGGGAGGTATCAATCCAGTTCTGCGGGCCCCTTGGTAGTGTTTAGAGTAGGGGTGTCGAACTCAATCAGAGAAGGGGCCAAAATCTAAAATCCAGCCTAAATCTCGGGCCGAATGGTTTACTGAACAGTCATAAACTGACAATGTCATAAACTGACAGCGGAGTGCAGTGATGACAGCGCGGTGCGGGCCACATTGCAAGGCCTGGCGGGCTGGATTTGGCCCGCGGGCCTTGTGTTTGACACATGTGGTTTAGAGAGTCAGCTGAGCTGCGGAACGGCTTTGCTCGGAGGCGGTGGAGGGGTAAGGAGCACTGTACCATACAGAAGTCCCAGCTATGCAGCATTCAAGGACAGAGAACTGAGTGGGAGTAGGACTTAGTGGCCCGCCCCGCTGGCAGTCTCAGCTGTGGCCTGTGGGGCCAGGCCAGAGGGAGGGCCCCCAAGACCCAGGCCCACCCTGGGCCCCTTTCCTTCTTCCTCCTCCAGCTGAGCTCTGCTGCCCCGTGTCCCTGAGAACGCCGGCAGGATTTCCTCCCAGGAAGGGGATGCAGTGTCCGGTTCACATCCCCCGGGAGCTGCAGGCACCAAGGAGAAAGCAGCACTTGCTCCTGACAATGGGATTGGCCTCGTCTTCAGGTGTGAAAGCCGGTGGCTCCGTGCCCTGAGCCTGTGGCTGGCCTCAGGTCGTCGCTGTCCACACTCAGGGCACCAGGACCCCTGCCCTCAGCTGCACCCCAGGTTGGGCCTTCTCCCAGGGTGGGGGTTCTGCTTCCACCTCTGTGGTTGGCTGTCTCCCCTGGTGGGCCTTGCGAGAGGTAATAGTCAATACGTCCTTATCATTGGAACAACCTGAATCTTAATACAAACTGTCTCGTAGGCACCGGCTCCCTGCCAGGCACTGCGCTGGCTCGGGGGACACAGAGGGACCGATTTCCCTGAGCTTTAAGGAAGATGAGTTCTGGGAGGCAGACAGATGCCAGAGCAGTGATTGGAATAGCGTGGGGTCCGGGGCCTGAAGGCACGGGCACTGGCAGGCAGCATAGGACCGCCTAGCGGGGCGGGGTTTGAGCCTGGCTTGGAGGGAGAGTGGGATTTAGGGAAGGGAGGAGCAGTGGGGTGCAGCATTAGCAAAGGCAAGGGCAGCGTGCTCCTGGGGCGTTCCAGAGCCTGGAGGTCACCCAGGGAGCTTCGAATGAGAAGGGGAGGGGCTGCGAAGCTGAGGGGCAGGCCTGGGGAGTAGGCAGAGAGGGGGTGACGGTGGAGGCTGGGCTAGTCCTGCCTAAGTCAGGAACAAGCATTTCCTGGGAAAGAGACATGATGGAGCCACTAGATTACACGATAATCCATACTCAGAAAGCACGTCCTGTGCTAGCCCACGTTCTAGGTGAGGACACGTCAACATCCGTGAACAGGACAGAGAAAGTCCCTGCCCTTAGCGGCCTGGCCCTGAGGGTGGGGACCCAGGACACAGATATGTAAACACTTGGATGTCAGGTGGTGCTGAGCAGTGGTCACGCTGACGCAGAGGGGCCAGGGATGAGAGCGAGGGGACAGGACAGCTGTGAGAAGGGGACATGAGGGCCCAGAGGGAGTGAGGGTGGCATGCGGCGGGATCTGGGAAGATCTTTCTGGCTGAGAGAGCAGCACGCTCCCAGGGTGTGGAGGGGAGGCCACCTACCACTGGAGGTGCAGCCCTGAGGCCCTCTTTTGGGGAGCATCCGGGGAGAGGGTTAGACAGGAGGGTGACACTGGATCTGGTCACAATGAGTCCAGCCTCTCGCAGGCTGGCCCTTGCTTCCTGCTCACTAATGTGTACTGACTGAGTTTTTGTTGTGGTCAATCCTTACCCGAGGGTATTTTTTCCCCATTGATTTTTAGAGAGAGTGGAAGCGAGGGGGAGAGACAGAGAGAGAAACATGGATGTGAGAGCGACACATCGGTTGGTTTCCTCCCGCACCCGCTCTGACCAGGGCTGCAACTGTGGTCCATGCCCTTGACTGGAATCGAACGCAGGACCCTTCAATCTGTGGGCCGGTGCTCTAACCACTGAGCAACCGGCTAGGGCCTGACTGACTTTTTGAGAGTGGCCACTTAGAGGAGGAAGGACAGGAGCAGGGAGATGATGAGGAATGGATCCTGGCAGCCACTCTGAGCTGATGAGGATGGAGCCAGGGCTCAGCGGCACGGGGAAGAGGTATCTGCAGGCTGTGGTGGGAGGAAAGGAAAACAACAGCCAGGTGGTACCAGAACTTTCTGGAGGAGAACCGGATCCATGAGTCCACAGGGCGTGACCATAGCAGGGTTCCCACACTCTCCTGGGCCCCCTCAGCTCGCTGGCCTCTGACCTGGGCCTGTGAGGTGAGCGGAGCCTCACCGCCCGCCTGCCCCCTGGAGGATGCTCCAAACTGGGCCGCGTCCTCCTGCTGGGCCGGCCGGGCCCAGGGATCCTCCGGGGCCGCCCTCCCCCGCCAGCCAGCCTCATGTTGCGTCCAACCTCATTAGTATTTTGAGCAGAAGCATATTTACGTTTTCCCGCAGGGAATTGGTGCCCTGCTCGTTTCAAATGGAGTAAAACCAAAGAGCAATTAAGAGGCACAGCCTTCCTGGGTCAAGGAGAAGTGACGGAGGGAGCGGCGGTGCTGGCGGCCGGCACACCCGTTCTGGGCGGGCTTGGGTTTGGAGGGGCCGGGAGGGAGGTGCTGCAGGATTCGCACTCGTCTGTATCCAAGTACGAATGATTAACGTTCGTTTAGTGGCTGGCCGTGTTCCAGGGTCCGTGCTGTGGTACATGCATCTTATCCCCCTTGCAACAGCCTGAGGTGGAGGGTGGGTGCTTCTGCTCTGTCCATTCTGTGTCTGAGGAAACTGAGGCTCAGAGACGTTAAGTAGCATGCTCAGGTTGCACAACCGCTAAGCTGAGATGGAGCCAGGGTGCTATCTTATCTCTGAGACCGGGCCAGCGTGAGATAGAGTCAAGGTCGCCCGTCTAATACACTGAGATAGAGCTCGGATCCCATGCTCTTTGCTGCCTGGCTCTTGGCCCCTCCAAAGCATTGGGTTTGCCAATAGAACTCCCTCATTTCTGTTTCCCTCCCATCAAAAGCATAAAAACAATGAACCAAAAGCTCTCGCGGCTATGGGTGCGAGGCTTTGGTGCGGTTACTGAGTGAACCAGGGCAGAGAGGAGCCACGGGCCTGTGCCTGCCCCTCTCTGGGACCTGCACAGCTAGACCCCATTGCTCTTGGCCAGCCTGGGGCAGCAGACTGGTTAGGAGGCCGTGTGGTGGTCCAGGCGACCGGCCTGAGCCAGCCTGGTGGGAGCAGCAAAGGCTGGAGAGGAAGGGGGCCGCGGGTGGTGTTGGTTGAAGAGTCAGTAGAGGTGGGTATGAAGTAGAAATCAGTGGATGACGGGGGCTGCTGGCCTTGCCCTTGAGGGCGATGGAGAGCCACGAGGAAGAAGTGGATCTGGCCAGTGGCCTGTGGTCCAGATCCAGCCCCTCCCTCTGTAACTGGACCATCTACTTGGTGCCACAGTCTTGGTGGCTCTTCAAGCATTTTCAGTTTCAGAAACTCAGATTCTGCCGAGGCCGAAGCTCGGTGCCTCAGGCTCTGCAGGCAGCGTCTGCAGAGGAGGGGTGACAGCTGGAGAAGAGCTGGCAGCTGGCTGGAATTGGTGTGTCCTGCTCAGGGGGAACTGAGCTGGGTTCCTGGAGAGGAGGGTGTGGGAGGGAGGGAGGGAAGGAAAGAGGGAAGGAGGAGGGAGGGAAAACAAACAGGAAGCTTTGCCATCTCAGCTCCTCTATCATGCAGGGTCAGTGATTTTTACTAATAACCTCCTGGAAAAAAATTGATCCAAGGACAAAAATCCCATTTTCTCAGGAGATTTTTTTTTTTTCCCTAAAAAAGCCAGGACTTGCCCTAACTGGTTTGGCTCAGTGGATAGAGTATTGGCCTGTGGACTGAACAGTCCCAGGTTCGATTCCCGTCAAGGGCATGTACCTTGGTTGCTGGCACATCCCCAATAAGTGGGGGGGGAAGAGCAGGTACAGGAGGCACCTGATCGATGTTTCTAACTCTCTATCCCTCTCCTTTCCTCTCTATAAAAAAATCAATAAAATGTTTTTAAAAATAAAATAAAAAGCCTGGACTTGAGAAAAGCCAGGGGGCTGAGTGCCCCAGAGAGGCAAGTCCCTGCCTAGTGAGCTTCTCCCCAGAGCCACCAGGCCCATGTTGTCCCTCTGTAGCAGCCTGCTCCCTCCAACTCCTCATTCCCCCTTTTAACTCTCCAGCAGACCTAACCGTCCCCCTCCCTCCGCTCTCTTTGCTGGGCACCGAGGGGCTAGGCTGTGAACGCATCTGTGTTAGGGCACTGCGGGGTTTGTGCAGAGCCTTGCCAGGAGAAAGCTTCTATTCCGACCAGGCCTGCAAAGCCCTCCCCACCTCTGGCTTCCCACCATCTACCTCCTTGGCCCAGGCCCGGAGCCTGCCCTCCAGCCACACTAGGCTGCTTGCTGCCTTCAAACTTGTGCTTTTCCTTCTCTCTACTTTCAAGGCCCAGCCAAAATGCCACCTCCTCCCTGGAGCCTTCCCTGACCTCTCCTCACTACACCCTCTGTCCTTCCCATGTCACAGCTGTGTTGAGAGGGTTGCAGCTGCGCACACCCTGACTCCCCAGCCAGAGGACCAGGCCTGCGCCCTGCGTTGGAGGAAGCAGGTGATGTCACGGATCCCGTGGCGTGTTCCCTCGTGTCTGGATCATAGACGTTCCCGCAGAGAGTTCTGAGTGACATATTTGTGTTTTCTGCATGGATAGAAGGACCTATTCTGCTCATGCCTCGTAGCTTTAGCCACGTGAGATGCATTTGTTGGCTAATCCATCGGAGAGTGCAGGAGAAAGGGTCCCCGAAGGGCTGGGCCCTCCACAAGGAGCTTATTCTTCCTCGCTCCCATCCCCCCAGCACTGCTCACAAAGAGGCCGTGCCGCCCCTGAAGAATTCTAAAGGGGGGAGCGTGCGCCCCGGCCTGCAGGCCTCCTGCCCAAGATGGGCTGCGGCCTGGTGACCTTGGGGCAGCAGCATGCCCTCCTGGAGCCCTGCGCTCCCCTGGGAGGCCGCCATATGCTTTCTGGACGTCCGGGTCTCATTAAGCCCAACTCACAATTTCATCTCGTCTAATTGTGCCCGAGGCCTGAGTGATTTCAGGGACGATTAGCCGGGCTCTGTGGACCCGGTCTCCACGGCAACGGAGGATGCGCCCTAATGAACTTCAGTCTTGGAGACCGACTCAGGGGTCCCTGCCTGCCTGCCCCTCTGTGTGGACGGCGGCTGCTGTCCCTGCCGCAGGGGACCTGGGCTGCGGGAAGGGATGGAGGCAGCCTGTGCTGCAGCCATGGAGACCCTGTGGTGCAGCCACTGTTCCTTCCAGGATGGCAGGGATAAAAAGTACTTGCAGATGCTCCAACAGCCTATTGCTGGCCAGGGTTCCCCTTCCCTTCCCAAACAAACAGCCCCTCATCTAACTTGTGCATGCGCACACACACACACACACACACACACACACTCAGAACCAACGATTTAAGTGCCATTTGTTTTGTAAATGTTTAAAATGTGGAAGTTGCACCCTTCCTTGGGGGCCTGGCTCAAAGGCCACCTCATTCAGGACGCCTCCCGGGAAGGTCTGCTCTCTCAGCCCCATGCTACCGCTGTGCTTGGTGTGTGCCTCGGGGACGTTCCCAGCGCACGCGGGCAGCCCGGGAGTGGTTTGCTGAGGTCACAGGAGATTGCTTTGCATCAGGTGACAAGCTCCTAGCCTGGGAGCCCCCTGCCTTCCTCTCTAGAGCCCCAGACCCGGACCTCCGTGGGGCTTAGTCCGGAAGAGAAAGGGGTCTTTGCTAACCTGTCTGTGCTTTTGGAGCGTCTCTGTTTATGTGGCTCCCAAGGGCCTTCAGAGAGCCTCCTCTGACTGGGGGTCACGCTAGGAGGCAGGTGCTTTGCCTTCCACACCCGAGAACGAAGGGGGCACCCTAACACTGGGCCTGAGGCGGAGGAATGCAAAAGAAAAGGAGGCTTGAAGTGAGAGCAGTAATAAGCTGGGGACAGCATCCTGGTCGCTGGCCCCTGGCCCTCAGCCTGGTCCCCGCAGGACCATGCAGTGAGGGAGGAGGGTTGGTAGGGAGAGACGCAAACCCAGCGATTTCTCCACACCCAGCGCACCTCCCTCCGAGCGGTCCTGCTGAGTCTCGGTTCCAGAAATGACCTGGAGAGACAGGAATGAGTGGGGAGGAAGCTGCCTTCTGACTTTTAATTAAAAAGGACAGGACAGCTCCCAGCTGGCCTTTAGGCAGGGGCACTCCCTGCGGAGCTGTGTATCTTCATCAGGGTCACGGCGGTGTACAGGTGTGTGTTCTGGAGATGGAACATCTCTCCAGAAAGCTGTTTTCTATGTGCTTCTCCACAGCCCCGCCCCTTAATACAATAAATACTTTTAAAAAATATATTTTTATTGATTTTAGAGAAGAAGGGAGAGGGAGAGAGAGATAGAAACATCAATGATGAGAGAGAATCATTGACCGGCTGCCTCCTGCACACCCCCTTACTGGGGATCCAGCCTGCAACCTGGGCATGTGCCTTTGACCAGAATCGAACCAGTTCACAGGCCGACTATCAACTTGAAGAAGTAGGAACGAAGGAATGAGACACGGCCTTTGGCCTCCAGGGCTGTGGGGAAGGTTGGCACTAAGAGGTGGTGGGGCCTGCCTATCACTAGGCCTTCATCCAGCCAACATCCCCTGAGCACCCCTGTGTGCACTGGGATAAGGTGATGAATGTGGCAGGTGGTCCGGCCTGCAGGGAACTGACAGTCAAGGGCGCCGCGGGGCCGCGGGGCACAGGGTCTGACCAGGCCACTGGTGCTGCACGGTGTGACGGATGCCAGGATGAGGGAGGCACGTGGGGACCCAGAGGAGGAGCAGCTGACACAGTCTGGGGGACCGGATGGCCAGCCTGAGGAAGTGGCCCTGAGCAGAAGGCTGAGGAGGATGTGGCCACGTGAACAGCTGGGAAGAACGATCCAAGTGGGGGAACAGCGGCAGGTGCAAAGGCCTGGAGAAGAGAGACGAAGGCTTGGAGGAACGTGAGGAAGTTAGAGGCAGTGGGAGCGTGGCTGGGCTGTGGCGGGGCCCAGCTAAGGAGGGCCAGCAGGACCCAATGAGTGAGGGCCACAGACTGGACCCGCAGGTGAGGGAGGGACTGCTTACTGGCAGGGGAGCAACATGAGATTTATGTTTTAATAACATCACGCTGGCATGTATTTTTTTATGATCAAAACCCAAAAATATTGTCAGTTTTTTCATTGAAGGTCACAGGTGGTGCTGTGAAAGGGAACAGTGAGAGGCAAGGAGGGTATTCCAGTGACGGGGATATTTGGCCCCCGTTAAGTCTGACCCCTGGACACATACATTTAACCTAGATGTTTTAATTCACCTTGATATAGAAATTGCAGGCCACTAAAAGGGAGGTTTTCCCCCAAAGGGATCTGGCTACTCTTTATAATGTGTGTCTTTAACTCTTCTCTGTCCCTATCATGTACCAGGCTAAACATCGCCATGGTTCCCGGGGCTCTGGTTGGTGGGGGTTCCCATGGATTTGCCTCCTATGGTGTTTCTCTTCCTTTTGTTGTCCCCTTTGGGGTAAGGATGGGAGGTGGGAGTTCCATGAAGGGAGGTTCAGTATGACAAGCAACCTAAGAACACCTAGAAGCTATTTCTTTCTGTTTTCCAGTAGAAATATTTCATGGAAGCATGTCTGTGTGCTGAGCAAGGAGAGACTGCTTGTATAAACCTTGCAAGCACACATTTACTTTCCCTGTTGGGACGTGTATAATTTTACTTCCTAGAAGAGGACATACAGTTTTGCAATCTCTTGCCTAGAAGCAGTGGCCCCATTGGATTAACACCATCTGCTTCCCCTGAGCAGGAAGGTGTTAAAGAGCCTCCTGCCCACTAAGGATTTGTCGAAGGTCTGTTAGGATAGGAGGTGAGAGCTGTCAGGTGGCCAGGGCTTGGGGAGCACAATGGGGAGAGAGCAGTGGGTAGGATGGTCAGTTAGGATGCAGAATTGTCCTATGCACCATTGGGCTCCCAGGGCTAACAGGGTGCCGGGAGGTGTTTACTATACTGGTTGCTGGACAGCTGAGTGGCTGACCAAATGAATGAATGAGTTGAATGAATGAATGGAAGAGTATGTACAGATGGTGAAAGTTGGCCATCGAATAATCATAATCTACTACCGGTAAGAGAAAACATGCTTGTGAATAATGCTCCTATGCGGCATGATGACAAAGGAGCCTTTATGGAGGATGGGCTGCAGGGACAGCGCAAACTCATCTGGAAGATGGGACGAGTCTGCATTTCTCCGAGCAGAGTTCGGTTGGCGTGGTGTTATGGACTGAATTGTGTTTACCCCAAATTCAAGTATTGAAGCCCTAAGTGCCAATGCGACTGTATTTAGAGACAGGGCCTTTGAGGAGGTGTTAGGGTTAAACCAGACATAAGGGTGGGCTGCTAATCCATAGGGCTGATGCCCTTCTAAGAAAGGGAAGAGACACCAGGAGTGTGTGGTGCAGAGGAAAGGCCTTGTGAGCACCCGGTGAGAAGGTGGTCATCTGCAACCCAGGAAGAGAGGCCGCTGCAGAAACCAAGCTGCTGGCTCCTTGATGTCAGGCGTCCAGCCTCCAGGACTGTGAGGCTGTTTAAGCCACCTAGGCTTTGGCGCTCTGCGGTGGCAGCCCTAAGAGACTATTACACAAGAGGACCCTGGGCCTGAGATGGGAGGTCAAGGTGGATGGAACCCGGAGGTACGAGTGCCGTGTCACAGAATGCAGGAGGCCGTTGGTCTCCCTTGGAGGCTCACATGGAACCTGTACACCCAGGAGATTCAGAAGAAGAGCCCTGGCTGTGGAGTCAGCCTGCCGGGGCCCAAGTCCTGGCCTTTTCTACCTTCTAGGTGTGAAGTCCTGGATGGCTTTAAACCCTCAGTTTCCCGCCAGAGTACCGTATTTTCCGGCGTATAAGATGACTTTTGAAACGAAAAAAAGCCTGCTCAGATTGGCCAGAGTCAGAGAGGCGGTCTCTTAGAAAAAGAACTGGTGTTGCCTCAGGAGTGCGGGGTAGTCTTATACAGCGAATATAGGCCTAAACCTATGTTTTAACTGTTAAATTAGGCGGGGTCGTCTTATACGCCGGAAAATACGGTAGTCACTATGCTAACTCCTTGTACAAGTAGCATTGTGAGCATGACATTTCTGTACAGAACTGTCATTTACATCTGTAAGCAGCCAGCACAGAGCCAGGCTGGGTAATCCGCAGTAAGCCCACGCTGTTCCTCTTTATCCTTGCAGGGCCTGCTCCTCCGTGTTGTCACCCCTGGTGCTCCCTTCTCTCAACACACATTTCAGGGGTGCCAGCCGTGGTTCAGAACATTGTGGGACCTGCTTTCAGGTCCCAGCAGCTTTCCATATCTGCTTCTAAGATCGAGAAATCAGTTTGACACTTCATGGCCAGCCTCCCCCATCCTCAAACCATCTCCCCCACCTTGAAAGGACCAAGCTTATGTCTAAAAGACTGTCCAGATGTGGCAAAGGAGAGCAACCTTAATAATGAAGGACAAAGACAGGCCTCACGGAGGGTGTCCCTAAGGATATCTTTCCAGTTCTGTGTGGGAGTTTAAAGGTTATTTTTTAAAAATACGTTTTTATTGATTTCAGAGAGAGGAAGGGAGCGGGAGAGAGAGATAGAAACAACAGTGATGAGAGAGAGTCATTGATCGGCTGCCTCCTGCACACTCCCTAACAGGGATGGAGCCTGCAACCCTGGGCATATGTCCTAACTGGGCATCTAATCCTGACATCTTGATTCATAGGTTGATGCTCAACCACAGAGTCACACCAGCCGGGCAGATGGTTATTTTTTTAAACGTGGTGGTAACGGGCAGGATTTGATCTCAGTAGTGTAACCAGAACATGTGCTTGCCCTTTCCAGGGAGCATCATGGAAAGGCCAGGGTCTAAACATGTCTATGCCGTGATGAAAACAACAACCTCACCTTC
The DNA here is from genome assembly GCF_964339955.1 of Pipistrellus hanaki. Classification (NCBI taxonomy): domain Eukaryota; kingdom Metazoa; phylum Chordata; class Mammalia; order Chiroptera; family Vespertilionidae; genus Pipistrellus; species Pipistrellus hanaki. Next base: position 40,230,174 of record NC_140503.1, on the reverse strand, counting down.
ACCCTGGGCTCCTCATCCCAGCATCTGACACTCAGAAAGCATGTCATCAGGGAACTCTGGGAAGGTGGGATAATAGGCGCTTTTGTTTTATTTGGTCACACAATTCCGTGTTTTGGCTTTCTACAAGGTACATTATTACATTGATAATTAGGAGAAGATTAAGCAAAACATTAAGAAGTCTTTTAAAAAGGAATCTGACTGGTGTGGCTCAGTGGAGGTCACTGGTTCGATTCCCAATCAGGGCACATGCCCAGGTTGTGGGCTCGATCCCCAGTGAGGAATGTACAGGAGGTGGCAGATCGGTGTTTCTCTCTCATCGATGTTTTTATCTCTCTATCCCTCTCCCTTCCTCTCTCTCTCTAAGAAAATCAATAAAATATATATATTTTTAAAAAACCCTTAGGACTAAGCTCGCCAACGCCTTTCCCGTTTCCCTCCCCTTAAAAACAAAGGGGCGGGGCTCTAAATTCCCAGGTGCCCAAGAACCATAGGTCCCACCATTGTATAAGCCATTATCAAAGACACACAAAAGTGAAGGAATACCACCCTTTGGGAGAGCAGTTTGGCATCACACGCTATAAAAATGTCCGTGCCCTGTGGCCTAGTAATCCCGCTGCTGGGAAGGTGTCCAAAGGAAACGATCCAAAGGCAGGGACGGCTCTGCGCACAGAGATGCTCGTCACACGTTATTTGTAGCAACTGAGACGTAGAGGCACCATAAAGGTCTCACCACAGGGACCGGCTAAGTAAACGAGGCAGCATTTGTTCAAGGAAACACTCTGCTGCTGTTCAAATTCACAGCGGAATGCCCTCCCCGCGTGGAGGAATGCTCCTGCTGAGGGAAAAGGTGGCTTACCAAGTTGTATGCACGCCATGGCGATAACTGTAACAGTTCTTTGGAAAACACAGATGCTCTTAGACTGGAAAGTGAAGGGAGGCATGACGGGACCTAGGGGTGGGCCCGGGAGAAAGGGGGTTCACATGTGCCTCTCAGGTTGTGGGATGTGCAGCCGAGTGGACGACAGTCCCATTTGCTGGGAGTGACGGTGGCAGAGGAGGAGCAGATTGGGGTGGGGAAAAGATCAGTAGTTAGTTCCCGACATGCTAGGTCAGAGATGTTGGGGAGACTCCAAATGAATGGATGTGAAGCTCAGAAGAGAGGCCCAGGCTGGGGGTGGAAATGTCGGAGCCGTCAGCTTGTAGATGGCATTTAGGTCTCTGAGTGTGGGTGACGTCAGGCAAGGAAGAGATGAATCAGAATCTCTGAGGTGGGGTTGGCCCATTGCGGGGTTGGGGAGGGTGTTACACTGAGAGAAGGGGCTAGGGGAGAGCTAGAACTTTTCCATGGCTGAGACTGAGAAGGAGAACAGCCTTCAGAGAAGGTGTGGCCAGGGGAAGGTCCAGGAGGAGGGAGAGGTCACTCCATCAGCTGCCATCCAGAGGGCAGGCATGAGGCCGTGGCTCTGGACAAGCAGCATGGGATTCCATGACTCAGTCACCCCGCAGAGCCCAGCACAGGGCTGGACACGCGGGCGACAGGCTATAGGTCTGGTGAACTGAACAGAATAGTTGTTCAGTCGCTTTTCATAAAGTAAACATTTTCCATACCCCAAATTCTGGCACACGGTCTGCAGGATTTTTGCATGGCTTTTGGGTGAAAGTGCAGAATTGGATATAGAAACAGTGAAATGGCAGAGATGTTTTGATAGCTCATGGATGAGTGTGGCAGAATGTTTGAAACTGGGACAGACACGGAAAAGTCTGGAGCAAGACTGGACATGGGGTGGCATTGTCCCCAGTATCTCTGGCCAGCCCCAGTCTGACTCCGGGAAGAGAGTAAGTTCCTTGAACAGAGGGCTGGGCATGAAGGCACTCTTGGCATCCCCTGGAGCGGCTGGCAGGGAGCAGGGGCTTGTGGGTGCCCTGTACGTCCTCCATCCATTCGGATTAATTCAGAGCCACAGAAAGGACACCACAGAGAGGTGTCTTCCTCAAACGCCCCGCCCCCCCACCGGCATTCTCCCTCGCTCACCAGGCTGGAGACAGATATTGGGCGCTGGAGCAGGTAGAGGGTTGGCAAGGGGCCGCCTGGCTGTTGTGGGTCAGGCATGCAGACAGGGCACACCAGGATAGCTTGACTCCGTTTCACAACGTCTGGAGTCTCAGCTTGGAAAACACAAATGATTGGGAAGTGACTTGAACATCTGAGAGGTGAAATCTTCCAGAAGTTTCTTCACTCTCATGGCTAGTGCCCGGACTGGGATGGTTTGAAGGCAGGGCGCAGCGGGCTGTGGATCAGAGCATGGACACATGCCATCTCTGTGTGGCCTGGGCTCCCAGGTGCACGGCAGCCTCCGAGCAGTCAGCTCTCTTGCAGGGTGACTTGGCACGAGTGTTCCAGCAAACAAGGCAGGAGAAGCTTGACCTCTGTGACCTGGTCCCAGAACCACACAGGTCACTCCTGTCTCAGATTCCAGGGGAGGGCCCATGGAACCCGCCTGAGTCCTCTCCAAAAAGTGCTGCTCTGGCTGTCACGTCAGCCTTCCCCTGAGGTCTGTCAGGCTCCGTCTCTGGGAACAGACATGATGTTTTTGTCCCTGCCTTTCCTGAGACCGTAGGGTCTTCGTTATCTTTCGGTCAAAACCAAATGCCTATAAAATCAATAAATATAATGCTGTGCCTCACACAACCCTGGCCAGTGTGGCTAAGTGGTTGGGTGCTGTCCCATGCACCAAGCGGTCAGGGCACATGCCTGCATTTTGGGCTCAATCCCTGGTAGGAGGTGTACAGGACGCAGTCAATCAATGTTTCACTTTCATATCGATGTTTCTCTCTCCTTCTCCCTTTCTCTCTAAAAATCAATAGAAATAGTTAAAACAACAACGAAAAAAATGCCTTCCAGCCTAGCATCCCACTGAAGCTGGGGCCTGGGAGTGAAGGGCTGTGTGTGCACAGAGGCCACCCTAGGGCTCAGCTGCAGCTCCTGGCCTACAGCCTGGGAAGGGGTGCCATGCTGCCCTTGCGAGAGGACTTCTCCCACTCTTCCTGCAGCCTCCCCCCGGCCAGTGTTTCCCTCCCTTGGATGGAGGCAACCGAAACCAGGCCTGGTGGCCTCGCCCCGCCCGCTGCAGGCCCAGAGCTAGCCGTCAGAGGCAGGCAGTGCTCAAGGGGGAAGTGAGCAAGGGCTGGCCTCCCGTGGCTGGCTGCCCACTGCCAGACCTGAGGGGCAGTAGTTAGTGTCCAGGCCCCTGGGAGAAAGGCCAGCAACGCTCTGGTTCCTGGAAGCCTTCGGCCTTGGGGACAGCTCCCCTGGCCAGGTCCATCTGTGTATGCTGACCACAGGCTGGCGGGGCTCAGCGCTGTCTCTCTCTCTCTCTCTCTCTCTCTCTCTCTCTCTCTCTCTGTGTGTGTGTGTGTGTGTTGGTGCATTTCTGTTTTTCAAGGATTTGGCTCTTTGTGCAGTGAAGGGATTTTGGAGCAGGATCTGAAGATCAAAGGTCAGGAAACATCTCCCCTCTTTTCCCCAGTTCCTCCTCTCCTGGAGGGGGAGTGCTCCCAGGAACCAGAATGTGTGAATCCCGAATGGTTGGAGCCTCAAGACTTTGTTCTTGGAACCTCAAGGCTTTGTTCAGACTCCCTGGTGCCCGTGCCCATGCCCACACTTCCCACGGTGGGAGTGAAGGGGCTCCGGGAGAGGCCTTGGGATTCTTCATCCTCCTCCTCCTCACCATCCTCATCTGCCTCCCGTGTCCACCATTCCAGCCCTCCATCTAACCATTCACTGCATTGTAACAAGTAGTTATTCGCTCAAACTCCTATTCAGCGCCAGGCATGTAGAGAACTCAAACTCGGGCCCGTCCTCAAGGGCCGCAGAGAGGACACGGACTTGCAGTCACAGCCTTGCAGGCGAGCACTGCAGGCTTAGGGGGTGAGCAGACGGGGCAGGGAGAGGGGAAAGGAACCCTGGCAGCAGGAATGACCTGAGTGTGGGGCCTTGTCAGGACGGGGCGCAGCCGTGCTGCGGGGCATATGTACTACGCCCTCATCACTCAGCGTCCCCTGGCTGGAGCCCCTGCTTCCAGAGGGGAGAGAGGACCTGTGAACAGGGTCACACCAGGCCCACAGGTCTCATCTTTCTTCCTCCCCCCACGGGGCCTGCATGTGAGAAGAGGGCCTGGCCGCGTGAGCTGTGGGACAGAGGACCCGTTTGTGGCCCACATCAGGCATCTCAGCATGAGGTAACGAGAGCCTGAACCAGAGCAGGGGCGATGGAGAGGGAAAGGAAGGGAACTCTCTGAACGTGGGGGCCTGGCCTTGCCTCCCGCCTGGCAGCCGCCCAGCACAAGAGCAGCCGGACTGCCTGTGGTGGGAGACTTCCTGCAGCTGGGGAAGATGTGGAGATGGAAGTCACTGGGGTCTTCATCTCCTCTCCGCTGCCGGCCTCCCAGCTCTTTCCGATGCCAGGCCTGGCCCCACTGTTCTCGCCACTGGCCCCCTCCCTGCTGTTCGTTCCCCAGAGCGTCTGTGTGACTGAAGCAGAGGCATGAAAGCTGCCGGTGGAGGCTGCTGCTCCGTTGCCCTGGGGTGAGCTGGGGTCAGGCGATGAGGACATGGGGCTGGAGAGCTGCCTTTCGCCACACGCCATGTGGATGGGCCTTCTGGGCCTCTTCACTGGCAATGATGGCAGACAGGATGGAATGGGGCGGGGAGTGCGAAGAGGTCCGCTCATACGCTGGCTGGACCTGGAATCCGTATGAGTCATCCAGACGGGCCAGCTAGCCCATCCCCAGGGGCCCTGGAATTGTGCAACCAGCCTCTCCCTTCCACCCCGCAGCTTTCTTGGTAGAAACCAGGCCACAGACTCTGGCACCGAGAGAAGATAAATGTGGTGACGTTTTCATGCGTGATTCAGAATTAACTAGGGGAATATTTATGGAGCACCTCTTCCTGGCTAGGTACTGAATATCTGCCCGGAAGGAGTGCTGTCCTCAGGGAGCTGCAGTCCTCTGGCCCCAGCCGGGAGCCCCCAGGAAATGTGGATGGATGCAGCTTGTAGGAGTTGCTGGGGCTCCACAGGATGGCACGGGGTCTCCAGTGCCTGGTTTACAGAGCAAGTGCTGCACCACTGCCTACCCTGAGGGCCTACATTTTCCTCACGACCCTGTGCCGGAAGGGCTGGGGGCTGCCTGAGGTCCCGGGTGCACCCCTTCACTGCTGATCCTAATTTGACATCCGAGACCCCTTGCTGCCGGCCTCCTGCATCCTCTGGGGCTTGTTTCCCACGCTGATCTCCAGACTCCCTTGTTCCAGCAACAACAGACTCCTTGCTCTTTCCCTGATGGCCCATGACCTTTACCCTCTCTCCATTCATGCCTTTGTTTGTGCTGTTTCCTCTCTGGCCCCTGGTTCTGCTCTTGAATCTGGAATCTGAGTCAAGCCCAGGCAGACTCCCAGGCCGGATTTTCCTCAGCTCCTTCCCCATCTCTCCGTCCTCCTCAATCAGGCATTGTTCTGACTCTTGCTCAAACTCGTAGTTATCTAACTCAAACACTCATGGGATTGTGGGTTCTTTGAAGGCAACAGTGGCCCTCTTTTTCTCAGAGGGAAGATGAGGCCTCGTGAGTTAACTTGGGTTGGCCTCTCCACTCAACCACTTGCCATTCTGTGACCTTGGGCAGATGACCTAACAGGTCTGAGCCTCCCAGTCGTTGCCTATCGGATCAGGAAATATAATACCTGCCTCCTAGGGTTGTCACTAGTGATAGGGTAGCTCCATGCCTGACAACTAGTAAATATTCTAGAAGTGTGGTTTCCTCCTCCCCTTCCTCTGTGCAGCTCCTGTGGTCCTAATGCTGTGCCTCACACAAGTAAAATGCTCAGTAGTTGTGGTGAATAAAGTGAGTGACTTGAGCTCAGAAGTAAACCCAATATATATAGTCAACTAATTTTCTATGAGGTCGCCACAAATACATGGTGGGGAAAGGACGCAGTCTCTTCAATAAATGGTGCTGGGAAAACTGGATATCCACATGCAGAAGAATGAAATTGGATCCTTACACAAAAATTAATTCAAAATTGACTAAAGACTTAAATATAAGACATGACAGCCTGAAACTCCCAGAAGAAAACATAGGCAGTAAGCTCCTTGACGTTGGCCCTGGCAGTGATTTTTTTGGAAAAAAGCTCAGGCAACAAAGGCAAAAATAAACAAGTGGGACTTCATCAAACTAAAAAGGCTGCACAGCAAGGGAACCATCTACAAAATGGTTTCCTACAGAGAACATATTTCCAAACCATATATCTGAACAGGAGTTAATATCCAAAATATAAAAGGAGCCAAGCTGGTTTGGCTCAGTGAATAGAGCATTGGCCTGCAGACTGAAGGGTCCCAGGTTCGATTCCAGTCAAGGGCACGTACCTTGGTTGTGGGCACATCCCCAGTGGGGGGTGTACAAGAGGCAGCTGATCGATGTTTCTCTCTCCTTAATGTTTCTAACTTTCTATCCATCTCCCTTCCTCTCTGTAAAAATCAATTAAAATATATTAAAATATACATATAAAAGGAACTCACACTACTCAATAGCAAAAAAACAAAATACTTGAAGAATGGGCAAAAGATTTGCCTAGACATTTCCCCCAAGAAGGTATACAAATGGCCTACAGGTGTATGCAAAGGTGTGCAGCATCACTAATCACCAGGGAAATGCAAATCAAAACCTCCACGAGCTATTTCCCCACACTCATCAGGATGGTTATGGTTTTAAAAAATAGGTTGTTGTTGGCGAGGACATGGAGAAAAGGGAACCCTTGTACATTGTTGGTGGGAATGTAAATTGGTGCAACCATTATGAAAAACAGTATGGAAGTTCCTCAGAAAACTAAAACTAGAACTCTCATATGATCCCACAATTTCACTTCTGGGAATATATCCAAGAAGTGAAATCAGTACCTCAAAGAGCTATCTGCATCCATGTTCACTGCAGCATTATTCAAATAGCCAAGATACAGAAACAACTCAGATGTGTCTGTCAGTGGAAAAATGGATAAAGAAAAATGCAGCACTGGCTTGTTTGGCTCAGTGAATAGAATGTCAACCCACATACTAAAGGGTCCTGAATTTGATTTCGGTCAAGGGCATGTGCCTCGGTTGCAGGCTCAATCCTCGGCCCTAGTTAAGGTGCATGTGGGAGGCAACCAATCGATGCATCTCTCTCCCATCGATGTTTCTGTCTCTTCTCCTCCCTTCCATTCTCTCTAAAAATCAATAGAAAAATATCCTCAGGTGAAGATTAACAAAACAAAACAAATATATATATAAATATATATTTTTTAAAAAAAGAAAATGCAGTATATACACAATGAAATGTTATTCAGCTTTTGAAAAGGCAATCCTGCTATTTGCAATACCATGCATGAAATTGGAAGATAAATCAGACATAGACAAAAAACTGCATGATCTCACTTCTATGTGGAATCTATAAAAGTTGAATACAAAGAAGCAGAACGGTGGTTACCACGGGCAGGGAGGTGAGGGAAACGTTGGTCTAAGGACACACAGTTGCAGTTATGTAAGAGGAATAGTCTAGAGGTCTAATGAAGAACATGATGACTCTAGCTAATAATCTGTAATAATACTGGAAATTTTCTTGAAGAGTTGATGTCAAAAAATGGAACTGTGTGCCGAGGTTGATATGATAGTGAAATGGACTGCAGTAATCACTTCACTGTTATATATAGATTAAATACTTTTTATACCTTACATATATACAATTATTATTTTAAAATAAAATTAAAAAACACAAATGACTTGACTGTCATCTCCTCTGGACCATTAAGATGTCAAAATCAGAAGGGACATTACAGATCACTGGGTTTAGTACTTACTGAAACTGAGCACTGGAGGGCCTGAGATGGAAGGTTACTTGAAAGAGTCACTCTTCAACCCTTAGTCTGTTCGTCCTAGTCCGATGCCCTTGACAGTTCCTGAATGTTGGCTGGTCCCTTGGGGCTGCTGGGCATGGGCACGGCCAGGCACATCCTCAGGTGGATGCGGATCTGTGTAAGAATCCTCCATCTGCACACTGCTCAACTCCCACCGCCTCCTGGATTTCTTCCTACTGATCCAATGCCTCCAGGAAGTTTGGTATGGCAGCCAAAGATGGCAGTGGTTGGCATTTCCCTGGCTCTGCAGGCAGGAGACCTCGTTTCAAGCTTGCTGCTTTCTCTGGAGAAGGTTGTCTCCCAGGCCCCGGGTCTCCTCTCCCATGCCTTTTTCTTCGGTGTCATGATCTTCTGCATTTTCTTCAGCCTCCATTCCACCCTACACACCTCTTCCTATCCTTCCATCCTCCCTCCCCCTTCCTAATGAGACCCTGTGCCTTTAAGTTCTGTTTGTGGAAAGCTGGTCTCAGACTATATCCTGCATCCATCTTCTATACCAGAAGGTACATCTTTCCTAGGGTCCCATCTCTCAAAGAACTGAAGTTTTGTTTCACGGATTAAAATGGCTTATCACCTTACAGAGTACGGTGATCTGCTCAGCAGCCAACACATTTCGGGTTCTGTCAGGTGGACCAGAATGTTCACATGTAGAAACAGAACATCAGAGTGAAAATGGGCCTTAGAACCACCTACCCCTTGACTCCAGTTCACAGAGATGCCAGCTAACATCCAGAGATGCCAGGTAGCACCTTCCATCCACACCCTGGAAGCGGCCAAGGAAATGGCCCAAGAGAGAAAATAAAAGAAGTATTTCGTACAAGGATTTATTTGTGTTAGCAGAAAATTGGGAAACATTCCCTGTACCGAATAACAACGAAGGGAAGCCAACTGTGGGTCTCCAGCTCGAGGGAGTACCGCAGCCCGAGCGCGGCTCTGGGAACCGGCTCTGTCTGCAGACATGCTCATGCGGAGCATGGTTTTACCTGCTCCCCTGCACTCACTTTCACATTTATTTTTAAAGGAATATCTTTTTCACATTGTAAAAATGACATGCTTATTCTGGAAATTTGGAAAATAAAAACATGTAAAGATGGAAAAAAAAACATCACCCTTTATCCTTCCCTCCCAGGATCCCAGCCTTTGTGTTTTGATGCTTTACCCTTCACTGTGTTTTTTTCTATGAGTATGTATGAGTACCCAGGAGTACGTATGAGTATGTATGAATATACCTATATTTTGCATTTAATATTATAACATTGTATAAGGAGCACTTCCCATGGTATTATTTATGCTATATTTCACATTTTGTGACCTCTGAAATTGGGATATATCTTCAATTGATAGCATGCCATAGTTAATTATTACATGTTTTTCTTTCTCAGAAGAACATAAAATAAAGGCCAGTCCTATATTGAATTAGATTTGATTAAATCTGGATATACTTCAAAAACATGATTTTTATGCTTGTATAATATATAGTCTGTCATAAGAACATAAGCATGTTTGATCTTACTAGCCTCTTATTGGGCAATTAGATGAGTCCAACTTTTTACTTAAAAAAAAAATATATATATATATATATATATATATATATATATATATATACACATACATTTATTGATTTCATAGAGGAAGGGAAAGAAAGAAAGAGATAGAAACATCAGTGATAAGAAAGAATCATTGATTGGCTGTCTTCTATATGCCTCCAACTGGAGACTGAGCCCACAACTCAGGCATTTGCCCTGACCGGGAATTGAACCATGACTTCCTGGTTCCTAGGTGGACACTCAACCACTGAGCCACGTTGATGGGGCCCAATTTTCCACTTTTAAAGAAATATCCTTATATGTGAAGTGTGTTCACCATGCTAATTGTTTATTGTGGTTAATTCCCAGGAATAGGTATAATGAGACAAAATGAACGAAGATCTTAAAGGCTCTCGATGCAGACACATATACATATTGGCAAGGACCAACATGATTATAGAGGAATAAAGATGGGCATTACACTTACCAGGTTCTTATTTTTTATGAAGTTCTTTGTGCATAGACTTTGAAATGATGATCATAAGGACAGTTTTGCTGTAAGTAACTCCATTTACTTATTAGGATGTGTGTGTGTGTGTGTGTGTGTGTGTGTGTGAGAGAGAGAGAGAGAGAGAGAGAGAGAGAGAGAGAGAGAGAGAGAGAGAGGAATGAATAGGAGAGAGAATAGGATAGAGGAGGGAAATGAGAAATGCCTAGTGCTGCAAGAGAGCCCTCAAATCCTGGAATGGATGCTGTAGGAGTGTGTGCCGTCTGGGGTGGCAGGAGAGCTGTTGGGGTGAGGGCAGGTTTTTTGGTAAGATTTGCATACCCTGAAGTTTCAGTAGTTGGAGACAAAGTCTAGCAAAGCACTGCACTGGGTGAGGCCAGGAAACCTGGGTTCAAGTCTTGGCCTGCTGATAATTTGCTCTCTAAACAAGCTCGAACACATGACTTCCCCTCCTCAAACTCAGAGTTGTTCCCTGTCAATGAGGAGTGCGAATGGAAGATCTTTGGCATCATTCCAGCTCTACTGATCTATAGCCTTGGAGTTCCCAGCATTTGGGGAGAGACAGATGGCATTAGCTGGTTTGTAGCTGGCCCTAGCTTCCCACTTCTGATTCTTGGGGCCTGGAACAGCTTTCTTGGCATCTCTTACCCAGGTAAGATGTCAGAGCCACTAAATACTCCTGGGAGTGTACAAAGGATTAGTGTGGCCACGTTTAGCATGACATGGGACTCCAATTCCTAACTTAACCAAAGCTCCTAACAACTCTTCAGAGAAACCCGCTGCTTGCTTTTCTTCCCCAAGAATTCCAGAAGAGACGGGTACAGATGCCTTAATCTAGCTTGTATGCTTTATCTGAACTCGCCTCTCAATATCAAAGACCAAACCCCTTTAACCACTCCCCCTACCCCAGGGTCATGAAACAGTGCTTTGGTTAGGACATGGCTTGGATTGCTCTAATAAAGACCAAAGTGGCACGAACAAAACTAAAGTTTATTTTTGTCTCACATCTCATAGTCTAGGTATGTGTCCAGACTGTTAAGGTGGCTCTTCTTTTCAAAATGGTGAGCAGCCCAGGTTCCTTCTCTCTTGTTGCTCTGTCATGTAGTGTGACTCACCTCCATGTCCATGTCTCTACCTGAGGGATGTTACCCTAACCCTAACCCTAACCCTAACCCGCGGCTTACACGCAGCTAAGCCTGAGAGTCAGGGATGTGGCCTAAGGCTGCACTGGGAAGTGGCTGGGAGGATTTCAGGACACTACCCGCCCCCCCCCCCCCCCCCCGCCTGGGGGGCCTCTGGGGACCGCCTTCCCCTCCACCCCCGTACTGTGCACTGGAGGAGGGGCCGGTTCCAGGGTCCCAGCAGGCCCTTTCTCCACTGCCCTCCGTTCTGACTGGAGCACATTGTGTCCTGGCTGTGCCCCTCACAGACTCTTAGTGACGGGCCTGTTGTCCAAGATGGGCGCGCGGCTGGTCCAGGCCTGCGCCCATGTATTATGCATCAGCAGCTCAGACAAAGCTTCTGTGTGTGGGAGCCGGGTGGGGTGAGGGCTTGGTCCCCCACAGAGTTTTATTTACCAGGCACTGGATGCCCAGAGGGTGGGATGGTGGGGGTTGCTGCCCAGGAGATGGGCTTTGCAGTGGGGCTTCCAAGAGGAGAGAGGTGAGGTGTCCCTGGCGCCACTGCAGGCCTTCCTAGCTGAAGGAGGAGTGATGGCCTACTTCACGTTCAAGGCAGCCAGGGAAACAGTGGCTCACGATCTCATGAGAATGACAGGCTGGCCCCGGAGGAGCGATTACACAGTGTGCTGAGTTCATTGGGCTCTGGAACCTGACCCACAGGCAGACTAATTCCAACCACATGGGTCTGCTTTTGGGATAGGGTTTTGAAAGGAGAATGTGGGGCAGGCAAGTCTGAGGGGAGAGTGCTGGGTGTGTAATTGTGTGCTCTGTGTGTGTGTGTTCGTTCTCAGCAAAATCTGTGATCCCAGGTGATAGGTGACTGGTCCATCCCATCGATGGACAAAAGGGCTGAAGAGAGAAAGAAATAGGATCGAACCCATTTTGAGTATTGGGCTAGAGTTTGGTCTTTATTCTCTTAGTGTAGGGACACTGAAGGTGCTAAAGCAGAAGACGGTGGTCAGATGTGTTTTGTTTTTATTTAGAAGAAATCTCTGAGGATGAAATGAAAGGTTTCAAGGGAGAAGGGGAAAGGAAGGAGCTAAGTTTACACACACTTAGTAGGTACTTAAGGTACCTTGCTTCATTTAATCCTCCATGAACCATGGAGTGGAGAGCAGTAACCTTGGTTACCAGATGGGGGTCCAGGGCTCAGAGTGGTTCAGAAAGTGGTTCATGGATTGTTGGGGCAAAGTTACAGCCCATCTGGCTGCCTCTAAGCCCATGCTTTCACATGACATCGGTTCCCTCCAGCTTTACAGAGCTGGGCAGGGTGCTGTGCTGGCACAGGTAGCCCTGGGGGACCAATGGATGGGGATGGCCAGAAACCCAGGGGCAGCCTGGGAGGAGATAGACACGTTAGCCACTGTGGCCTCATGTCTCTGCAGGTGCTGGAGCTGGGCCTTGAAAGGGACTGTCCATGGTTCTCTAAGCATTTTTCTGTTTAATGCCTCGTTAGTGCCCTCTTCACGCGTGGTCTGAGAACTAACGGACATGGTTCTATTCCCAGCTCCAGGTGGCCACTCACGTGCTATCTACTTGCCCTTCCTGGGCCCTCATGTTCCCACCTCTGAAATGAAGAGTAACGTGTGTGTGCATGCGTATGTGTCTGTGGGTGTGTTTCTGTGTGAATTGTGTGTATGCGTGTAAGTGTGTATAAGTGTGTGCTTGTGTGTTAGTCCTCAGCAAACTCGATGTAAAGAGGAGGACCAGATGAACTCTAGGCCTTTCCTCACTGTGTTCTCTTCTCGGGGGGTGGGGAATGCTGGCATCATTGTTCCCATTTGATGGAAGCTGAAAGAGGGTCCTGGGTGAGCCTGGACAAAGCCATATTGCTCTTTTCCACCCACACCCTTGATCTTGAAATCCCACTGGGTGGCTGCCATCCTGCTGGGTGGGTCCTATGCCTAAACAGAGCCTTGGACGTTGTGGCTGAACATGGGGGTTCAGAGATGACTCTTGTGCCCCTGGAATACCCTAGTAAACACACTAGTCTGGGCAACTTAAGTAAATGTTCATTGAGTATCCACACTGTGCCATGCTTTGTGCAAAGTGCTGGGAACACAGAAGTAAACTTGGCTTGGTCCCTGCCCTTCAGGAGCCTACAGTTAATCCCTGCTGTGGCTTTTAGATATTTTTGTAGCTCAACTCTTGTTAAAAAAATAATCTTATGTCCTAGCTGGTTTGGCTCAGTGGATAGAGCATTGGCCCGTGGACTGAATAGTCCCGGATTCAAACCTGGTCAAGGGTACATATCTGGGTTGAAGCTCAATTTTTGGCCCTGGTCAGGGTGCATGTGGGAGACAATCAATGGATATGTCTCTCTCACATTGATGTTTCTCTCTCTGTGTCTCTTCACTTCCCTTCCACCCTCTCTCTAAAAATCAATGAAAAACAGCCTCAAGTGAGGATTAACAAACAAACAAACAAATAAATAAATAAAATAATTTTATGTTGTGACCAAGACCAAGAGCATGAGTGTGCATGTGTGCGCGTGCGCATACACACACACACACACACACACACACACACAATTATGCATACTAAACCAAAGTCCTGCCATTTACTTTGATATTTTCTACTGTTTCATTTTTTAAATGTTGGTAGCAACCTATCACCCTGATTTCATAACCTGCCAGTAGGAGGTGACCTTCCAGGGTGAGAAATACTGGTTGAGTGTTGCATACAATGGCATTTATTACATCGCATATAAATTAGGTGAAGTGGGAAAAGGGAGCAAGGAATGGGTTCTTTTGACTGAGAAAATCAGGAAAGGCCACCAGTTCAAGTGGCACTTGAGCTGGGTCGGGATGAATGATGGGATTCCAGTCAACAGAAAGGGAAGGGCAGCCAGACTGAAGCACCAGCATGAGCTCAGCCAGGAGATATGAGCTCGCATGTGTCCGGCATTAAGCAGCCCTTTTCCTGGGCTGCCACATTCACGGCAATCTCATCTTATAATCATCCCATGAGGCAAGAACTCTTTAGGCTAGAGGTGAAGAGATTGAGACTCAGAGAAGTTCTATAACTTGCTCTGGGTTACACGGCTACTAAATGGTACAAGATTGGAACTCTGGCAGTCCCCCTGAGATCCAAATATGAGGTTCCTAGAGATGTGACCGGAAAGATACTGTGGAAATAGTTTATGGGGATGCATGAAAAAACAGCCGGGAAATACTTCATTTTACTCTGGAGGTAAGAGAACAACAGGATACATGTTTGAGAAAGGGAAGTGACAAGATCACAGCTTTATTTGGGGACGATCACAGTGGCATCAGCATAGGAGATGGGCTCAAGGAGAGGTAGGGACACCCGAGGAGCCAGCGGCAGCATCTCTTCGCCCAGGTCAGCAGCCCAGAGACCGCTGTCATAGGGATGCAAAAGCGTATTGGAAAACAGATTATGAAGTTTGGAGAATACTGACTCAATTCAACCTCGTGCCTGGAAAATGACGGAAGGCCCTTGTCTGTGGGTCTTATAGGTTATTTTAAGCCTTTCCCTTCCAACCTCATCTGGCCCTGCATTGTGTGTGTGTGTGTGTGTGTGTGTGTGTGTGTGTGTTGTGTGTGTGTGTGTTGATTTCAGAGAGGAAGAGAGAGGGAAAGAGAGATAGAAACATCAACTATGCGAATCATTGATCAGCTGCCTCCTGCTTGCCCATCACTGGAGATCGAGCCCACATCCCAGAATGTAACCTCCTGATTCATAGGTCAATGCTCAGCCACTGAGCCACGCCGGCCGGCTGGCCCTGCATCTTTCTTTGGAATCATTTGTATATTTCTCTCCACGGCCTCCTGTCTTTTCCTAACTCATTCCCCTTTACCCCAGTCCTACAAGGCAGACACCGCAGGGGTTCCTGTGTCTGCTGTGTTTTGGTTTTGTTTTGTTTTGTTTTTGAAGAACAGACTGAGGCCCAGAGAGAGTGTGGGCCTGCCATCACCCGGCCTTGCCACCACGTGTGCCGGGCAGGGTCAGGAGGGAGCCGTCTCTGTGATGAAACCCCCTGGCACATGGCAGAAGGTCGCGGGGTGAAAGCAGGGCCGCCTGCTGGCCCTGCTCCACGGAGCGTCACGCTGCTCCCTTCCAGGCAGCTCTGGCTTCTGAGGGAGCCAGATGTTCTCCTCGCCTGCTCGCCAATGGGCTTGTTCGCTGCAGACGGATGATATCAGCAGTGAACATTCTCAACTGTGTGACCGCCGTGAACCCGGCCAGAACCCCGTGTGGGGACCGTCCTGACCATAGGTAATGAAACCACAGTCTTTATGGGGCGTCTTGTGGTGCTCACAGGTGAACTCTCACACCGACTCAGACGCTGCTCTGATCCCGGGGGACCCCGCCTGGCGAGGGAGGCAGACACATAACAAGTAGCCAGAGTACAGCAGTGGCGGAGTGGAGCGATGGACCCAGTGTTATGCAGGGAGCGCAGAGGAGGGAGTGGTGAGTTCTCCCTCGCAGGGATGCCAGAGGCTTTGCAGTGCAGGGGACATCTGAACTGTACTTGGGCCTTGGAATAGGATTTGTCAGGCAAAGAGGAGAAGATGACCAGGAAGGGGGCTGCAATATCGGGCTGAGGTTGCAGAGATGAGCTACGAAGGTGGGTTAGAACCATTTGCGAGCAGGAGTCCTCAAACTTGCATGAACCTGGCTAAACCAGCCCAGAGCACCTGAGGTGAGGCTGTGCCTTTGACTTTACGGCTGTCTTTCCCAGAGGGTGGGCTGCCCAATTGGTTCCACTGCCTCTAAAGATTGGGACGATGACGGGGCTGGAAGCAACCTTGTGAGAACCAGTTGGACGGGCTTTGTTGAGTTGTTAGTTTGTGGTTGGGAGGAAGTGTGGCTCCAGAGGATAGGCTGTGGAGGAGACAGAGCTAGTTCAAAGCCCAGCTCTGCTCCGGCCAGCCACGTGACCTTGGGCAAGTCATTTCCGAGCCTTGGTTTTTCCATCTTTAAAATGAGGATAGCCCAAACCGGTTTGGCTCAGTGGATAGAGCGTCGGCCTGCAGACTGAAGGGTCCTGGGTTCGATTCCAGTCAAGGGCATGTGCCTTGGTTGTGGGCACATCCCTGGTAGGATGTGTGCAGGAGGCAGCTGGTCGATGTTTCTCTCTCATCGATGTTTCTGGCTCTCTATCCTTTCTGTGAAAAATCAATAAAATATATTTAAAAAAAAATAAAATGAGGATAATGAGCCCTTCCTCTTAGGAGTCAGAATTCAGTGAGACCACGTGGGAGGAGGACTTAGCCCACAGCCCACCTTGTAATGAGAGCTCAGTACGTTAGCAGCTACTCTTTCAATCATGATGATGTGGCAACTGCTGAGTGAGTAGTAAGTGTGTATGGACGTGAGTGTATTTTTGAGACCGTCCATCCTGGTGGAGAATATGATCACCGTATCAGGTTGTGATGATGGGTTTTGAGTACGAGTTTATTAGACAAGACTTGACTGAGGGCTGTTGTTGGCTGGAAGGGTTTGTGAAGAGTGAGCCTGTCATTCACTGAGTTGGAAAGGACTCTCGAGGTGTCATCCAGTTCAACCTGAACCTGTTGTGTGAGTCTTATCTCTGACACCTGTGCCAGGAGACCTTCCAATTTCTGTAATTGCTTCCAGTGATAAGGAGCTCCACCTCCCAACACAGTCCATTCTGTCGTTGGACATCACTGACTACTCCTTAGAAACAAAAGCAGCTCACCCCTGTGGAGTGCCTTCAGAGTCACAAGGTGTATCCCCATACTCCATCCTTCCATCCATTCATTCATTTACACTGAATGGCCGGATTATTATGATCTCTGAATGCATAATAATCTGGCCACTCAGTACATTTTATATGAGGCCCAGTGCATGAATTTGTGCATGGGTGGGTGCCGGCCAGTCTAGCCAAGGAGAGGGGACATGGGCAGTTGGCCAACCTGCCTGCTGGTTGAACTCCTAGTCCAGGGGACAATTTGCATATTAGCCTTTTATTATATAGGATATACACTGAGTGGCCAGATTATTATACATTCAGAGATCATAATAATCTGGCCACTCAGTGTATATTTGCTGGGCACCTGCTATTGACAAGCACCATTCTAAATCTTGGGGATGCATCGGGAAAACAAGGAGACCCAGGCCCTGTTCGCACAGAGTTTACAGTTTTGTTGACCTTCTCTCACAGCACCATTGTGAGGCAGGCAGGCCAGGGATTAGCATTGCTCCCTCTTAACTGACTGGGAAGCTGAGGATGTGGTGGTGATGATGACAGCTAAATTTAAAAAAAAAATTTTATTGATTTTAGAGAGGGAGGGAGATCGATCAGCTGTCTCCTACATGCCCCCTCTGGGGATTGTACCTGTAACCTGGGCATGTGCCCTGACTGGGAATCAAATTGTTACCTCTGGGTTCATAGGTTGATGCTCAACCACTGTGCCACACTGGCCGGGTGACAGTAGAATGTATAAAGGCCAAGAATGTGTCAAGTGACTTGTATACTTTATGAAATCTAGTCTTCACATGATCCCTGTGCCGTAAGCATTATTCATATCATCCTCACGTTATAGATGAAGGAACTGAGGCTCAGAGAAATGATGTTGCTTGCTTGGGTCACACAGCAAGGAATGGCCCAGTTCTTTTCACCTCCACCCTGCGCTGCCTCTGGATTGAGCCCTGAGACTTGCCAGAGCGGCAGAACTGGGGCCAGAATTGAAACAGCTGGAGCGAGACTGTGGGCCCTCTGCACATGGTTGGAAGGTCATGTGGGAATCCAGGGAGTATCTAACTTGTACAAGCTGACATGACTGACCGCCAGCCCTCCCCAACCACAACCTCCTCTCAGCCCCACCTCGTTCCATCCCCAAGGGACAGAAATGGGTGAGGCCAGCCTCTCCCAGCTGCAGTGTGGCTGAGGCCGTCCCGGATGATGTCCATGGTTGTCTCAGCTCTGGGGCGGACTCCTGGCGGGAAGGGCGGCCCGCAGGTTCCTTTGCTCTGGAAATCCTGCTGGGCTTCTCCAGGCAGCACCCAGGCGCGGTCACTGCTCCAGGTCACCCCAGTTTGTACCTTGTGCTGAGAGGGAGATGGGAGGTGGTGCTGGAGCAGCCCACCCCTCCCTGTCTACGTCCCAGATTCCAAAAGCCACTTTCCCTTTGGGCTCAGGGAGCACAAACAGGTTTCTTGATGGCTGGCCCTAGCTGGTTTGGCTCAGTGGATAGAGCATCAGCCTGCAGACTGAAGGGTCCCAGGTTCAATTCTGGTCAAGGGCATACAGGTTGTGGGCTCGGTGCCCAATAGGGGCGTGCAGGAGGCAGTCCATCAATGATTCTCTCTCATTGATTTTTCTATCTCTCCCCCTCCCTTCCTTTTTGATATATATATATATATATATATATATATATATATATATATCCATATCTATATCTATCTATCTATCTCTATTTTTTTTTAAGAAAAGAAAAACAGCCGAAACTGGTTGGCTCAGTGGATAGAGCGTCAGCCTGCAGACTGAAGGGTCCCAGGTTCGATTCCAGTCAGGGGCATGTACCTTGGTTGTGGGCACATCCCCAGTAGGGTGTGTGCAGGAGGTAGCTGGTTAATGTTTCTCTCTCATCGATGTTTCTGACTATCTCTCTCTTCCTCCCTCTCTGTAAAAAAAAAAAAATCAATTAAAAAAGAAAAAGAAAAAAAGGAAAAAAAAACAAACAAACAGCCAGCTGCCGGCTTAGATGAGGTAATCCCTGTCAGGGTGCTTGAAGCACCCTATCAAGGGAAGATATTAAAAATCGACAGCAAACACAGTTTCTAACACAAATGCTAATGGCGATGCACAGATCTTTAGTCTTCAGTGTTTCCCCAGCCAGGGACTCATACGAGGAACTGCTATCTCTGGGGCCTAAAACCAATATATGATGTTTTTCAAATATTAGTTGTGCATCTCTGGGGCTTTTTAAACACCAGACTGCCAGGTTTCTGGGGTCCACCCTATCCCCCCACTAGATATCCTAATTCAGTGGATCTGGGGTGGTCTCCATTTTTATAAACTTCAATGCTGGTGACTAACGGCCACATCTACCCAGAGTGGGGACACCACAGGACAGTGGCAGCCTGCCCAGGGACCCTTTCCCTACACTCACTAAGGCCCCTTACAGTGGGGTTCATCGTGTGCCCCTGCGAGGGAGAGGGGCCCAGGTCTCCCTGTGCCACCAAACAGGGTTTAGGGGTCTCTGACCTGGAAAACCCCCTCCGTTTCTTTTATGCAACTTCCTTTATCCATTTAATGTTTCTTTAAGGGATTTTTAAAAGCCAGGTTTACTGTATAATTAGCATGCAGTAAAAGCCTTCCTCTGGAGCGCACAAGTCTGTGTTTTAGCAGCGGCGCATGGTTGTGTAACTACCACCGACCCTGATCTGGAACATTCCTGAGGGAGAGAGCCACGCGCCTGGACGGTGAGATGAGTCTGGCTGCAGCTTAGGGAGTCAGTGGGAGAGGAGGCCGGGACGATGGTTTGGGGGGAGGTGCTGTGACGGAAAGGTGTCCTGGGGAGAGACGCTGCCCTCCTCCCGGTGCAGAGGAACAGCGGTGTCCCCACCATCCTGTCACTTCCACAGGCGCTCCTGTCTGCCTTGCAGGCCAGCTGGGAGGTCTCGCCCACCCCCTAGCGCTCTGCAGTGATGAGGTCACAGAACAGAGCAGCCCAAAGCAGGTGGGACCTGAGTCATTCATCGCTGTTCACTCAACAATCACGCGTGAAGCCTCTGCTGTACACACAGATAGTATAAACCTGGCCCCTGCTCCCCACAAGCCTACTGTCAAAAAGACATTCAGCCTCGTTGCCCTGTGAATCAGAAACAAAGCAGGCATATGGGCAGGGCTGAGCTTGAATACAAAGTGTTCTGAGGAGAGGAAGGACTTGGTTCTACTGAGACATTTAGGAAGGCTTCCTGGAAGAAGTGGCATTTGCACTGGCCTCAGGGATTGTAGCAGGTGGTTCAGTGATTATTTGCTGTTGAATCTTTCAGGGGCAGCCTGATCTTCTTTCATCTGCTTCCCCACCCAAGACCCCCAGGCTCATGGGGATGGCTTCCTTCTGCCCCATACCCCCTACTTACCCCAATATCCCAGCCCCATCCTGTTATAGCCAATGTGACTTGCTGTGTGTTCATGTACCATCAGTTTGATGAGGCTCTGCGCCAAGGGCATTTATTTGCCCTCTCCTATGTACCCAGATTTTCTTTCCCTGCCCCCCCCCCCCCAAACTGGAAACCCAGCAGGAAACCTTCTATAAGAAATACCAAGACTCCCATCCACCACCTAAAAATGCAGCCACATCAGCGCTGCAGGGAGGGAGAGAAGGGAAGAAGGGGCAGCTTGATTAGGGTGGGCACTGCACAATGGGTAATAATGATGATAAATGTCCAACAATAACGATGCCTTAGCATAATGACCATATATTGAGTGTCTTCTGTGTGCCAAGCATGCTTTATCTCGTTTAATTCCCACGATAGCCCCATAGTCTGCTTGGTAAGTGCACACTCCGTGGAGCTGGAAGGCCTGGGTTCAAATCCCTCCGTCCCTTGGTGACTTCGAGCAGGTTACTTAACCTCTGTGCCTCGATTCCCTCCCCTCTAATCAGGGGGAGATAATGCATCTACCTCATTGGGTTGTTGTGAGGATTAAGGCCTCTGAGCAGGCTGGGATGAGAACATGAGGGCAGCTGTGTGATTTACCTCCAGACAGGGCGGGAGGAATGAACTGGAATTGAGGTCCTGTGGCTTTAACTGGCGCTGGCAGAGAAGAGACCGGAGGAGGTCCTGGGTGAGCCATGGGAGTGGGCTGGGGAGCCTAAGCAGGTCCTGGTGTTTGTACAGTTGTTGCCCCTAAGCGGGGCCGCCCCACATTGGAGGTTCTGTAGTCAATGTCCGAGAATAGCATTTAGGTCAGAAACACTGGCAGGTAATGGGAGAGGCCCACGCGTGGCCGCACGCACAGCTGTGT
Organism: Pipistrellus hanaki; assembly: GCF_964339955.1. Classification (NCBI taxonomy): domain Eukaryota; kingdom Metazoa; phylum Chordata; class Mammalia; order Chiroptera; family Vespertilionidae; genus Pipistrellus; species Pipistrellus hanaki. The sequence goes on along the minus strand of NC_140503.1, from coordinate 40,209,054 downwards.
GAGTTGTGCCTGCGAGAAGGCACCTGGGAGAGGAGACGTGGAGGCTGACATTCAGCCCGTGCACTGCTCACCGCGGAGCCCACAGCGGGGCCTGCCAAGAGGAAGGGGCACCTTTTGCTATTTTCACAAAAGTGCCCTACAGACTGGGGTGGCCTGACTCCAGGGGAGAGGTGAGTAGAAAGAGAGACTTTATCTGCAGAGGTGAGTCTGCAGGTGCCAGTGGGATGGCTTGGATTTGCGTAGTGACCAGGAGGGCCTGAAGCTGGAACGCAGCCTGGGACTGAGACTGGGAGGAAATGATGTGAATGGAAAGGCTGAGCACTGGGCAACTTCATGGACTTTGTAATATGCTCATGAAGTGGACAGGGACCAGCGGAAGGGTAGGTGCCAGGAGTGTGTGTGTGTGTGTGTGTGTGTGTGTGTGTGTGTGTACCATGAGGGAAAGCAGAAAGAGTCCTTCAGAAAGCCAGAATCCCAAAAGAGCCCTCGCTGGTTTGGCTCAGTGGATAGTGTGTCAGCCTGCAGACTGAAGGGTCCTGGATTCGATTCCGGTCAAGGGCACATGCTCGAACTGTGGGCTCGATCCCCAGTAGGAGGTGTGCAGGAGGCTGCTGATCAATCATTCTCTCTCATCGTCGATGTTTCTACCTTTCTCTCCCTCTCCCTTCCTCTCTGAAATCAATAATATATATATATATATATATATATATATATATATATATATATATATATACACACACACACACACACACACACACACACACACACACCGTATTTTCCGGCGTATAAGACGACCCCCTAATTTTACAGTTAAAACATAGGTTTAGGCCTATATTTGCTGTATAAGACTACCCCCACTTCCGAGGCAACACCAGTTCTTTTTTTAATAGACCGCCTCTCTGACTCTGGCCAATCTGAGCAGGCTTTTTTTCGTTTCAAAAGTCGTCTTATATGCCGGAAAATACTGGGTATATATATATATATATATATATATATATATATATATATATATTTATTTATTTATTTTTTTAAGAATCCCAAAAGGACAGAGGCACCACCACCCTTTAGCAGCTGCCCAATGGCCGTGTTTTGTCACCCACATGCCATTATGTTGGGAGGGGAAGGCAAGGGTGCTGGTGTTTGCCATTGCCCACCAGGCCCTGTGCCAGATGTTTTACATACATGACCTCATTTTCATATCCGCCCCGCCTCCTCATGGTTTCTGTCATAATGACAGCCCTCAGAGGAATAAAGTCTCAATGGTGTTGCTGGACCCGGGAGGTGCCGTGTGGGTGGTTGTGAAGCAGCGGGCAGTCTGAATCTGATTATGGCTTCCCTCCCCGCTCCCCGACTCCCATGGCCATCATTCCTACCCCCGAGCTGTGCGGCTCTTCCAGCATCTTCCAGCAACTGCACAGCCCACCCCGAGGCACTCTGCTGAGAGACGAGAGGAAACCTGGGAAGGGAGCGGAGGGGCCCTAGGTTCCCTTTGCCCTCTGGCAGGGGCAGGCCTGCTGCCATGGGCAGAGCCTCCGATGATTTCCAAGTTCTTGGCGGTGAGGGCAGAGCCTCTGAGACATCGAGACCTCAGGAGATATAATGTTGAAAGACTCATACATCTGCTGCCTCCTGCCCTTTCTTCTTCACCCTCTGCCCTTTTGGCTACAAATAACAACAAAAATCAACCCAGAATGACTCAAGCGGAAGGCATCTGTATGGCTTATTGAACAAGAGGCCTAGAGGGAGGCGTCCCTAGGCTTGGTTTTGTGGCTCCACAGAGTCATTGAGGACCTAGACTTTTTCTATCCTAGACTTCATCATATTGGCTTTTGATCATGGGCTTGTCACCTCATGGGCCCAAGGTGGCTGCCACAGCCCCGGGCTTTCCTGTCTCAAATGCAAACAAAAGCAGGAAGCAGTGTGTCCGCCAGTATATCAAGAAAGGGATTTTCTTATGTGTTTTCTTTTATGAAGAGAAAAAACTTTTCCCAGAAGTCCCCCAGCACAGGACCGGATCACAGGGCCACTCCTGAGTGGGAGGCGTCCTGGGACAGTCAGAGCCCTCCTGCCATGGCAGTAAGTGGAAAAGGGTGGGGACAGCTGTCCCACTGCTCCCAGGGAACACCCAGAGCGGAGTCATGGAACCATTCCGAAGTGATGCTTGACTTCGAAAAGGCCAGTCACGTCTTACCCAGTCATTGGTTATTGATAGGGTGTGCAGGACCCTCTGAGGGACACCAAGAGGGTGGAAACTGCCCTGAGGAGTGGGCATGCTAGCCTCCATTTTTACGGATGGAAATGCAAGTTCCAGAAAACAAATGAACCTGTCCAAGGTGTGTGGGGCCCAGAGCTAGTAAGTGGGGGTACTAGAATACCCTCCCAGGCCTGCCTAATGTCAGAGTCTCTGCACTGTCAGGCTTCAGAGCTGGCATGCGGGCCCAGCTTAGAGCCTGCAGAGCATTCTCTCCTGCGTAGGAGAACCCATCAGACCATCCAGTGTAACCAAGTGCCCACCGGGAGCTGCAGCCAGGAAACGCTGTGGGTGCTCAGGAAGGGTGAGTCCTCGAACAGTGTCAGAGGTACATGGGGGCCAGTTTATTCACTTTTCAACACCAGCGAGCACTCCGGGGAAAGTGTGATCCCTGGGCAAAGAGAGCTCCTATCCTGAGCCGTCAGGGATGAGTGACTTCCCCTTGCTGGTGTAGACTGGCTGCTGGAATGGCCCAGAGCAGCTGCCCTGGCAAGGCCATAGTCTCTCCCCATGGCTTAGGTGAGTTCTCTTGGTCGCAAGAAACAGACTCTCTCTGTTGACCATTAGTAACGGGAGGCAAGCGAGTGACCAGCAGGCAGCCTCCCAGGGGCAGCCATGGGACTGGGCGTCAGAAGGCTGGTTTCAGAGCTACCATGTGCGGGATCCCCCGGCCATCTTGTCTGCTCAAGCCTGGCCTCTGGGATGGCGATGAGTTCTCTGACTCCACCTCCTGCTTCTGCAGCCACTTCATTGTGAAGAGACTTGCAGTGTCCCCCTTACTCCCCTCCCCCCGCCACACACACACACACACACACACACACACACACACACACACACGCACATTGCATAGCTCCATGGGGCACTGTCCACATGGTGCAGCCATGCAGTGCACAGCCTTCACGGCCTGGTGAGACTGCCCTGGCCACTTGCATGCAAAGAAGATTCAGATTCCTTACTTTCTCTGAAGCTGATCTGATCTCATCAGGAGCCCCACCTCTCAGGGTCATGGTGATAAACACAGTCAGCCTCATCCAGGGGAGCCAGTCTGACTCAGTAATGTAAACAGTCCTGTCATGTAACGGCCCAGCCTCTGGGGTCATGTGGCTTCTGCTTGAGTGACTCCAAAGGGCTCATCGTGCAGGGCTCCTTCTCTGGCTTTTGTTCCGAAGGCATCTGGGTTATAGATGGCCGGGCTTCAGTGACCTCGGTATCAGGGGAGGGGTCCTCTGGCTCTGTGCCATCCTTAGAAACGTCCTAGCTGACGTCCACTGAGGTGTGGCTGATTGACCCATCCCAGGGTGTTCTTTGGGCATCGGCCACTGAAATTTGCAGCTGACAAACTCATGGTCCATTTTTTTGTTTTTTTGGCCCCGATGGTAGGGTCCATCTCCAGTCGGGCCTCTGTGTCACTAGTCATCTTGTCCCAGGCCTAGAATGTCTTTCCTACAACCTCTGATACAGTTTGCTTGCCTCTCACCAATATGTATTTGTATTCATTTCAGAGAGAGGAAGGCAGAGGGAAGAGAGAAATATCAGTGATGAGACAGAATCATTGATCGGCTGCCTCCTGCATGCCCCACACTGGGGATCATACCCACAATCCGGCCATGTGCCCTGGCCAGAAATTGAATGGTGGCCTCCTGGTTCAGAGGTCGATGCTCAACCACTGAGTCATGCTGGCCAGGCTTCTTAGTGGCCTGTGCTGCTTAGATCATCCATGTCCCCCCTCTGGAGGGAGCAGGGCCAGCTTGGTTCTTCCCATCCTGTCTGGCCAATACCCTTGGCCATCTTAATTCCGGGAGGCCACCTCTTATTTGGCCCAGGGCCATCAAATAGTGGCCTATTTTATTCTAGAATCTCAACCAAAACGTTGGCGAGAACCCCTGCTATCTTCTGCACCACCCTTAACCCACCGAGCACATGTGCACCTAAGATTTGAGCCCAAAGTGTGAAAAATCAGGACACACATCTAAGCATGCACTTCCCTTCCTGTTTCCCTCCTCAGGCTCCGTCCTTGAGGAGAGGGCTCTCCCTCCCTCTGGGGTTGGGCCAGGACCTCCTGCCATCCGGGCAGCCAGGCGAGACTCCTCATTTGCTGACGGAGGCAGAGGGGAGTGGAGGAAGGCCTCTCAAGTCTGGCTCTGAAGTCTGCTGTGTCACTGCAAAATCCTGTGCCTGGCATCTACTCAGCTTGGCCTTTTGACCCCAACTGTCAAACAACCTTTTTTAAAAAGTTGCTTAGCCTTGGCGAAGCCGGTTTGGCTCAGTGGTAGAGCGTTGGTCTGTGGACTGAAAGGTCCCAGATTCGGTTCCGGTTTAGGGCATGTACCTTGGTTGCGGGCACATCCCGGTAGGGGGTGTGTAAGAGGCAGCTGGTCGATGTTTCTCTCTCATCGACGTTTCTAGCTCTCTGTCTCTCTCCCTTTCTCTCTGTTAAAAATCAATAAAATATATTAAAAAAAAAAAAAAGTTGCTTAGCCTTACCTAACCAAGAGAGACTGCAGTGGGAAGAGAATCGGGCTGAGAACCAGGAGTCTTTGGTGGAATCCCACTGGCCCCTACTGAGCGCTTACTGCATGCCTGGTCTCGTGCTCGGCAGTCTGGGATGCAGGATAAAGCCCCCGGGGATTGCTCTAGGCCCAGCTCTCCCACTGACCCACTGAAAGGCAGGGCGGCCGTCAGGGTCAAAGGAGATCACCTAAAGTCCTTTTTAATTGGTTGATTAATTAATCAAATTGATTTGTATAATAATATTTGTGTAGTAGTTCACAAAGCACTTTCACACACACCAGAACCTCACAACTATCCTAGGGAAAAGGTAAGAATTATATGTCCATTTTACAGATGGAGAAACTGAGGCTCAGAGGGTAAAGGGACTTAGGAAAGTCACAAAGGTAGGGCTTCGGAGGGCAGAACTCTCCTTGCCGGACAGAGCAGGGACTGAAGTGGCTTCAGCATCTCCTGCCAATGGTTAGACCTGCACATCCCCAGGCCCAGCCTACAGGGATCTGTGTCAACAGCTCCCCCGATTATCCTGATGCACGTTCAAATTTGAGGTGCACTGGAGAAGAGCACTTTCTCAGCTTCAACACACCTGCAGTCCTGGGGATCTTGTTAAGCTGTGGATTCTGCCTCTGCCCCAGGTGGAGCCCAGGATTCTGCATTTCTAATCCACTCCCGGATAATGCCCATGCTGTCGGTCCACAGACAGTTCACTAGGGAGCCTGGTGGAAATGCAGATTCCTAGGCCCAGCCCCAGAGTGGGGTCCTGTAGGCATGAAATGGGGCCCAGGAGCCTGAATTTCACAAAGACCCCGGGAAACTCAGACCCCAGGAGACTCAGATTCCCTCCCCAGGGTGCAAGCTTACAGATATACACCCAGCCTCATTGTCCAAGGTTTTCCTGCTCGACTCCCCCTCTCCACGGGCCCCGAACCATCCATCTCATCTTCTGCCAATCTGTGGGTGAAGGGATGTGAGTAGGAGGCCATCCCTGGGCCAGCGGGGCCCTCGGTTCCTCAAAATCGGTCAGGAGTCTGGCAAGACTGGGCTCAGTGGCTGCAAATAGAAACCACCTGCTGGGCCTGTGCGTTGCGCTCCACCCCTCTTCCCTCGGTGGGCAGAGCAATATAGAACTCAGAGCCCGGTGGGCGGTGGGTGCTTCCCTGGGCGGGGCCTGCCCAACCCAGAAACCGCAACGGGTCTGTCTGCTGAGAGAGGTAGCATGGCAGCGCCATGTCCTCCCCCTCCCTCTCCCCACCCCCTTTCCCCTTTCCCACAGGAGGCTTACAGGGTGCCTTGGCCATTAGGCGACCTTGCTGTGTGACCTTGGACAAGTCACCTCCCCTTCTGGACCTCAGGATGTGAAAGGAGACGCTGGTGTCCTGGGTTTTAGTGGGCCCAGGGCCCTTTGCAGTCCGGGCAGGCTGTGCTTCCATGGAAGACTTTTCGTGTCAGGACCACATGGAGGACAAGCTGGGCCTCGGGGAGGAAGGGGGGAGAGGCAGGCGTTCCTTCCCCGGCTTTTCGCCCCGGTTGGGTCTGACAAGTGGTAACTGATCCTGCAGATCCCATAAGGGGCGGACAAGGTGTGCGCTCTGGGAGCACCAAGGGGGCTTTGGAGGCTTTGAGGGGGAAGAGAGAGTCGCTGTTTCTTATTCCTGTCCTCTTATTCCTTCACTCATTTGTGTATTTAATAACTATTTGTCAATGCTGTATTAACTAACGGGAAGCCCTGGAAAAAGGAAGAAGAATGAGACCCAGCCTTTGCCCTCAAGAGCATCCGGTATGGTTGGCAGTGAACTCAGGAAGCAGAGATCCTGGGTCGGATCTGAGTTCAGATCCTCGTTCCTCCACCCAAGTGACGTTGGACAAGCCCAGCTGCATCTGCAAATGGGGATAATCGTCATGTCTGTTCCATGGGATTATTATAAGGATTACAGGATGTAATGGATGTCACATGCTTGGCTCCTAGCAAACACAAGCACTTACTAAATGTTGGCTGCTGCTGTTTGTGTGATGAGCCAGGAAGAGGGTCAGATGAGATGATGAGACAGGACTGACTCTGGGGGCTTCCGGAAATACTCCCCGCTCAGGGGCCATCGCGGGAGAGGGTGGGAAGCTCTCTGAAGAGTTCAGAGCGGAGGAGGCCGCAGCCTCCCCTCACGTGCCCAGCCTGCTCAGCAGAGCAGGAAGGCTGTGGGGATTCAGAACGGAAGCCTACTCCGGGAACAGACTTCGGGTCTGGCTGGACTTGCGTTGGGTGACGGGCAGAGTGTAGCATCCATGGATGCAGGGTCTGTGTCCTCCCATCTGCAGGTGTCATCCCATGTTCCAATGGGACTTTGTTCATGCCATGTTCATTCCCCCTGGACTTTGACCCCTCCTGCAGAATGCTGGTCAGTAACCATTTGCCAGCACACCACTGCCCTGGGCCCACGGGCAGGCACTCTCTTAGAGTGTTGACCGTGTGCTAAGGACTGTTGTAGGCACTGCTGATGGAGCCGCGAACGGAAGGGACAATAGCCTGCCCTCCTGGAGCTGCCAGTCTAGTGGAGGAGAAGGTGCCAGCCAGACCAGTGAAATATGAGGTGTGGCCGATAATGACGTGTGCTTGGGGAAGGTCTCCTTGAGAGGTCACTTAAGAGAAAAGACCCGAAGGAAGTGAGAAGGGGGAACAGCATCCTCACAAGGTTATGTCACCGATGAAGGGAACTGAGTCTCAGAGAGGTTCGTGGACTCCTCCAGGTGGGCCTGGGTGATGTGGAGCCAGGATGCTAATGTAGGTCCCTTGGCTGCAGAGCCGTCCCTCCTAACCACCGCTGTGCTGCTGAGCTGTGAGCTCTGGCCTCGGGCACGGGCGCAGTGAGTCAGTTCTCCGTCCTGCTCCCCTGCTGCCCTGTCTGTGCTTAGGGGTCAAAGAATCCAGAGGCAGGCCTTCAAGGACTTCCTGGATCCCTGGAGGACCAAATCTGGGGAATCCAGCCATCAGAGAGTATCTGAGAGAGATGTGTGGTCTACCTTCTCGGCTGGGAATTTCTTGAACAGCTACAACATAGTCTCAGAGGTCCTGGAAACTGGTGAGAACTCAGGGTCTGGGGCTAGGCCATGAGATGGCAGAGCTAGATGGTGGGCCTTCTGGGCCAAACCCCTGCTGTGGGAGGAGGAGAGATGTGCGGAGGGCCCGCGGCGAGTTGGTGAGTTAGTAGCTGGCCATCTTTCCTCACAGAGATTCTCAGATCGTGTGTCACAGTGCAGTCCCAGGGCCATGGCTTGAAGTCCCAGCTTCCTCCTCGACGTGAACACAGACAGCTCTGACTTTGTCCATTTAGGAGCTCTCTCTGCTCAAAGGAGAAGACCCTAGCCCTTCGTTCTGCACAGGAGGAAACTGAAAGAGGCATCGGCAGTTCCTGCCCCACCTGGCACGCTCCTCAGGACCCTGGGTGATTCACTCCTGCCCCCTCGTTTGGGAACATGCTCGGTGTCCCTCCTGTGTGCCCAGACCGGGGCTTGGGGATGCGGAGCTGGCTCAGGGGTGGAGGAGGGCCAGGTGATCGGCATCGCTCAGGGACCCGGAATGTTCTGGGCCAATGCAGCAGAGATCCTCGTGATTGTATCTGTGTCCTCATGTCCTCCAAGGATTCTAGGATGTAAGGGTGGTTGACACCCACATTCATGGAAGAGGACACTGAGCCTGAAGTAGGAGGGTGACTTGTCCCAGGCCACACAGTTAGTGACCCAAACAGGACGGAAAATGCCAGCTTTTCTCTGGCAGCAAATGCACAGGGAGGGGCTCTCACAGAGGCAGGTCTCCCGGGTCCCCCTGCGGATAGCTCTCCGAGGATGCAGCCGTGTGCTCTCCTCTCACCTGAGCCAGAGAAGAGAGAAAAACTGCCCTCAAACATTTTTGTGTTCCAGTTAAGTGACTGGATTTTAGTCATCGTCATCTAGAAACTGCACCCGCTGCCACTGGCCACAATAAATCATTTTCGGCATCGGAGGACAGGATACAATTTGCCTCCCTGTGGAGTGTGCCTAGTGATTATCTCAGAAGAGAGATCAGCCAGCCTCCGTTTCTTAAGGGGCTTAAGGGCCATTCAGCTGCAAAATGAATACTTCTTCCTTCCGGGCCCTCCCTCTCCTGGAGGGAGACAGGATGGCTCTGGGCCCGGGCAGAGGCCTCCCAGGAGTGGGCCCAGATGCTGCGCACATCTGGAGGCCAGAGCCCCTCCCTTCCTCCCCCTGACCCTTGGCCCAGCCCCCTCCTCCTCCAGGCAGAGCCTGGCCTTCCCAAGTAAACACTCAATTGAGGTCAGAGCCTCTCCCTTCCAGGAGAAAGGGAGAGGGTGGAACTGTGTATGGCAAGCACCCACCCTGGGCCAGACACCTCGTCAGGCAGGTTGCATTCGGCCACTTCATTGCATCCAGTGAGCTGGGTGACGTTGTTCCCATTTTACAGATAAAGAAACTGATGCTCAGACAGGCTGAGTGACTAGTCTGAAGTCACACAGCTAACAAATGACAGAGGCAAGATAGAAACCTATGGAGCCTTTCTGACTCTCAAAACCCCACCGGCTGTGCAGTTTTTTTACACTTTTGTGCGTTGCCCTGTATTATATGGAACATTGTATGTGTGAGGGGGGGGTAGAGGGGGTATGAGTTCAGGTGGAGAGGCTGAAGGAAGAGAGCAGTGGACTAAAAGTCCAAAGTTCTTGGCTGAAGTCTTGGCTCTGCAACTTTCATAGCTTGGGACTTTCAGCTAGTCTTACAAACCCTCTGACCTCATATTAGTAACATGTATATTATATGTTTTCAATGGAATTGTAGTATCTGCCCAGTTCTGACCACTGGTCCGCTGGGGGAGATAGACAATGAGGGGGGTGTCTAGAGAGGGTCGTGGCTGTAGCTGGGAGTGGTTTGGGGGCAGTTCCGCAGGCACTTGTCCCCTTGCTGATGCTGTGCTGTCAGCGATGCGGGCCTCATCAGCCCCAGCCTGAGCGCCATACTGAACACAGAGGCCTCGGTGACAGGTTGTTCAGAGGATATGGGGCTGCGTGACCAGAAGGACAAACACTGCAGTGAAAGGCTTGGACCCAGAGGAGGTCATGGAGGAAGGGTGGGGACCAGACCCTTGTCCTAGGGAAAGGGATGGAGCATCATCCTGAAAATGAAACTCAGAACATCAGCTGAAGTCCCCGTCTGGGCAGGTTCTGAGGGAGGCTGCACCCACAGCATCTAAGGGACCGGGCCCTGGTGCCTGACCCTCACTCTTGCCCTCCCTCTGGACTGAGAGGTTATTAACCAGAGCTCCTAGGCGTCTCCTGTCAGACAAGAGTCCTGGACCAGGCTTGGGGTGAGATGGGGCTATACAGGGGCCACCGGGATACAGATGGTCGGATAACTTACCATCTATTAATAGAAGCAGGAGAGAGAAAACATACATATCCACAGCTTAAAAGAGGCAGAGCATTCATCCGCTCTGTGGGATGCCCTAGGAGGAGAGAGCAGTTGCTGTGACGGCCATTGTCATTCCGGGTCACAGCAAACCAGCCAGGCAGGCATTGTCCCTGCTTTACAGAAGGGGCTGGTCCCTGGCCAGGGTGGCAGAAGCAGGGTTCCTTCTGGCACTCGGCCCCTATGCTCCTCTCTGTCTCAACACCGTGTTTTGCATAAGGCAGAGGCGCTCTATTACCTGTGGGCAGGAAGGCCCTCTGGGTCCATCCGTTGTTCCACTTGACCCTTAGCGAGAGGTCACCCACCTGAATCTCTGCTCCCTCCGGGGCTGGGAAGCTCATTATCTATTGAGGCAGCTTCCTTTCCATCTCAGGCAGCTCTGCCCACTGAGTAAGTCCTTCCTTTCGGGAAGCTCAAATGTGCTTCCATTTTGTCCGAAAAGTTGGGAGTGTGACTGGCCTCACTTGACTAGCTGAGGGAATCACCGGGATGTGAGCTGGGTTTGGGAGCAAGGGCAAAGGGCAAAGGGCAAAAGGTCACCTCTTGGTTGTCCCCTCTGATTCCCCTCTGAGGCCTTGCGGCTCCTCCAGCCCTGGCCTCAGCACGGCCTCCTCCTCGGCAGAGTCAGGAGGAGCCTCTCCACTCCCTGCCTGCACCCCCATGCGTCTGACCTCAGAGTGAAGTCAGCCCCTTAGTAACCGCTGTTGGGACAGTCACACCTCCCTGCCGACGCCCCTCTTTGGCCACTTCTGTGCCAGGAGCTGGCCTGGTCTTCTAGCCTCTGTCCACCACCCCCCAAAACAGCCCTTGGCACTGCCTGCCAGCCCTCATGGTCGCTAGCCCTGCCAGGTGTGTGCTGGCACGTTTCCTCTGTCCCCACCTCCCAGCCTCACCCCCAGCAAAACTGACGGATAACGAAGTGCCTTCAGCCTGCACGCAAGGCTCTGCACCCAACTCCTGGAGTTTCTGGGCAATAGAGGAATGATTTCAAAGATGCCGTCAAGCAACATGAGACAGATTGCTGGAACATTTTATAATTGACTTCGTGTCTTTAAAAAGTCAATGTCACTTTAAAATACATATCTGTAATATTATGGGAGTGTTCTAGATTTAAAGGAGGCAAAAGAGAGATCACAACCAAATGAAACACTTGGGAGCCATGTGGCTCCCCTCCTTAGTTCAAAAGATGGACTAGCTGTAAAAGGCATTTTGGAGAATTTCGAACATGAGCCAGGTATTAGATCATATCAAGGAAAATGTTAATTTTCTTAGATGTGGTCATCATGGCGTGTGCTAATTAGGAAATTGTCCTTTGTAGGAAATGCATGCTATGCAATAGGGGGTAGCAGTCATGATGTTTGCAACTTCCTTTCAAAGGATTCCATAAAGGAAAAAGAAAAATAGAAGTATACACACACACACACACACACACACACACACAAGGCAAAACGATAACTCACCTAGATGGTGTTTACTTCCACATGTTGAAATAAAAAGTTGGAGCAAACAACATGCACTGCAGAGTCAGAAAGAACAGGTTCAAATCAGCCCTGCGCTTGCTGACTGAGCGTGGCCCAGTCTGCCTCCCACCGTAGACCAGTACCCTGTAGTGTCCTGGTGGTGGGTTCTGAGACTAACCAGGGTGTGCACATTGCCTGGTGCTCTCTGAGAGCAGGTGAGGGACCCCTCCTCCAGGAAGCCCTCCTGCGCCCCCCCCCCCCCCCCCCCGCCTTCCTGGATCTCTCATTCCTGTAACCCTTCAGTTTGCTTGCCACCCAATGTCTGCTGAATGATGCTTGTGGTGCTGCTGGGGCCCCTCTCACTGGAAAGGGCTCACAGGAGCAGCAGTGATCGTTTCTCCTGAACGGGACCTTGCACCTAAATTATCTCATTTTTATCCTTCAAACAACCACACAGAGTTAGAAATTGTGGGTCTCATTTTAGAAATGGAGCACCTGGTACTCAGAGAGGCAAACTGTCTTTCCCAAGGTGAGCAGGAGTGGATGGAAAGCAGATCTATGGGGCCCCAGAGTCCCTCGGGGCCCTGCCGTGCCCCTGCTGTGGGGTCCTGGGGGGAAGCTTCAGGCTCAGTGAGGAAAAACCAGGGCCCAGCCTCCACCCAGCATCCTTCCAAAGGCCCAGCACAGAGAATCTCCATGGAGATCCAGCCGGTCTACCCGCCAGAGGGGAGAGGCCAGTGCCAGGCTTGCTGAGGACAAAGCCCATAGAAAGACACTCTCCACTTTTCCCAGGAAGCCAGCCTGTGTTCGCCTAGAATCTACTGGGTGGGGAGAGCCTTCCCCAGGAGACATACTCACTGAAGAACATGGCAGCTGAGGGCAGGCCCCCAGCCTGAGGGCTCTGCGCCCCCCCCCCCATCCCCCCCAATGCAACATCCAGCTCAGAACTGCTGGCTGGGCTGTGGGGGGCAACATGAATGTGTTCAAGAATGTGAGTGGCCCACTGGGAGCCCAGGCCACCAATGCCTCTTGGCTGTACCCGCAGGAATGGGAGCTAGGGGGACAGGCAGCGAGAGGGAAGAAAGGGCAGAGAGTGGGCCAACATGGAAAGAACCGGGGAACGATAGGAAGGAGAAGGGGTGGAGGAGAGGTGGAGGAGGAAGAAGTGAAGTCAGATGTGCAAACAGACGCAGGTGGCTTGCTACTGCAAGCTCCCCCCCACCCCTCCACCCCCCACCCCCCTGCACACAGGGAAACTTGCATGTAGTGCGGAGGGTGTGGCCAGCCCTCCTGTCCCAGGGGTTCTGGAATAACACGTTTCCCAGGAGGCCCGGCCATGGTGGATGCAGGCTGGGACCGAGGCCTGGGCTCAGACACGGCCCTTCAGCCTATAAGGCTCTGGAGTGTTTGCAATGGACACTTGTGTGTGTGTGTGTGTGTGTGTGTGTGTGTGTGTGTGTGTGAGTGTCGGGGGGGGGGGGGGGGGGGCGGACACACACACACTTTACACAGTGCCCAGCCGGCTTCTCCTGCCTCCTATTCTGCTCTATTTAGTGAGCATCCAGAGGGGTGCCAGGCCTGTGCTGTGAGCATGGCAACTTGGCACTGACTCATCCACACACTTGGAGGCAGTAGGGATTCTGGCCTCCCTTATAACACTTCTTTTAACCTGGCTGGTTTGGCTCAGTGATTAGAGCATTGGCCTGTGGACTGAAGGGTCTTGGATTTGATTCTGGTCAAGGCGTGTGCCTTGGTTACAGGCTCTATCCCCTGGCCCCAGTCGTGTGGGAGGTAACTACCCTGTTTCCCCGAAAATAAGACAGTGTCTTATATTAATTTTGCTCCCAAAGATGCGCTAGGTCTTATTTCAGGGATGTCTTATTTTTTCACGAAGAAGAATACGGTACAACATTTATTGTTAAATGAAAATAAAGGAAATTTATTACCTGTATACGGTACGTTAGGACGGTAATTGTCAACACAAAGCAGAAAAACTGTGATCCTACAGTATCAAGAATTTACTCATTTATTCAATGACAATCATGTCATCATCTTTCTGGAACATCATCATAACAATCCAATTCCTGAATTTCCTGGTGAATTTCTTGTGACTCCATTTCTTTCAGATTGAGTGGACCAAACCTCTCATCTTTAGCCTAGGGGGGGGTCCTTATTTTCGAGGGATGCCTTCTATTTCACTCTAAAGGAAACCTGTAAGTAGGTCTTATTTTCTGAGGATGTCTTATTTTCGGGGAAACACGGTAGCTGTACAAGGGCTCTGAGGGGGTGGAGGCGGGGTGAGGTGGGAAAGGGAAGGCTGAGCTGGGCAGAGAAGAGGGGCGAAGGCATTCCAGGCCAGAGCTGCACCAGCAAGCAACAGGAGGTTGAAATGAGCAAGATGGCCACCTCCGTTCTCTTCTCTGGAAGCGCTGGACTCTGTCTGCCTGGAAGAGACCGAGCCGTTTCCAGCACTTGCTTATCAGATTGAATTTTTGCTGGGCCCATGTACTACCCAAACTATTTCATACTGTTTTTTCTTTGAAGTGATTCATTATTTTTAAACGTAGCCTCATTAATAATAGTATCTGTGAAATCATGGATTTGGCAGGCACGTTATATTTCTTAGTGCAAATTAAAATAAACACATAACGACTACAATTAAGAACTTCACCTCTGGCCCAGCTGGTGTAGCTCAGCGGTGGAGTGTTGAGCCAGGAAGCAGGAGGCCACGGGTTCAATTCCCGGTCAGGACGCCTGCCTGGGTTCAGGCTCGATGCCCTGTGCGGGGCAGGCGGGAGGCAGCCAGTCGATGATGTATCTCTCTCATCGATGTTTCTACATCTCTATCCCTCTCCCTTCCTCTCTTTCTAAAAAAAAATCAATAAAAACATGTAGTTTTAAAAACCTTTCATCTCTGTGCTATGGAAAGGCCCCTGAGACTCCACTCTGGGAAGCGCTGATGCAACCCTGGTGCGGAGTCAGATACACCAGAGGAAGGGGCCTGCCTGAGCTCACGGGGCCGAGAGTGACCAGCCAGGCCGCTTGCCTCACAGCAGGACTCGTCCTGCGTGGTCCTGGGGAGCAGTCTGCAGGGGGCGCGGGCTGCAGCGTGGGCAGAGGCTGGGAGGTAGGGTGGCTGAGGGTGGGGAGAGGGGGGGGAAAGGTGACGAGCCTCCCTGTGCTCCTCCGCATGGGCTCTGACCTCCTTCCTCCAGGAAAGGAGCCTCTGTGCCCGAGCTCCTGGCCTTATTTGAAGCAAATGCGAAGTGCTGTTTTCAGGCAGATCCCAGAGTCGGTTTCCTGGTTCCGTGGCTGTGTGTCCTTCTGTTCTCCTCTCCTTGGAAACTTCCTGGGAAGCAGTGAGCCTTCCCCTTTCCGTCCTGAGACCGGGTGAGAGGCTCAGGGCGCATCAGGCGGTTTGGCAGGAAGGGGTGGCGATGGACGATGGCACAGCCAGGCCGGAAGCGTATTCCCCTTACAGAGCATTTATTGAGCTCCCGCTGCCCGTCAGGCTCCTCCTGCTCCGATGTGTACCTGCCAGGGGTTCCCCTGTGACAGCATCCATTTGCAGGGTGCCCCATAGCGGGAGCCATCCTACAGTGAGGCCGGACTCCATTGCAGGCAGCCCGTGCGGTCCTCACCCAACCACTCACACACAGCACGGGCAGGGTGCGGTGGGAACCAGCTGGTCGGTTGATGTTGGTTGGTTGGTTGGAGCCTGTGTCATGGATGGTGGGCCGACCGGTGAGGAGCACCACTCCCCTCTCCAGAACAGGGGCTCCTAAACTTCCATCTCACTGCAGGGAGCTGGTGAGCATGGTCATTTCTGGGCCGCATCCTCCAAATATTGAATTCCGTAGGTCTGGACTGGAACCCAGGAATCCGCATTTCTAACAGATAGTATGGGAGGGAGGCTCAGCAGCCTCCCCACCCGGGGTGATTTTGATACAGCAAAACCTTGCCTAGCTGCTGAAACCGGTTTGGCTCAGTGGATAGAGCGTCAGCCTGCAGACTGAAAGGTCCCAGGTTCGATTCCGGTCAAGGGCATGTACCTTGGTTGTGGGCACATCCCCAGTAGGGGGTGTGCAAGAGGCAGCTGATTGATGATTCTCTCTCATCGATGTTTCTAACTACCTGTAAAAAATCAATAAAATATATTTTAAAAAAAACAAACAACCCCTCCAAAACAACAACAACAAACAAACAAACAAAAAACACCATGCATAGCAGTTTGCCACGGCGGGAAGTCTGCAGTTTCCAGCCAGGAGTGCTGTGTTCATGGTCCAACTCCTTAGCTGGGTCACCTTTGGTCAGGCCGCTTCCCCTGTCTGTGCCTGGCGGGGACAGTGATGATGACACATGGGACTAAACTATTTCTGAGGGGGCACTTGTGGGTTAGGAGCTGAGAGAATCGGAGGCGGAGATGATAATGGGCGGCTGTTCAGATAGAGGGCCCCTTGCCATGGACAGCATTCTCCCTGCGAGCGCCCAGCCTCCCGGCCTGCACCTCCCGTGCTGACTGAGCAGTTTCTGGCTCACAGAGGCAGCTCGTACTGGTTGTTGGGTGGAGGGTTTGCTCTAGCTCCTGGCACGTCCCTCGGGAGAGAAAGGACGCTCCATCCTCTCTGGCAGGTGGGATGGGTGTGTGTACTGAGAGCAGGAAGTGTGTGAATACCCTCAGCCAGTCTTCGCGTGTGTAGTCCTTTATTTAAAAAGTAAGCCCTCTAGCACAGGGTCCGGCGCACAGTCCCGGAGGTGCCTTCCCCTCTCCCTGTCCTGAGGGCAGCACAGGCCTGGGCGCCCTCCTGCCTGCCTGGGAAGCAGCTTCTCTCCCCGGCGCCCGGCCCAGGGCCTTCGGGGAGCAGTGGCCAGCCTGACCCTCGCCTCTCCCGGCCCCTCACAGATGTCCTGGCGTCCGCAGTACCGAAGCTCCAAGTTCCGGAACGTGTACGGGAAGGTGGCCAACCGGGAGCACTGCTTCGATGGGATCCCCATCACCAAGAACGTGCACGACAACCACTTCTGTGCCGTCAACGCCCGCTTCCTGGCCATCGTCACCGAGAGCGCCGGGGGCGGCTCCTTCCTCGTCATCCCCCTGGAGCAGGTAGGTGCCGCGGCAGCCCGGGGCGGAGGGAAGCCCTCTGGTCACTGCTGGGCGGCCGCCCCTATTTCTCTCTGCACCCCACCCTCCCGCTCCACCTTTCACTTCCTCCTCACGTGCCCAGGGGCTGTGCCTTCCCCGTTTCCTGAGGTTCCCCAGAACGAGCACAGGCTGGCGTCCCGGAGACCTGAGGTGTGCAGGTGGATGGTCTGGCAGGTGGGATGGGTGTGTGTCCTGAGAGCAGGAAGTGTGTAGACCTTCCCCAAAGGTGTGCAGGTGGACAGCTTGCTTTCCTTGAGGGTGCTTGGGGTTCTCATTAAACTGATGAACAAAAAGATAGATATATAGAGACGTGAAAGCAACAAGCAGACTGTCAAATTACAGCGGGCAAGGTAAGGAGATATGGGGGAACTAGATCAACCAAAGGACTTGTAAGCATGCGTATAAGCATAACCAATGGACACAAAACTCTGGGGAGGGAGGGTATGTATGGGAGTGGGGGGGGGGGATTGGTAAGGTATGTACACATATAATACCTTAATTTAAAAAAATGAGGAAAAAAAAGTAAAAAATAAACGGAGGGATTGGACCCTCTGATGGCCTAGAGCAGGCCCAGCTCCGCCATTCCGTGCCCTGGACTGGGAGCTGGGAGGAAGGCTCAGCCGTGGGCACACGGGGCATCTGCAAACAACGGCAAACTCAGACAACAAGCCGAACCATCGTGCGCTCTCCGCTGAGCGCCGCTGTGCTTTCCCTTCTCCCTCACCCCCCACCTCCCAGCTACAGGTTCCCCCCTCGGTGGCTGCCTTCGGGAATATAGCTAATTGGTCTGCAAAGCCTACATTCTGAAGCTCCGCCATCCAGGCCGAGGCCCCAGAGGCCCCGGGGCGGCCACGTGCCTCAGGAAAAGTGCTCGCTGTCAGTCCTGCTTGTTTCTGGCTGAGCGCTCCCTTCCCCGCCTCACTCCTCTGCACTCCCGCCCTCGCCAAACTGCTCAGGGGAGGGGGCCCTGAGGAGCCTTGGTTCTTGCAATCCACGTCAGCTGCTGGGGGAGGCCGGCTCTTTGCAGCCTCTCCTACCCATGGTGGGGGAGCACGGATCTGGGGGAGACGGGCCAGATCCTCCCTTCCTCCAAAGGGGGCCGCTGCAGTGACTGAGGACAGAGCCCCAGGCACGGACGGACCGGTCCGCGGGGCAGTGGACGTGGTCTGGGTTCTAGTTGGGCTCTGCCACTTGCCGGCCGTATGACTGACCTCGGGTGTCACTTGACCTCTTTGCTCTGTATTTTTCTGTAACGGTACAAGGGGGATCCTAAATTCCCCCCCACCGACACCGGAGATGTTGGTGTGGCGTGGGATACTGGACATGAAAACTCGTGAACCACACCGCACATTTAAGATGTGTTGCTGCCTTCTTGGGAGAATCACCAGCTCTGTTCCTCAGCGGCTCTAACACGTTCTAAAGGGCTCTGAAGTGCAGCTTGCCGCCCCTCCCTAACCAGATGGGCTCAGATATCTGTCTCCCTGAGGGACTAGCTCAGCGCCCCCCCCCCCCCCATCTGCAGGTCCCCAGCAACGTTCATAGGGGGCTCCAGCGCATTGCCGGGCCCGGCCATACCCCACTTGATGGCTTGCAAAGGCCAATAGTCACTGCCTCACGTTATAACAAAACGTTATTTCCAGGTGGATTGAACATTTAAAGAAAAGGGAAAGCTGCAAGTATGTTAGAGGAAAATGGAGAGCATTTTAAATATCAAGACTCTCTGAGGCAAGATAAGAATCCCCAGGCCATAAAGGAAATCATGCATAGAGTAGAATACATTTTTTAAAAAGGTAAATTTTCTGTACTACAATGATTCATGCCAGCAGAATTAGGGACAAAGCACACAATTGAGTACAATCGTTAAAATATATCACAGACAAAAGATTCGTGTCCAGAATATATAAGGGTTCCAGAGAAATCAAGAAGAAAAAGGGCCTGATGGAAAATGGGTGGAGGATATGAGTGAGCAATTCTCAGAAGACAAATAGGAAACCTGCTAAATAGGAAAATATTTAAAAGGGCAGTGGTCTTTGGTATTGCCAGCGTTGTGAGAGAGCAGGCACTCTTGGTGTATGACATGGTAAGAGGCAAATGGAAAAAACTTGGCAACACGAATTAACATTTAAAGGCGTATGCCGCTGGTCCAGCAACTCCACTTCTAGGAATCCATCCCTCAGAAATACTCCCCGGTAATGTTTGTAGCATTTTTTAGTACTTGACTTTTTTTTTTAAAGAAAGCACCAACTTTTTATTATTTCCAACAAAAATAAAATTCCCCTCTCAAATTGCATAAAAGTGTCTAAATTCTTCCGCTCCATTTCTGGTAATAGCACCAGACTTTTATACTGCCAGTAGCCCTGGTCTAGCGGATGATCAGATTTTGTAAACTCTCCCACTGTCCATGGAGAGTTTACAGGGAGTATTTCTTCCTCTATAGAAGAAATCTGTACACCTACATATTGTAGATGGTCCGTCCACACATAGCTTTTGACTTCATTTGTTCACATTCTCTGATACCTTTTGTGTAATTTGATTAATAGTGGGCTGAGAGTGCTGGCTCACACTGCCAGTTGGGGGTCTGTCATTTTCTTTCTTTTCATGAACTTTTCACCTTACCTAAGCACTCCATGATCGGTGCAGCACTTTTATGATAGTGAAAAATGGAGACAGCCTGCAGGTCCGTCCGTAAGGAAATGAGAGAACAGATCAGGGGCAGCCACACAGAAGGACACTGTGCTGTCATCGAGGCTGATGCTGTAGGGCAGCCCTTCTCAAGGGTTCAGCCTCGGAATCACCCAACTCTCTAAAAAATTATTGCTTCCGCTTATCGGGTCCCTGTGTCTATCAATATTTAGCATATCTATATATATAAAAAGCCAGTGACTGTAACGGCCATAACAACCAGTCGCTATGACGCCCTCTGTGGCCAGCAAACTGGCCCAATCAGGGGATGGGGCTGGCCAGCCAACATCGCAGCCCCTCCCCACTGCCGACCTGCCCCTGATTGAACTCTTCCACCCCAATCAAGAGCGGACAAACACTCCCTCCCTTACCCCCATCCCTGCCAGCCCCTCTCCCATCAGCCAGCCCCACTAGGATGGGCCCAAAGCACCTCCCCCTGGCCACCCCTGATGGCAACCCCCAACCCCAATTGGGGGTGGGCTGGCCAGCCAACCTTCTGCAGCCCCTCCCGCTGGCCAGCCCCACCCCTGATCACCTTCTCCACCCCAATAAAGGGCAGGGCCAGCCAGCCAATCTCCTAAAGCCCCTCCCCTTGCCCAGCCCCACCCCATATTGGCCCCCCCAACCCCAATCAGGGGCACCTACCCATGGCTCCTCCCTCAAGCCGCTGGCCCTCAATCAGCAACTCTCACTCCACTCAGGGGTGGGGCCGGTGGGCCCACTGCCCACAGTCCTTCCCAGTGGCCAGCCCCACCCCCAACCTTAATCAGGGGTAAGGTCCACTGTCCAATCTCCCCTTCCTCCAGCTAGCCTCTTCCCCCAGCTGGCCTGGCTCTGATCAGCCCTGATTAGGTCAGGCTAGCCAGCCAACCTCCTGTCATCTCCTCTTCCTGACAGACCCAGCCCTGATCCGCCCCAATTGGGGCCAGGCTGGCCAGACCCCACCCGTGCACAAATTCATGCACTGGGCCTCTAGTTTAAAATAAAAACAAAGGAACTTTAAAAATATGCATGTTAATTTACTTAACATAACAACAATAAAACCATCTCATGCTCTCCAAAAAAGCACATATCTTTATGAGGAAAATGTATTTTCCAAAACAAACAAAATTAATTAGAAGAATGGCATTGTTTTACACGTTTGTAAATCTCTTAATTAGTCTAAGAGACAATCGGGACTTGTGTATGCACTTCTGCATTCGCCTGTTGTGACATCACACATCACACAGCCTCTGAAAGACACCCCCCCTTCCCTGCCCCGTGCACTCCTCTGAGCAGAGTGAAAAGGCAGCTCATGGCCTGCACGTAGTTCTAACCCAGCAGATGCCCTGAAAAGTCCTGGCGATCCCAGAGACCCCAGACCAGACTTTGAGAACCACTGGTGCAGAGGATATTTAATGAGAGAAAACTTGTTTTAAGTTAAAAAAAACACACACAATATAGTAAATGCTTAAAATATCTCATTTAAAAATATCTATGTATCCATCTACTGGTCTGAAAAAGACTAGGAGAATATACACCTAGTAGTAAAAGTAGCTATCTTTGAATATTTGGAGCGTGAATGCTCTTTTATTGTCTTTGTTTTCCATAATAATATTTTCTAAATTTTTCTTAGATGAACACTTAATGTTTTGTACTTTTTTTTTGGGGGGGGGGGGTCCTAATAAAAGCAGTTTGCTGATGTGAAGAGGGAGCCACACAGCCCGAAGCTGGCTCCTGTGCAGCATTTCCTTTTGTATGTTGTAAATGTTTTCTCCCAGAGTAACATTTGCTGAAGAAAATGCAAATTTAATCCACAGTGAGGGCATGGGGTGGGGGTGGGGTGATGGCTGGCTGGGAGGATGAGGCTGCTTCTAGATCTGAGTGGTTCATTTAGTTTGAGCCAGGACTCCAGCTTCTGTGGAGCAGGGTCCCACCCCCCAAAGAGGGGCTGCTTCGGATTCAGGGCCAACTCCCCCTTCCCCTGCTGCCTGGACCAAGACCGTCAGTCTCCTGCCCCCTGTGGTGGGAGCTGGGCCTGCAGGCAAGGGCCTGGCTGCTGGGCGTGGGGAGGCAGGGCTAATAAACAACAACAGCACTAATGCTGAATTCAGAAACATCTCATTATCTCAGCAGAGATGAGCTGTTTCACGCTGGTCGATTTTCTGGGAAGAACGTTATATTGTGTTAGCTCCAGGTTTCCCCCCTCAGTTTGATAGAAATCCCTCTAAAAAAACAGTTTCCTGTGCAATTCAATACAAGCACAGAAGAGGTGTGGGCTGTTTCTTGATGAACCCTAATCATCGCTTGCAGCGTTAACGAGGAGCTGTGAACTCCTGTGGCACACTGTCCCTCCCTGCATTGTCCCTGTAATGGCTCCAGACTGTTGTCCTGAGCAACTAAAAGGCCACAGAGCATTGTTTGTTGTGGATCTTTTCAGAATCCTTTTCCTTGTATTGTCAGTGTCCTAGTTCCTTCCTTGGTTCTCTAGAGGTTTGGGTCAGATGAGACCAGTATGAGCCGGGGACCCCCAAATTCCTGAGACTTCGGAGAGAGGCTCCTACTCCTTCAGGAAGTGTTTCTCCCTTTGTTCCAGTTGGCCTGAGAGTTCAATATTTGCGAGTAAAAACTGCTCCCCAGGGTAGGAAGCCCTGGCCCCAGCAACCCCAGACAATGATGCCTTGCCATTGTACAGCACTCAGGTCCAACAAACTCTGTCTTCATCAATCCTCCCAGGAAGGAGGTAGAACCATCCCCATTTTACAGGTGGGGAGACTGAGGCTACAGAGAGGCACATGCAGTTGGTCAGTGCAGGAGCTGGCCCTGAAGTCAGCTCTCTTGTTTCGGAATCCATGACTCTTTCCACGGCCCAGGTCGCTGGTGAAGAAGTTCTGGCTGGCAGAGCTCGGAGCGGTGGGTTTGTCCTCTCGGGCTCTTGTTCGGGCTGCTGTTGTGAAGGCCAGAGCCTGGTTCTCCCTTGTTAGCATTCAGCCATTCAGCCACCAGCTCGCGCTCTCTCTCTCTCTCTCTCTCTCTCTCTCTCTCTCTCTCTGGAGTGGAATGTTAAGCTGCAGATGGGGGAGCAATCAGCACCCTGACTGCCTGGCACAGCTGGAGGGGCCTTATGAATATTCCAGAGACCAGGCACTGTGCCCAGCCTGATGAACCACTGGGACCTCCCCAGGGGCACCGCCCCTTTCCCCCACACTCCACCAGGGCTGCCCGATCCAGGCCCAAGAAGCCCAAAGCTGGCAGCACAGCCTTGCATGCCCAAGCTCCACTGCCCAAGGGGACCGCTGAAGACAGCTCCCTGGTCCACTCCCTGGCACCTGCTCGGAGAGAGAGAAGCCTGGCTTGCACATCAGGAGTCTGAGCTCTCCCAGCAGCCCTCAGCCGTGGCTGTGGAATCACCTAGGCAGCTGTTGAGGGCCCAACACATCTGCTGTCTTTGAATCTCACCTCCAGTCCCATGTTGAAAGTACAGTTAGTTCCTCTCCCCATTTTACAGATGAAGAAACAGAGATTTGAAGAAGTCACATCTCCATGGCACACAGATGGCAGGATTTCAACCCAGGCACAGAGGACCCAAGCAGCATCAGGCCTGGTCTCAGAGGCCCCGGCGTATCCCATTGGCAGGCCGGCCAGGCGGGTGGGAATTCCCCCAGAAGGTCCTGTCCCACATTCAATAACTCCATGGTGTGTAGAGGGAGCGAGTGAACATGTCCATCTTAACTTCCCTTGCAAGCAGCTTAACGGGTAGGGGACTAATACCTTCTTAAAAGGTAGGGCATTAATACCTTCTTCAGAAACTGGACTCCCTGGTGAACTGAGGCTCAGATTTAGCTGCCTAAAATGAAAATAACCCAATCCTAGAATTGGGTGCTGGGCTTGGTCTCCAGGTGTGGGTCACTCCTACCCCCTGTGTAAGCCCTGTGGCCTCTGCCCACCCCGTGCCCGCTCCGTCTCTACCTGGTGGCAGGGCATTTCCTCCTCCGTCTTGGGGCTGAGGTGCTGCATCCTCTCCCCCAACCCAAATGGTATGACCTCCTCTTGCTTCATCTCCCCTGCCTGGTGTCCACGGCGGGAGGCCGGACCAGGCCTGGGCAGTTGCTCCCGGTCTCCATGGCGCTGCAGAGGTGGGTGGTGGATGTGGGCTTGGGCAGGAATGGTATCAAAAATCCACAAGCATCTCCAGGGGCAGATCAGAGCCCTGGAGCAGGAGAGTTAGCGAGGAAGTCAGGCTCTAGAAGCAGAGACCTTGCTTGAATCTCTGCCTTGCTGTGTAGTTGCTGTGTGACCTCAGGTGAGTCACTAAACATTCCTACGCCCTACTTTTTTCTTTTGCAAAATGATGAGGTTGGACCACATGATCTCAGAGTTCAATTTAGTGCTCACATCCTGTTCCCTTTTAGTCAAATATGTCCTCACCAATGTGCTGGGAGTACCATGCAGAATACAAGACTGGCTGCTTCTCATCCTCAAGGCCCAACTCACATGGGGTCAGCTCCATGTCACTTTCCCCATCGCAGCACCTGTCTGGAGGCATTTTGTATCTATTGTTGTTAGAGTACTTTTTATAACCTTCCTTATGTTCTTAGCTCTTAGTCCATTTATCTACCCACCCATCCACCCACCCTCTCCCATCCATCCATTCATCCACCCACCCACCCACCCTCCCATCTATCCCTCCATCCAATTTATTCACCCACCCAGCCACCCACCCAACAAATGTATATTGAGCACCTACTATGTTCTAGTCACAGCTCCAGGGCCCTGTGGGCATGCAGGGCACGGTCCAGTTGGCCACCTTGACTGGACCGAGAGCCCCAGAGAAGGGGGAACATGTCATATTTGTATAGTGCACACAGTAGGCACTCAGCAAGGAGGTCTTGTGCTGGCATAAGGCCAGGTCCCAGAGGCACTGTGCCCCATCTCCCCACTGGAGTTTTCCCTTTGCCCATCCTGGGATCCCCTCCCCACCAGGCTCCAGGGACAATGTGGTACCCTGCAGGGGTGTCCCAGACTGCGGGGCCCGGGGGAGGGGCTGCATGCTCTCCTTCACGTCCTCAGAACAGTATTTCCCCACCCAGCTGCTCTCTCTCTGGAATGGACCCCAGTAGTTGACAAACCAGCAAGCTCTGTGACTCACAGTTTGAGGCCTGATATTAAAAAGGGGGCGGAGGGGACGTGCCCAGCTCAGTGCTGAAAACTGTAATAAAATCAGACTCTTTTTTTGCTCATCCAAAGCCTTTGCTTCCATTCCAGATTTCTGTCCCTCCCCATCACTCCCCACCATCAGCTTGGGGCTCCTCAGTCCTTCTCTGCCCCATAAAAATAGCCCCAAATCTTCGCCCCTGCTCCCCTCGACAGATAGGTCTCCCCCTCTCCTGCGGGAATTCGGGGAGCCTTTTCCAAATTCATTTTTCTGATCTTTCCTCAATGGTTCTTTGTTCTTCAAGCTGCCTTCTGCTTGCTGTGATTTGCATCTCAAAGGCGGTGACAGCCCAAATGTACAGTAAGTGACTTTGGGGAAGGGGGAGAGAGAGAAGTCGCAACTTTATGCCATTTGTCTGAGGCCCGAGATTGACAGCCTCGCTTTGTGCTTTCCCTTTTTTGGAAGAATGTCTGCTTGCTTTTGAGAAAAGTGAAGGCAAGGCCTTCAGCAGCAGGGAAAATGTGGCTTCCTTCCTTTATTTCAAGGGTATGGGGTGGGGAGTTATCTGGATTTGAGGTCCAGGGAGGGACCAGCGCTGCAGCCCTGCTGGTGGGTATGCTGGGAGGTCAAGGAATCCACCCCTCTGCCTCCGGCCAGGGCCTCCACTCGCTGCTCCTTAGCGTCACTCCTCTGATTCCCTGCAGAGCCAGGGAGGCCGGAAAGCTAGGGCTGGGTCACTCGGTCTCTGTGAACTCGGGCTGCGGGCCCTGACTCTGCCCATGGGCCCCGGCCTGGACCCACACCAGTGTGGCAGTGAGCTTGGTCTGCTCTCCATTTTCTCCTGAGGCCCGAACCTCCCACACATTATCTGTGAAAGCTGGGCACGGAGCCTCTCTGTGCCTCACTCTCTCTGTTTCTAAAGGACAGTGGTACCTGTTTCTTAGGGGGCCGAGATGATTAAATACGGTGCGTGCTCAGTCAGTAGAAGCTACGTGATGCCCACTGCTTTCCCCATCCCCCTTCCTGGTCCACAAAGGCCCAGAAATGGCCTGAGGGCTTCCCAGCCTGCAGTCGGCAAGGGGAGGCGTCCTTTTGGCCTTCTTACTGTGGTCTCCCGGGCCTGGTGCCGCCAGGAGCTTCCCAGCAGGGAGCCCACCTGCCTGCAGGGGGAGGCACCCACAGCCCAGTCATTTGTGCTGAAAAGCAAGTGGGGATGGTGGTCAGGGTATCCCCAGGAGCAGGACTGATGGGACCATACCAGGCTGAGTCCTGGAGGAAAGAGAATTTGGAAGTGGGTGGGGGGACTGGGCCCACTTTGCTGCTGATCCTGCACCGCCGAGGCAGCCTGCTTGCTTATCTGGCCCGTCAGGCAGGGATAAAGGAGATAAAGCATGGAACGTTTTACCCGAGTGTTTGGTATACAGCAAGTGCTCAATAAAAGCTATAATGCTTTTGTTTCTATTATTACAGCTACTAGAGCAAGCTCCCAGTTACTGGATGGGAAAAGGTGCTGGAAGTTAGGGGCAGGAGCTTTCTGGAATCTACGTAAAAGATGAAATAAAGAGGTGTGGAGACTGGGATGCCAGGATACAGGCTTTTATTGGAGAGAAGGGTACCCCCGCCGGTTGCTTCTGGAGAGAAAGAGGCTGGAAGAAATCCGGGGTCTATTTTAAGGGGATGATAGGAGATGGGGCTTAGGGCACTCAGCGCACGCTGATTGGTGATTAGGGACCTAGGGACTTAGGAATGGGGGGTGGGGTATTTGGTACCTTAGGGTATTTGGCAGGTGCTGATTGGTGGTTCAGTGCTCAGGTATGTCTGGCCGCAGGTGGGGTTTACGTCTGTCCATCAACTGGAGGAAGGGAGGATCTATCACTACGTGGAGCCGAAGCACAGGCCCGTTGTGGGGGCGTGAGTTTGAGATTCTGTGCTGAGCTGGCCTGAAGCTACGCAATCCCCACAGTTCATGCCCTCCTCCCCCGGGCCCCCGGGCCAGTCTGCACGGACACAACTGCCAGATCCGGAGGCGCCAGCCATCACATATTCCCATGTGGTGCCCAGGAGAAACCCTGGCCCCAGAAGACGTGTGTAGCAGCCTGGACGCCATCATGCCCTTCCCAGGAAGCCTTGCACTCAGATGCCACTTCTCAGAGTCCAAAAATCTGACCTACTAAGGTGTTGGTACTCATGGTGGCTTCCCTTTACAAGGGATTTGCATTCGGTGAAGGTTAAGGTGAGATTTAAGGAAACCGAAGTCTTGATATCCACAGGAATGTGTTGCTAAGAGTGAAACTGCAGACTGCAGGGAGATCTGTTCCCACAGGGCAGCCGGCCTCACAGCCTGTCCCCTGAGGGGGGAGGGGGGTATGCTAATTGACTGCCCTGCCCTCAAGGGACTCACCTGTCCCCTCAGGCCTGAGGCCCGCAGCTTCAGAAGCTCCCTCCTCTGGTGTCCCTGGACTCCCAACACCAGCAAAAGTGATTTAGGGGACAGGGGGGTGTAGCGAGTGGAATTAAGGTGACTGGCTTGAAATAGCATCTGGGGGGAGGGAGGGGGCAATAAGGGCCCTGAGGCCTTGGCCAAGACCCCTCGAATTGACCTGGCCCATGGCAGCTTCCAGAACAATGAGTATGTATTTGCCTCGCCTGAGAAACTCCAGGCCTGACTTAGTCCTAAGGGCACTTGCCTTTTCAGGATGCCCTTCCACATGTCCCTGACCTCAACCCCATCCCAAGGCTCTTAAAGGGCCAGGTCACCTTGATGGAGGTGGGGGTGGGGAGGTCACAGCACTCATAGCCTCTCCAAACAAGAGAGGGCTCTGTGGCACCAGCAAGGCGTGGTGCTAGCCTGTCCTCCCCCCTTTGCATTCCACTCAGCCAAGACCTTGATTTCAGTTGCTAAGCAACCTAAGTCTTTAAGTGGGTTGTCCCTCAGGTAAACACCGGAGGGGGAAGGCAGGGATGGCAGTGCTCAGGATGCTGCCTTTTAGAGATGGAAACACTGAAATCCAGAGAGGGCAAGAGACTTAGTCAGGGCTGCACAGCTAGTTCGTGCCCCATGTGTCAATCAGCTTGAGCAACAAACCCTTCACAATCCTATCTTCCCCCCAACCCTTGAAAGAGAAGCTACCCGCCCCCCCCTCCCACCCAAGCTGCAGCAACACCTCAGGAACGTTCCATAGGGACTTCCATCTCCCAGACAGGGAGGCAGGCTGCTCGGTGATGGGGCACAAAGGGTCTGGGCTGGTCAGTTTGGATTCGAATCCCAGCCCCACCATTTACTGGCCATGTGGTTTGGGCAAGTTAGCTAGCTGTGGCGTGCCTCCGTTTCCTCACCTGCAAGATGGGAGAAATGCTAGTCCCAACCCCAAGACTGTTCTAAGGATTCGGAGGGTGCCCGGTACAGAGCATGCACATGGGCTCCTCCCCTAGGGCACCAGTGCCTCCCCCCCCCCCAGCCCCCCAGTCTCCTCTCCACCCAACCCCCATTACTTCTTCATGTGGAGGGAGTTCAGCCTCAATCTTAGTCTTATGAGGTTACAGACGCAGTGTAAATGTTTTCAAGCTTTCGTGTTTACCACTGGGTCGCTTTGTCCAAATGAGACAGGTCCTTAACCTTGGAGGGGTGCACAGGCCACTCGGGCTGTCTGGAAAAAGCCCACAGATTTCTTCCCAGAGTAAAGTTTTTAAGTCCATAAAATAGAATAAATAAGATAACAAAGGAACCAATTCTATTGAAACAGTTATCAAAATGCATACCAGAATTATAATACAGTAGTATGTGTACCTTTATGTTAATATACTAGAGGCCCGGTGCATGAAAATTCATGCACTGGAGGGGGGCATCCCTCAGCCCAGCCTGCCCCCTCTCACAGTCCGGGAGCCCCCAGGGGCGACCCTGTGATCAGGGGAAGGTGATGCCCCATCACACCTCTGCTGCTGCCACTGTCAGCAGCACAAGCCTCAGCCCGCCCTGGTTATCTGAACCTCGGGTGGCCCTGGGCAGCTGGGGGGCTGAGGGGACTAGGGGATTCCGGAGGCAGGCACAGCCTTGCTACGTGCTTGCCACCCCAGCAGGGCTGAAGTGGCTGGGCACCACCATCTTTGAGGGCAGGGCAGTCAATTAACATATTCCCTCCTTATTGGCTGTGGGCACTGCCATCTTTGCCACGGCTTGAGGGTCAATTAGCATATTCCCTCCTTATTAAATGGGATTAAATAGCATGATAAAGTGGAGGACCTGATAAGTTTGTATTTTCAAAGCCATGAGGAGTGTAAACAATTTTTGAGATCGTGGTACCAGGGTAATGTGATCTGAAAATATCTGTCTTGTCTATTGATGGAAAAATTGTAGGATCATCTAATCTTAATATTAAATTTTAGTTAGAGACAAGGAAAAATTTAAATTCAAAATTTAAATTTAAATTTAATTTTTGTTATCCCAGCTCACAGACCTGCAAAAGGGTCTGCAGGCCCAGCTAAAAGACAGACCCCTGAAGCATAACCAGTTAGGCTACTGTGACTTCGCAAAAGGAACGTCTTTGTATCAAATCAGGACAAACAGAACTGCTCTGGCTGCAGCTCGGTGGGAAGGGGGTCATGCAGCCTGCCTGAGCACCCCTCACCCTGCGGGGTGCCCCCAAATCCCAAGCTTGACTGCGAGTGAGGAAGCCCCACTTCTCTGCTTGGTCCTTTGTGACCTGTGGCAGGTCCCTTGGCTTTTCTGGGCCCAGTTTCCCATCTGGAAGAGGTGGTGGGGACCCGGTGTCCTCTGCGGTCTTGTCCAGCTCTGATGCGCAGGGAGCCTGTGTTTCTCCTCCACCAGAGACAAAGGCCTCAGAAGCGTGGCTGGCAGGAGCCCTGGACCAGAGAGCGGGAACAGCTGGGGCCAGGCTGGCTGGCTTCCAATTGTTCGAGGCAGGAGGAGGAGGAGACGCATGGTGCTCTCCAACGTGACAGCTGGGTGAGCCTGGCTGGGGGCCTCAGCCTCGCCTGCCATCTGTGCCTCCTTCCTGCCCTCGGCCGCTGGGAGGGGGCAGATAGGGGGTGCTGGTGGGGCCCAAGGCCAGACAGCAACCTGGGGCTGCCCCAGAAAAAGCCATGGAAGTGCCTGGTGCTTAACTCTTTCCATCCTCCCTTTTCCCACCTTGGTCTCAACTGTGTTCTGGATCGGGGAGGATACCGACCCTGGACCAGTTAGGCTACTGTGACTTCGGGCAAGTTTCTTAACCTCTCTGAGCTCCATTTTCCTTCTATGTCCAATGGACACCAGTCCTGAGACTGCCCCTTGGGATCAGAAAGAGGTTTAAAGGACACAGGGAAGATGACGTCTCCCCAACACAATGGTGGGCACTTCTCTGCGGACATCCAAGGGGGCTTACCCCCAGGACAACAAAAGCCCCTGGATTGACACTGAGGCCACGATGAGGTCCTGGGCCAAGGTCTGTGAGGGGCTCTTAAGCCCCAGACACACCGGCTTTGCAGCCCACTTTCCCTTGTCCACACTTTTGCTCCAGCTCTTCCCCCTTGTGGACTGCCCTATCTCACCAAAGTCCACATATGGAAAATCTTACCCATTTAGAATAACGTCTATTTATAAATAAGTATTTATCTCCAGATAATAAAACCTTCAGATGGCTTCAGCTTCCAGAGCAATCAAAGAACACACAGTTCAAAGTCTGCCTTTCACATAGCTTCTAGTTACTCAATTCCTCTACCAGGAGGCAGCCAGTGTTAACAGTTTCTCAAGTGTCTTTCCTGAAATTATATATATATATATATATATATATATATATATATATATATATATATATATTCCTTTATACTCAAAGACAGCACACTGTGCCCATTGTTTTCTCTGTGTCTTGCCTTTTTTCATGCAATTACATATATCTTGGAGATCTTTCCACATTAAATACAGAAAGTTTCCTCATCCATTCTCACATTCTCACAACAGTATTCCACTGCTTGGATGCACCATCTTTTGTTGAGCCATAGCTAGAGCCTACTGATGGGCATCTAGATGATTTCCATACTTGCACTGTCACAGACGCTGCCACACAGCATAGCTAAGGACATGCCTTGTGGCAGAGTTCTGTAGAATAAATTCCTAACTGTTGCACTGATGGTTCAAGAAGTATGTGTTTCCTCCCAGGAAGCAACACACACACACACACACACACACACACACACACACACACACGAGAATTTCTTCCTGACATTGTAACAGGTTGTTTAATAGGATGCAGAAAGCAATAATTATAAAAACAACTGGTAATTGGACTGCATCAAAATAAAACCTGTTGCTCATCAAAACATACCATTAAGAAAGAGAAAAGGCAAACCATAGATATGGGAGCAATATTTGCAATGCATATAGCTGAAAAAGGACTGCTATCCATAACATATGACTGTGTTTTAAAATAGGGGAAAAAATTAGGGCAAACCTTAAATGGACATTGCATAAAAGTAGATGTCCAAATGGCCAGGAAGCCTATGAAGAGTGGCCACTTCATCAAAGTAGTCCCAGTTAGCATTGTTATTAAGACTGAGGCTGAAAACTGCTTTATGTGTTTAAGGCTCATTTGCACTTCCTTTTTGTGGACTTGTTCATCTGCATGCTGGGCCCATCGTTACTCACTGGGAAAATGCAGGTTGATAGCATGAGTTATTTTACTCACCCACCAGAATGGCCCGACTGGAAAGACCAACAATATCAAGTGTTGATAAGGATGAGGAGCAACTGGAACTCTCATCCTTTGTTGGTGGAGGGTAAGATGTTACCGCCTCTTTGAAAGACTGTTCTGAGATGTGTAATAAAGTTAAACAGATGTCGACATTAGGATCAAGCAGTTCCACAAATAAGTTTATAACTAAGAAAAATGGGTACATGTATCCACACACACACACACACACACACACAAAAAGACTTGTATAAGAATGTTCATAGCAGCTTATGCACAAGCCACTAACTAGAAACAATCTAAACATCCCTCAGCATGATAAACAGATTGTGGTAGATTCATAAAATGGAAGAGTACACAGCAGAAAAAATAGTTGTAGAGCCTTGGCCAGTTTGCTCAGTGGTTAGTGTGCCGGCCCGTGGACTGAAGGGTTTGATTCCTGGTCAAAGGCATGTATCTCCATTGTAGGTTTGATCCCAGCCCCAGTTGACAACCAGTAGATGGATCTCTCTCTCTCTCTCTCTCTCTCTCTCTCTCTCTCTCTCTCTCTCCCTCCCTGCCTCCCTCCCTCTCTCCCTCCCTCCCTTTCCTACTCCTTTCCTTCCTTTCTTTCATTCTCTCTAAATATCCATGAAAAAATGTCCTCAAAATTAAAAAAAAAAGAATAACTATAGCTACACAAGCAGCATGATGAGTCTTTTTTTAAAAAAATATATTTTTATTGATTTTTTACAGAGAGGAAGAGAGAGGGATAGAGAGTTAGAAACATCGATGAGAGAGAATCATCAATCAGCTGCCTCTTGCACACCCCCTACTGGGGATGTGCCCGCAACCAAGGTACATGCCCTTGACCGGAATCGAACCTGGGACCTTTCAGTCCGCAGGCCGATGCTCTATCCACTGAGCAAACCGGTTTTGGCAGCATGATGAGTCTTTAAAATATGTTGAATAGAAGCCAAACACAAAATAGTTCCTACTGTGTGATTACACTTATTCAAAGTACGAGAATAGGCAAAATTGATCTGTGGTGATGGAAGTTAGAGTGATGGTTGCATTTTGTGTTGTGGGGACACTTTCAGAGTGATGGAAATGTCCCGAATCTTGATTGTGGTGATAGTTACATACATGTAAACATGTGTAAAAACATGATGAGCTGTACAGCTAAGATCTCTCTCTTTTGTAGGAGATAAATATACCTTATTAATTTCAAACAAGGAGGGGATAATATGTGCTTTTGAAATGTTGATAGATATTGATAAAATCGTCTTCCATTGAGGTTGTAACAATTTGTATTCTCACCAGCAAACTATAAATGCTCCTGTTTCCTTACCCACTTGAAAATGCGGTGTTATACTTTTAAAATTTTTGCTAAAATGATGTATGGGAAACTTTCTCAGAGTAGGTTCAAGTGGCATTTTTGTAAAAAATGAAATATCTTTATATGTTTAAAATGTATTTTCATTTTCTTTTTGTGTGAATTGTCTGTTCATATCCCTTATCCATTTTGGTTCTTATTATTGGTTCTTTTCTTACTGGTTTAATAAGTTCTTTGTATATTAGGGAAGTTAGCCGTTTGTTTGGGATATGACTTGCAAATACACCTTTCAAAGGGTTGTTTTTTTCAATGCAGTTTTCTCCTTTTAAATGTCAATAATTCCAATGTGTTAATCTTTCCTCTTATGGCTGCTGGATCTGGGCCATGGTTAGAAAAGCCTTCTCCATGGTTATCAAGTAGTTTTCTGACAGGCCTTCCAGTACTTTTATAATTTTGTTTTTATATTTAACTCTTGGATACCTTTTGAAATTTATCTTGAAGTAAAGATACAGGCTATGTGGTCAGGTGGTGCTCAGATGTACAGATACAGAAAGCGAGGCCCCAGGCACCTGAGGGTCCTCCACACTGTGTCACGTGGAGGTCGGAAGTAGAGGGGAGCTGAGATGTGAGGACAGAGGTGGGTGGTGCTCGGGTGAAAGTGTTGTAGTGTACCCCGAATCTCACAAAGGACGCCTCAAAAAGTCAAATTATGGAGTCATTTATTCAAAGGCCGGTGGCTCTGAGGGACAACAGCCCTCCAATTCCCACAGCCCCGAAATGCTCGTCACACCTGGTTTATGGAGGCAGAATATCATAAAGGTATCGATTACATCTTTGGGTTTGGAATGAGGAACCTGGTTTGCCCAAAGCAGTTACAGAAGCAAAATTGAGCAAGTTAGTTATCGATAAAGACTAAGTATAGTTTTGTGTCTACGGATCACTAATCAACAGAAACACATTATCTGGAGCCACTGAGGCAATTTAGAATAATTGTGCTGTCCTGGTCTTGGGACCACTGTGTCAACCGGAACGCATTACCTGCAGCCACTGAGACAATTTAGGGTAATTGTGCTCTCCTGGTTCCCAGGTACAGAAGAATGTGCTTCGATAACCAGTAAGATCACAATCAATGGGATATTCAAACCACCATCCATGGAGTATTCAATCGATTGGGGTAGCATACATAAGTTCAGAAAATCAAAATAACTTTCCTGTTGTTTTAGCAAGCACATAAGTACAGAGCCCAAAGCAGCAGGGTTAAAGTTGAAGTTAAAACTGCAGTTTCTACCTGAGATAATTGCTACCATCCTTCAAAAGGAGGCGAAGGATGACAGCCTCTCCCACCCCCCTGTTCCACACCCTCCAGGACCCAAGGAGCGGGCATCGCATTTCCAAGAGACAGTCTTTCCTGGCAGCTGGGGGGAATTTCCTTTCTTCCTTTCTTTCTCCATCGCGTGCTCCTGGACAGCTGACCCCTCCTGGCTCAGCCCGGGACAAAGAAAAGGCAGTGGCCCTCCTTCCCCCTGGACAGCTGGAGGGGCCGGCACAGGGGAGGATGGGGGTTGGGAGTAAGGAAGGGGCCAACCAGCTCTGTGTCTCTCTCCACCCCGTGGCAGACAGGGGGCCTCTGTGTTGTCATTTTTTATTTATACTATTGCAGTCACCACTTGGAGTTAAAAAAAACACACAACAGATAATAAAGAACGACACAGTTTTATAATCAGGCAGATTTGGGTTCAAATCTCGGCACTGCCAGAAACCAGCTGCATCACCTCGGGTGAGTGACGGCCCTCAGCTCCTCCTGTGTGTGGTGAGAGGATCCGATGGGAGTGCCAGTCTGCACCTGTGGAAGGCAAGCCCGTGGCAAACGGGCATTGAGTTTCCTCTCCCAGCCTCTCCTTTCCCGAATCTCCCCTCACAGTCATGGGGCCCTCCCCTCCTCTCAAAGCCCCACGGCCTCTCCTCCCTTTCTGGGTCAAGTTCATCCCTGCCCAACCCTCGTTTGGCACTCACACTGCCCTCCACCCCAACCCTGAGCCTGTCCTGGTCCCTCCCACCTCTATGCCCTTCTCCTTCATTGGTCACATGGACAATTCCTCCTTCCTTCCTGCAGAGCTCCGGCCACCACCTCTGGTGAGCCTCCCGGAACCACCATGCTTCTTCCTTCAGTCTGCCACCAGGTTCTGCTCATACCCATGAGCGGCTGTCGGGGGGAGGGGGCAGGGGACAACAGGGGACGGGGCTCAGTCTGTTTCTATACCTGCTCCTGCTACTACCCACTGGGCTTCTGAAAGCTGGGAACAATCCCACTCATCCTAGTCCCAACACCCAGGGTTCTGCCAGGATCCTAGACCAGGATCTTTCCCGGATGGGATAACCTTTTGAGGTTTAGAGTGGTGATGAGTCTTGGCCAAAACCCCAGTCTCCCAGCCTGCAGAACTGGAACCCTGGATGAGGGGGCGGATGGGTGAGGCCCTGCGGACAGGACAGAGGCTTCCGGCAGATCCAGCCCAGTAGCCTGCAGCCATTTTCCCACGTGGAGAGGCTGCCTGCTGGGTGTCTGGAAACATGTCCAGGGAGCCAGGTTTACATTGGACTTCTCTGCTCGCCCACAGGTCCCTTCTCAGCCTCAGTTTGCCCATCTGTGAGGTGGGAGAGGGCACTGAAGATGGGGGTAATGTGGGCCTGGCTGCACCTGCAGGAATGCAGGAAGAGCTGGTTCTGGATGTGTGGGGAGGGAGTCGCCGCCGGGAAGGGGAGAGTTTCCACGCCAGTTTGTTTGTCTGTTAAAGAGAATTGAATATGTGGCCGGACAAAGTCATGGCCTCAGGTCTTAGAATCCTGACTCAGCTACTTCCTAGCTGAGCTGTTAGACCCTAAGTCCTTCGTTTTCTTATTTATAAACAGGAGGAAATAAATCTGCCTGGCAATGTCGTTGTGAGAACAATCACTCACACTCCTTTGTTTCCTGTCTTCCTGAGAGCACACAGCAACCCTACGAAACAGGGGTTGCCTCATCTTACAAATAAGGAAACTGAGGTGCAGGAAAGTTAGGTAATTTACCCAAAGTCACACAGCTTGAAAGAGATAGGACCAAAAGAAAACAGGAAGATGCTGGTCCAGAGGTTAGCAGGACCTGTCCACAGCAAGCCTCAGCCAACAGGATGGCCTGGGTCATTTGCGCCTTGAGTACACAGACTTATCAATTTGCAGGCACAGCTTAGGGGGAGGTGTGGGGGAGGAACAGCACCAAGGGGAGCTACAGAAGATCAGAGAACCTTCTGGATCATGCAAACAATACAAATAAGATGTATAGGCAAGGTTCTTGTTCTCAGGAGCTGTGTGGGCCAGGCAAGGAGACAATACATAGGGAAACAAATCAATCATCTTACCTAATAATAGACAAACACGTAAATTGACTACGGTATACCTCTACTACACCAGCAGCCAATCAAGAATGAGTATGCAAATTAATCTGACAAAGATGGCAGATTAATTTGTATATGCAGGCATGGAGCAGCAAGACTGGGTGGGACACCTGCTATGGGGGGAAGGGGCAGAGGGAACTACAGGATTGGTGATCCGGATGGGAGGGAGGTCTTGCGGGCACCCAGGCAGCCCTGGGAGCGAAGCCAGGGTAAGGAAGGCTTATTCTTACACAAATATCATGCAATGGGCTTCTAGTTAAGATTATAACAGACAGTAAAAGCTGTGAGGAAAACAATTCAGTAATGTGATAGAGACTTGGGAAGATATACTAGATAATATGGTCAAAAAAAGACCTCTCTGAAAACTTGGATAGGAAGGAGCCAGTCATGTGCGGACTACAAGGAAGTGTCTTAGCAAGACAGAATAGTATAAACTAAGGACCAGGCCAAAAAAAAAAAAAAAAAAGATATATGTAGGGGAGGCACCGTGAATGAGCAGGAGAGCGGTGGGAGATGCAGCTGGAGTGTTAGGAAGGAACTAGATTACCCAGAATCCTAGAGATCACACTAAAAAGTTTGGATTTTCACCTGGGTGCAGTGGAAAGTCATTGGAGGATTTCAAACTTGAGTGAAGCAAAGAAACACACATAATAATACATCCCTTAGGAAGCCTGAGGTAGGGCTTGACCTTGAGAAGCAGGACACCTTGTTCACATTGGAACCAGGGCTTATTTGCATCTGGATGGTTGAAATCTACAAGGGCGTCTTTGCAACTAGCAAGCGGGCAGCTCCCAAATGGGAACCGTAGCAGATCCTCTCTCTGACCAGGGCAAAGTGGGTGTGGTGTGAAGAGTGTGGTAGGTTTTTCTGGCCCAGTGGATAGGACGTGATCTTCTGAAGAAGTTGCAGTGCTTTGCATAAATTCGGAAGTCAACCGGGGCCAGCAGAGCTAACAAGGGGAGCCCATTCCTGTGACTGTCCCTGACTCCTGATGTTTCACTGCCTGGCCTCACTTTAACCGAGAGCAACAAGTGAGGCTTTCTGAGCTTGCTATGATTTTATGCCTCTGAGCCCCAGAAATCAGACTGAGCTTGCTGGAGACATCATTCCAAGGGAGGTTTGGTGGCTCGACCAACTAAGAAGGGAACTGAGTAGGGGAAAAGAGGCAAAGTAGAAATATTTAGAATCATTAGTTTTTGCAAATGTATCAAAAGTGAAAAGGGATAATAATACAAAGTTAATATCTCTAATATACAAAGAGCTCTTATCAATCATTAAGAAAAAGAAATGAGTACCTCATATAATGAGGTCATTCACAAGCAAGGAAATGCAAATGTCCAGTGAGCAAATGAAGACAGAACCAACTTTGCTAGCATCCAAGACTTGTGAATGAAATCTTATTTTTCATCTAAAAATAAGGAAGTTAAAGTCATTATAATATTCTCTGCTGTCAGGGGTATAGGGAAATGGTCATTCTCTTGAGTTGCTGATGTGAATACAAATTAGTACAAACTTTTTGGAGGGCAATTAAAATTTTATAGCAAAAGCATATTGTAAAGTGCAGACCTGTTAACCTAGCATTTTCACTGAAAGGAATTTATCCTTTAAAACATTCACATATGGCCTGCCATTGTGACTGAGCATCAACCTATGGACCAGGATGTCACGGTGTGATCCCCGGTCAGAGCACATCCCTGGGTTGCAGACTCGATTCCCAATGTGGGGCATGTAGGAGACCACTGATCAATGATTCTCTCTCAGCATTGATGTTTCTATCTCTCCCTCTCCATTCCTCTCTGAAATCAATAAAAATATATTTTCGAACACTCACATATGTGTATAAAGATTCAGCTGTGTTTACTACAGCCTTTTTAAAGTGTTGCAAATTATAAATCACATATATATCCAGAAGTAGGAGATTGTATAATATACTGTGATATAGCCATACTATGAAATATAATGCTGCCATTAAAAATGGTGATGTCAAAAATATTTAATGTCAGAGGAAAAAAACAAAACAAAACTCCTGCTGGGTATAAAATTGAGCCAATATTCACCAAGAATAAAATCAGTCATTCCTCATCAGTATTTCCCAACTTTCTTAACTTTTTTTCTCACTACTTCAAAAACAGTGAGGGGGGGGGGGGGGGCTCTAAAACGTCAGGGGTTGGAGCCCACACTGGGGACCCAAGAAAGTTCACAGGTTAGGTTCCACCTGGCTTACCTACTCTGAGCCTCAGTTTACTCTTTCAAAACCTCAGGTGCTAAAGCTTCTCTGCCTGCCTCACAACTAATGGGAAATATATCTGTATTAGTTTTCTCCTTCTTTATAATAAATTACCCCAAAACGTAGCTGGGTGGTTCTGCTCCGGGATCTCCCACGAGGTTACAGCTGGGCTGCCAGCTGGACCTGCGGTCTTCTGACTGGGGGAACTGGATGGCCTTAGTTCCTGACGCCTGAGCCTCTTCAGAGGTTGTGTCCTCTCTGATGGCTGCCAGTCCCCCTTCTTCTCCCCCCGCCCCCCTAAGGGATGATCCAAGAGAGCCCTGACAGCTCTCAGGAGCCACATTGTTAGCATCACAGACCACCCCTGGTGGAATGTGGGAGGGGATTGCCCAGGGTGTGTGTGTACCAGGAGGTGGAGATTACGGGTCCTCTTGAAGGCTGCCTCCCACTACATCCCAGGGTGAAAGTGTTTTACAGGAAAAGATAGTGCTCTGAGGGGCAGGGGAGAGCTATGCAGCAGCTCAAAAAATTCTGACTATGCCTGACAATTCCCGAAGCCCTGGAGAGCATGTTGGGGGCCCTCAGGGGTAATGGACAGGGATGGAGGAACACTACTCCATTTGCTCACTGTGTGTGGCGTGGGGAAGATGTACACCACAAATAACAGTGATTATCCCAGGAGATAATAGAGCGGGAGAGTGGGACAGCTTGGTAATGTCCTTGGTAATGGAGGTAACCTGTGAGCAGCCCCCTCATGACAGTTGGGTCACAGGCATTTAATGGAAAGCGAGGCCTGGGCTGACGATGAGCTCCGGTGGGGGTGGGGGTGGGTGTGAGCATGCAGCAGCCAGGAGAAGCCAACCCCAAGGGAAAGAGCCTAAGAACAGGCTGTGGCTTGGAGGGTGGGAACAGAGTGCCTGGGAGCCACTGTGAGCACTGGAAACCCAAGCCAAGAGTGGAAGTACATAGAGTCCCCTCTCCTTCTATTCAGTGGTAACAGTGGTAACTGAAAGAGTCATCATTTGAGATGTCAAAATTGGAAGGAGCCAGCCCTGACAGATCCCAGGTTCGATTCCGGCCAAGTGTACGTGCCTGGGTTGTAGGCTCGATCCCCAGTGGGGGGCGTGCAGGAGGCAGCTGATCAGTGATTCTCTTTCATCATTGATGTTTCTATCTTTCTCTCCCTCTCCCGTCCTCTCTGAAATCAATAAAAAAATATATATTTTTTTAATTGGAAGGAGCCTTAGAATTAATTTATCAGGACCCATCCCATTGTCTCATTGGTAAGAAAATAAAGATCCAAAGAAGGAAGGAGTCTTGCCCAAAGTCACATAGACTGTGGGTGGCCAAGTAGGAAAGGGGACTCCAACTCCCAAGAGCTTGCAAAGCAAAAAGGGGTTGACTTTTTCTATGTGGCCCCAGAAGCAGAGCTAAGCGCTTATGACAAGAATTACAAGGAAATGGATTTTCATCTCAATATAAAAAGGAATTTTCTAGTCAATTGAGCACTAGGAACACTCAAGCCAAGGCTGTGTGTGTCTTAGGACCCCAGCGTAGAAAGAGCTGGTGGGCCAAGTTTCCACCCACACAGTCTACATTTCTGAATGCTGCTGAGAGCAGCGCAGCTACCGCCCTCTGCTGGTGGAACTGCAGTAGCACAGCTTCCTCTGCTTGGTCACTGTTATCCTCTGGCTGGGCAAGGACTTCCAGACAGGAAGCAACCCTTTGGGGTCTGAGAGCTCCCCGCTGATGGCTTCGGAAAGGGGATGGGGAGATCCCTGCACAGATGTGCCAGGAAGGTAGGTGAGATAAGAGGAATTCCCCACCAGTGTCTGTAATTTGGGAGTGAAGCCAGTGACCCACCCTCAGGTAACTGATGTATGCCCCATGTCTTCTCAGGGTTGCCTTCCTGTCCTCTTCCTATGAGCAGGTCCTCTAGACCTGACAACGTCGGAACTGGGCACTAACCTGAGTGTCTTCAAACTGGGTGTGGCCCTGGGCATAGCCATCACCTACTCACTCACTGGGTATCCCAGAGCAAGTGCCCTCCCCTCGCTGGGCCTCCCACTGATGGTGGGGTGAGGAGCAGGGGCTCTGACCACCAGAGAGCTCATATGTCAGGGCTTCTCTGTAGAGCAGCGTGAAGAACACCATACTCATTGATGCCCAATGACCTCATTAGGCAGATTAAGAATTTGCATTGGCCTTATCCTCCTATTTCTTCTTCCTTACCTACCCCTCCACATTCTCCACCAATGTCGTCATGCTCCCTTCCTTCAGACCTGCCTCTAGATAACATTCAGAATGACCAGCATCTCCTATACTATGCCCTTCTTAGTAGTGGTGTATGTTAAGAGCATCAGGCGTAGCACCAAAGGAATGAAGCCCTAATGGTGGGAGTCAGATAGGAGGCAACTGGCGAGTCAGAGATTCTTTCACTCATATAAAAGGCAGAGAAACATCAGAGTCCAGACAGAAGGAGGAACTCTTCCCTCTCCTTTTTGTGCTGGTCAGACTGCAGGCTAGAAGCACAGCATTGTTCTTAGCTCCATGAGCCATACTTTAATTGGGAAATAGAGCGGAAGG
Source organism: Pipistrellus hanaki (assembly GCF_964339955.1). Taxonomy (NCBI): domain Eukaryota; kingdom Metazoa; phylum Chordata; class Mammalia; order Chiroptera; family Vespertilionidae; genus Pipistrellus; species Pipistrellus hanaki. The sequence goes on along the minus strand of NC_140503.1, from coordinate 40,168,192 downwards.
TAATCCGAAGAAGGCAGCCGTGATGGCGAACATGCTTCTAATCCAGCATGAACTGGAGTGTGTGTGCCCCCTCCGGCGTGCTCTGGAGTGCCCCCTTCGGCGTCTGCCTTCTGCCTGGCTGTGGGTCCTCTGGGAGGGTCTCACAGTACCAGAGGGGAAACAAGCTTGTATTCACCCCCTGCCTCAGCCCGTCAGCCTCTGCTTGGGCCCGCAGACCCGTCCCTTGCTCTAGTTCATCTTCCTAGGGAAAGTGTAAGCCACTGAGGGCAGGAGCAGCATTTTTCAGACACCAAGGCACCATTCTTGACCTCCTAGCCCAAGTGGCCCCAGGTCTCTGCAGCTGGGGGAAGCCACGAGGCTGCATGGGGGTGGGGCTTCCTCCTCACCCAAGCAGAGAGAGCAGGCCTTCGTGAAAATCCTCTGCCTCCTGGCGCCTAGCAAGACCCATCGCTTTGGCCCTGGAGGCCCTTCTATAATTGGCAGGATCCCCCCTTTGCACCCCAAGCGCCACTGTCCCTTCCTGACAAAGGCCTAAAATGTACTTGACATCCCCGGGAGAGTTGCTCAACGCCTATGCCTCTGGCTACCAGCTCATCCTACAACCCTGGGTGGGTTCTAGCCCTCCCCATCCACCTGGGAGACCCTGGATGGGGAGTGGCCCTGGATGGAGTCAGGCAGCATGGCCTGGGGCTCCACGGCACAGGGCATGGGTGATGGGGGACCAGAAAACCCCAATTTCTATGCAGCTGGGAGGTCTCTCTGCCCTCCTCACACAGAGCCCCCAGAAGGTAGTCATGGGCCATGGGGTAATAATGGAAAAGGCAGCAGCCTCTGTGAGTTTCTCAAGGAATGGCTGGTTGCGGGGAGGGGGAGGCGTGTGGGTACCCAGAGCCAGGCTCAGAGCAGCTGCCCTTTCTGTCTCGTGTGGGGAGCCCCCCAAACAGATGCTGCTCAATCAACCCCCTGCATCCCCCAGAGCTGAGCACAGGCCAGGCCTCTGTCCCTGTTACCGGTTGGGAGTTAGAGGAGCCCCAGGTGACTGGGAAGACAATGGATCTGGCTGGAGGCCCAATGGCAGCATAAGAGGGATGCAGCCCCTCTGGCAGCCTAGCTTTGCTTGACGGTAGGAGCCAGTCTCTGCCCTGGCCTCTGGGCTGGGAGGGGGGGTGGAGGGGTGGTGGTGGAAGGGGCTTTCTGGAAATATCATCTACTTCCCATTTGTGAATTCATTCAATAAGTATTTATTGGGAGTGTACTAGGTGCCTGGCACTGTGTTAGATGTTGGGCGTTTAGCAGTGACCAAAACAGATAGGTTGTCATGGAGCTGCTGTTCAGAGGAGGGTTTTCATCTCTCCGTGGCCAGCACCAAACCCAGAGGGTCCTGTCAGTGCTGGCGGAGGAGTGGAGGCTGTTTCCAACCACAGCTTGTCGGCACTAGAGGGCCCTGGTGTCTCAGTTCTGTTCAGCAGACACTTCCGAGCACCAGTGTTCAGGCGCTGTGCTGGGTCTGGTTGCACAAGGACCGGTGAGACACTAATACCCGTTTTGCAGATGATGACGACAACTATAATAGTATCTGTTGAGTGGTTATTTGGTGCCAGGCACTGTGCAGGGTGAGCTCATGTGTATTGTCTCCTGAGGAAACTGCAGCCCCAGGAGGGTGGAACTTGCCCATCACGCATTGGTGTGGGCAGAGCCAAGCTGGACCTGGTTCCTAGGAGCTTGGAGTGCAGTCTGTCCCTTCTCCCACCCCCAGGCCGAGGATCACCCAAGCTCAGCAGGCACAGCCTGGAGAAAGCCTGGGACAAGGCTGGGCACCTAAGGACTGGGCTGCTCACTTTCCATTTCAAGGGCATTGGCAAGGCCATTGCCTCGGAGGTGGTGCGGCCCTTTCTTTGGCCCCTGAGATGTCGCCGATGGAGTGAGGCTGAGGGTTTGAGCCAGAGGTCTCTGTGTGGCCAGTGACGGCCCAGGGCTCAGTCTTGGTAGTGACTAGGCGAGCACTGGGCCCATGCTGAGTCTCATGCTCTTGGTGGATGGTGGGTCTCTCCTGGACAAACCCAGTGGCTCCACTAAGGGGAGTGTGGATGGCGCTCCGTGATCCACTCCCACCGCCAACAAAGTGGCGTCTGTGCCACTGGGTCTTGCATATAGACTGATATTGTGTTTGGGGCCGAGGGCCTAAGAAGCATGTCTTATGCTTCTTCGGTTTCACTTGTGTCCCACGCTCTGCTGGGAACCCTCCATGGTCATCGTATTTAAGTTGAAAGTGCTAACAGTATCCTGGGGAAGGCAACCAGCACCCATGGAATAAAGCCGGCAGTGCAAGGCAGTGCTGTGGAGAAGCAGCGCGGCTTCGTGGCCAGGCCCAGAGCACCAAAGAAGCTGCGTGCCAGGGGGCTGGTAACCCTCCTGAAGAGCGTAGTGCACCCTGTAACTGCACAGAGGGCCCGATTAGATGCACGGTTCATGGCATCGTTAATTCCACACTCACTGTGAGAGCCGGCCATCATTCCAGGCCCTGGGTTACGGCACAGAGCGAGACCAAGCATCGCCCGTCATGGAGCTGACATTCTAGTTCAGAATTCAGGCAGACGGGGCTTGAGACCTGGCTTTGCCACTGTACTAATTAATCTCACTGAGCTTTGCTTTCTTCATCTATAAAATGGACCTATAAAATGGACGTGATGAGCCCTGGCCAGTGTGGCTCAGTTGGTTGAGTTTTGTCCTGTGTACCAGGAAGATGCTGGTTTGATTCCTAGTCGGGGCGCATGCCAGGGTTTGGGGCTCAATCCCTGGTAGGGGGTCTGCAAGAAGCAACCAGTCAGTGTTGTGCTCTCACATCAATGTCTGTCTGTCTCTCTCTCTCTCTCTCTCTCTCTCTCTCTCTCTCTCTCAAAATCAATGAAAAATCTTTTTAAAAAAATCTTAAATGGATGTAATGATATATACTTCATAAGGTGATTGTGGTCAATAATTGAAACTGTTTGGTTTCAGGTCTGACACAGGGAAGGCCCGCAGCGAATGATAGGCATTATTACCACAAATAGGGAGATATGGGGAGAGAGTCTTGGGAAGGTTGAAGGGGAAGGGAGACCACACGATGTGGAGGAGTTAGAGGAGACATCTTAGCAGGAGCAGGAGTCGAGGTGGCTGTGAGGGATGATTAAGGCTGGCCAGAGCCCCAGAGGGACAGGTCCTTCTGAGGATGGGCGTGGTGGGATAAGTGGGGAAGGGGGAGTGAGGCTGCTGTGGGCCACTGAGGAACACTCGATTTGGGGGCTATATTTTCCCAAACCAAAGGATAAGACATACCAGAGCTGGCAAAGAAGTCCTGTGTTTCTTCCAGATGTGAAAAGCAGCCTGAAAAAAAAAGGAGGGGAGGTGTGGTCATCAAAATATTGGGATATAGATGTCACTATTTTATTGGGACCTGAGACCTCACATTTAAAGTTGTGTCCCTCTCTTGACAATCTGAGAAGTGTGACCTCAAGAGAGCTGAGCAAATTGACGGCTAAGGGTAGAGGTGGGAACAGAGTGTGGGCCCTCAAAGGCCAAGCAGGCGAGCTGGATCCGATGAGGTAGGGACAAGGGAGCTGACTCAGTCAGGATTCCTGGTTGCTAGCAACAGAATTCGCCCTTAGTCCTCTTAAGTGGACAGGGATTTGGGGCCTTCGCAGAATCAAGGGGCGGGGGGCAGTAGAGAACCAGACTTGGAACACAGGTGAGCACCAGGCATCCGCAAGGTCCAGAGCAGGAAGTCAAATCAATCTCTGCCCTTCCTGGGTGGGAGGTTGATTGGCCAACCCGGGTCATGTGCCCCCTCTGTGACCAGCAGAGGACCCTGGGTAGGAGGAGCCCCATTTCAGCTCTCGCAATGGAAGGTGACGCGCTGCATCCCATCGGTACCTCACACAGCGGGAGAGTCCCCCAAATCAGGAAAGGGGCTGGGATGTCCAAGTGCCAACATTCCTACCAATGGTTACAACTATGGAAGGTTCTGGAGGAGTTGCACAATGGAAGTGATAATTAGAGAATGCCAATCTCACGAAGGAGTTTTGAGAGACGGCAGCACCAAGGAAACCCGTTGGAAGGCTGCTGGGCACCTCAGGGGGGTGCGGGCACCGTGGGCTGGAGAGGGAGGGGCAGAGGGGAAGGCATGTGTGGGGATTAATGTAGCAGAGGCCTCTGGGAATCCGCTCTGAATGCTGGGAGGTCCCGAGTCTCAGAGGCTTAGCAAGGCGCTCCCATGTGCACAGCTGTCAGAACTCTGGGGTCACGTGGCCCCAGGCAGACACACAAACTTCATCTCATTCGCCCAGTCTGGCCCCCGAAGGATTAAGGGCTGGGGCAGGACCCAGTGAGCCATTAGCAGAATCCATCTGCTGCAGAGATAGAAGCCTGGGAGTGTTGCGTGGACCACGTATTTGCTCTCTCTGTCCCTCCAGAACACCTGCACTTTCAGAGGGAGAGACACAGACCAGCAGGACAGTGAGCAGCAGGGCTGACAGGAGCCCAGTGCCCTGCTCCTGGACCTCACCCCTCCCGCTGGCGCAGAGGTTTGGTTAGGATGCTCCTAACTCCCAGGCCGGCTGGGCAGAAACAATCGCCCCGAATGGCTTTCCTTCAGGCAGTAGGAGCCTGTATGAGTGGGAGAGGCGAGTGGGAGAGGCGGGGAGTTTGCAGGAGGAGCTGCAGGCCAGATGGCAAATGGAAGGAGGGATTCTTAGACTCCTGGCAGCAGCCTCTGTAAAAAAAACATGAGAAGGTCTAGTGGGCAGACGCCCAGTCCTCTACTCCCAAAAGCTGAAGGCTGACTTGGGAACGGCGGCTCCTGGCCTTGACTGGGTTCTAGTCCTCCTCAGGGTCATTCATGCCTCCGTCCCTCCCCATTTGGGGGGGTTTCCCACTGGGGTTCTCTCTGTGGCAGGGTCTCTGGAAGGATGAGGCCTGCCTGGGGCCAAATATGGGGTGACGCGGAAGAGCTTGTAGCCGCACCCCACAGGCCTCATGTCCCTGGGCTCCCACCTTCCAGGAGAGCTCGGCTCCGTGGCAGGGGAGGAGCAGGCCAATGCTAGTGCTCACAGCACAGAGATGGCGCAAGCACCGTCTTCCTTTCCTGCCTGAGGAGGCCGTGTAATACCCGCACTCTGAACCTGCACAAATGCTCTGTGGCTGCCACTGCCTGGTGGGGTGACCAGAGCCACACTTGCCTGGGCTGTATTAAGGTCATGTGAGTGCAAGTGCTTTGAGAACTATCGAGGGCTGTGAGTTGGGGGCATGACCTCCTTCAGACCAGAAGCCTGGGACACAGGGGATCTTGGCCCAGAGCTTTGGGGAGAAGCACTACTGTGCCTATTTTCCAATGGTTCTCTCATTTAATAGAAACTTCCACCCAGAGGAGAGAGAGCAGAGAAGACTGTGAGCAGCTTAATTGGATGGCCTGGGATGCATGGGGCAGATCATGGAGCAGGGTATGTGATGACCAGGGTGGCACATCCAAAAGACATCACCCATCTGGAAGCCTGGGGTTCCACCATTGCATCACCCATCTCTTGGATCCATTACCCTGGGTCCTCCTGATATGATGGTATCTTTCTATTTGCTTTATCTGTGGTTCCTCCCAATGAGTCTGTATTAAGTGTGCAATGATGCTCTTTGATTTCTCACGCCACCCCCCCACACCCACACTGGTTAGCACTGAGCCAGGCAGCCGCAGAGCCTGTCTTAAAAAGCATGAGTATTGCAGGGGCTCCCAGCAGAATAGGGAGAATACTGGTTCCCAAACTCTGCTGCCCATTGGAATCGCTGGGGGATCTTTAAAAAATACTGGTGTCTGGCTCCTCCCCTCCCCGTGTTACAAACTGATACATGGTGCAACGTGGGCACCGGCACCGGGATTTTCAAACTTCCCAGATTCCAAAATGTAGCAAAGTTGGGAATCACTAGGGGGAGGGGCGAGTCCGGGTGCGAAAGAAGGAGGGAAGGGAGAGCTTAAGAGCAAGTTTAAGGGGCCCGTGGAGTTGCCAGCCAGCCCCTTCTTAGGACCCCACTTACCCCCTAATTTATCAAGTGTCTCACCCACATTCTGAAATAGGAGGCAGCGCAGCAGAGAGAGTGTAGCAGCGTAGCCTCTGAGCCAGACAACGCCAAGTGCAAATGGCAGCTCCTCCCTCCCCAGCTGTGTCGCCTTCGGGAGGTCACCTCCCAGAGCTGTTTTCTCTTCCATAAGAGGGGTGGATACCGGAGGGTAAAAAGGATTTCATAAAACTATGTAAGGTTGTTACAAAAATTAAATAACATCTATAATAATAAAAGCATAATATGCTAATTAGACCAGACGTCCTCCTGGATGTCCTTCCAGATGACCTACTGGACGCAGCCGGGGCTGCGGGGGCCGAGCCCCTTGCACAAATTTCATGCATCGGGCCCCTAGTAATGTATACAAATTGCTTAGCACAAGGCCTAGCACTCAATAAGCACTTGTCAAATGGTCTCTTACTACCACCCTTCTCTTTTTCAGTCTCGTTAGTACTGCCATCCTGCGTCTTTCTGGTAGCAGGTGTGCCCTGCTTCATACAGTAAGAAGCGGGAGGGCATTAGCCCAGGGTCTGGGAATGGGAAGTCTGGAGAGGCCAGGGTCATGTTCAAGGTCATTCAGCCAGCCAGATGGGTGTGGATCTGGGCCTGTGGGCCTAGAAACCCTACCTCCTGCTCAGCGTCTGTTCTTTCTGCCTTGGTAAGCTGATTCTCCAGGTAAGAAAACATTTGGCTCCAGTGAACAAAATCCAGCTTTGCAGCATTGCAAGATTCTAGGAAGCTGAAGCTGCAATGCAGGTTGTTTTGAAAAGCTTATCCTCAGTCAGTTCACTGGGTTCACATAAAGCCTGGACTGAGGCCCAGAGCACCCGCCACTCCCCTGGGCAGGCTGCTGGGTAAGCCGAGCTGCCCACCCTCCCCAGGGAGAGGGCCTGGCCTTGACTGTACACACACACACACACACACACACACACACACACACTGAAACTGCTTTCAATTCGTTATATAATTTTATTCAATTTAAAGGATCTTCTTCCCCGCCTCCAAACCATTCTTGGTAATAAGGGAATAGAGAAGCCTGAATGAGCAAACACATTTATGTTCCACAAAAGCTTCTGAAACGTGTAAACCTGGTGGACTCCAGCTGCACCTATTTCTTTAAAACCTGCTTGACTGCCCGGTCTAGGTGGCTCCGTGGTTGAGCATCAATCTATGAACCAAGAGGTCACAGTTCCTGGTCAGGGCATATGCAGGCTCAGTCCCCAGTGTGGGGCATGCAGGAGGCGGCCAATCAATGGTTTTCTACAATCATCGATATTTTTATCTCTCTCCCTCTCCCTTCTTCTCTTATATTAATAAAAAATATATATTTAAAGAAAATAAAACCTGCTTGACCAAAACCAGAGAGGAATATTTTTCAATCAAAGCTATAAGGTGTGTGTGTTTGTGTGTGTGTGTGTGTGTGTGTGTGTAATTGTGTTTAAATAAATAACATCTTTTTAATAGAAGTTTTAAACGTTCCTTGTGGAAAAGTGAAAACTGCTAATATTCACCTAGCCCAAGATGGCCACTATGAACAAGTTGTGTTTTCTTACAGACTGTGTGTTTTTTAATAGGTAGAGATAGTTTTATGTATTTAACTTGGTTCTGACTGTTTCACTAAGCATTATATCTTGAACAAGTCCCATGTCATTAAATATTCCTTGAAAATATGATTTTGAATGCCCTTATAATATTCCATTATATTGCTGTACTGCAACTCATTTTGGTGATGCCCCATTGTTGGGCATTTAAAAGACTGTTCTCTGTGATAAGTAAGACAGCAGTAAATGTTTTAATTAAAAAAAAATATATATATATATGTATATATATATATATATATATATATATATATATATATATTATTTTATTGATTTCAGAGAGGAAGGGAGAGGGAGAAAGAGAGAGAAACATTAGTGATGAGAGAGAATCATTGATTGGCTGCCTCCTGCATGCCTCACACTGGGGATAGAGCCCACAACCCAGCATGTGCCCTTGACTGGAATCGAACCCAGGACCCTTCAGTCCGCAGGCCAAACCAGCTAGGTCAGCAGTGGATGTGTTAGTGTGCTTCTCTGTTGATTCCTCTCGAATAAATTCCCAAAGTGGAATTATTGGCCGAAGCCTATGAATCTTTTAAAGGTCTTTGCGACTCTCTCAAGTGGACCTGTGGGAAGGTGGCAGGTTACCTCCCACTCCCTCCCACCCTGTAGAGTGGCCTGCGTCTGGCTGTCTGGCCGCTTCCAACTCTGTCTTCGGATGGAGTGTATTTGAGATACAACCCGATCCCCAACCCTGGGTTCTGCCCTGAGAAGCTCAGGATATGCAATAGCTACCATCCCACACTTCACGTGGAAGGTCTGTCCCACCGAACGGGGACTGAATTTGTCCTTCGAGGCCTTCGGAAGTGGTCCACCGACAGTGGGCAGGTCTCCCTGGTGACTATAGACGCCAGGTAACGGGCTTCCCCACCCCGAGCAACAAGGTCTGTGGAGGCTGAAGCTCTCTGCGGTTCCAGGACCAGGTGGCAGAGGAGGCCCAGGCCCCTGAGAACCTACCGCTGGGACAGTTCTGCGATTCTAGTTATAAACGATAAAAAGCTTTGACTCCACTCGTTAAACCTCTGCCTTCTCAGCTGTAAGATGGGGTTCTGAGGGTAAAATTTGAATACATTAATGTAATAAAGTAACCACAGCTGTTAGTGTTGGTGTGAGTATTAGTGTGTGTAGGAGTATGAGTGTGAGTATGAGATGGTAGCACTGTGCAGCAGTCAAGGAGCAGGTCTGAACTTGGTCTCTAGTCACACCCCACACAGAAACTGGAACAGAACACAGAGGCATTCGGCCCTAGCTTGTTTGGCTCAGTGGATAGCGCGGCAGCCTGCAGGCTGAAAGGGCCCGGGTTCGATTCCGGTCAAGAAACATGTCCAGGATAATTCTCTCTCATCGTTGATGTCTTTCTCTCTCTTCTTCTCTGAAATCAATTTAAAAAATATATTTTAAAAGGAAAACAGAGGCATTTAGGGGATCTGTGAGAGGTTTGTTCACATTTTTTCCCCATCTTTATTTTTTTTTTTTGGATTGTTCACATTTTTTTTTAAAGATTTCAGAACAAGCTTCCTTAAGAATACCTGGTATATGCATTTTACTTGTTTGCTCTTTAATTTTCTGTCTAGCAGAGTGATCGTTATACAGAGCTCATAAAGTCTGACAGTGATAAGGCCATAGCACCACACGTGATGTGCGGGAGCCGGCTTGTACTGGCCTGTGAGAGCCTGTTGTTACATTTTCAGGAGTTTTGCAAGTTGCTTGTTAAACACAGCTATTACTAAAAATTAAATTATGCAAACTTCCAATTAAATAAATTATATTTAAAAAGAGGTACTAGCCCTAACCGGTTTGGCTTGGTGGATAGAGCATCGCCTACGGACTGAAGGGTCCTGGGTTCGATTCCGGTCAATAAAATATATTTTTAAAAATAAATAAATAAAAAGAGGTACTAAATATTAAAGTCATTACTTTCTAATTATTGGACTAGTTTGTGCTCTAGAGGTTGTTTATGTCTATCACACGCTGGTGTCTGGTATTACACACACAATGGCAGATTTAACCAAACGTAGATCTAAAATATGGGGGGAAGGTTACATTGTTGCTGGCCTGTACTATGTAATTAGGCCTATTATGGTTGCATCTGTACTGAACATGTACAGATTTTTCCTTCCCTTTATACCCTAACAATACAGTATGACTGCTGTTTGCATAGTATTTACATTGTACTAGGTATTATAAATAACATAGAGATGATTTAAAGTATATGGGCAAGCCCTAACTGGTTTGGCTCAGTGGATAGAGCGTTGGCCTGCAGACTGAAGGGTTCCGGGTTCAATTCCGGTCAAGGGCATGCACCTTGGTTTCAGGCACATCCCCATAGGGGGTGTGCAGGAGGCAGCTGATCGATGTTTCTCTCTCATCAATGTTTCTAACTCTCTATTCCTCTCCCTTCTTCTCTGTAAACAAATCAATAAAATATATTAAAATAAATAAATAAAGTATACCGAAGAATTTGAGCATCTGCAGATCTGTGGATTTGGGTATCCTCAGGGATCCTGGCCCCAATTCCCCAAGGATACCAAGGATGACTGTATCTAATGGCAGAAATATTATGTGATGGGTTCTATGGTGATTCTCCTCTAACTCTGCTTTTGGTGATACCCTCCCAGCAACTTGAAATTAGCCATGTGGGAATATTTACACCACTCATATGGGCAGATGCTCAAAACCAGCGCCTTTTCCCCAAAGGAGAACCAATTGTTGAACATTTACCGGCACATCCTGGCCTCTACTCTCCATTCCTGTCCCACTTTGCTACATCCCTCATTTCCCACTCCTTAAAGTGGCTATTTGCATTGCTTTTAGCTGTTTCTTTTTGCACTTAACCCTATATTCCTTCATTACCTGCTTCTACTGCCATGTTTTGATTTTTAAAATCTTAGACCTCATCTACTGACTTCCTATTCTGGATGACAGGGATCTGGCTCTCTCCCAGCTCTATCTCCCCTCTTACCCCCCCCCCCCATCCCCTCCCCCCACACACACATACACTTCCCTTACTCTGTCCTCCCAGCACATTAAAGCACAGCTCGTGTTTAAATAAATATTTGAAATTCCCATTATTACAACTATGTAAATAGTGTATATAAATCATGTATAATATTATGCTTGTATTAGCTTTCTTATATACAGCTTTTTTTCATGGAGTTAATAATAGTATTTTTAATTTGCTTGATTTTTTCAAACTTTCCTTCTTACCAATGGGACTTGTCTTTCTAACAACATTTTATGCGAAACCCTACTATGGACCCCAGGAAAGCCAGAGCTGCCTAGTTTGAGAGCCTTCCCTTCACGGCTGCCACGTAGAGCCATGTTGGTTGTGTGCTGCAAAACTCACCCTTCCCATAAACAATGGTGTGCTTAGGTCGTGATCATTATTATTACCCACCCCATTGGGGGATGCATCCATTGTAGAGAGAGAGGCCCATCCACCTGGACCTATACATGACATCAGGATTATTCTGTTTCACAAAGACTCACTCCCTTCCCCGTGCAGGGCTCTGACCCTCCCACACTGAATAGGTCCCAGGGATGTTGCTTCGCCGGCCGCTCTGGTGTGTCACCCACAGGCTGCAGGCCAGAGCTGCCGTTAGCTGATGGCCATCCAGTGACTGATGCCGTGCCCCTCCCATTTGCCTGGGCCGGGCTGGGTGCCAAAAGCTTAATGCAATCGGCACTGCTCAGGGATCATTCCGACAATAACTGTCAGATATCGAACAGTCTTTATAATGTGGGGTCCAACGTCAGGAACGGCTCAGTCTGACAGTACGTGAGCTGTGGGAGCAGACGGGGCAGGGCTGTCTGCCCAGAGCTGGAGGAGGGGAGCCGGCCGATGATGAGCATTGGGCTTCACAGAGCTCAGCTTTGAGGATCCCCCGAGGCAGCGCCTGCATTTCAGGTTCAGCTTGGGAACCTTGCGCTGGTTGCTTAACCCTCTGGGCCTTCACTTCCTCATGCCTAGCTCCTAGGGTTGTCATAAGCGTTAAAGAGGATAAGGTGTAACTCTAATAAATCCCAGGGCCTCGTGGGGCTCAGTCTCTGCTTGCAGTCTCATTTAAAGAAACAGGGTTCCACAGTCTGAAAGAAACTGGAAAAGATGTGCCAGTTTTGAATTGCATTCCTTATGTCAAAGAGGATTCCATTCTTCATTGATATCTGTTCTCTCTGAATCTCTGATTTTTCCACTATGTACAGCTTCAGTAAAGTTTTCGGGAGGACAACCTCTGAGGCGTTTTTCCTCTCTCACTCCTTATTCCTCACCCTCCATCCCATAGCCATTTCCTCTTAGGGCTCTTTTTTCTCTGCCCATCCTGCCACTGCTGTGCCACACACAGAAAATCAAAGGATTTGGAAACGAGCTGATAGAGATGCAGGCAGGACGTGGGTGGGGAGGTTATGGCAGGACAGCACTCCGCAGTCACGCTTGCGCCCTCGTGCTGGTGACGTACAGGGCACGCATAGCAGGGCCTTGGCAGAAACTGGTTCTGTTCCTCATTTTTCAGTCCAGGAACCTAAAGGAGGGTGAGGTATGACCTACCTAAGGTGCCTCTGACTGCCTAACACCATTAGCAGATGAGCAGAGCTTCAAAGAACTCTATTTCCTCCCAACCCCAAAAAACTAGTATTACAATAAAAGGGTGGAGCCTGGCTGATGTGACTCAGCAGTTAAGCATCAGCCCAAGAACCAAGAGGTCACTAATTTGATTCCAGGTTAGGGCACATGCCCAGGTTGCAGACCTGATCCCCAGTAGAAGGTGCCCGAGACAGCTAATTGATGTTTCTCTCTCATTGATGTTTCTATCTCTCTAACCCTCTGACTTCTTCTCTCTCTAAAACTCAATAAAACATTTTTTTTTAAAGGTGAAGACACAGCTTCTGCCTATAATTTTCCTTCCTTTCCTTGTCACGCTTCTAGCCTTTAAGCATGGACCTAGCCTTCCCGTATCCCCCATCCCCACATCCCTTGCTCCATTTTTTGTGGACTCTATTCCCTTCACAGGGTGTCTTTCAGATCATGAACTGAGCACTTACTATGTGCCAGCCTTATTAAAAGCTGGAGATTTGGAGGCACAGACCCTGTCCTCAGTTGCTCATACATGGAAACAGACTGCAACTCCATGTGATGATGCTATCATGGAGGGAAGCCCAGAATGCTGTTAGCATACAGAGGAGGAGCTCTTAACCCATAGAGATCAGGGAAGACTTACTGGAGGAGGTGTCATCTAGCCTGTCCAACAACAATAACTGTCAGATATTCAACAGTCTTTATAATGATAATCTACACATTAAAAACCTTGCTAAGCACATTCGCTCATTTAATGTTCACAGCGTTGCTAAGAGGTAGGCATTGCTATCCTCATTTCAGAAATGGAGAAACCAAGGCTAAGAGAAATTCACTGACTTTCCCGAGGCTGCATAGCTGTCAGGTGGCAGAGCTGCGATTCAAACACAAGCGTGTGTGACTCCGAAGACTGTGACTTACCCACAGGGTGCTGTGTACAAGTGTCTAAGATGCACCTGAGCAAGCCTGCCTCAAAAGCATAGGTCTCAGGCAGGACCCGCTACTCAAATGACAGTTTGTATTTGTCATTCATCTTAACTTCAAACGTTTTTATTTGAGGAAGAGGCACCTTTTGCTAATTTGCACAAAATGCCATATGGACCATCGTGTCCACCCTCCCCCACCCCCATGACATGCAGTGTTGGGGAGGACACAGCCACAGAGCAATTTGGCCCAGCCTGATCAGGAACTCAAAGACGAATAAGATATTTTATTTACTTACATATTTTTAATGAATTTGACTATTTTTAAAAAATAATTCTTTATTGTTGAAATTATTACATATGTCCCCTTTTTCCCCCATTGACCCCCTCCAGCCTACTCCCACCCCCCACCCAGGCCCTCACCACCCCATTGTCTGTGGCTGTGGACCATGGTCTGTGGCCATGCACGAATAAGACGGTTAGAAGCCAGAATAAAGGCTCGCTGTTCAGGGCCAACTAATCTCCTTCTCTCTCTCTTCTCCGCAGACAGGCAGGATTGAACCCAACTACCCCAAGGTCTGTGGTCACCAGGGGAATGTGCTGGACATCAAGTGGAACCCCTTCATTGACAACATCATTGCCTCATGCTCGGAGGACACGTCGGTGAGCAGGAGGGGTGCCCCGAGGAAGGGGGTCACCTTCCTTCTTAAACTCTTCTCCTTCTCCCTTCTTTGCCCTCTGACCCAGGATGGGAGGGGAGTTGGGAAAACGACTCAGAGAGCAAATCCACAGACTCTTTGACAGAGCTTGTGCTATTAGAGCCATTTCATTTGGAGGTGCTGATTTTATAGGTGAGAATTAGAACAAGATTAAATAAGTGAGTTGGCACCTGTTTGTGGTCTCCAAAGGAGGGGAAGGGAAGGAAATGGATGAGGCATGAGGAAAAGAGCCCTTTTGCAGGCTGGGCATGGCAAATGCACCATCTGGCTTTGTCCCCTGGGAGCCGTGGCATTAGGGAAGGATCCTGGCCTGAGAATTGTCATCACTTGTCCAAGGACCCACAATGGTGGCCGGCATTTGAATTCTATGTCCCACCACTTACTTGGAAGAAAGAAGAACCAGGAGAAGAGAAATGAGGAGAAGGGAGCAGGGGAGATGGAGGGAAGAGGAAAAGAGAATAGGTAGGAGAGATGGGGGTGGGAGGAAGAAAGGAATGGAAAGAATTTGGAGGAGAGAGATAAAGAATCCAGGGAGAGAAAAACTTGAAGTTGTTTTCTGGCCAGCCTTCCCCTGAGCTCTGCTGATTTTCACAGGGTGAGGTAGCATCAGGTGTTGGCAATAGCCTTCACATTTCTGCAGTGTTTCCCAAAGTGTGGTACGTGTACCACCAGGGGTACAGGAAGAGTTTGGTGGGGGTACATGTTGCACTGGAGTTTGGTGGGGATATGCACTGCACCGTGCTTAGCTGCGCCTAATTCTACATTCTCATGAGTACGAGGGGTACTCAGCGTTACGAAAATTATCAAAGAGGTACACATATGTCAAAAGTTTGGGAAACACTGCTGTAGAGGGTCCCTCTGTCTAGTCTCACATGGCCTTGAACAATGCACCAGCTTAGAAGCAAGAGGGGGTTTCAGAGCATCACTTCCCAAGTGAAGGAAGATCAGCCTTTCAGTCGGGTCACAAGCATCTGCCTGGCGCTCACTGGCATATCCTGATCCTGGGTACAGGTCATAGGCTCCCAGGATATTGGAACTAAAAAGGATTTCAAAGCTCATGTCTCCAGACTGGACTGTGAGCTCCTGAGAACAGAGGTTCTGAATCCCAAACATCTAGCACAGAGCCTGCTACCTAGTAAATGCTTAGTATGTATTGGATGGCATGGATGATTGGACGGATGGCTATATGGGTGGATAGATGAATGGATGGATGACTACACTGATGGATAAAGACATGACTGAACGGATGGATAATGGACAGATGAATGGAAGGAAGGATGATTGGATGAAGGTGAATGGAAAGATAAATGTGTGAGTGAATAAATATAGCCCAACTAATCAGTCATCCAAAGAAAGAGAGTCACAGTAAATAGTCTCCGCTGGTAAATAAAGTTGGGGGAGGAGGTCAGCTGGCACAGTACCTAGTAAATGAGAGCAGTGGGGAGGGGGCTAGGAGAGTGGAATGGTCAAAGCCCTACATCAGCCCAAGAGGGTTTCTGAGAGCAGCAGCAGAAGAGCAGGGCCCACATGAACAGAGGACCAAGAATTGGTGGTGACACAGGCCATGAGGTTCGGTTACTTTCTTCAGCTAAATGGGGACAGTGCCCAGGGGTCAGAGCACAGGCGGGCCAGAGGATGGACACAAGACGATGGCGCCTAGGAAGAACGAGGTCATTGATTGCTTCTGGGCTGGGAGGCAGCTGGAGCTGGTGGGGGCTGGAGAGGTCAGTGGTCAGTGCGGGTAGGGTCTGGGCTCAGTGGGAGAGAGGGTAGGTGGAGGCACTGCCCATCCTTCTCTGTGGGCGCAGGAAACCTAAGCAACCACAGCTGGCTCTATCGCTGCTCACTAAGGTATTGAGTGACTGTCACCAGCCATCAGGGAGCAAATGTCCCTGAAACTCAGGGCTGCCTTATCCCGATCTCCTCCGCCCAGCTGAGGCTGGACACGTAAAAACAGTGAGCCCTCCCAGCCACCCTGCGAGCAGGCACTGCCACCCCAAACTGAGGGTTGGGAGAGGTCACACAACCAGGAAGTCGAGGAGGGCTTGTGGTCCCAAGCCCTTCCTGCTCTATGAGGTCTCATCATGACATGAGCCCATGGGGTTTGTGGGAAGCCTCAGGGCCCTCCCAGTGTCTCGTGTCCCTCCGGGGAGCCAGCCGGGACAGAGAAGAGCAGAGTCCCGCTGGCTGTGGGGAGGGACAGGTTAGGCCACGGGTCTTGGGTCACTAGCTATCCTGGCTCCACCGCAGGTGGAGACTTCTGCCTGGTCAGCGTAAGGGTGCCAGGTTTCTGGTGCTGATGGCCCTGCCCAGTTCCAGCTCAGCACCTTACTTCACCTGAGAGTTGGACGCCACGTGCTAAAGGACCGCAGCTGATAAACCAGGCATCCGTGGCGTGTGGTCAAGAAAAGCACAGGGCCCCAGCCCAGGCCACACAGGCCACACGCTCCCTTCAGCCTCACACACATGACGGGGGGACCACGGTGTGCCCGCCTGCTCCTGGGCACGGGCTTCAGAGCAAGCTTGGCCATGGACTCAGACTGACCTGGGATGGAACCTCAGTTTCACCGTGAGCCAGCTGGGTGACCAGGCCGTGCTGCTTCCCTTCTCTGAGCCTCCGTTGTGCTCATCTTCCTCACAGTACTAACGGTACCCTGTGGCAGCTGCTATGAGGATGAAAGGAGGTCTGTGCCTGTCAATCGCAGTCCTGCCCAGGAAACTCCACGAGCAGAGGGGCAGCGTCACACCCCACTCCCTGAGATGCAATGCAGAATGACGTCGCTGTAGCCACGAAGGTCCAACAGGGAGGAGAGAGGGGTTAATTCTGACCATGGTGCAGGCAGGGCAGAGAAGGTAGGGAGAGCTGGACTTTGAAGGCAGACAAAGGGTGTAAGGATGTCCAAGAAGAGAGCAGAGGCACAGACCTGGAGGGAGTGTGCCTTAGGTAGCGTAGGCCAGTGTGACAGCGTATCACAGAGCGAGTGGCTTATAAGCAACAGAAGTCATTGCTCACAGCTCTGGAGGCTGGAAAGCCAGAGGTCAGGGTGCCAGCCGGTCAGGTGTCGCACTGTGTCCTCACTCCGTGGAAGGGGCTCAGGAGCCCCGTAGAGTCTCTGTCACCGGCACGAATCCAGATCACGAGGGCTCCACCCTCATGACCTAATCCCCTCCCAGAGGCCTCCCTTCCTCATAGCATCACCTTTGGGGGCTTAGGATTTCCACATATGAATTCGGGGGCCACACGAGCCTTCAGACCACAGCAGAATGCATACGGAGTGTTTGGGAAAAGGAGGTGTCTGGTGTGGCTGGGGAGCTGGCCAGGGAGAGGAGCGGGCAGGAGAGGGGCGCGGAGGGAGGCTGGCAGCAGAGAGCAGCCGGGGATGCCAGGGGAGCAGCTGCACTTTGAAGTGAGGCCCGGGCCTCTGAGCCTAAGCCGGGGCACAGGTGTGCGGTGTGTGGCTGACGCCTGTGCCTGGGGAGGGCCCCGGGAGGGGGATTAGTGGGGCTGAAGGGTCAGAACCAGCTTTGTGAAGGGAGGGGCCCTGAGCCAGCTGGACACGTGCTGGAATGTGGCTCCACAGAGAAGGGGAGCACCCAGGGGAGCGTGTGAAGAGGAGGGACACCCAGCGGGGACGGGGTGGGGGCGCCACAGGGAGGGCTGGGTCAGCCCAGGCTGCTGATCCAGAGAGAAGGAGGTTAAGTCTCCAGACAGAGGCGCTAAGCTCTTGCTCTGGTTGCCGGGCTGGGCAGCAGCTTGGCGCCTTGCTTTGTCCCACAGGCCTCTGCCCCTTCCCAGCCTCAGGGCCAAGGGTCTTGGCCCGGAGCCCACAGGCCCCTGAGGTGGAGGCCCCGGTCACACAAGGGGTGTGTGTCTCAGCTCTCCTGACTCCCCGCCAGCACTCTGAGCACCTCACCCCCGGCTGTAGCTCCAACGGTGAGGAAACTGAGGTTCAGCTCCATCAGACGCTCAACAGTTACCTCTCAGCCTTCCCTCTGTGCGCAGCCCACGTGGCAGCTTGGCCAGTTCCCGGGAGAGAGGAGCCTGCGGGCCAGCCAGGGCTGTTCTGGCAGACCCCAGGACATTGGAACTAGAAAGGACATCAGCCAACATCAGCTTCCCTAAACGTCCCTCCCTGCACGTCCCTCTGGGCGTCTTGGGCAGGTCTCTGAGACACCCTCCCTCCACCACTCCGCCAAAGGGTCAGTTTCACTGCACATCAGAAACGACACCCAGAACCGGGTTAAGAGGCCAGTCAGTGAGCTGCCGTGTGCCCGGCGCTGTGCTACCCGCGGGCCGGGTAAAGGAGCAGCCTGAGGGCCCAGGGAGAAGCTGCCACAGCAGGTCTTGCCCGTGTCTTTGCCTGTTCGCCCATTCCTACCCTCCAGTGCCTCTCCTTGTCTCAGAACATGCTGAGGACACTGATGGAATCTAGCAAGCCTCCACCCGCTCCCAGCTCCTTTCCCATGTACCCCTCCCCCTTGATAAATCTCCAGTGAAGTGACACCCACCCTCCATGTCCCTGGGGATCAGCCTTCCCTCCCCCAGCCTCCCTCCTTTGCCTCCCTCCCCCAGAGTCTAACCCACCCCTCCCGGGATCCAGTGGAATAGACCCCGGCCCGTTCCCAAGGGCTCCTGTCCTGAGGGAGGGTGGGGGCCGTCACTCTCCTGGCATCTGGCAGAATCCAGTTCTTGCTGCTGCTGGGTGATGTCACCTATTGTTGAAGGGCTGTGCTTTTTATAGCTTCTGCCGCAGCTAGGGCGGGCTGGCAGGCGCAGGGAAGGGCGCTCTGGGTTTCCAAGCCCCTGCTCTCAGCACTTCTCCGGCAGCCGCAGAGGGAGAGGTTTCTGACATCTCAAGGAGAGGAGAGCGTGGTCTCAGGAGAGTGACGGAGGAGGGAGGAAGGCAGGCTCCTCTCCTGGGTGGGCCAAGTCAGCATCTTCCCTGCGCCTTCCATTTCTTTGCCCCTCCATCCAACGGCTGTCCTCACCACCCCCTCCCCAGAGATGACACCCCTCCCCGGGGAGCGAGGGGTGGGCTGGGGCACGATGTCAGCTCTGCTGGAAGCAGCCGAAAGCCACCCCCACACCCCCTCTCACACACCTGAGAATCACACCTCCTGGAGCTGGGAGGGAGCAGCACACCCCTGGCGATGGAAGGACAGGAGCCCCAGGAGGCCTCGCCAATGCCCTGGCGGCTGCAGAGAAACGGGCAGTGTGGCTCGTGTGCTGAGCAGCCAGGCTCAGGAGGCCAGGTCTAGGTTCAAATCCTGGCTCCGCCACTTCCTGCATGTGTGACCTTGGCCCAGTTCCTTTACCTTCCTGGGTAGCAGGTGCCTTGCTGTAAATCGGGGACCATATTGTGTTCATCATGAGAACGAAATGAATATAAAAGTGGTTTGTGGCTACTAAGCACTCCATAAACATAAACTGCTACTGTCTTAGCCTTAGTGGGGACCAAAGGGTTTAAATGACTTGCTCCAGTGAGGGGTGGACAGAGGGCTGGGGGTCAGACACTCAGTACATGTTCTTCCTACTACATCTCCGTCTGCTCAGTGAGCCCCCAACTAGGCCTTGTGTCATTGTTTTCCAAAAAGGACTGAGCTGAATGCTGAGCTTCAAAATCTAGGAAGGAAATCCACCCCCACCTCCACCCCCACCAGGCCCTGCTTCCAAACCAGCAGGAAAGGGGTGAGTTCTCATCTATCCTGCTCACCCCAGCCGGAGTAAGGACTAGCCCAGAGGTTGGCAAGCCGAGGCTCGCAAGCCACATGCGGCTCTTTGGCCCCTTGAGCATGGCTCTTCCACAAAATACCACGTGTGGGTGCACACGTGCGATTGAAAAAGTACCCCAATTAAGTTAATAACAATGTACCCACCTATATAGTTTAAGTTTAAGAAAATTGGCTCTCAAAAGAAATTTCAGTCGTTGTACTGTTGGTATTTGGCCCTGTTGACTAATGAGTTTGCTGACCACTGGACTAGCCTCTCACCTGGGTCAGGTGATTCATTGCTGAACCAGCGGATGGCCTCTGGGCTGTCTCAGGTTCTCCCAGTGATTCATCCACTCAACAGGTGTGTCCCGGGTGCCTGTTATAGGTCAGACCCTGTGCCTCACCCTGGGGACAGAGCGGTGATGAGAAGAGGGCGGTTTCTAGATACTTGGGGCCAGGGAGCTGTACTTCTTTCCTGGAATAGATGAACAGAAGGACAGACCGTGCCCTACCCAGGCTGTCAGATTCCAGCCCGGGGAGCAGGAAGGGACTGGGCAAGGGCAGGGGTGAAGAAGGGAGGGACAGGGTAGTTTGCCTGGTTCCAAGCCTGAGTTTGAATCCCAGCTCCTCCCTTCCTAGCTGTGCAGCCCCAGGCAAGTGTCCTAAACTCTCTGTGCTTCGTTTCCTTACCTGTGGAAGAATAATCAGTAATTTTAAAAAATAAGTAAAATAATAATAGTAATCTGCAGCATGGATCCATCTATGTGTCCAGCTCTACGTTGACATGCCAGCTAATCCTCCAGTAGCCGCCTCACGGGACTCGCAGCAGGAGATGCTCAGTCACGCTTCCTTCTGGGCCCAGGGGGCCTCTCGCACCTCCCCGGGTTTGCGGTGACTTGTTTCTCACTTTGGGAAGCAGTTAGGTGGTCAGGAGAGATCAATAGGAACGTAGACTGAGATCCTACCTCTTGTGTAGGTGAGTGGCGAGAAGCTCCGTTTCTAGTAGGAAACAGGATAATTGGGAAGAAATGGGGAGCTGGGAGCTCCAGGAGCCTCCTGGCCCTGGGCGAGACCCTCCTGTCGCTCTCTTCTTGCTGAGAAGACAGGAGAGCTGCTGAGATCTGGCCCAGGCGCTGTCTCTGTGGAGCGGCTGGAAATCCTGAGGCCGGTGACTGTGCGATGTAGGATAGCTAAACTGGATGCTTCCCGAGGGCGGAAACCATAATGTACAATGTTTCTCCCCACACTGTTCCACACAGAGTGTGTGTGTGTGTGCGCCCTGGCAGGTGTGGCTCAGTTTGTTGAGCGTTGTCCCATTCACAGGGGTGGGGGTGGGTGTCACCAGTTGATTTCCAATCAGGGCATATACCTAGTTTGTGGGTTCAATCCCCGGTCCCTGTTGGGTACAGAAGGCAACCCGTTGATGTTTCTCTCTCACATCGATGTTTCTCTTGCTCCCTCTCCCTTCCCCTCTCTCTAAAAATCAATAAAAATAAAACATACTGAAAAATAAAAAGTAAATCCTAAGTTGTTGGAATCTCTATCTGGGTCTTCTCCCAGCTACTGGGACCACTGTGAGCTTCAGTGCCTTCTCAGAGCTCCTCTCCCACAGACACAGGCAACAAGGACTGTGTCTTTGCTGTGTAACAAGCAGATCCCAAAAGTTTGCAGTGGTCGGCGAACTCATTAGTCCACAGAGCCAAATATCAATGGTACAACGATTGAAATTTCTTTTGAGAGCCAAATTTTTTAAACTTAAGCTTCTGCTAAAGCCACTTCGTCAAAATAGACTCACCCAGGCAGTGGTATTTTGTGGAAAAGCCACACTCAGGGGGCCAAAGAGCCGCATGTAGCTCGTGAGCCAGGGTTTGCCGATCACTGCCCTAAACGGAACATCCTTTCCTTTAGGAACAGTGTCGTCAGAGTCACCAAGCAGATCCTCACTAGACTCTGGCCCTAAGTCACCTGCAACCATGACCCTCAAATTGTCAAAACCTGAGAGAGTCCCAACCAGACACCTTCATAATCACATAGTAATTTTAAAGAGGAGATGTATGCTGCATTCTGTAAAATAGACAAACTTTATACCATATACATCGACTACACTGGGGAGACAAAGTGTGTATGGAAAACATAGAGCACATCTAAAATTGGACGGATTCAACAAAATCAGTAGATTAATTAAAATGGCCTATATAAAACTTGCAAGCATTGTTATGTACTATTAGGTGCTTCAGTACTCTGCTTGGTAGGGTACATATTTTATCTTCATTTAGTCTTCATACAACTGTGATTACAGGTATAATTTTTAAAAAATATTTTTATTTATTTCAGAGAGGAAGGGAGAGTAATAGAGAGATAGAAACATCAACGATGAGAGAGAATCACTGATTGGTTGCCTTTTACACACTGCCTACTAAAGGGGAATCAAGCCCACAACTCAGGCATGTGCTCCTGGCCAGAATTGAACCTGGGACCCTTTAGTCCGCAGGCTGACGCTCTACCCACTGAGCCAAACCAGCCAGGGCTAGAGGTATAATTATTCTCACAGATGAGAAGACTGGGGCTGAGAGAGGCTAAGTAGCTTGGCTGAAGTCTCACCAGTATGAGCAGAGCCTGGATCTCAATGTAGCTTGTCAGACCCCAGGGCTCTCCCTGTTGGCCAGCTGCTCCCTCCCCCTCCGTGCACACAGGCGCTAGTTTTGTAGCTTTGTTAACAGTGCTTATCAGCTGTCTTGCCTTAGCCTTGTCTGCACGTGTCTGCTGTCTCCCCCAAAGACTGTGAGCTACTTGAGACCAAGGACCGTACCCTGGTGTCTAACGGTGACGCAGGGAGGGGCTGCGCATGCTTTGTTGGATGCCTGTAACCGAGATAAGCAGGGCTCTGACCCAGGGACCTGTGAAGGGGATGATCCCAGTCACAGCTGCCTGGCTGGAGAGAATACTTTTCCCACTTCTCCCCTCCCCTTCCTTCCAGAAATCCGGTTTGGCAGGCTCTGTTGGTTTTCCCGTTGAATTGAAGTAGCCTCCAAGAGCAACTTCTGGGCAGACCACAGCTCCTCGCTCCTCCCATGCCCGTCCACTCTTTTTCCGCCAGCAAATCCCTTGAATACGAAGGGATTGGACTTCCTTTTCCAGCCCCTAGTCCCCCGGCGAGCTCCCATAGCATGTGGCACCAACTGTTAGCGGTAGCGGTGGATCAGAGTTAGTCTCTCCCCCTTGGGGCCCATTCAATGATGTCAGCAGCACAAAAATTTGGAAGATTAACTTACACTGTCTCAATGTGCCCATGAGAAGCCTGGGGCCCAGGAAGGCTGATATCAAATGGGGGTCAGACAAGAAGCCTCCTTCCCTCTCTGAGGGACATTTTCCATCAGGGTCCCCCAAGCCCTGCCTGGGACATCACTCCCACAGTTGTTGGTGAAAACAGCCCTCCCTTCTCCCTTGCAGCCCTTCCCGCACAGGATGGGGATCCAGTTCAAGGCTTAGCCTGAAGGTTAGTAGGCAGAGCCGTCGCCCAAACAAAGCCTCAGACTCACAAGGACTCCGAGCTCAGTTCGCTTTAACCCACCCACCTCTAAATGGCACGCACACCTCAATGCATCGCCTAGACAAGGAGCATGAGCCTCAGAGACGTTAACTGGCTTGTCCAAGCTTGTCAGTGAGATTAGAGCCTGGGTGGACCCCCATGTGTCTATGCCTTAGCCTGGCCTGTGACACCACCCAGGGATGCCTCGGGTGCCTGCCTGCTCAGGAATTGGGCTCTGGGAAAGGGTTCATTTTTTCTGAGACTCCCCCAAAGCAGTGCTCCTTTGGGCCTCGGTGACCCGGTTTGACACACACGGCCTCCGGCCTCCTCTGCCCCCTGCCAGCCCGCCGCACACCAGCCAGGCTGACCTGCCTGCCATTTCCCCAACGACTGTGCTGACCCCCCTCTCCCCCAACACTGGTCATTTTTCTGTGTCCCCACCCTTCCCCACATCCCCAGTTGGTATTTTCAAACCTGGGTTGATATCCTCTTTTTTAACCCTGCTTCTTCCCTTCCTCCCACCATCACCCCCAAGACTGGATTTGAGATTTCCCCAGCTATGCCCCCACAGGTGCTCCACTGTGTCAGCCCCACTGTATGCAGCTCAAGGGCAAGCAGGGGGCAAGCTCACACCATCCCATTGGCCAGCGAGGGTCCGGCTCACCAGAAGCCTGTGTGGAAGTATGAGGCTCAACTCTGCTTCAGAGATCTTCCTCAAAGGCCAGAGGCCACTGTCCTGCCTCAGTCACCACTTGCGCCCGGAATTCTTGGTGTTCATGTGTGTACACGCTTGCCTGCTGTCCTTGGGAGACAGGATGAGGCCCTGGCCAGGTGGCCCAGTTGGTTAGACCATCTTCCTGTACAACAAAAGGTTATGGGGTTCAATATCTAATCAGGGTGCCTATGTCTCTCACAATGATGATTCTCTCTCTGCCTCTCCCTTTCTCTCTCTCTAAAAATCAATAAAAACATATCTTTGGGTGAAGATTTTTTTTAAAAAGAAAAAAGAGAGATAGTATGAGGTATTCATAGACAGGATCCTTTGCCCCCAAGTGCCTCCACACTGACCCATCATTCTGCCCCTTAAAGTCTCATCCCCTCGCCCAGCTGGCGTGGCTCAGTGGTTAAGCATTGACTTATGAACCAGCATGTCACAGTTCGATTCCCAGTCAGGGCATGTGCTTGGGTTTCGGGCTCGATCTCCAGTGTGGAGCGTGCAGGAGACAGCCAATCAGTGATTCTCTCTCATCATCGATGTTTCTATCCCTCTCTTCCTCTCCCTTCATCTCTGAAATCAATTAAAAATATTTTTTTTTAAAAGAGTCTCATCCCCTCGAGTCTGAAAGCTCCTCAAGCTTCCCAAGTGCACACAAAGGAGGCCAGGTATTTCTCAGAATCAAAGAAATGCAAGTCCAAACAGCAGTGGCACTTTTAATCCAGTGAGCAGAAATCCAATTCTGAAAACAGAGTTGTAGAGACCTCGGTAGAGAAGCAGACTCTGTTGGTGGAACTGGAAGAGCTTTGGGAACCATTTTACAGAAACTATAATGAAACACTTCCAGGCAAGAGTCCTACAGGAACACTCACACCCATGCACAAACTTGTGTTACAGGCTGTTCGTCAGAGGATGAGTTGTAATAATGGAAAAAGCGGGCAGAAGCCAGGTGCTCACTATTAGAGGTTGATTAAATCCATCATGGCACAATCATACAACAGATGTCCCCGGGCCGCTTACAACGATGAGGTGGATCATGTGTAGTGGTGTGGAAGGATGCCCACTCTCTGCTGTTACATGAGAAAAGTTGCAGAAGTGCATGTATAATACCGGTAGTATCCCCTTTGGGTAAAAAGGAAAGGAACGTGTGTGTGTGTGTGTGTGTGTGTGTGTGTGTGTGTGTCCCCTTCAAATATTAGTCTTTTCTCTTCAAGGGTCCCCTTCCTCTAGTACATTTGGGGACAAGAGGGATATGTCTTGTTGGTAATTACTGAGTCACCCACCGGGTCCCCACGCCAGCCTCCCACCATTTCCAGATCAGACCGCATCCCAGAAGGCCTCACGCAGGGCCTTTGGAGGAAGGATCATGGAGTCTAAAGAGATGACAGTGAGGATGGGAAAACATTCAACTGTCCCCTAATTATAAACGTTTTCTGGGGCGTGTTTTTAAAACAGGATGGTACACCTGAGGGTGACCCCGGTCCTTGATTGGACCTGCCTTTCTCTCCCTAAGGCCCTGTGTCTGCCTGTGCAGAGCTGGGTCTTCAGGGAAACCAAGTGTGGGAAATGCTCATTTCCATAGTCTGAGGGGAAAGGACCAACAAGGGAAAAGTCTGCCAAGGGAATTCCCTTCGGGGCACCCCCAGTTCACAGCCTTGCTCCCCTGTCCTTCAGAGTGCCTGTAAGTGGCTTTCTTTAAAAATATATATATATCCGGAACCGGTTTGGCTCAATGGATAGAGCGTTGGCCTGTGGTCTGAAAGGTCCCAGGTTCGATTCTGGTCAAGGGCATGTATCTTGGTTGCAGGCACATCCCCAGTAGGGTGTGTGCAGGAGGCAGCTGATTGATGTCTCTCTCTCATCGATGTTTCTAACTCTCTATCCCTCTCCCTTCCTCTTTGTAAAAAAAATCAATAAAACATATATTTAAAATATATATATTTTATAATATATATTATAAAATATATATATTATAAAATATATATTATAAATATATTATAAATATATAAAATAAAATATATATATTAATTTCAGAGAGGAAGGGAGAGAGAGAGATAGAAGCATCAATGATGAGAGAGAATCATTGATCAGCTGCCTCCTGCACGCCCCACATTGGGGATCGAGCCCGCAACCTGGGCATGTGCCCTGACCAGGAATGGAACCATGACCTCCTGGTGGATAGGTCGATGCTCAACCACTGAGCCCTGCTGGCCAGGCTATAACTGGCTTTCTTTAACAGGCTTCAGAATTATAACGGGATGGCTAATATTCCACACTGATATGACATTAGATTGTTCTCATGTTGGTCATTTAGAGTGTTTCTAAGTTTTCTGTATAGGTAATGTTACAATGAACATCTTCATACATAGAGATTTTTGCTTATATTGGGTTTTAAGAATGAAATTACTAAGTCAGATAATAGAAATGTCTTACAGTTTCTACTAAAAATGGCTACATTGTTTCTGAAAGGTGACTGCTTTATAATACTACCAACACCGATTAAACCTACAATATAATCTGCCACTGCCAGCTCTTTCTTTAAGGTGGCTATTTTAGAAGATTAAAAATGGTATCTCAAAGCTGTTTGTCCTGTTTTTCACCTTACCATTAAGGGTGGAGTTCAGATTTTCAGGGTTGTTTTAAAGATGTCCTAAGTTGTAGTCACATGTATTCTTGCCTCTTCACCAGTCAGATCATAATAAATAGCATAAATGATGATAACAACTAGAGCCAGGTTTATAATCCCTTAGTTCTGTAGAGAGCTTTACAGCTTACCAACTTTTACAAGCAGTATCTCATCCTATTCTGCCAGTGGGCAAGGCCAGGCAAGACTTCCTGCATCTCTGGATGAAACCGTTGAGACTCTGCAGAGCCTGTTCGGCTTGATGGACAAGCCCACCGGGAGAGCCGGTGGAAATAATGGGGGCGGGTGGGTATTCAAAGATTACAGAGAAACTGTTCCATTTCTCTCCCTCTGGGGCCTCGTGGTCTCTTTTCACTGCCTCTCCGTGAGCCCCTCCTCCTCTCTGCAGAGCATCTTTTTTCTGCTTCTCCATCAGCACCATAAGCCTGGAAATAGCAGCTGCCTGCAGGCTCTGCCCATCCTTTCAGCTCAGGCTTCCACATCCGAGGAGAATCTTTGCCCCTTGGTTTCTCATCTCTCAGGAGACTCTGGACTTCCCACCTCCCAGACGGTTTCCCTCTGCTCAGGTGTCCCTCGTGGGTGGGGGACAGGATCAGGGACAAGGCTCTATGGTCCAAACAGGAGCTGGGGCTGAAGGCAGACCTCTTAAAAGGGTGAGGGAGGGGAAGCAGAGATAGGCTTTAGAATTCAGCACTGGCTCCGAGCTGCTCAGCATGACCCTCCCGAGGGAAGAGAGGGGATGGCCTCTTTCCTCTTCAATCACATCCTCGAAACTCCCCTGGGGCCTCAGTCAGCTCTGCTCACCCGGCAGGCCATGAGGCGCCTACCCACCCAGATGGCAGAAGCCTGGTGTGGGAGGGAGAGGCGTCGGGCCTCTGCCTGCCCTGCCGCCCAGCGCAGGCCCTCCGTTCCCTCTGCAGGTGCGGATCTGGGAGATCCCCGAGGGCGGGCTGAAGCGGAGCATGACAGAGGCCCTCCTGGAGCTGCACGGCCACAGCCGGCGTGTGGGGCTGGTCGAGTGGCACCCCACCACCAACAACATCCTGTTCAGCGCCGGCTATGACTACAAGGTGGGCAGGGCAGGCAGTGTGGATGGGGGTGGGGGAGAGGAGGGCATCTTTGGGGCATGTTCATCAATAGTATCTCATCCACCCATTTATTCATTCGCCACACACGACTGGGCATCTTCAGTCATCCCTGGGGTCCATCGAGGCTGGAAGCACCCGTACTGCCTCTCTGATGCTGATGGACTGGAGGCGAATGCCACTCCGAGCCCACACTCTCCTGGTGGGGAAAAAGAGCAAAGCTGCTGGAGGGAAGAGAATGGAGCCCCAGTCCCTATCCCCAGGGTCCCCTCAAAAGAGGTGTGTGCCAGCCGCTGGAACCTGGCAAGGAACATCTGTCCTTCCTGCTTGTTGTGGAAACTGAGTCCAAGGACAGTCGTGGATTTGTGAGACAGGGACCCATCAGCCTTTGATCTCAGCGACACCACCCTGCAGCCCAGCACACCCCCACCCTGCACGGGGCACCTCTCCCAGGACCATTGGGCGTGGAGCAGGGACACATGCCCGATGGCGGCAGCAGCAGGGCTGACCCCACTCCTGCTGCCCTCCCAGGTCCTCATCTGGAACCTGGACGTGGGGGAGCCCGTGAAGATGATCGACTGCCACTCGGACGTGATCCTCTGCATGTCCTTCAACACGGACGGCAGCCTGCTCGCCACCACGTGCAAGGACAAGAAGCTGCGCGTGATCGAGCCCCGCTCCGGCCGCGTTCTGCAGGTGAAGCCCGGCTTTCTCAAGGGGACGGGAAGGTATTGGGGCCTGGGGCTCAGCTGTCAGCCAGGCCTAGGGGAAGGCCGAGCCAGCTCCCCTCCCTCATGCACCTGCCTGCACCTCTGGTGACTGTCCCGTCTGCTCTGGGCCCTTCTTGGCTCACAGGAACCTGCCTTGTCCTTGGTGGAGAGGGGCTTTAGTTCTCTTTCTTGGCCACGGCCCCCCTCTCCCCAGATGGGATCTCCCGGCCTGCGCTGGGGAGGAGGCTGGTGACACCTCCAGCACATGAGTCCGTGGGTGTTGACCGAACCTCATCCTGGACACAGGAGGAGAGGTTTGGACCCCCAGCCCAGTGTGGGACCAGCCTGGTAGCAATGCCTCCACGCACACCAGCCCCGGGACAACTCCAAGTGCGGAGGTTGATGGTGAACTTAACTCCAGTTTAGGTATTTTAGTCTCTTGGGTCTTGCCTGTGAGGAAGGGATTAGATGCCATTTGGGGGTAAGAAATTAACGTTTCTTGAGCACCTAAAGCATGCCAGTCACTAGGAGGGATGGGAAATTTGGATTAAATTTGAGATTTGCCTCCTACACGAGAAAGGATGGATGGTGGCCTGGTTGTGTTTAATCTAGGAAGAGTCCAATAGTGTGAGGCCAAAAAGCCAGCTACCACTACTTCTACAGACAATTACCCTCGTTCTTAGCATCTCTAGTATTAGCAGCATTTCCTCCGTGCTCACCGGGTGGCATGTAGGGCCACAGGCTTCATATAATTCCCTCACGACAGCCCTCTGAGGCAGGTCCTGCTCCTCTTCCCATGTCACATGGAGGGGTGGGGGGCGGAACTGAGCTTCGGAGGGGGTCGGAGGCTGGAATGTCACCGTCATGGAGGAGCTAGAGTTCCAACCCAGCCAGGGGGACCCCAGAGCCCACACCGAGCAGAAAAGGTGCCCGAGAGCATAGAACCCAGCCTCCACCTCACACCCTGGGCATGAGCCGAGAGACGGGGAGGGCCTCCTCCGGGCTCCACTGCTTTGGCAGAACTTGGAGCTGAACGCCAGGCAGGGGGCACCAGCCTGGGTCTGTGCACGGCTCCGCCGGCCTCTGGTGTCTGCCTGATGCTGACTCATCCCAGCAGAGGACCCTTGTGCGTTAGGAGGAGAAGGAAGTGCCATGAGCTGGGAGGCAGGAGAGGAGGACGGCTTCGTAGGAGCCCCTGGTGCAGTGAGTCACCAAACAGCGAGCCAGCCTGAGTGCCCTGTCCTCAGGTTCCTGCCAGTAGGTTTTGCTGTGCAGGCTAAACGAGGGCCCTGCGGAGAGCACCTGGCACCTGGCACCTTGCGGGCCCTGCCCGGGGCTTGGTCAACGTTAGCTCCCTCTCCCCTGAGCTGCACCCGCTGCGGGACATGGCGGAGAGGCCTGGTTTCCCAGTCTCGGGCTCCACTGCTCCTCAGTCCCGGTATTTCTTCCCTGGGGCTGCTGTAACACACTACCGCACTAGTGGCCAACACAACAGCTATGGATTCTCTCCTGGTTCTGGAAGCCAGAGTTCTGGCATCAAGGTGTCAGCAGGGCCACCCTCCCACCAGGGACTCCAGGGAGAATCCGTTCTTTCCTCCTCCAGCTTCTGCGGCTGCTGGGCTGCCTTGGCTTGTGGTCACATCCCTGTAAGCTCTGCCTCCAGGGCCACAAAGCTTTCTCTGTGTCTGTGGACTCTCCCTCCATCTGTTTTAGGGCTCTCGTTATAGGACCCACCTGGGGAATCCAGGAGATCCCCTATTTCAACTTAAACCTACATCTGCAGAGTCCCTCTTTCCAAATAAGGAAACATCCACAGGTTCCAGGGATGAAGACACGGATGTATCTCCTGGGGGCCATGATTCCGTCTTCTCCAGGACCCTGGTGTCCGGGGCCCCGACTCACCGGCTCGCTCTGTCCCCCCAGGAGGCCAGCTGCAAAAACCACAGAGTGAACCGGGTGGTGTTCTTGGGGAACATGAAGCGGCTTCTCACGACCGGGGTCTCGAGGTGGAACACACGACAGATTGCCCTCTGGGACCAGGTCAGCTGCGGGGTGGGGGTGGTGGGGAGAGGGGGGAAGGAAGGGAGGTGACGTAGAAGGGTTGCAGCTCCCAGGGCTTTGCTGGAGTTCGGGAAGGTGAGATGCCATCCTTCCCGGACACAGGCTGATACTGGCCGCCTCCCCGCAGGAGGACCTCTCCATGCCTCTGATCGAGGAGGAAATCGACGGGCTCTCGGGCCTCCTGTTCCCCTTCTATGATGCCGACACCCACATGCTGTACCTGGCGGGAAAGGTAGTAGAAGGTGGAGAGGGACTGGGCAGCCCGTGGGAGACCCCTCCCCCCATGCGGCCCCTACTCCTTCCCTGCTTCCCTAAGAACCAACCCAACCTCTCTGTCCCTCCCCTGTGCCAGCCCGGGGCTTTCTTACTCTTTTCCATGGAAACCTACCCTCAGGTCTGACATGTGTTCTTACTGAAGTGTCAGTGTCAGAATTCCTTCAGAGGTGGACTGGAGATGGTTTTACACTGGGATAAGGGTCAGAGCCTGAGGTGTAGAGGACTGTGACTAATGGTGGAATTTGAGGCACCTTCCAGGAGATCTCTGACAAATATGGCCTGGATTGTCAGGAAAGCTGTCTATACACACAGACCACACCCCCAGCGGGTCCCCTGTGGCAGGCCCACCAGGGACCCAGCGGCCAGGTCTCCCTGGTCTTTGACCACCTGTGAGGCACAGTGGAGGCTCTCTTCAGCAGACCCCTGGACCAGGGCTTACTCAACCCTCCCCATCCACACACACACCTTCCTCACCTCCTTCTCTCCTTGCCCACAGGGAGATGGAAACATCCGGTACTATGAGATCAGCACGGAGAAGCCCTACTTGAGTTACCTCATGGAGTTTCGCTCCCCAGCCCCGCAGAAAGGCCTAGGTAAGGGATCAGGAAGCGGCCCTGGCAGTTAGGCTGTAGAACAAGAGACTGGATATTTGGCTCATGGATTACACCCCCCTCCAATAAAATATCAGACTTGAAGGCCACAGCTCATAGGCAAGTTAGATAGAACCTACAGGTGCTGCCCCTGTTGAAGGTCAGCCGTCTCATCTCCAGCCACCTGTCACCCCCCATGGAGCCAGCTCATCCCTTGGTGTCTGGCATCCACTGCAATCTCTGCTCATGAGCAGCCCATGGAGAGGGGCAGGGATGCAGGGTCTTCATTCCCATTTGCAGATGGGAAGCCCAACGCGGTTCTGACATCGGAGGGTTCTCTTTTCCTTGGGTGGGTGAGTAGGAGGTGGGACAATGCGATGTGATCTGAAAGTCCGGTTGAAGATTGCTCTGGCTCCTGTACGGAGAGTGGATTCAGGAGCATGGATTTTGAAAGGCAGGAGGGAGGCAAAGAGACCAGTTAGGCGGCCACTGTGGATTTCTAGGCAAGAAATGATGGTAACTAGGGTGACAGCATGACAGTGGGGAGAAGAGGGTGGATCCAGGAGATGTGTAGAAAGTAGGGTCCGCAAACTCAGAGAGAAGAGGAGACAGAGGGAGGAACCAATGGTAAGCATTTCTTATTTTCCTCCCCCTGTGGCCACTACTGAGCTTTTACCATGAGCTGGGCACGGTGGAAGGTTCAGAGTGGCTAAGTAACTCACCCCAGGCAGAACTCTGCTGGCTCCAGATGCCCCTTGGGTGCCATTGCACCACTGCCCTCCAGCTCCTGGAATGACCTTGTCTGGAAGAGCAGCCTTTCCATTCCAGTTGAGGAGAGGGAGAGCTTTGACGCATGGTCAAGTCATGGAGAAAGAAACCAATGTTATCTGTGCTCTTCGTGCCCAGCAGCTAATGAGCATCTTCACGCTCAGTCCCCTGACTACTTCCCTTCTCTAACGAGCCAAGGAACCTGAAGCTCATTGAGGTCATGATTTTCCCAAGGACTCCCAGCCATAAAGAGGGTCAGAGCCAGGATTCAAACCTGGGTCTTCCCTACCCCCAAGGTTGTGTTTTTAACACCACACTGCACACCACTCCCTCAGTAGATGACCATAGTGCAGCTGAAGGGGTGATGTGGCTAACAGCACACACAGACAATGCATGCACTCACGTGTCCTGGAAGACTGCTCTCAGTCCTGGAAGACTATCACAGGACAGCAGACAAGCTGCACTGAAATCTCAGGGGTGCATGGAAAAAGGTTTTTCCCCCCTTCTTCTCTGAGGATCAGGGACACAGACACTTCAGGAAGCCAGTTCCTTTCGGAGGTGATGGGTTCTGTGGCTTATTTTGTAACAACACTCTGTGACCTTGGACAAGCCCCTTCCCTTCTCACCCTCAAGAGTCTCATCTATAAAAAGAATGGATTAGATCCCAATATTTCTGCAGCCCCTTCCAGTCCTAAAAGACCCCAGTTCTAAAGCATGCACTTTGGCGAAGCAGGTCTGGCCCACGAGGCTTATGCGAGAAGTCACCACCCAGGACAGAACTGACTCAGGAAGCCCTCAGCCCACCCACTGCCCTCTGCAGCCGTCATTGCTCCAAATCTAGTGCCCACTGCTGGGGGTCTCTCCCCGTGGCTGGGGACATCAGGGAGAGGGACACCAAGGGAGGAACCCCCTGGGCCCCAGGAAGCCATGTGTAACTGTCCGCAGGGGTCATGCCCAAGCATGGGCTGGATGTGTCGGCTTGCGAGGTATTCCGCTTCTACAAGCTGGTGACTCTCAAGGGCCTGATCGAGCCCATCTCCATGATCGTGCCCCGCAGGGTGAGTGGGGCTGGGCGGGACTCCCCAGGGCCCCGGCATCCAATCCTAGCTTGCTGTCCGCTGACGGTAAGCCTGGAGGAGCCCAGAGGAAGTAGCCCTTTCACCGTGGACTTCGGGTGGGGAACGGAGGACATCCCAAGGTGGGGACAGTGTTGTTTGCTAATGAGCCCAGGGTGGGAATTCCAAGTGGGAGACATTGTGAATGCAAAGGCTTGGAGGCAGGAAAGCAGGTGACATGGTGGAAGGTCAGCGAGGAAGAAAATCTGACTGAAGAGCAGGGGTTTTCTCAGCTGCCCCCTCCCCATCTATTCCCTCTTGCACTCCCCCCACTATAGTCAGATTCCTACCAGGAAGATATTTACCCCATGACGCCAGGCACGGAGCCAGCTCTGACCCCTGATGAATGGCTGGGAGGCATCAACCGAGGTAAGTGCTGCAAGGGGTGGACTTCTCGAAGGAGGTGAGAGTGTGAGAGCTTTGCCTTCGTCTGGCTCACCCCATTTCCTTGCACCTGCTCCTGTTGGGACTTCTCTCACCCTTGGCCAGCCGTTAAGCAGAGGCTAATTCTGTCTGTCCATCATCAGTGAGCACATGTCCCTTGCCTTTCTTAGATCCCGTGCTGATGTCTTTGAAAGAAGGTTATAAGAAGTCCTCAAAAATGGTATTTAAGGCTCCTATCAAAGAAAAGAAGAGTGTGGTGGTCAATGGAATAGATTTATTAGAAAATGTCCCGCCCAGGACAGAGAACGAGGTAAGGAATATGAGTGATTGCCTCCACAGGCCCTGGGAGAGTGAGGCCTCTACATTTCAGGGGATCAGGCCTTTAAGCCAGCTCCATTCTGAAGCCTTTTTCCTTCTGAGGCAAACACCATAGGTAGCCTGTTGGCTTCCATTGCCTTTGACCCCTGTGAATAGAGGCTGGGATACCATAGGGATATTGACGCCCCTCCCCCAACCCTCACATTCACTACCCCACAGTTACCTGTGGACTCACAGCCTCCTCATGAATCCACTGCAGAATGTCGCTGCCATTTGGTGGTACAGGAGACATAAACCCCGACTCACCGAGGAAGGCCAGCCTCGTGCCCTACAGCACTGCCTTCCTCCCTGGCGTTGGAGCGCCGGTGAGATCTGGCCATTTCCTGTTTTGTGGAAGATACTGGATGTTTCTGGAAATGCTCTCTGTACCGTTTGCAATGGGAGTATTCAGGAGCAATCGTAGCTGGGCCCTACCCCTGCCCCCGAAGGTTTCTCTTTCTAACCACGCCCTCAGTCTGTGGTGCCAATAGTTTCGCTCAGCCAGGACTGACAGAACACCCACCGTGTGCCAGGCACTTGGCTGGATGCAGCTGAGGTAGAGATGGCTGTGTAGACCCACCTGCATTGGTATCTGGCTCTCCCATTTCCTGGCTGTGCCCGGACAAGTTTCCAGACCTTTCCAAGTCCCCTTCTTCATGGCACAATGGGGATATGAAATGCTGTGAGCATGACAGAGGTCATCTCTCCCTGGCTCGCATTAAGTGCTCAAAGAGCCTGACTGTATTAGCTAGCTATTGCCATGTAACAAATTACCCCGAAACTTGGTGACTTAAACCCACAAACATTTGTTATCTCATCGTTTCTGTGGGTGCCTGTGGCTCAAGGTCTCTCAAGAGGGTGTGAAGTATCAGCCAGGGCTGCAGTCGCATCTGATGGCTCATCTGCTTCCAAGTTCTCTCCCATGGTTGCTGGCAGGACTCATGTCCTCCCAGGTTATGGGATTGAGAATCTCAGTTTCTCATGGCTGTCAGCCAGAGGTGCTCTCCCTTAGGGCCTTGCCACATGGACCTCTCCATAGGGCACAGCTCACAACATGGCACTGGCTTCTCTCAGAGTGAGTGAAGAGTGGTGTTACAGCCCTTTTGTAGTCTAACCTTGGAAATGACACCTTATTACTTTTGTCATATTCTATTCATTTGAAAATCACTAAGTCCATTTGATACTTGAGGGGAAGGGATAGCAGTGGGTGGCACCTTAGAGGCTTCTTGTCATACCAACTTATGATTACCACTATTATTCATAAAAATAAGATTATTCCTGACCTCTGGGATTTCACAATTTTAAAGTGGAAATTGACAGGCAAACTGGTCATTGTTATATTATATTACATTGCTATTATAGAGGGATGCTGAGGTTTCTCTGGCTGGATGAAATCATGTGATAAATGGGATTTGCTTCTAAATAATCCCTGAAAATGGAGGGGGCGGGGGGGCAGTGCAGGAGAAGTGGGCAGGAGCTGATACCAAGAATAGGTAGGTATCAAGGAGAAAAAGCAGTAACACATGCCATTTGTTGAAGATGACTGATGAGTATTTGGAGATTCATGGTGCTATTCTTCTTACCGTACTTTTGTATATGTTTGGCATTTTCTATTAAAATTCTGTATGTGCATGGACCTTGAGAAGGTAGAGGTACCTGATTTCTTTTTAGTCCTCCGTGTGGACCATATCAGGAGCCTGAGCTCAGTTCTAGTACTGGTGTGGAGAAGGCAGGGTTGACTAGTATTTAAATCGAATACCATTTAGCCATAGACTTGTCTATATGAATCAGAGCTGAGGACCTGTAGGAGAATGATAAAGGGTTTCTGGCCCTAGTCTGTTTGGCTCAGTGGGTAGAGCGTCTGCCTGAAGACTGAAAGGTCCCAGGTTCAATTCCAGTCAAGGGCACCTGCCCGGGTTGAAGGCTTGATCCCCAGAAGGGAGCATGCAGAAGGCAGCTGGATCAAAGATTCTCTCTCATCACTGATATTTCTATCTCTCTCTCCATCTCCCTTCCCCTCTAAAATCAATAAAAATATATAAAATAAAATAAAAGCTCCTGAGCAAAATATGCTACTTTAAAAAAGGGGAGGGTCTTTGAGCAGACAAAACAGATGCCACAGTCTCCCTGCACTGAAGCCTGTGCACTATCCTCATTGGGAAGAAATTCTCTCAGAGCCTGCTAACTCTGGTTTTACCCGCAGCTTTAATCTTCACAGCAGCTTGAAACAGACAGTTAGAAAATGGGGCCTTAAACAGTAGACACGCTGAGTAGTGTAAAGAATGACTGGTGATTGACACAGGGAGACTTACAGTTGCACAATTCTCTAACTTCACCAAAAATCACTGAATTGTACAGTTAAAACAGGTGACATTTATGGAATGTCAGTTATACCTCAATACAGTAAAGTCTTTTTAAACAAAAGCTGAAAAAATTGTGCCAAGAAATTTTGAGAATTTGGAAGACAGAGGAATGTGTATGAGCAAATAATATATCTTCCCACAGACAAAACCAGGACTGGTTTATTGGTATTTAAAAAAAAAAAAAAAAGTTAAAAGAGGAAATCATAAAAATGACATATACATTCTTCAAACCATTTGTTTTCATTTAAAACATATAATTCATTCAACATTTTTTGATGCAGGGCCAAGACTGTTTCAGGACATCCCTGGATGAACTCTTATGTTTTTCTCAATTAATCACATCTTAACTCCAATTTCCAGTTTCTTTTACAGAGAACAAGAACTTAAAATCAATCTGAAAACAAAACCCTAGGGGTTTTTTTGTGTTTTTTTTTTCCCAGTTTTCCCCAGTTTTTAAAAAAAAAGACAACTTTCTTGGGTTTGAATTCACCTGCTGTAAAATTCATCCTTTATAGTGTACAGTTCCATAAGTTTTGACAAATGTGTAAGAAGTTTCTATATTCGAGTAACCACTCCCACAATCCAGAGAGAGGAAAGTTCCCGTCTTCTGTGGTTACATCACCCAAAGCTCACTCATTCAGCAGCAGCACTCCAAGCATCACCTTTACCAAGATCTTTTAAACCAGTCAGCGTAGTTTATAGAGGACAGCAACTGTCCTTTGCACTCACATCTCAGCCATGTATAGCATAGCGAATTGAAGTGTGCAATTGCAAGAGCAAATGCTACTCTCACTGGGAAGTAGAGGAGGAACCCAACTGCTTGGTGGTAACATTCAAGTCAAGCGTGTGGGGTCCCCTGTGTTCAGTGGGCACCTGTCAGTCTGTTTACAGAAGAAATGGAGAGGCAGGTGAATACGACGGGTCGTCTAAGGGAGGGTCTGTCTTTGTCTGTGCCCACGCCAGCACCTGGACCACTGCCCCGGGCAAACTGGTGTGCCTGTGATGCTTCCATGTCAGCAGGGAACAGAGCTGGATTCCGTCTGTATCCTAAGCCTCCTGAAGCAAGCATTTTATTTTATTTTTTAAATATATTTTATTGATTTTTTTACAGAGAAAAAAAAAGAGGGATAGAGAGCTAGAAACATCGATGAGAGAGAAACATCGACCAGCACACCCCCCACCAGGGATGCGCCTGCAACCAATGTACATGCCTTTGACCAGAATCAAACCCAGGACCCTTCAGTCCGCAGGCCGACGCTCTATCCACTGAGCCAAACCAGTCTCGGCTGAAGCAAGCATTTTAGAAAGGTTTCCATTCAGAATGGTAACTACCATGTTTCCCCGAAAATAAGACCTCCTCCAAAAATAAGACCTAGCGCATGGAAAGATAAGACATCCCCTGAAAATAAGACCTGGCGCAACTTTAGGAGAAAAAATTAATATAAGACACTGTCTTATTTTCGGGGAAGCAGGGTAG
The DNA here is from genome assembly GCF_964339955.1 of Pipistrellus hanaki. Classification (NCBI taxonomy): domain Eukaryota; kingdom Metazoa; phylum Chordata; class Mammalia; order Chiroptera; family Vespertilionidae; genus Pipistrellus; species Pipistrellus hanaki. Next base: position 40,130,515 of record NC_140503.1, on the reverse strand, counting down.
AAGTATTAGGTTTGGGCTGTTAGGAAAAGGCCTGTGCAGTGATCCCGAATCAAGCCCCAAGTCTATCGCTCTTGCCTACCTCACAGGGGAAAGTGGGAGCAGTGAGCTGAGTCTGGGGGAGGGAGAGCTGTGGTGGCATCAGTCACCTGGGACACTACAGAGGGAGCAGTGGAAGGTCTGGGGGAGGGGGCTGAGGCTGCATGGGCAGCCCAGGGGTGGGGAGGGGAGGGAGGATGTGGAGATTACACATTCAGGAAATCACCTTCTCACCTCCTTTCTCCCGGCCCCGCCCCGCCCCGGCCCTCGTGGCCTCTCTTCTCTTGTCCACCAGCTCCTCCGAATGTTCTTCCGGCAGCAGGATGAGATTCGGCGTTTGAAAGAGGAGCTGGCACAGAAGGACATCCGCATTCGGCAGCTCCAGCTGGAACTGAAGAACTTGCGTAACAGTCCCAAGAACTGTTAGCCGGCCGCGGGGCTGCTTTCTAAGCCGATCTCTCCACTGTTTCTACTCGTCCCCTAAGCCCCCCTTGTCCTGTGACCCCAGAGACAGCACCTGGATGGGAGCTGGGGAGAGCCTGAGGACCCCGCCTGCCGCCTCAAGACTGGAAGCTGATCTTTGACCTCTTGACCTCATGCTAATAAGAGTCCCCAGGCTCTCCTGGAGGACCCCGCTGGCAGCCCCTTTTCCTGCCGCCTCCAGAATATCGGCTTCCCCCAGCCGGGCAAAGACCACGGGTTCCCTGAGGGGTGCCCTCAGTGGACCTGGGGGCAGAGGAGGAAACCAGACCCCAGTAGACTTAGAACTGGAACTTTTCCCTTGCAAAGGAGGCTGCTGTCAGGACATTTCAGCACCCACTGCGGGGCTCACCGCATCCCTGACGGACCACACTGTAAGGGCTGGATGGCAGGTGCCACCTGTTCTCCCCTCTCCGCCCCCGCTCTGCAGCCCTGCAAGCCAGATTCACCTGACATGGGTCTCAAGCAGCCTCTCTCCTTTCTGTCTCTTGCTCCCACCCCCCTCTCTTGTCTTCAGGGAATTAAGAGGATTGCTCGCCAAGGCCATAATGACCCCTTGCCTCATGATTCTCTTCAAAGCTCTTGCAATACGCTTTTCCCACTTGACTTGGGAGGCAGGCAGGGTAGGGAATGATGGCCTCATTTCACAAGTGACAGAGCTGAGAGTTGCACTGGAGAAATGACTTACTCCGTCACCCAACAGGTCAACAGTGGACCCAGGGCCTAGGGTGTTCTGAACAAGCCAGGGCCCTTCCCGCTGCATCCAGATGCCAACCCCTGGGGGCTTCACCGGTGCCCGGGTATCTGTGGAGAATGAAAACTGGAAGCCACTTCCACCGTCTGCCCAACACCAGTAGTGCCAATGTCACACTGCCTAGTTGAGGCCCCTCACTCTCAGTGCCCCTCGTCTCCCTGGCCCCCGTGCCCTGCCTCCCCCCTCCCACCCCCAGGGGACTCCCTCTCAGATGAGGCCTCTTCCTCCTGGAAGTGAGGCTGAGGAGGGTGGAGTCAGGCCCTGGGGAAGGCAGAGCAGGGGTGTCTGCTTCAAGGGGTGGAAGATGCTCTGTGTGTCTCTCGCCGCTGTTCTCTCAGCCTTACGCTTGTAGAATGACCACAGCCCCTCCCGTCGGCGGTATAGCACTTTAAAGTTTACACAGTTCTTGGACACATCGCATCTCATTGGAGTCTCACATCCGCCCCCCGGGGGAGGGAGCTCTCGTTCTGTTCTGCAGATGAAGAAACTGAAAAGTGGCCTGAGGTCACAGGACTCTTGAGACGCCACATTTCCTCTGGTCTTCTACCCATTCTCTTTTTGTTTCTCTTTCTCCATTTCCCACCGCCCACCGTGTCTGTCCACACTGTTCTTCTCAGAAAAGTCATGGTTTGGGGGTGAGATCTGGCCCGGGAATCAAGAAATGGGTGTCCATCCTCTCGCTTGCGGGCTAGGATCTACTGGACTCATTGTGTTCCACCCTGCCTTGCCCGTGGCCACAGCAGAACAGCCACCCCCAGAGGCCAGGATCCCCTCCAGGCACCTGGGCAGGGAGAGCCCTCCAGCCCCTGGGGCTTTCCTCCCTGAACGTTCCACCCTCTGGGCCAATGGAAGCAGGGTCTCCTCCCCCCACCCCCTGCAGCGAGACAGTGTTAGCTCTCATCGCCTCCTCCCCATACTTCTGGAGCTTTTTTTCTTTCCCATGGATCTTTGCGGTCTTCTGTGATTATTTATGCTGCCTCCCAACGATAGAATTGAAATAAAATGTTTTCAACTTATCAACCCAGGCACGGCCATGTCACTGCACCCCGGGTGCTTCCCGCTCTTGGTTACCACGGTGTCCTGATGGCCCACTCCCCAGCCTTTCTCGGAAACAGCAGACCACATCTGTCCCCGCAGGTGTAATTTCACACTTTCCTTCACCTCCGAAGGCTTCTGAGTCTCAGCACTGTTGACATTGGGAGCCAGATAACGTTTTGCTGTGAGGGCTGTCCTGAGCACAGGAAGATGTTTAGCAGCATCCCTGGTCTCCACCAATCAGATGCCACAGCAACCTCTACCCAGTTGTGATAAACAAAAATGTCTCCAGATAATCACCCAATCTCATCCCGGGGGTTAAAACAGCCCCCAGTTGAGAGCCACTGTTCTACAGTTCGTCTGCCAGCATCTGTTCTGTATCAGCCCAGTGATGAGATCTGGCGGACACCAACATTTCACACTGGAATGCTATTTCGGTTCACAAAACACTATCCCAGGTACTTGACTGTTGATCCTCATTCACAGCAGCTCTAGGCATATTCTAATATTGTCCCCATTTTCAAGAAAGCAGTCAGGTCCAGAAAGGTGACATGCTCCAGCTCACTCAGCTGGTGTAGTGGGGAAGACATACAGGGATGTGGCTCTTATGAGCTGGAGCCCGAGAAGGCATGTGCTCCCAGTCTCCCGCCAATCTTAATGCTGGGCCCACTCTGTCCTGGGGGAGGACTGGGGCCCACCATAGACAAGGGACGGTGAGCAGCCACTGGGACACGCTCATCTCTCACCACGCCAGGGCTGTCATGGAGCAGAGTTGTCAGGCTTCAAAGTGGACAGGCGTGTAGCAGCGTGGACACCACAGAAAACTCAGAAGATCCAGAGGAGAGCAACGAAAGCCTTAGAAGAGAGGTACCGGAGAGGAAATGAATAAAGGGCTGCAGAGGAGCCGTGGGCAAGACACCGGAAACTGGGAGGGGTTGCCCCGGGCCCAGCGCTGCCTGTAACTGGGTGGCGACATTGAGTAATTCACTTCTCTCTGGCCTCACTTTCGCCATCTCTAACACAAGGGGATAAAACAACTTTAGGATCCCTTCCTGGTCTAACACTTAAGTGTCTGTTACACCAGCAATTAGGAGAATGGGACAAATCCCAAGACCACCCATGGCCTCGCAGTGGTGCAGAGGAGAAGTGTCACAGGAGAAGGGAAGCGGCAGGCGGCTTCCTCCAGGGTGCGGTGCCGGAAAGCACTTTTGAAAACATGCTTTTGAGCAAGGACGCTCCCGGAGTTTCTGCACTAGATTGGTTCACAGAGCCCTGAGCTCACACAGCCATTGAGAGTCCGGCCTTCATAAGCTCCTTCCGGGAAGCTGAGGAAGTCGGACCTGGTTCCTTGACTGAGGCTTCTCTGTTCCCTCACACACACACACACACACACACACACACACACACACACACTCACCAACCACCGCCTGGACTCAGGGAGCAGGGAAATGGACCAGGTGACCTGTCTCATGTGTGTCTCAGTCCCACCCAACCCCCATTCTGAGCCTAACTGAGCAGCTCTTTAATCATTACTCCTTATGACAAATTGTCCAAGATCAGGGTCAAATGTGATTTCTCCCCAAGTAGCCTATTTTCCCAAGCGCGTTTGTTAAGTAGGGACAAGTCCACATGGACTGTCTGTGTTCTATAGTTCTCCATATACTAGACTAACTAGACATTATGCCTAGTCTGTTACGCTGATCCTGCTGCCAGCGGTGGCCTCGCTAAGCACATGGCTTTGGTTATTGTGACAGTGGAGGACAGCCGGTCCCTCTGGCTCTTTGAACCTGTTCTTACTGCTATGTTCCCCACCAGGTGCTGGCTCCCTCTTTTCTCCAGTGAGACCATAGGCTAAACTCCTCTTGTATGGAGAGGTCCTGCCTAGTTATGCATTAAGCCCCTTGGCCCGCCCCCCAACACCTCCTTGGATTTTCAACTCAGTCTAACACACTAGAGTAGCTGGATCTACTCAGTCCTGGGTGCTGGGAACCCAGAGACGGGAAAGAACCAGGCCTGCTCTGGAGGGCCCCAGTTAGTGGTCATTCCATGGGCATCATGCCATCTAGCAGCCCCCTGAGTGAGCTTTACCCTCTCAGGGGCTCCTTGTGGAGTAGGCAGCTGTGGGATTTGCTGACTCCCAGGTTCTCATCCAGCCAGCCTCCTGGGATCCCAGGGTGGACCTGGGCATTTTCAGACTCTCTCCTGGTTCTGGGCAAACACCCCAGACTGCCATTGGACCGTGCCAAACGTGGCTGCTTCCTCCTGGTGGGCAATGACTCTATACTGAAAAGCCCCCCCTACACACAGCGCCATCAGCCCTCAGCCTGGCTGCACGGAGCAGAGTAGAGCCGAGCGGACGCTTCCCTGGACCACAGGAAGCATTCCCTCCTCCCTCCCTGTCCTCCCTGCCTTGGCCAGCCTGGGGACTGCAGGGAGCGAGAGGGGAGAGCGCCTGTCTGGGGTGTTGCAGAAGCTCCTTGTATCTTGTGCATGAGCGTTTCTACTTGGGAACAACCTGAAGCCTGACTTTCCTTGGAATTTTAATTCAGTAACAAACACACATGTCCTTAGACAAAGTGAACATCTACAGGATGGGTCTGAGGAGTTGTAGGAAGCCCTGTCTTGTCTCTCCCTTAGACCTGGCTGTCACACTGCCTGGAGCACCTCCCCTCTCTTTAGCCCATAGTCCCTTTGGGTTAAGCATTGCCCTAGCCCAGCCCTCTTCATACTCAGATCCCTCCCGGGGACTGGGGTGCTCATGTGAACGGGGTTACCAGATTGAGTGGTGGAAACAGGGACAATGAAAAGGAGAAGGCCCAAGCAGGAGGAGGAAGGGGAGGACAGAGATCCCAGATGTCAAGGTCACAGTGCTTAAGGCAAGATTCAAGGGCCAGGAAGAGTTTGCTAGGAGCTAGCATCTAGCCAGCAGGTGGCAGATGGTGGCCTTCCTAGCAAGCCCATTTTTTCTAACTGGGTCTCTTCGGCCACCTGCCACCCCACCCCAGAACCAATGGCCCAACCAGAGGCACCGGGGACCCATGACCAAGAAGGCACACAGAATAGCCAGGATGTGAAAGGTCCCAAGTATGGGAGAAGGGACACCCACTCAAAAGGGGGCAGCCCACGCTCCCCTGACCTGTCTCCAAGGAGGGGCCAGAGGAGGGCGCTCACCTCACCTGCCCTGAACAGTTCCTTGGAAAGGGCCTGGATGTACGCTCTAGTCTCAGCCTGGCCCCTGACCTGTGATGTGACCTTGGGCAATTTCCCACCAAGGGACAATGACAGGGAGGAGCTAAAGAGTCTGCAATTAGATTGGGCTTGGGGCCCAGGAGGTGGCTAAAAAAAAAAAGCCAGGAACTTGAAGGAGAGGGAAGGAAGTGGGGAGGGAGGAGCAGGGGTTCAGGCCAGTGCTGTCCGCAGCAGCTCAGTCCGCTCGGGGTCCGGGAAGTTCCTGATGAGAGAAACAGGAGCGGCATCCCAGATGCGGATACGGCCCGGGGCGGAGGAAGAGGGGTCACAGCCAGGCCTCCGAAGCCCTGAGTCCTAGACTGGGAGCCAAGAAAGGACGTGAAGCAGGAATGGCAGCAGGAGGGGGAAAGGTTTGAGGACAGCCCTGAAGCAAGGAGCCGGGTAGGAGCTGGTGAGGCAGTGGCCCAAGGGCAGTTGGGGGTGGGGAGGAGGGGCAGTGGTCAGGGCAGACTTCAGAATGGGCCTCTTTGGTCAAGGACGTGGGTACATGAGGAGGGGGAAGAGGGAGTGCTCCCAGACATGGAACCAGAGCTGGGGTGGGAGGTGAGCCACCCTCTGCCAACAGATGGGCCCTCTGCAGAGGTGGGCAAGGTTCCTTGTACCTCTCTCAGACCAGCCCCATCCCAACAGGGACCTCAGACAGTGCGGGCTCACCCGGCTCAGAAAGTGCCCTTTGGACTTGCTGACAGAGGAAGGGCTTCTTAGAAAACGAGTGTTCTCTCATGGCTGAAGCACCTGGCCGCCCTTGGGGCTGCCTGGCTCTGTCACGTGAAAGTCCCCACCAGCCTCTCACACATCTGTTTGTCCTTTGGCTAAGTCATCTGCAATGACAATGACAGTGGGTTACCCCCCCTCCCCCACCGCCCCTCGCCTACTGGAAGATTTGAGACAGTTTTCATTCAAAACTATTTTATCAAGTGCCTTTTCTACACCAACTAGTATCCTAGGTGCTGGGACTAAGCAAATGAACAAAATGTGGTTCTTGCTCTCAGTGAGGTCCTACTCTACTTTACCATTAAAGTTCTATGCAGTGCAGAGAAAATGTTTGGAAGGCCGAGAAGATCCCAGTAGTTATCTCATGGTGATGGGATAACAGATTAATTCTATACCTTTTTAATAGCTGCATTCCCCCCACCCCAATAATAACCCTTTTCAATAAGAGAGGAAGGTACTTTTTAGTTTTAAAGATATTCTATCCTTGGCCAGTTGCCCAGTGGTTAGAGCATGGGCCTGAAGACTGAAGGGTCGAGGGTTCAATCCCCGGCCCGGGCACATGTGGGAGGCAACCAATCCATGTGTCTCTCACATCAATGTTTCTCTCCCTCTCCCAGCTCCTCCTATTCTAAATAAATAAATAAATTAAATAAATCAGTGGAAAAACTATCCTCAGGTGGGGATTAAAAAATAAATAAAACAAAAGATGTTCCAAAGACATCTAACAGCTTAGGACTTGCCATCAATTGTTTCCTTGGGATGGAACCTCAGGCTTGCTCTGTTCAGTCCACCAAGGCATGGGTCATGGGAGTTTTCCTCCCCTATCATCACTGCCCCTCTGGACCTCATGCCACCACACTCACGTGGGTAGTTGGATGGGGTGAACAGACTGTGGGCAGGAGTCACTGCCATTGGATACTTGACAGATGGAGGCCTGGCAGTGGACTCCCAGCTCGGCCATTGAGATGCACAGCTCACACGGATCCCTGCACAAGCAAAGGTGGCAACAGGTTTACACCGAGGCCTTGACTGAGCTTGCCCTTGGCCCACCGGAGGCCGGCTTAGCCTTCCCTGGTCCTTCCGGGTCTGGTCCCACCCACTGACCTCCGCCCACTCCAAGTGGCCCAAATCCTGACCTGGCCTATAGAGGAGCAGGGTATAGCGGCTCTTCACCTATCTCTGTCTCAGTCTACTGTTTGTGGCATAAACCCTATGACCTGCTTCCTGTGCCATTGAGCCCTCTCTCCTCTTTAAACCAAAACTCTTGAGTTTCAAGACTATTGTCTCAACATTGACTTTAAAAAATCTTTCTGCTATCAGAATCATGATGTTCCCTTGGACAATAAATATTTCTGGCTGAGCCCTAGCAGATTTGGCTCAGTGGACAGAGGACTGAAGGGTTCTGGGTTCAATTCTAGTCAAGGGCACATGACCAGGTTACGAACTAGATTCCGAGTTGAGGGCCTGCAGGAGGCAGCCGATCAGTGATTCTCATCATTGATGTTTCTATCTCTCCCTCTCCCTTCCTCTCTGAAACCAATAAAAATATATTTTAAAAAATTCTTCTGGCTGGGGTGGACATATGTATATCAGGAACTACAGATAGACTGTTATTTCTGAAATCCACCCTCTCCACTCACCTCAATATGAGCATATGAAAGCATGCTTGCACATATGTGTAGTTTGTAACTGGATCAGTAAAATTGCCAGAAAGACTAAGATCATATAAAATGGTAGAAAGTTAATTAATGATATGGAACTGAAAAACTGTACCTTTTTGCTAATTTTTAATTAACATCTGCTGGACGATGACATTACATTAGTACATTAGGTGCCAGTGATATAGAACAGATTGGGATATGCAAGACACTGACCTTGGTTTATGAGGGATGCAGATGCTTGAATAAGTAATTACAATTCAATACAGTAAGTACTGTATGAGAGCCATGTATACAGCCAAGCACAGAAGACAGAGGAAGACCTCATGGTGATAGGCAATTTGAGTTCTATTCTGTATTTATTGAGATGTAAGTGATATATGACATTGTGTACAATAATTTGATTTGGTGGTCATCATATAGCAATATATATGATGACCACCAAATCAAATTATTGTGTGTGTGTGTGTGTGTGTGTGTGTGTGTGTGTATATATATATATATATATATATATATATATATATATATATATACATATATATATATATATATATTGCAATATGATGACCACCATAGTATTAGCCAAGATTTTCTTTTTCTATTGTTGTTAAGCCTCACCCCAGGATATTTTCCCATTGATGTTTAGGAAGAGTAGAAGAGACAGGGAAAGACAGAGAGAAATATCTATGTCAAAGAAATACATCGATTGGTTGCCTCCTGCACAAGCCCCAACCAGGACCTGGGCTGGGAAGGAGCCTACAACCAAGGTGCCTGCCCTTGACTAGAATTGAACCCTGGATCCTTTGGTCCATAGGCCGACACTCTATACACTGAGCTAAACCAGCTAAGGCAACACTTTCATTCTGTCCCATAATTAGCATTTCTTTTTGTGTGCTGAGAGCATTTAAGATCTGGTCTCTTAGAATTTTTGAAGCATGTAATACACTGTTGACTATAGTAACTTTGCTGGGCATGAGATCTCCAGAATGTACTTACTACAAGTTATATCCTTTGACCAACATTCCCCCTCCCCCAGTCTCTAGTAACCACTATTAAGATTCCACATAGAAGTGCTATCATGCAATATTTGTCTTTCTCTGTCTGGCTTATCTCACTAAACATAAAACCTTCAACGTCCATGTTGTCACAGATGGCAGGATTTCCTTCTTTCTAGTAATCTGTGTTCTTGGAGTGAAAGCAATTTCCACCAAAGAAGAGAGAGGAGGCATTCCAGTCAGGGAACAGCATGTGCAAAGTCACTGAGGACAGCTGGCATGGTGTTGGTGTGGATGAGGAGGAAATCCGTAAGTCCTTCAGTTGCTGAAACCAAGGAGAAAGTGGCGAGTGAACAACAGTCTGCAAGGGATCTTATACTTAGGCTATTTATTTGGAATGCACTGTTTTTAAAAATATGTTTTTGCTGATTTTTAGAGAGAGGGGGAGGGAGAGGGATAGAGAAATAGAAATATCGATAAGAAAGAGACATCAATTGGCTGCCTCCTGCACATCCCCTACTGGGGATCAAACCCGAAACCTGGGCATGTGCCCTGACCAGAAATCCATCTGGTGTGACCTCTTGGTTCATGGGTCCTCACTCAACCACTGAGCCACACCAGGTGGCTGGAATGCACTTTTAAGCAATGGAAAGCCTCAGGAGGTGTTTAAGCAACTGAATGATCAAATGAACACTGCATTTGAGAAAAATCCATGGGGAGGTTGGAAAAGAGAGAGAGACTGAGGGTAAGGAGGCTAATGAGAAATTGCTGGGAGTATTCAGCTGCAGCATGAAGGTAACTGAACTCAAAAAATCAGAACCCATAGAGAGAGAGATGCAGGAGGCGAGCTGTGGTATACAATAAAACACCACACTCTGAATTGCCAGGAGTTTGAGAATACTTATTCTTAATGGGTCATGAAATTGATTGAGTTGCAACCAGCATTTTTTAGTAGAATAGAATAGAATAGAATTAAGTGGCAACACAAAATAAGGGTGAGTATCTGTGTAGAAAACTTTGTTCAGTAGTATGTATGTGTGTATTACTCTGTGTAAGAGAGAGAGAGGGAGAGGGTGGTGTGTGTGTGTGTACTGAGATACAAGATGAAATGTGTGTTTTTCACTTTGGGTCACAATCAGCCCGTTTGAAAGTCACTGATGGTAGAAGACACGAATGGTGCAAAGCAGAGAGCCATTGCCAATGGATTCCCAGGAGAGAGAGATGCAGTCCTGTGTGGCTGGCAGGGGTGGCTTTCCAGAGGATGTGTAGGAATAGAACGTGGGCCTTGAAAGAGGATAGGGTACAGACGAGACATGAGAGGATGTGGCGTCCCTGGCAGAGAGGCCTTGAGAGGTGGGTCCCAGCAGCCCCGCTGGATCCCTCCCTACCCTTAGCCATTCTCAGCAATCTCAAGATACTTATCTTGGGGGAATAACATTTCAGTCTCAACACAGAAAAGCATTTGCTGACAGCTTATCTTTTCCTCCAGCACTTATGCAAAACCTATCTGTCAAATAGCCCATGTCTCTTTTGACCTTCTACACAGGGGCACCAAGTTCATTCTCAAAACAGCTCACTTGACTAACAAGAAATATTTCCCGTCTTCATGAAAACTCTCAAGGGAAACAGAATTGAATGAGCTGAGATCAAGGTTCAAGCTCTAGCTCGGAAGCGTATTCAACAGTCACCGAACATTACTGAACACCACTTTTCCTCATAAAATGGGCTAATCAGAACTACCTATTATTTTTTCTCCCAAACATGTGAGCATCAAATCAAATGATATACTGGTTGGAAACCAGCGTTACTTTTCTCATTGGCCAGAAGACACAACTAATGTCAGATCTCCCGAAGCATAAACATAATTTGGCAACCTTGTCATTGTCGCACAGATAAGAGAACTTATTGTTTTATCATCTGGCTCCAGAGTTCCTTTTAGGAAAGGAAGTGTCATTGTTTAGGAAAATACCTTGATGGGCCCCTGGGGGTAGAAGGTGAGGTTTTGAGGACATGGGTGGGGAGGAAAAAACAAGGAGAGCGTAACTGTTCCACCTAAGAAGTGAACAAGAATTTGGGGATCAGGAAGAACAAAGGAGAGAAGGAAAAAAGCAAAACTAAGCAATATGGCCAGAGACTAAAGCCCTAGTGGGTAGAAAATTGGGGAAGCTTTTTAAAAACAGATCTCTGGACTGCAGTTCTGCAATCAACTCTCTTTACAACATAACCTGTTCCTCCAAATCTCCAGTAAACACCTATTACACAAAGCTGCCTTGTGGGAGCAGGGTTATCAGGCATCAAAGAGAAAGGACTGTGTTTAACTTTGGGGGCAATCCTGGGGTAGAGATAAAGGTGCAGCCATAAGAAAGCAAAGACAAAGGTGACACAAACTTGTAAGTCCAGGGAATTCACAGAAATCTTGGAAAAAGAATTTTTCCTACCTTATGAGATGGGGTTCAGAAAACCACAGGCCCAAGATGGTCTCACTAATGCTAAAAGAGCAAGATACCAGTCCTAGATTTAATACCAGATCTAACTGCAGCATCTACCTTTCCCAGAAAACATAATCATGACCAACCGGTCTGGAATTTTCTGGTCAAGCACTGAAGTATGGTAGCAACCATACTTGGATAAAAACTGCTGTTTGAATTTTAACCCTGCTATTCTGGCTTCGGCACTCGCTTACTCGCTTAAACATAGGGTAGTTGACTCAGCTTCCAGATGGAGACCTGGAGGCTAAGGCAATTTTCCTGTGCCCGTGGACCAGGACCACAGGAGATTGATTCCCACTGACTCAGTAGCTTCAGGAGTAGAAACCGTAGATAACCTTTAGAGATTAACCTCTCAGATCTGCTTCTGTACTATCTGCTATCACAAGATAGGGCCACATGCCAATGTCCAGCAGGATGTGGCTGGGAACGACCCTGTGGGGTGTTCCCAGCCTTTAGAATTTAGAACAAAGGAAAATTCTTGCGATTCGGACCTTTAAAAAGACTGCCTATACCTGAAACAGTGCAGTCATGAGTGTGGCCACCTGGGTGTGGTGCTCTTGTGGCTGTCCTGGCCAGTTCAATAAATCCTTGCCTGCTTTTTTTAATCAATCATCAGCCTCCGGTGGTCTTATTTTGAACCCAGGGTTCAACCCCACAACAAGCACCAGCAAAGTACTCTTTGGACCCTCCTGTGGACCCTCTTGGTCCCCCATAGAACGAAGAGGCAATCTGCACAATAGAAACCCTTCCTCCAAAGAAATGATGTCTCTGCCCCAAAACAATGCTCTCTTTTCTTTTGTTAATAGCTCCCTTGTGCCACCCTTCTTCCTATAAAAACCATCTATCGTGTACAACCCCTTGGCACCCTGTCTGGTTGCTAGGTGGGATGCTGCCCGATTCATGAATCACTCAATAAAGCCAAATAGATCCTCAAATTTATTTTTTCTTAACACCTATTACATGTAGAGTTGAGGTGTTAGCATTACCCCAGTAGACATCTGAAACCATCAGCCATCCAATTCTTGTCTGTTATGATGATAAACATTTTCCCAGGCTTCTCTCTGGGTGAAATCAATATTATCTGGCTACTATTGATTAAACTTCAGTCACAATTTAAGAATCAACCACATAAGGAGAGTGCACCAGCTTTCTTCTTCTTCTTTTCTGACTGACTACTGACCAACATAAACTCTGGGCAGTGCTAATCTAATGCAGCTATGGAATTCCTTTAGAATAATAATCATTTATTGCTTAGCATGTTACTTAAAGCTGCTTCCTCTTATCTCATTGAACACTGGGTCTTCAAAATAGTTCCATGAAGCCAGAAAACTATAAATTATCAACTCCATGTTAATAATGAAGAAACTAAGGCCCAAAAGATCAAAGTATTAAGTTTGGATTAGTTATGAGAGGTAATCTCAGTTCTTAAGGAGTGTTGGAGAGATAAGATATAAAATGCATGAAAAGTCAAATAACAGTATTAAAGAAGTAGAAATAAATCCTTATATAATAAAAGGCTAATATGCAAATTGTCCCCTCAGGAGTTCAACCCACCTGGAGTTTAAACGCTAGCTATGACATGGACTGACCACCAGGAGGCAGTGTGGAATGAAGGAAGTCCCTGGCTGGCAGCCAGCAGCCAGAGGAAGGAAGGCTCTGATTGGCCCTGATCACCAGCCAGGCCTAGAGACCCTACCAGTGCATGAATTTCATGCACCAGGCCTCTAATATAAAAATAAAAAGTTTGAAGGAAGAGCACAATTAATTGTTGGGAGAATGATAACGATCACAATGCATTCCTGGCTCAGCCTTCTCATGACCCCGCCCACTTCTTTCCATCTTCAAGATCTCTCAAAGCCATCATTGTCTCCACCAGGATTACTATAATAGCTTTCTTACTAGTCATCTGACTGCAGGCTTGTCCCTCTAATCAGTTCTCCAAACAGAGTAATCTTTATAACATGTAAACCTCTTCTCGGTCACTCCTCTAGTTTACACTTAGTGGCTCTCCAAGGCATAATCTGAAGTAAACTTTTTTAACCTCATCTACAAGTCTAGCTTGTCTCCTTTCTCTCAAGTCTCATCTCTTTCCATTTGTTACCTGAAACGCTTTGCTCCTATAGAATGCTTGTATAATACAATAAACATTTGGTCTTTGTTTCTTTTTCTGTCCCTGAGCCCCTAAAACACTTGGGAATTCCTGAATGGCAGGTGTATCTTCTGTTATTCATAAGGAGTCACTTTCTATCACACGTGAGTTTATATTAATACAGGGACTTAGGGTGGGGCCCTTAGGTAACCCCAGGATGGGGCTAGTCAAGTGATGGAAGGTAGGAACTTCCAGCTCCACCCACTGACCTCCTGGAAGTTGGGGGAGAGGAGGCTGGAGATTAAGGTTTATAAAAAAGAAGATCCTGAGAGGTTTAGAGTTGGTGGCTATATCCATATGCTTGGAGGGTGGTGTACCCCAACTTCATGGAGACAGAAGCTCCTGTGCTGGGGACCCTTCCTGACCTCTCCCCATGTACTCTTCATCTGGCTTTTGATTTGTATCCTTTATAATAACCTGGCAAGTGAAGTGCCTTCCTGGTTTCTGTGAGCTGATATAACAAATTATCTAATCCAAGCAGGGAATAATGGGAACCTCTAGTTTATTGTCAGAAATATAGGTGGCCTGAGGCTGAAACTGGCATCTGAAGTAGGGGCAGTTTTGTGGTGTCTGCACTAACTGTCGGGTTTACACCAACTCAGCGTAGTTAGTTTCAGGATTGAATTGTTAAACACTCAACCGGTGCTGGAGAATTGACAGGTGTCTGAAGACGTCTCGCACAGATACTTCTTTCTTGCTTTGTTTTCCTGATTCCCTGAGCTGTTTTCCAGGCACGGTCCTGCTTCCTGACCTTTGCACACCTTGTCCCCTCTGCCCCCATCACTCCTGCCCACTCTCTTGGTCTGGCTAATCTCATTTCACCTTCAGATTTTAGCTTCGTTACCACTTCTCAAAAAAGGTCCTTCCTATTCCTGGGATAGATTAGAACCCACACCTTGCTACTCCCTGGTTATGGGTGAGATGAGGAGGCTTTGGGTCTTGTCTTCTTGAGAGAAATATTTCAGTCAAGAAACAAAGTGTAGAAAAGCAAGCAAGAATTTATTGACTGTCGCCGAAACCAGTTTGGCTCAGTGGATAGAGCGTCGGCCTGCAGACTGAAGGGTCCCAGGTTTGATTCCGGTCAAGGGCATGTACCTTGGCTGGGGGTACATCCCCAGTAGGAGGTGTGCAAGAAGCAGCTGATCGATGATTCTCTCTCATCGATGTTTCTAACTCTATCCCTCTCCCTTCCTCTCTGTAAAAAAATCAATAAAATATTTTTTTTTAAAAGAATTTATTGACATTGGTTCAGAGATAAAGTAAAATTTTAGGAGTATGGAATTAAATGCAAGTGCCAGCATGAGGGAGCAAATAATTTTCAGTAACTACCAGAGGCTCAACCCAATGACAGCGCCCAGCGCCCCACCTTGGTCTGGCGCCCCCACTCACCTCCACTATCCTGCAGAGGCCGACACCCACCATGCTCCATGCTCTGCTGCCTGCTGCCAATGCTCGCCATATTCCCTGTGCACCCCCTGGTGGTCAGCACATATCATAGCAAACAGTTGTTCTGCTGTTAGGTCTATTTGCATATTAGCCTTTTATTATATATAACCTATTTATCTGTCTGTCATCTGCCTACCTGATTGATACAGCACATACTCAACTATATTAAAATGTACTTATGCCATGCAAACTGTCCTGCAGCCTCCTTTTAATTTTTTTTACAGGACAATATACTATGGACATATGTTGAGGTTGATATATGAAGATTTACTTCATTCTTTTTTTTTAAATATATCTTTATTGATTTCAGAATGGGAGAGAGAGATAGAGATAGAAACATCAATGTTGAGAAGGAATCATCGATCATGCATGCCTCCCACTGGAGATGGAGCCCACAATCTGAGCATGTGCCCTTGACTGGAATCGAACCCGGGACTCTTTAGTTCACAGGTCGTCACTCTATCCACTGAGCCAAATCAGCCAGGGCATTCTTTATCATTGTTTCCCACAGTGTAGGTTTAAAATAATATTAACTAACTCACTTGAGGACATTCAGGTTTCTCAAATTTTTCCCCCCCACTATTTCAAAATAACATCTGTGTAAGCTTAAGAGCACAGGCTTGCCCAGCTGGTATAGCTCAGTGTTTGAGCATCTGCCCATGAACCAGGAGGTCACCGTTCAATTCTCAGTCAGGGCACGTGCCCGGGTCCTGGGCTCTATCCCCAGTGCGGAGAGTGCAGAAGGCAACCAATCAATGATTCTCTCTCATTATTGATGTTTCTATCTCTCTGTCTCTTCCCCTTTGTCTCAGAAGTCAATAAAAACATAAAAGTAAAATAAAATAAAATAAGAGCACAGGCTTGTATCAGGCTGCCTGGCTCCAGTACTGTCTCTACAGCAGGCATGTCAAACTCTCGGTCCATAGGCCACATGTGGCCCACAATGAATATTTTTGCAACCCAGCCAATATAACGGTATGTAAGAAACATTTTAATAAAAATTTTGTAATGTAATTTTTACAATATCCTGTTATACATAATTATTAATAACGAACTACAATGTTCGCTGTTGACTGATTACTATAATCATGTTGCATTCATTTCCCTTGTATGCCTTAGAAGTAACCATTTCTCTCCACTAATACTAGCAGTGAATATTTTAGCAGCTGATGGCCACATCATTAGTCTTGTACTGACTTGTTTGGTGTGAGCAACAAAAGAAAAGGATATATTTAGCTTTCAAAGAACAAGTAGCCCTGGCCAGTTTGGCTCAGTGGATAAAGTGTCTTCCTGCAGACTGAAGGGTCCCAGGTTCAATTCTGGTCGAGGTCATGTATCTTGGTTGCAAGCACATCCCCAGTAGGTGGTGTGCGGAAGACAGCTGATTGATATTTCTCTCTCATTGATGTTTCTAGCTCTCTCTCTCCCTTCCTCTCTGTAAAAAAGCAATAAAATATATATTTTTTAAAAGAACAAGAAAAATAGGTTTCTTTGCATTACGCTTATCAATTTTTACAGTTATTCAGTGTCTGGTAAGTTAATGTTCAAGAAAAAATATTAATTTTTATTAAAATGTTCTATTATTTTATTTTAACAGTTACTCATTTGTTTCAGCCCTTTGCATTCAGCATTTCTCTATTGAAATAAGCCTACGTTTCTATGAGAATGGAAGCTTTTGCGGCCCACATACACTTAAACCTTGTTTACTTGGCCCATGTCAGCCTTTGAGTTTGACATGCTTGCTCCTCAGCTTATTAGCTTTCCTCTTCTTGCATCTCTCGTGTGCATACCTGTGAAACTGGGATGGTGGCTCCTAGATGGGGGCTATCTACCGTAGGAGCCACTGCGAGGACTAGATAAGTTTATATCAATAAAGCACTTGGCACTGACTCTGCCACCTCACAAGTGCTTGTCTTTATTATCATATACATCTGTGACTTGTGCTAGTGTTTCTGTAAGATCACTTTCCAGAAGCAGAATATAGAGATATGCCAAAGTACCTTCCAAACATCTGACCAGTTTACATGATCACCAGCAGTGGATGAGATTGTTCTTTCTCCCACCCCTTTAAGGTTGGACTCTTCTGTTCTTCTCTTTATTGGGTCAATCCTTTTCAAACTTTTTAAGAAAACAAACCTATTTTTTTAAATTGATTTCATAGAGGAAGCGAAAGGGAGAGATAGAAACATCAATGATGAGTGAGAATCATTGATCAGCTACCTTCTGCACGCCCCCCACTGCAATCCAGGCATGTGCCCTTGACCAGAATCAAACCTGTGACCCTTCAGTCTGCAGGCCGACTCTCTATCCACTGAGCCAAACCAGCTAGGGCTCAAACACTCTTGATCCATGATTTTCTTAGTTTGAAGTAGCCTGGCGACTTAAACTTGAGCTTAGAAGTACCTGTCAAAATTTCAACAAAGTATATTCTTTGACCCAGTGATGCCAATTCTGGGAATTTATCCTACAGATATACTAGCAGACTTGCAAAATGACATGTCTACAAGGTTATTCATTGTGGTATTGTTTGTAACAGCAACAGACTGGAAACTAATAGGAGACTCATTAAATAATTTATGGCCTATCCACACAATGGATTACTATATAGCCATTTGTAAAAAGAAGAAAGGAAGCTTTCTTTGTACCAATATAGAACAATATCCAAGATGTATTTTTAAGTGTTAATAGGAATGTGATAGCTAACACTTGTATCCCATATTTCTTCAATTCTAAGATAATGCGTTTTTTCACTTTGTAACATTTTTGAAATAAGGATGTGTTACAGTCAAAGGCATGTCGTAATTTAATTGGAATGGCTTGCCTTTCCTGGTCTACAATATGATGATGTGTTTTACAGTCCGTGGCATCGTGGATTTGATGAAATACAATAGTGCTTACTGTGTGCGAGGCACTGTTCATTTCAATCTCACCACAACTGGTAGGAGTAAGTACTATTATTTCCTACATTTTACAGGCAAGGAAATGAGATTTGACCTTGGGCAGTCCCGCCGCAGGGCTCATGCTTCTAGACTCTTGACACCTTACTACATCTCACACCCAGAGAGCTCACTGTGCCAGGTCCTGTCCTAAGTGCTTTATACATTTATTAGCTCGTTTAATCCTCAAATAACCATATAAGACAGAGGCTATTATTATCCTCGTTATACAGATGAGGAAACGGAGGCACTATGAGGTTATGAAATTTGCTTAAAGACACAGCTAACTAGTGGAAGAACTGGGACCAGAACATTGGCAGTCTGGCTTCAGAGATCATGCTCTTAATGCTCTCCATGCTACCTTTTATGTTAAAAAAAAAAAAAAAAAAAAGGATGGAGTTATTATATAATAATACTAGAGGCCCAGTACACAAAATTCATGCACTTGGAGAAGGGGGTCCCTCAGCCCAACCTATGCCCTCTCACAGTTTGGGAGCTCATGGGGGATGTCCAACTGATGGCCATTACCGCTACACTCACCAGCCATGAGCCCAGCTCAACACTCCTGTGTTGAGCATCTGCCCCCTTGTGGTCAGTGTGCATCATAGCAACCGGTTGTTCTGTTGTGCCAATTTGCATATTAGCCATATATATACTAGAGGCCCAGTGAATGAAATTCTTGCAAGGGTAGGCCTTTGCATCATTCCCAGCTGCAGCGGCCCTCACAGCCCCAGCTGCCTATGGCCCTACAGCCCTGGCCTCCCCACCCCAACCTGCCCCTGCCTTGGCTTGGCACTGCCCACATCCACTGCCACACACCCCCCTAGTTCCCCAGTTTTGTGGAGCCCCCTGATTGATCGCTCAGCAGAGGGTAGCCTGGGCCTTCCTTTGTGGGAGGGATCATGGAGCAATGGCAGGCCCCCTGACCAATCGCATCACATCTGCCTTGGCTGGTCTGGCACCAGTGCGTGTCATAGTGTGGTCATTCGGACGGCCATTTTTCTGTTTGGCTGTTCGGTTGATTTGCATATTACGCTTTTATTATTATAGACTAGAGGCCCAATGCATGAAATTAGTGCAAGAACAGGCCTTCCTTCCCCCAGCTGCTGACACCGGCTTCCCTCTGGCGCCAGGGACCCAGGCAAGCTTCCCTCCGGCCACTGGCAGGCACGCAGGACCCAGGCTTCCCTTGTAGCCCGAATTCATCCAGAAGGATGTCTGGAAAGTCATTCGACTGTCCGGACTAATTAGCATACTACGATTTTATTATTATAGATATAGATTTTTACATTTGAGATGGAATCTTAGGGGGAATAAAGAAAAGCAATGCAAAAATAAAGAAAGAAAGCAATGCAAATGTGTCAGTAGGTAGTGGGTAGGAACTGAGTAACTGGTGAACGAGACTTTATGTACACCTTTTTATGCTATTTGATTTTTGGCCCAGGTGAGAGGGGAAATCTATTTGGACTAAGACAAAACAGCAATTTTTAACTTTCCTTAAAATTAATAGAGCAGTGGTGTGAGAGAAGTGGCCCTGGGTATTCAGTTAATGAGATTTCTATATTCACTTACTGTTTTAGTATTTATCTTTTAAGCCTCAAAAAGATTTTGTTTCATTGCTTTTAAAGTAACAACAGGTAACAGATGAAAACCTCCATTAATCCTGATCACAAATACCATGATTTCTATCATAACGACTGATATACGGATCTGCCTGACCACGCCAATAGCAGGATGCTAACCTATAACCCATGAATAACTCCATCCTTCTCTTTGATCACTATGCTGTCTCAGGCTGTGAAGAGTGGACTAGCATGTGTTCTATATTGATTTCTTTAAGTCTTTTAATTCATGATAGTGATCAATTTACTAAGGCCATTGACTCTTTGGACATTTTCCTTCACCGTAATCCAGAGGATCTAAATCTCTTGAGTATCTAGGTTCCCCCCAAAATCCTATTGCATCGCCTGTATTTACATGACACAGTAGTGGCATCGGCTCTCAAGTGATGTTGACTAAGCTTTGGCTTTCCAGAAGCGATGGTAAAATGTCTACTTTTCGTTTGTATTTTGTTTGTGAAGCTCCCCTACTACTTCTTACGTGAAGGCCATGACGGGACAGGTTTTGTTTTTGTTAAATGTGTGTGTGAGCCTGATGTTTCAGAGGGTGGGTGAACAGCAATCATCCTTCCAGGGCTCATTCTCCCCGGCTGCTGTCCCAGCGCGAGGGGGAAGCGCCCGGGCTCTGTCAGCGGATGTGAATGGATTCAGTCACCCTCGTTCAGGGGTGCTCTCTCCGAGGGCCCAGGCATCACCGCAGAGTCCCTCAGCCATCGAAAGAGACCTCAGCTAATGCTTTTTTTTTTTTTTTTTTAATTTCTGGTAAGTTAAACAATGAAGAAATAGGGACACAAAAATCACAGCATATTTTAAATATCTACATTTTTACATTTATTCCTTTAACATAAAAAAAAGGAACAAGAAAATTCTATATTTGTGTTAATCAGAAGATAATTACAGAATTCATAAAAATAACAATTCATAGCACATGGTCAGCAATATGGTTCAGTAATTGGCCATAAGTTCAGAGTCCCTGGATAAACATATTTTTTCAGTTATATTGGCATGTCTGTGTGGTTATATGTATAATTTCATTTGGAAAGAAGATAAAAATTTTATATTTAAACCCTAACAGGTTTGGCTCAGCGGATAGAGCATCAGCCTGTGGACTAAAGGTTCGGTTCCAGTCAGGAGCATGTACCTTGGTTGTAGGCACATCCCCAGTAGGGGCTGTGCAGGAGGCAGCTGATCGATGTTTCTCTCTCATTGATGTTTCTAACTGTCTCTCCCTCTCCCTTCCTCTATGTAAAAAATCAATTATATATATATATATATATATATATATATATATATATATAATTTTTTTTAAGAGTATGTACCTTGGTTGCGGGCATATCCCCAGTGGGGGGCATGCAGGAGGCAGCTGATCGACGTCTCTCTCTCATCAGTGTTTTAACTCTCTATCCCTCTCCCTTCCTCTCTGTAAAAAATCAATAAAAAACATTTTTTAAAAAAATTTATATTTAAGATGTTCTCTGAATGTGAGGTCTGAGAGAACCTCGCAAAATTCTGCATTCTACAGTCTGGAGAGAATTGTTCTCATACATTGGAAGCTAGGAGAAGACTCTAACTGTAGTCTGTTCTTTGCTGTAATTCTGCAAAAATTGGTATAAGCCAGCTTTGAGTCAGTCATATCCAAGTTATTAGAGTTCACTTCTATTGTTCTATTCATTTGTTCACCCACAACAAGCAAAATCAGTGAATTCAGCAATGCTATCTGGTCTTTGCACTCTCAGTTTTTTGTTTTTTCCTTATGGAGAGCTAAGAATTTCCTATATTTTAAAAGGGTATTTAACTAGAATTCTCACCATTCATTTTCCATTAAAAAAAAAAAAAACTCTTTAGGAAATAGAGCTTCTGTATAAATATCATGCAAAAGAAAGCATGAGTGTCTCTATTAACATTAAGTAAAAAACCATGTCAAGTAGCCCTAGCCAGTTTGGCTCAGTGGATAGAGCGTCGGCCCACGGACTGAAGGGTCTCAGGTTCGATTTTAGTCAAGGGTATGTACATTGGTTGCAGGTTTCCCCTCTCACATCAGTGTTTCTCTGGGTCTCTCCCTTTCCCTTCCACTCTCTCTAAAAATACCCTTGGGTGAGGACAAAAAAAAAAAAAAAATCATGCAGAGTTTATTCTTTGAACACAATGGAATCAAAGTAGATATCAATAACAAAAAGATAACAGTAAAATTTTCAAACAGTTGGAAAACAATATTTACTAGTACTCAAAGGAATACAAGTGAAAATGATAGTAATAAGATAGTCTTCCTCCTATAAAATTGGCAAAAAAAAAAAAAAAAAAAAAAAAAAAATCCCACCAGACCTAAATTTAAAAAAAGAGCAGATTCAAAGGTGACTAAGATATGGGGAATAAACACTTTTGTAAAGTACTTGGGTGTATAAATTAGTATGACCTTTCTGGAAAACAATTTGCTAGTATTCGATGTTAAAAAAAATGTTTCTAACTTCTGACCTAGTAACCCACCTTCAAGGAATCCATTCATCCTAAGGAAAAATCAAAATGTGGTCAAAGATGTATTGCACAGCAAGTTCTCCCCAGCTTTGTTTGCAACAGAAAAACTGGGAAACAAGCCAACGTTTAACAATAGGGAGTGATTAACAATTTATATATAGTACATGCATACAATGGAATAGAGTGCCATCTAAAAATCATGTTTTTAAGAATATTTAATAACAGAGAAAAGTTCAAGATATAAGTAAAAATATGAATATGTCATTAAGTGATTTTCTGTGAGTCATAAAATTACAGATTAAAACAAATTTTTCTACTTTTCTGTATAGTCCAAAATTTTTATAATAAGCCTTCCCCCCACCCCCCTCCAGAAAGCTTGATAATACTAGGATGATGTCAAAGTATTTTAGTTGAATATAAAATACAAAGTTACTGTTTTAGAAAAAAAATATTTTTAATTGATTTCTGAGAGGAAGAGAGAGAAACATCAGTGATGAGAGATTGGCTGCCTCCTGCACACCCTCTCCCGGGGATTAAGCCCACAACCCGGGCATGTGCCCTTGACCAGAATCGAACCTGTGACCCTTTAGTCTGCAGGCCTACACTCTAATCACTGAGCCAAACCAGCAAGGACAATGTTTTAGGACAAGCATGTCAAACTCAAAGACTAGCACGAGCCAAATAAGCAAAGTTTAAGTTTATGTGGGACACACACACACACAAAAAAAGCTCCAATTTTCATAGAAATGTAGGCTTATTTTGATAGAGACATGCTAAATACAAAGGCCTGAAATAAATGAGTAATTGTTAACATAAAATAATAGAAAATTTGAATAAAAATTAATATTTTTTTCTTGAACATTAACTTACCAGATACTGAATAACTACACAAATTAATAAGCGAATGCAAATAAACCTATTTTTCTTGTTCTCCGAATGTGAAATATTTCCTCTTGTGCATACCAAACAAGACAGTACAAGACTAATGACATGGTAATTGGCTGCTAAAATATTTGCTGCTAGTATTAGTGGAGAAATGGTGTGCCTGCGCATAAGGTGCATAAGGGAAATGAATGCAACACAATTATAGTAATCAGTCATTAACAAACGTTGTAGTTATTAATAGTCCTATATAGTAGGTCCTCCTATGGCTCGACTAATGCGATTTTCACCATAAGTAGGAACCCACCTTCATAAGCACCTACGTCACTCACATGGAGCACATACACAGCAATAATGAAGTGAAACAGTAAAAAAATGTAAATAAAAGATAACAATTCCTGACTTTTACTTGTGGTAAATAAATAATAAAAAACATAAAGCACCTATGTACATAGGTTGAAATGATGAAACTTTTTCTCTTTATAAATAAATAGGAGATTGCAACGTAACCACGAAAAGTCCAACGTAACCCAGGGACTGCCTGTATAATAAAAGCCTAGTATTCTAAGTGTCTGGTCATCCGGTTGGCCATTCGACCAATCAAAGCATAACATGCTAATGATATGCTTAGGCTGCTCTACTGCTTGCTATGACATGCACTGACCATCAGGGGGCAGACAACCAGTTAACCAGTTGCTATGAAGTGTACTGACCACCAAGAGGCAGACACTCCAACGGGTAGGTTAGTTTGCTTCTGGGGTCTTGCCAATTGGAACTGAGGGAGATGGACTGGACCTGCCCTGGAGCCCTTCCAGAGTCCCTCCCCAGCTGGCCAACCTCCTGCATTCCTCCCTAGCCCTGATTGTGCACTGGTGGGTCCCTCGGCCTGGCCTGTGTCCTCTTGCAATCTGGGACCACTCAGCGGATGTCAGAGAGCTGGTTTGGGCCTGATCTCACAGGCCAGGCAGAGGGACCCTATTTATGTATAACAGGATGTAAAAATGAAGTTATGAAATTTTTATTAAGAAGTTTCTTACATGCTGTTATATTGACTGGGCCACAAAAATATTCATTGTGGGATGCATGCAGCCCATGGGCCGTGAGTTTGACATGCTTGTTTTAGGAGATTTAAAAAATCACCCATAATCTTAATTCTATAATGTATCTTTGTTTTTGCATTTATCATACATATAGTAAACCTAAAAAATGTACATTAAAACACTCATATAATTACCATCTAGCTTCTATAGTTAACATTTTGCTGTATTTATATCCATCAATCCATCTTATTACTTTCTGCATTTAAAAATAAGTTCCAGAAGTCAGTGCCCTTCACCTCCAAATAGCCTGTATATCATTAGCTAAAGTTAAATACGTATTTATTTACAGTTCTTAATTTTTTGGTTAAAATTTACACCCAGTGAAATGCACCAATCTTGTGTGTGATGAATTTGACACATGTGTACACATGTAACCCACAACCTAATCAAGACAGAGAATAATTCCGTCACCCCAGAGCACTCCCTCTTGCCTCTTTCCCATCAGTTCCCAGTCCCACACCTCAGTGCTTGGCTTCTTTCTACTATAGATTAGTTTTTCTAATTACTAAATTTTAAGTAAGTGAAATCATACAGTATGTTCTCTTACGTCTAACTTGGTTTTGATCAGTATAATAGTTTTGATATTCTTCTGCATTGTTGTTTGTATTGGTAATTCATTTCTTTTTATGGGGAGGGTAATACCATTATACAGATATACCACAATTCATCTCTGTGTTCACCTGCTGTTGGACAATTCAGTTGTTTTCAGTTTATGGCTATTACAAAGGTGCTGTAAACATTTTCTTGTGAACATGTTTATTTCTGTTGAATAAACATGTAAGTGGGGGATTGGGTCAGTGGGAAGGTAAACAATAATAAGATTAAAATAAGCTGCCAGAACTTTTCCAAAGAGGTTGTGCAATTGGATGCATCCACCAAATATACAATACATGAGAATCCGGTTGCTCCACATCCTCACCAGCTTTTGGTGTTATCAATCTTTTTACTGTAAGCAGTTCTGGAGGGAGGGAGTGATAACTCACTGTGGGTTTAATTGGCTTTTCCTGATGGCTATTGATAGGGCACTTTTTTTTGTGCCCACACCATTGGTGAGGTCCTCTGTGAAGTGGTGTGTTCAAATAATTTGTTCATTTTTTTCATTGGAGTTTTGTTCTTATTGAATTGTAGAGCATGTTTTCTTTTCATATGATAATATGAACATACTGTGCTTACTTGTATGCATGCTAATTTGTTTTTTGTTCCTTTTTTTTTTTTCTGCAAAAAGCTTTATTGTTTCATTTGGTTTAATGCATGGGAGAGGGCTCCAGGATGGCTAAAAGAATGGCTAGTAGTTTCGGGAAGAGGCTCGGGTAAAAGCCAGAGACAGCAGGGGGTGCAGAGGGGCCTCTGAAAGGCCTCTGAGCTCCAAAGGTTCCTGGTCTGGCTCAAGGGTTAGCCTTTCGAAGAGACACTCGCCCAGCCCAGCCCGGGAGCCGGCTGCCTGCCCATGTTGGTCAGGTGCCGCCCATCTTCTTGATCAGTTTCACCTCCTCATCCAGGGAGTGGTGCTCCGGAAGTCACGGAGCAGAGGGTCTGTGCGGGGAGAACCCAGAGCCTGCAGCTCCAAAAGGGCCTGGTTCAGGTCCCTCTCCAAGGCCAGGGTGGCTGCCATGGCGTCCTGAGTTTTGCCCACTCATCTTGGGAGGCTTCAGCAGGTCCTGGAAGAGAATGCAGCCACCACGCTTGTTTTGCAACTTTAAGAGACGCTCAGCGCCCTCGTGCTTTTTCTCTGCCAACTTGAGGAAGAAGTGGCCCACACCCTCGAGAGCCACATGGTCAAGGTCAAAATAGTAGCCCAGAGAGAGGCAGATGTTGGGGGGCTTGCAAATGCAGGTTGGCCAGGCGGCTGATTGCAGCCTCCACCTCGGTGGAATAATTCTGATGAATTTGGGAGCTCATGGTTGTTCAGCAATAAGGAGGTAAGGCAGGAAAAAACCCGGTGTGTTGGCTGTTTCTGGAGGTGTTTCTGAAGGTATGACTGGATGAGACGCAGGAGAGTGGTCAGAGGCTGGAAGAAGGAGCCACCCTGGGTTTATTCCATCCAAACACTATTGAAGCAAGAGACCAATCCTGGTCCGCTGAGGGCACTGCCTGTTTTCTGTTCTTTTCAATAAATATCTATATATACAAAAAGCTAATATGCTAAGTGTCCCTCTGGCTGACCAGCCAGTCACTATAATGTGTACTGACCATCAGGGGGCAGACGCTCAACATAGAGCTGCTGTAACACGTGCTGACCATTTACAGAGAAATGGCAGTGTGGACCTGGCACCGACAAAGCAACACTCAGCTTCCCCCAAGTGGGGCAGAGGCCCCGCCACTACCCCTGAGCAACAGCCCACCAAATCACAGCCAACACTGCCGAGAACACCTGGCACAAAATGCGGCCCCCAGCTCAGCCCAGCCCAGAAACAGTGGCTGTGGACGCCGGGTAATAACATCATGTAGCATTGCCCAGCTTCCTCTCCCTAGCGACTAGCCTCCTTGCAGTTTCTTCAGCCCAGGAACATGACTTGCTTTATAGCCAGGTGGAAACATTTACACTTTAACCAAATGTCTGTGAAGCGTTTTCCTGTGCCTCATCTCATTTGATCCTCGCAGAAGTCCTGGAGTAGGTAGATAGGAGACTCAGTAGAATCCTTTTCATTTCATTAGCTGGAAAATGAGGATTTAGAAACTTGACCCAACTGAAAATAAGTAAGTGACTTCAGGTTTTCTCACTGGGCAGAATATAGTCAAACACTACTGCAGTTAAATATTTTATCCTTTATTCTCCCTGCATGATCTACAATAATAATCTGCTTTGTGTTGATATTTACTGCTGTGATAATTACCTGAAAGAAAAGTTGGGGTGCTTCACTGGGCTGGGAAAACTTTAACCAAATCAGAAAGCAGGTCTAATTAAGCAAGTTTACTCTATATACTAGAGGCCTCGTGCACAAAATTTGTGCATGGCTGGGGTGGGGTGGGGATCCTTCAGCCTGGCCTGCACCCTGTCACAATCTGGGACCCCTCAGGGGATGTCCGACTGCTGGTTTATGAGCACGCTGCATGCACCAGTGACCATACTTTTCATACAGGTGAAAGGCATCTCGCTGTTGTGTGGGCAGCTACATTGTTCACCTGATTATAAAAAGTAGTACATAACATGACCCTTCTGAGGCAGTAGTGCCATTTTCCCATCTTATGGGTGGAAAAACTGAAGCAGAGAGAAGTTAAGTAATTGGCTTTGTCACACAGTTGTAAGTGTCAGAATCAGGGCTGAACACAAAATGTGCAAGCCAGGGTCCATGCATGTCATCGCTGCATCATCCTGTTTTTTTCAGGATAGAGTAGCCTTGCCAGGTTCTAATTTTTAAATCTAAGAGACTGTTCCCAAAATATAGGGTAGAGTCCCTAGGCCTGGTTGGCAATCAGGGCTGATCTGTGGGGTGACTGGTGGGGCAATCAATGCCCTTACTGGCACCCGCCTTGGCTGGTGGCCTGGTTCCCCTGCCAGCCAGCCTGGCCACTGGCAGCTGCCTTGGCTAGCCTGGTGCTGCCTGCTTACTATCCCACCAATTCTGCAGGTTGTTTCATCTTTTGGTTGATTTGTATATTAGGGTTTTATATAGATATAAAAGGCTAAGTTGACTTGTGCATGCACAATACATATAAAGCTCTTGCTGGCACCAATAGCACAAATGTGTTTCCATCTGTCATTGTTGATCATGAATTTGGTTGACACTTCTAGAGAAGGGGTGAATAGTGATATTAAAATATTTCTTCTAATTAATTTCCTTTCAATGTGCATGAATTTGTGCACCGGGCCACTAGTTGTATTATAACATTTTTCCTTTTATATTTCCTCCTGGAAACTTAGTACATTTTAAAGTGTCATGAGCCTTTTCCCATTATGATACAATTTTAAGAATTATTCGTTTGGGTGACCATTGATAAAATTTGGCATAATTTAATTTGTCACTATAAAATCACAAGGGACACTTCATGTCCAAATTGTGCTTGTCTGCCATCTTGAAATAAGATAGAAGATAAGTGTCCCTAACTTGGTAGTTCCACCCAATACCTTCTACTGTGGCTGGCAGATGATCAATAACTACTTGTTTAATGTTTTTTTGTGGTGTGGTCCATTTCACTAAATATTGATCTTGGGGGGAGAATTTGACTCCATAGTGTTAACAGAACTATCAGTCTATTCTCCTATTTAAGTCCTCTTCCTGTGAAAACTCTGTCTTTTTTCCTTCTAAAGAATCGAATGGCTACTAGGTCATGAAATCTTACATTTGCAGTAGCATGAATGGACTTAGAGGATACTATGCTCAATGAGATAAGTCAATCAGAGAAAGACAAACATCATATGATTTTACCTGTATGTGGAATCCAAAGAACAAAGTAAACAAACAGACAAAATTAAAACAGACTCATAGATACAGAGAGAAAACTGGCGGTTGCCAGAGGGGAAAAAGGTTTGGCGCACTGAGTGAAAAAGGTGGAGGGATTGAGAAGCACAAATTTGGCCAAAACCGGTTTGGCTCAGTGGATAGAGTGTCGGACTGCGGACTGAAAGGTCCCAGGTTCGATTCCGGTCAGGGCATGTACCTTGGTTGCAGACACTTCCCCAGAAGGGGGTGTGCAAGAGGCAGCTGATCAATGATTCTCTCTCATCAATGTTTCTAACTCTCTATCCCTCTCTCTTTCTCTCTGTGAAAAATCAATAAAATAAAAAATAAAAATCTCAGGCCTGAACCTCTCAATATACAAATATTTATATGTAAATTACATGCATTTAAAAAAAGAAGAAGAAGAAGAAGCACAAATTTGTAGTAACAAAATGGTCATGGGGAAGTAAGTATAGCTTAGGAAATATAGTTAATAATATTGTCAAATCTATATATGGTGCCAGTTAGGGTACTGGAAACATTAAGGGGAACAATAGGTATATGATTGTCTAACCACTAAGCAATATACCCAAAACCAATTCAAAATAAAAATTAGAAAAAAAAAAACTGGATGCTGCCTTGGCCAGTGTGGCTCAGTTGGTTGGGTGTCATCCTGTTCATGGAGAAGCTGCCGGTTGATTCTAGGTTGGGGCCCGGGCCTGGAGTTTTGGGCTCAGTGATGGAGTGGGAGGCAAGGTGCAGAAGGAGGCAGTAGATGATGTTTCACTCTCACATCGATGTTTTTCTCTCTCTCCCTTCCCCTTCCTCTCTCTCTGAAAACCTGCCATTGGCAGAAATTGAACCTGGGACCTTTCAGTCCGCAGGCTGATGTTCTATCCATTGAGCCAAACCAGCTAGGGCTCAATAAAAATATTTTAATGAATAAATAAAAATAAACATAGTAATATTCGTTTAAAAAAACTGTATGCTTAGATTGGAAAAAAAAAGTTTACTAGAAACTTTGTTTCTTTCCCCCAGCTTTTTGGGATATAATTGACAAATGGAAATTGCATATATTTAATGTGGACATCTTGGTTTTTTATATACGCGTACATTTTGAAAAGATAGAAAGACAATTAATTGAATGGCAACAGCTTGGAACTGGTTAGGAGCCTAAAGTATGGAAGTCAAAGAGACTTCCAGAGGCCCTCAAGGCAGGCAAGAATACACCACTAGAGTAGGTGAGGTGTGAGCATCCAAACGCAAACTCAGATTCTGCAGATAATCCATAAAGCTTCAAGGGAAGGCAGACCCGTGGCCCCTCTGGGAAAGGGAGCCCAGACAGCTCTTGCTGCAAGTTGATATTGCTTCTAAATTCAAGTAGGAGATCTCTGAGCAGACGCTTGAAGCAGAGCTTGGTGTCCAAGCCAGAACCTGACCAATAGGGGACTTCCATTGCTGGTGATTAACCAGCTCAGGCACCTCCTGGTTGCCTGGAGAGGGGAAGGTGGGAGGGCAGAGAGCAGCAGTGTCCACTGAATGACTGAGGCCCTGAGCTCCCTGTATGTTTGAGGGCAAAAGCATCTTTGCTGCAACTGTCCGAGATGCCTGCTACCCAGTCTGTGAGGGGCTGGGTCCCAGGGAGGCTGGGCTGGTGGTGGGGTTGCAGCTGTCCTCCCTGCATGAATTCCAGCAATGAAGTTTACAACATTGGCCGAAGGAGTGCGAGCAAGAGGGACATCTGACTTAGGTAGTTGGCTGGTGGGTGCTAAATAAAGGCTCCATCAGGGACCTTCTGACCAGAACAGTTGTGGGTGGGTGGGCTGAGCCGATGGCACAGAGTATCGCTTCTCCCTGGAGAAGTCAGGGGCGTGGGGCCACGGGGAGCGGCAGCCCCTGAGAGGAGAAGCCAGCAAACTCCGAAGAGCCTGCCATGACTAACAGACATAAGAGAACCAGCTCCTCCAGGGACACCCACAAACACCCAACTTGAACCATATGGCAAAGGTAGTAAATTTTAAAAGGGAAGGGGAAACCTGGCCCCTTCACTGGCCCCAGCCCCACCCCACCATCAACACAAACATACAAGGACGTTGTGTTAGGAAGAAGGCTGTTTTCCATCCTTTTCCCCTCCTCAGACCTTCGGGAGCCTTGTAGGGGCCATCAGTGAGCAGCTGATGCACCTCCTCTCTTGAGTTAACTCAAACCTGGTTCTAACCTGATGACCCCTCTCCCCAGCTCTCTTCTGGGCCACAGTGTCCCCCTCCCTCACATGCCCCAATGCCTGGAACTGAGAATTGTTCTGGTTCCCCATCCCTGTCCCATCGCTCCGCCCTCCTCCTCTAAAGAGGCATGACTACCTCTTTGTTGCCATTATCTGCCTCCTCATTAGTGAGGATTCTAACAGTTGGCTTATTATCCTTTTTCCTATTTATTCCTGTTACTCTTCAGTGACCTCAAGCACTAACCACCCAATCAATCCGTTGGCTTTTCTGTTTTGCAAACTCCTCATCTCCAGTGAAGATCTGCTCCTCCCTCCCATCTCAGACACCTGCCTCCATGGTCATATCCTGGCTTCTCACTAGTCAGTCCACCACCTTGGACATCTCCGTTCTCTGACCACTGCCGGTCTCCTTGCAGCCCACCTACCTTAATGCTCCCACCCCAACAACCTAACTCCAGCAGTTCTCCACTCTGCTGACCTGCTCCCATGTTCTCGCTATGTCATGACTCACATCCCTCCATTGCTAACTTATAATCCATTAGAGGCCTGGTGTACAAATTCGTGCACAGGTGGTTCCAGCTGGCCCACCCTGACATGGGCCATCGGGCCGGGCCGGTTGGGGGGGTTGTGGGAGGTCAACCGACCCTGCCCTTGATTGGGGGGTGGGGGGCTGATTGGGAGCAGGGCCAGCTAGGGAGAAGGGCCATGGGCGGTTGTGGGGGGCAATCGGGGCTCCGATCAGGCCAGTTGGTTGCCACAGTGCGTGTCATAGCAACCGGTAATTCCATCCTTCTGGTCACTGGACTTTATATATATAGATGGTCCATCTTTACAAATCTTCTAAACACCCCACCTTCCTTGCCCGCTGCTGTATGCATTCTCATCATCTGGCTAGCAAAGCCCAGCTCTCTGCCCCCTCGATGCCTGCTCTCAAGCAGCAGAGCCATGCTCTCTCCCCCTTTAAAGTCATGGTCGCCATTCGCCCTCCCAGGCATCCGAGAGTGGTTGCTTCCCTCCTTCTAGAACAACTGTCTCAGTCTTCTGCCCCTCTCTGCTCCCATCCCCCACTGATGATCCTGCCTCTTATTTTCTGCAGAAGCGGACAGGAACTTTGCCATCTTCCCTCCATCAAATTCGCCCACCCACGTGGACCTATATAGCCTTTCTCTCCTGTTCAAAAGATGTGTCCTTTTTCTCTATCAAAGGCTAAACTTCTATTTAGTCACAGGATCCCTGGCCTCCGATTTTCTCCGAGATTCTCTGTCTCTCTCTCTCTCTCATCACTGATGCCTCCCTCTGCACTGGATCATTCCCACCAGCACACAAACACGCTCTCTACTTCCTGTCACTTCCGGGAGGCAGACACTATAGCGAGGAGGCCCCTCCGGTCACACGGCCTCCGCGCTCTGGCCCAGCAGGCTGCCCCTTTCTGCTTTTCCAGTATCGGAAGGAGTTGCTGTTGTTTTTCTGTTTTGTTTTTCCCCCCAAAACATGTAGAGTCCCTGTCTCCAGGGGCAGAAATCGGTTCTCCTTATTCCCGAGGTTCCAATCATTTTAGTTGCACGACAGCTGTTCCCCGGGACTGTGGGGAGACTGGTTCTGTCACAGTCTGAGGACTGCAGAGATGCGTGGGAGGACTGCGCTGGGCCTGAGAGCTGGGTTCTGGAGAAAAGGTGTGAAATTAGTCAAACCGAGATTCAGAGATGAATCTTGCTGCAGTGAGCTGCGGGCTGCTCAGGCCCTAGGAATTGAGGAAATACCCTCATCCTTCATGTCAGAAAGCTGTGCGTGCTGACAGCAGTGGTGCCTTCCTGGCTATGTGATCTTTTTTTTTTTTTTTTTTTTTTTTTTACAGAGAGGAAGAGAGAGGGATAAAGAGTTAGAAACATTGATGAGAGAAAATCATCGATCAGCTGCCTCTTGCACATCCCCTACTGGGGATGTGCCCGCAACCAAGGTACATGCCCTTGACCGGAATCGAACCTGGGACCCTTCAGTCTGCAGGCTGACTCTCTATCCACTGAGCCAAACCGGTTTCGGCGGACTATGCGATCTTGAGCACGTTTCATGATATCTCTCACCCCGTTTCTTCATCTGGAAATTGGGGAGAATAACTACCTCAGAGAGAGGTCTTCTGTGAGTAGGAAAGGAGGTCACACGTGCCAAGCCATTTTCTCTCGGCTTCTCCACTGGCCCCGGCAAATGTGAATGTGTCTGGACCGAGCCGGCGACACCGTCAGACCTCAGAAGGTCCTTTTATGAATTCTGCATCAGAGTGCTCCCGCCCACAGAGGCTGTTTCTCCCTACATTGATCTTTCCTACCTCAAGTTTTGGCAGGGAACACCTTGACTAAACTCCATGTCAAGAGAGACCTACCTGAAGGCCTCAGGGCAAGGGAAAGACTATTACAACATACTACCGACTGAGGCTGTCAGAAGCCATTGAGTCCGCATGGATCTTCTTATGGGACACAAAGGTGACTTGTATGCAATCACCCAGCGAGTTGTCTCAGGGCTGGAAGAGGTTCCTGGTCTCTCAACACTTGGGGCCTGGTCAAGGCATGATGGCCCTCAGAAAGTCATCAGCAAAATTGAGTGCAAATTAGCCGAAACCGGTTTGGCTCAGTGGATAGAGCGTCGGTCTGCGGACTGAAAGGTCCCAGGTTCGATTCCCGTCAAGGGCATGTACATTGGTTGTGGGCACATCCCCGGTAGGGGGTGTGCAAGAGGCAGCTGGTCAATGTTTCTCTCTCATTGACGTTTCTAACTCTCTCTCCCTCTTCCTTCGTCTCTGTAAAAAATCAATAAAATATATTTTTTAAAAATTGAGTGCAAATTCACTTCTTTTTACAACTAACATCTTCGATGTACTGTATCGTGATAGTTGATACAGAGTGAATTTTATTGTATCTAAATTTAAAAAGGGGGGGGGAACCACTTTCATATAGGTTATCTTAAGGACCAACCGGTTTGTAGGACTGTTTTCCCCTCTTTACAGAAAATATTTGGGCTGCTGAGACTCCTTTTCCTAACACGGGCATCTCTCTCTTTTCCAAAAGCTGTTTTGCTTTCCACTTTATAAAGTCCCTTCCCATCTTTTCCACCATCTGTCTCACAACCTGTGAGACACACAGGTAGTTGTCACCCCTTTCTCCAAGAAGTGTGAACGTCACACAGACCCAGGTTCAAATCCCAGCCGTCACTCACCACCTGTGTTATCTCGGGCAGACTACTTACCCTCTCTGAGCCTCACTTTCCTCAACGCTGAGCGAGCCCGGCCACAACGCGCTCCTCACCGGGCTGCTGAGGGCATTACGTTTCATGCAGCATTCCCCAAATGGCCCCCATGATGAGAATCCTCTGACTGTTTGTTAAAACAGATTCCCAGGCCCCAGTCCAGAGCTACAGAACCAGAGTTCCCAGGGGTGAGGGAGGCCTGGCGGTCTGACAAGCCCTGGGGATTCTTATCAGGGAGATTTGGGAAACACTAGGTTGACTTCTATAAAGCACACAGTGTTGTGTCTGGCACTAAGCGAATGTTTAGCGAGTATCATACTTATGTGTTCAGTCTTTGAAATGGGGATAATTACTGCCTGGTAGGGTTTTTATGAGAAAGAAGCAAAATGATGTGCAATGCCCAACAGTAAGTTCTAAATCTGCGTTGGTGTCCTCACTCAGTGTACTGCCCCACCCCCCACCCCACCCCCGCCCCAGGCCTCCATCATCCCAGCCCCACATGCACAGCAGGAAGTTCTTCATTTAAATTCCAGGGACCAAGCCTCACTTTACCAATCTGTGCCCCAGGCCCTTCCTTGGACCAGTCACTCTGGTCAGGGTACGGAACATGCTGATTGGCCCGCACTAGGTCACTTGCTCAGCCCAGGAACCAGATAGGTGACCGTCAGCCCCGCCTGCACTTCAGGATTGGGGATGGGCCATGCCCATGGGAGTCTCTGCAGTGGTTTTGCCAGACCAAGAGGAGAGGATGCCTGGCAGGCAACTCCACAGGCACCCCTGATGTCATCTCCCAAGTCCCAGGTGGCAGTCTGCGGGTGCCCCCCTGCCACATTCAGAGCCCGCCTGGAGGGGCTCCGTCAGTCAGGCTGACCAGCCTCAGACCTGCCCTCATCTGTCCAACCATCTCCAGGCCTCTCCTTGCCCCACTCAGCCCTGAGCCCAGCTTGCCGCAGGGGCCTGTCCCAGGGCCAGCCCGGGGACTCAGGGACACCACTGTCCAAAGCTGCTTATGAGGGCCCCACCGGGGGAATCCTTCCAGCCAGGAACAAGGAGCCTCTGAACCAGGACAAAAACAGCCTTTGCGAGTCAGCAGATGAGACGCACCACGTCGCTTGTCTGCCTGGCTCTTTGAACACGGTGGACAAGGAAGGGACCTCCGGTGTCAGACACGGGTTTGAAGCGCGGCTGCCACTTACCTTGCTGGGCTAGTTGTCCAGCTTGTCTGGTCCCTGGTTTCCTCTGTGAAATCCGTGTGAGGACGAGGGAGGCAATGGATATAAACGATGACAAGAGTAGGAGCTCATAATCTGGAATCAGCGTCTTCCTCCTCCTCTCCAGGCACCAGGGACGGCCAGCCTGACACTATTGGGAAGCCAAACCCACTACGAATATTTAAAAAACACGGGATGCACTCCAAAGCCCTGCGCAGCACACAGCTGTGCCCTGGTGCTCACGGCATTCTGTCCACCCAGGCTGGGCTGTTCCTCCTGGAAGATGCTGCTGTGGATCGACCCACTCTCCCAGCACCTGGCCTGCCTGCAACCGGTGAGCTGCCGGTTTGGTGCAGGAGCCCAGGAACAGGAGTCCCGGGCCCAGGGTGGGCTCTGGCACCTATACAGAGTGTGCCCTTGAACACATCACTCACCTTCTCTGGGTTCTAGTTTCCTCTCCCATGAAATGAGGGGTGACGGATGACTGGGGTTTTCTAGCTCTCCAGGGTCCACAGGGCACCTGCTAGCTCTCAGTGGGGAAACCTCTCTCCCAAGTGCACTGGCCAGGTGAGCAACGGCTTTACGCAGCTGGCTCATACAGGCGTCACGGGGAAGCAGGAGACACTCTGGTGTGAGATGAGGGGGCTGGCTCTGAAACCACCCCTCCCTGGAGGATTCCTGATGCTCTTTGTGGGCTGTGTGACCTGGGCACTGGCACCTACCTCAGGCGGCTGTGAGGATCCAGTAACAGTGGATTCTCAGTACCTGGCACACAACAGGAGCTCCATACACGTCGGCCTCTCCCCTCTGGCTAAGCTTGCTCTTCCTCCTTGCCACTCATGACGAGATTTGATCAAAATAGTTCATTTCTGGGTTTCACCCTGACTCGACCTCTTCTTACCTTCAAGTCACTGGGCCTTGGTTTTCCTCATCTATAAAACGGGTGCAATAGGACTTATCCTCAAGGGCTGATGTGAATGTTCAGTATGACTGACAGTTTTCCTCCCTCAGTCCCATCAGCATTAACCCAGTCATAGTCTATTTTAGCTTGAATTTTTATAGCAGTTGTTTCCATATCTATGTGAGTCAACAGATCCTACAAACCCCCAGGAAGGGAGCCAAGGCCAGAAAACCCAAGGCCAGGCCCAAGAGGCTCTGAATTCACCCACTCCCAGGTTCTTTCACCAGCTCCGAAGGCAGAGCATGCCTACTTCACTCATCCTCACAGCCCTCGTTTTCCACAGCACCGGGCCTCTGGGAGGCCCCCGCCCATCCTACACAGTCAGGGGATATCTCCAAAGAGAAGTCAGGCGTCCCAGGACACCACCCAGAGGGGTGAGGTTTCCCAAAAGTAGCACCTCCCCTACAGGAACTGCACAGGCGCCAGGGTTCACATGGGGTTCAAGGCTACAAGGCTGAGGACGAAGATGTGCATATGTATAAACTACCACAGCACTTTAGTGTAACCCTTCTGGAAAACATGGCACCTTGCACGCGAGTGTTAGAAATGTCACCTTTTGGTCTAACGACACGACTTCCAAGCATTTGTTCTAAGAAATCCTCAAAACGTGTAACGGAATGTCCGCTGTGGCGGTAAGCTGGAAATACATCTAACCATTGGTGAGGATGGAACACATCAGAGTAGTGAGTGGACCGCTTCCTACCCTTGATAGGCAGGTACTTTTGAAGACCCTTTAGAGGTAGAAATTATCGTAATAAAGCTAAGTAAAAAAGGAACAAAGGTGTTTCACACATTCCCGAAGCTCCCAAGCATATGTTCTAGTTTACAGTCTGAACAACAAAACAATGGAAGGTATTCAGAATAAGGTCTGGTCCCAAGGTTGGCCTAACATTTTGGTCTTTTATCTTTCTCTCATTACACTCTCCTCCCTCCCCTCCAACATGAAGCCTTTAATGAAGAAAGCACACCACTGAGTCTCGCTTGAGACCCAGAGTGTCCAAACGTAGTGTCTCTCGGGTTACATGTCCCGTGAGAAAAGCTCTTTTGTCAGGGAGCCCTGTCAGCGAGCAGGTGGTGGGGAATGCATCTTAGATCAACTGCCTGTTGGACTCAAAGAAGCCATCCCAAAAAAATTGTATAAAAAGATTTATTGAAATTTATCAATGACAAACAGACATAAAACTCAAAGTTTGGCTCTTCCGAGGGGGAGGGAAGAAACGGTGCAGATGCTCTTTTGTACAGATGGACCACGGGCCAGGAAGCGCGTCACTCCTAAAGCGATCCAGAAGAGGGACATGAAAGCAGACTTGTCATTCACTAGGAATTTGCAGTCACTTCAGACTCCCACTAGGTAAGAAAATACAATTTTGCGCTAGTTTTCCCGTGCTCGGGCGTGTGGGGGAAAAAAAAAAAACACAAACCAACCCAGCCGACATGCAGAAACATCTCCTGCACTTAGGTTTGTAAAAACGGTCTAAGCACAGGAGTACATGTGGAAGAATTCTCCTGTCATTTTGTAAAACAAAGCATTCTAATATTTTACAGAACAAGAGAGGAGAGTTTTTTTTTTAAAAAAATCTTTCAAAGAGGTTGACGGTTAAGGGTTTGCTTCTTCTCTTTTCATTCTAATCACCGAATGCACTTTACTTATGAGCTTGCTGTTTTCAGCCCTCTGGCTCACAGCTCCTACTCCTAAGAGCGACATCAGAGTCTTCTTCGTAGAACGAAGCCCACCACCATCTGTGAAGAGGGAAGGAATGAGAGATGGGGACCGTCCCCCGACCAGTGCCAAAATACGCCTTTAGGTTGCTATTTAAAACCAGGGCGTTGGATGCCTCTCGCAGGCCCAAGAATGCAGAAACCACGTGAACCAGAACAAGAGGTAAGATGTGGCTGGTGCTCAGTCCCTCCTGGGCTTTGAGAAACCAAACTGAGGCAGCCTCGGCCTTCCAACCAACTCAAGAGACTCGGGAAATACCAGCAAATGTGAGAGACCTCCAGACCGTCCTCTCTGAGGGTATGGAACAAATGCTCACTTGGTGTGTACTCAGCTATTGCAATTACGGGGACAAAAACAGACACAAAAAAAAGTAGGGGAAAAAATAAAGAGTGGCAGT
The DNA here is from genome assembly GCF_964339955.1 of Pipistrellus hanaki. NCBI lineage: Eukaryota > Metazoa > Chordata > Mammalia > Chiroptera > Vespertilionidae > Pipistrellus > Pipistrellus hanaki. The sequence goes on along the minus strand of NC_140503.1, from coordinate 40,092,372 downwards.
AAAAATAGTATTTTATTCCACCCCCTCCCGCCCACCCTCTCCCCACAACCCCCAGTACACTTTTCCCCTCTCGTTCCCACAGCAACGTTACAATCAGAAAAAAATAAGTTTCGGGAGGCGGGATTTGGGGGGTACGGGTAAAAACAGTCAAATCACAATAGGAATTTTTCAAAATAGGTTATCCACTTAGTCATCTTCTTCTCCCTCATCTTCGGGTTCTCGTTTTCGCTTCTGACCCTGACCCTTTTCTTCTTCTGGAAGAGCAAGGAAAAGGCGTTCAGATTAAAGAGTGGTCCTACCTCTAATTTACCCCCACCTCCACCCCCCACCCTGAAGCCAGGGGACCAGACATCTAGGAAGCTTTGCCCTCCTGGCGAACCGAGGCAGGGCATCTGCAAAGCCAGGCACCTGCAGCCTCAGATGGGCATGTTCTGCCCACTGCCAGGTCCCTGGGGTCTACACAATCTACTGTCAACGGAAGGGGACGGCCGCTACCAGCCAAGAGTACAAAGGCTGCCTACCACCACCGGCCTCTTCCTCGTCTTCTTCGTCGTCTACTTCCCAGTCGTTATAATCTTCTTCATCCTCCTAGGAGAGAAGATGGTGCCAGTCATCAGTAGTGCCCCGGCCACGGACCTGCCGGGGCAGCCACCTTTCCCAGCACTGATCTCAAAAAAGGCCTCTCAGGGCCCCACGGACATTTTTCTCCATCCCAGACCCCTTTTAAGATTGTAGGGAAAGCTTTAAACTCCTCCCCCCAAAATACCCCTGTCACATACCATACTTGCAAACAGTGTCAGGGGGGGTTGTGGATCCTATCCCAGGTCAGGAACTCCTGCGCTGAAGTCCCTAGGACCCGGGCAGCATTCTAATTCAATGCGCTGCTCTCCCAGGAGAACAGGCTCCCAAGCAGACTCTCTGTCATGGGAAGAGGCCATCCTTCCATCTGCCTCAATCTAGTGCTGGCTTTCAAGGAAGACCCCGGTTTCAGCGAACACAGATTCTGTGGGCAGGTCCAACCTCGCCCAACACAGCCCAGCACCATCCTGCAAACTTGGACCACGTGGAGGGGAGAATAAATTCCATTGAGGGCATCCTCCTAGCTCGGTAAGATCTAGCCCGATGTGTGACTTCCTTCTCAACACAGGACCCTTGCTTTATGCTGCATGGGTTACATGCTAGTTAAATCTCTGCCTGGTGAACACTGTTCCTAAAGCATCGGGCAGGCCATTGTTTAACAAGAACTTGGTGATAGACTTCTTTTTGTCAAGGGAAATATCCTTTTATAATGTCACACAAGAATTCCTTAATCAGTCTGTTTGCTGAGACTGGTGTGTGTGTGTGTGTGTGTGTGTGTGTGTGTGTGTGTGTGTGTTTGTATGTGTAAGCTCTCCTTTACTGGAAGCTGGAAATCTGCAGATGGTCAATGAGACCACACACACACACACACACACACACACACACACAACCCAACCCTGCACACTGCAGCTTCTGTGGCAGCAAGAACAAGACCAAAAAAACCATTAGTCAACACAACATACTGCCCTGACCTGGGGGTGTGGGGTGGTTGTTTTCCTAAGGGTTCAGAGGTGAGCCTAGCAGCCTAGCCCAGGGAGAAGAGCAACCGCACCGAGACCGGGAGGAACCAAGCCCGTCGCACCGGCTCTCCTCCTGCCTGGGCTGTGCTGGCCGGGCGATCCTGCCCAGGTGGGTGTGCTCAGCAGGTGGGTGTCTGTGTGCTCAGTCAAGAGACAGAAAACTGGGAGAAACCAGGAGCCTTGACCATGCTGCCATAATTTTAAACCTCCCCACACCTAACTTTTCCAGTCAGCAGGAGCTGATGCAGAGCACCCAATACAAAACCGGCACGCGGAGCCGGCATCTTGGAGAAAGAAGGGTGTGAAAGCCTAAAATAGCAAGTGGTCAAACACCTTAGTCAGACACTGTCCTTAAGCATTTTACTCACAAATTAGTTTATCCTCCTGACAATATAGTGAGTTGATCCCTGTTTACAATCCAGATGGCTATTTCTCAGATGAAGAAATAGAAAGGTCAAGGAATTTGTCCAGAGACACACAGCTAAATCTGTGCTGTATTACCACTCAGACACGTCCCAGACTTGTCAAAAAACTAGGAACCAGTCAATGTGGTAAGAAAATGCACTGCTTCCACTGTGTGCACTAGACCCTTGTCACTAATTTGGGATCCAGCAGTGTCCTTCATTATCCATCAGTTCAGGGCAGTCTTTGATTTTCCCTAACTCACTGTGAGTGCTCAGTAAATTAACATATGAATGCAAAAGGACAGGAAATGGAGACATGGATGCAGCAAGAACTAATTTTCACACAGAAATGAAGGCCAGGCTTACCCCAGCAGGTGAGGTCCCCTCTTTACCTGCCTCCAGAACCCCCTCACCCACTCCTAATCCAACTTCCCAGGGCTTGCTGCAAGTCTGGCCTCTCTCAAACCAGCCCCGAGTCCCTCTTACTTGCTGACTCAGACTCAGAGAGATGGTACCCCACCCAGCCAGGCACTTACCTCTTCCTCTCCACTCACGTCCTCCTCTTCACCTTCCTCCTCCTCTTCTTCATCCTCTTCATCTTCCACTAGATGAGCATCCTCATCATACTCTTCCTCTGTGCAGTGGAAATGGGGACAAGAACGAATTGGTGGTGAGTTGGCTCCTCCCTTGCACAGCACAGGGCCAGGCTGGCGGGCCTGGCAGGGGTGGTACGGTCCTCAGTGTGGGGCCTATGACCTCACACCCACCAAAGCCCAAAGCCTAGATTCCTGAAGGTGTTGGAACACATCCTAAAATGACCTAAAAGATAAGCACTTGAAGTGGTGTGAGCAACAAGCCCTGGTCCCATTGCTGTACAAAAATGAGAGACCTTTTGTGAAGGTTGAGACCACGGAGAAATGGAAGGATCAGAGGAACAGGGATAGGGCCCGGGAAATCTGAGAAATTCATTTAGAAAGAGCAGCCAGCCAAACTGCTCACTTTAAAGCAGAGGTGGGGTGTAAAAGGCCCCAAAATATTTGATCTGGTCTTGCCAAGGCATTAGGGGTGAATTAATTAAATGTTTGACCAAATATAGCATACTAACTCTTAAGTTGATAATTCTATATGACCCTCAAATAATGTCATAAATATCCAAATGGCCCTTGGCAGGAAAAATGTTCTCTACCCCCACAAGAAATCTGAGGCAGAGGGGAGAAGTGACTTGTTCAAGGTCACACATCAAATTTGTGCCTAGGAACCTGGTCTCAGGACTCCAGTCCTGGGCCCATTACGTTGTATCACAAAGTGCATGAATAACTTGCAAAATACTCCCATCTAAGGAGAAAAACCAAAATCTTGGGTCTGAATGAACCAGACAAGTATCTCCATTCTCAACTGTACTCTGGCCATGAGGGCCCTTGGAAAAGCCACACTGTGCTGGTGAGAGGGAAGGTAAGAGAAGGTGCCCTTTCCTTTCCCTCCCTGCCCCTGGCCGCTCGCCACACTGCCAGGGAGCCCACCAGGCTGCCTGCAGCCTCCACTTGCCCGGGTCCCTGGGGCTCACAAGTTCAAAGCCCCCGAGTCCTGGACTGTGTTCTCTGGGCTGCAGCCACCAGGGGGCCCCACAACCTCTCCAGCTCCATGACTGGACACCTCAGACCATGCCCCACCTTCCTCTATCTGCTCCCCGCTCCCTGGGACAGCTGGGACAGTGTCTGGGTCTAGTCACACCAGGCAGCTTAGAATCTCATTTCCAGTGGGACTTTGGAAAGGGGAAGAAAAAAAAAAACCCAAGTGAGGCTTCAGCTAGATGGCCTTTAATAAGTTACTACGCAGTCAGAGTCAGGCTGTTTCTCTGGGGCTCACGCATGGTTCTCCTAGGGGAGTCACCAATGACCCAGATTAGGGACACCAGCAAACACAGCAGAGAGCCCCACTCCCTCCCTAGCTTTGGAAGGAGGCTGTCAGTCCTTCCCCTGAGCAGCCAGGGGGGCCTCCCAACACCCAGGCCACCCCTCTGCAAAGCAGGGAGGAACCAGGCCTGCCCTGGCCTTCATTCGGTCACCCACCATCCTCATCCTCCTCCTCCTCATCGTCCAGGCCCTCTACGTAGCCCTCGGCGTCAGAGTCGGGGGCCTCCTTGTCGTCCCGGTCGTAGCCATCGAGATATGTAAGTTGTGGGAGGAGCTTGAACACGTTTTCTCGGTAGTCGTTCAGGTTGGTTACCTCGCAATTGAAAAGGTCTAAGCTCTTGAGATTTTCTAACTTTTTCTGCAAGCAGAAAAATAAAGTCAACAGTGAGTGACCTGTGGGAGGCAGGAAAGGAGGGGGCAGGTGGGGCGAGGGGAAACCACCGGGAAAATGGGTGGGGATGAAGTGAGACAGTGTGAAGAGCCAAGGCACAGGGGACAGAGGATTCTGATTTGGTCCTGCTCGGCCACAGTGTCACCCACACACATCACCCCGGTTTTGGCCTCAGTTTCTTCACCTGGAAAACGGAGGGTTGGGTTTTATTGTTAAGATCTCATCCAAAGCCCACACTTTCATTCTGCTTGAAATGAAGCAGGGCTCTCTTGGTACAGGAGACAAGAGCTGTGCTGCCTGCCCCTGTGACGAGGGGCCAGACGGGAACTAAACCGGCAGCATGAGCCAACATACTAACCCTGCTGCTAGAATAATAGGACTCAACACAGCCCTGTGTGTCAATCTGTCCTCAGAACCCAGATAAGGTAGAAGTAATTATCTGCTCGTTTTCCAGATGAGGAAAGTCGAGGACTGAGGTTTGGCAGCCCAGCTTCACCCCTGTGCCTACTCCCTGCCAAAAAGGACGAGAGAAAACCCAGCGGAGGATCCAGATTTTGTTCGTGGCACTTACCATGAATATATTTGCTCTGTCAGTGCTTTATCTACGAGGGTTTAAGCTCATATATTCCTGCTTGGTGTCTGAGGAAACTGAGGCCCAGGAAGGGTCACACAGCTAGCAAGAAGACCCTTCCCCAGGCCAAGACCCTGTTCCCATGGGGCCAGGCCTAACGGCAACTAAAGCCACTGTCCCTCAGGGTCAGTGTCAGGACCCAGGTTGCTCTCCCAAGAGCTCAAGATAGAGAGCTGGTCATTCTCAGCAGATGGTCAAGGGCAGGGAGGGAATCTGGGCCGTGGTTTGGGTGGGTGAGCCCAGCACCCCCAACCAGAGCAGTTGTCCACCCTGTAGTGGTGAGTGTAACCCATCAGTCACACTGATCACTAGGAAAAGGAAGCTACAAAAATGTGTGGTCTGGGTGGGAAGAGCATGCTGTATGCGTGTGTGCCTGTGTGTGTGTGCGTGTGTCTATATCTGATCTCTAACAATTTCCCTTTTGTAATGAAATTAAGACTTTCAGATACAAAATAGTTTTGCTTTCCAATCAGAGGACTTGACAAGAAGTTCCACGGGAAGCCCATTCTGGTGGGTGACCCCATGCCACAGACGGACAGAAATGTCTAACTTCCTGTTCTGCCACCTGGGCCATCCACCAGCGCCCGAGCACCCGCAGAGGGCAAAGAGTGCTTTGTGGACAAGAACCCTACAAACCCCGCTGAGGAGTGCTCCACCCTCCACCCCCAGGAAAGGGAAACCTGACTAAAGACCCTCCGGGCTTTCCCCTCATTCTCAGCTGCATGGTGTATGAAGTGACTCTTAGGTGTATATTTACAGTAAGTGTGTTTATCTTGTGAGGTAGTACTTCTATCTTTCAAAAAAAAATCTAGTAATGAACCAATAACAGTTGACCTCCTTAAAAAAAAAAATCAAGACAATTCAGTCCTTCAGATCCTGCGTATGTAAAAATTGTTATCCTGACCTGTTCTAGCTAGTAACAACGTTTGGGAATACAGCAGAGGGAGGCCAGCACGAGGCTCCCAGACCAAGTTCTCTGCCATCCCAGACGGCTTGTGTCAGGGCCAACCCACCCCTCACCCTTCAGAGGCACCACCAGCCTCAGGCCAGTCAGTGACCAAGGAGAAAACAGATTTGCCTCCTCGGGGATCAGCCTAATTCTTGGATGGATCCTCCCTCCCCAAAGAGGGACCGGGAACCTGGAGGAATGACAGCTCGTTTCCAAAGGGAAGCAGACGCTGCATGAGGAAAAGCGCTAGGCCAGACCCTGAGGCTAGGGGCCTCGCCTTCACCCAGACCGCCAGCCTGGCTGTGTGACCTGGGCCAAGTCACTTAACCTCTCTAGGGCTCAGTTTCTTGACGGATGAAGCAGAAATACTTGCTCAAACTCTAGCTCACGCACATAGGGGGAGTTAAATGAAGTTTAAAAAGTAAAATAAAAGGGGGAAACTCAGAAGCAGCATTCGCTGCTATCAGTCCTGCCCCCCGCCCGCCCTGGGAGAGGGGAGGACCCAAGGACTCACCAGAGGCTCTATTGTGCTGAGGTCTCTAATTTTGTTGCCACTTAAGTTTAGATGCTTGAGGTTCGGACATTTTTCTGCCAATACTTCAAGGCCCCCTGAGATTCTGTTATCACTTAGTTCGAGCTAAACAAGGCAGGGAAATAAAAAGCAAAAACAGCTCTTAAAATGAAGGTGCTATGCTTGGAGCCCAGCAGACAGCGGGGCAGGCAGCTGGATACACCCTCCATTTGTTCCCTAAACAAGAAGTGATGGCCATCCTCCTCCCTACCCCCACCGCAGGCTTGAGGGCATACGCACATGTGCGCGTGTACACACACACACACACACACACACACACACTCCTCTACACTATTTACCTTTTTAAGTTTGTTTAACTTTGGTAAGTTTGCGACTGAGGTGAGGCCTACGTTGATTGTACTTAAGAACTCCAGTTCTTCAAATTCATCTGTGAGGCCTTCGATTTTGCCTTCATAAGACCGACAGTTGTCCAGCACAAGCTCTTTCACCTGGAAAGGGAAGGGCTGTGAGTGGAGGAAGGAATGGGGCCAGGCCTCCGTGCGGGACAGGGCGACAAAGCCAGGAAGCAGTCCCTCATACACTGAAAACACGCCCACCCTGGTCCTTCTGCCCGGGGGCTCAGGTTGAGGTGAGCGGAGCTGCAGAACCAACCAGGGAGCACTCTGGACAGGAGGCCTGGCTGAACCGCAGAAGGGAAGTTCAGTCAGCCCTGCCGCATCGGCAACACTGCTGGTCTCATTCCAGCCCTGCCATGCGCCACCACAGCCTCCACATCCTGGCTCTAACGTTAGGGGACCTCTGAGCCTCACCCCACGCCCATCATGGTCCATCCTCACAACCCCCCCCCCCCCCCCCCCCCCCCCCCGTGCACCCTTCCCCTCCCTGTGTCTGTGACCTTCTTCCTGGGGGTGGACCCTCCCTCTCACACCGCTCTCCCCATCAGTCATACTCTGCCCACCTGGCCTGGGATTTGTCACCGTGGTCACTGCTTGGCCTACCCCAGGGCAGGGAGAGACAATTAGGGCTCCTCTAGCTCTCCATTCGCTAGACCACTGCTGTCCCATGGAACTTCCTGCGGTGCGGGGAACCCCTGCACTGCCCGAGCGGGGCGCCCCTGAGCACCTGTGGTGTGGCTGGTGAGATGGATGGATCGAGTTTTAAATTTAATTTCACTTTAATATTAAGAGACACAGGTAAGCTACCGTAACCGTTATCTTAGCTCTCGGCTTTGCCCTTCAGGGTCCTGAGAAGATGTGGAAGGAGAGAGTGGGAATCCATAAACCAGGATGGACCCATAACGAAATGCTGAGGGCAACAAAGTCCAAAAGCTGGTCTTTGGAGGCGCTTCGATGGCTGCCCCATGCCCACCTCTCTGGAGGCAATTTGCCCTTTTAGGGGTCTTAGATTCTCCTCTCTTGGGCCCCAAATCCTTTATTTCTAGTGAGGTAGAAAGAAGCGATAAAAATCTGCCCTCTCATTAGGTTGTTAGAAGGCTGGCTTGGCTGATGTGGGAGGCCAGGCTTTTGGACGATAGGGACACTGGCTGAGAAGAGCGACCATGTCTCAGGCCTGAACTGACCCATGGAGTCAACCAGGGCAGCCAGGGTGCTGGCCCTCCGGCCAGATGCCCAAATACCCACTCGGGTCCCTGACAGGCTCGCACGGCAGCCCCAGGCCTCCCAGGGCCGGCAGGCACCTTAAAGATGACTCCACCTGGCCACATCCGGGGCCCGACACAGCACCCCTGCCTGCTCCCTGCAGCCTCGGGAAACAGGCATGCTGCCGCCTGCACATGCAGGCCCTGGGACTTCTGCCCCAGTTCTGACCTCTCACCCTCGGGTCACAGGGACAGGCCTGTCCTCCTCAGAGGCAGTCTGCAATGTCCCAGCGGTCATTCCTGCCCCTCAGAGCCTCTTCTTCTCAGGGATAAGCAGTCAGTCCCTCTAACCTGCCTGCCAGGCTGCCCCCACAATTCCCTGCAGCAGGCCAATTTGCTCAGCTTTTCCCTGAAGGGTCCAGGATGACCTTCTTGCCGAAGTCGTCCAGGTGCCCCTCTGATTGGGGCATCTCTGGGTCAAATGCCAGCTCGGGGGGACAGACCCACAGCAGGCCTGCCGTGCCCCTCTCGGTCTATGTTTGCCAGCGGGCAGACTAGGGAGCTCAGGGCACATCAGTGCTCTCTTCCTCCCTGCTGGAGAGGTGCAGGCGGCTCGGCCCGGCACCGCATTACTCCGAACTGGCGCCAAGGCCCACCTTTCCTGGGGCCTTTCCTGTCCGTTCCCACTCTCTCAGTCCCCAGGAGAAGCCAGATGTCCAGGTCAAGTCACCTTCTCAAGGTCAGTGGCAAGAATGCCTGGGAATAAGTCCTGCCCTCGGGCAGGAAATCAGTGCAGAGCCAGGAAGCCAGGCCCCAGGGGAGCAGAGCAGATGGAGGGAGCAACTGTCAGGGGGAGGGAGGACCCTCCTCCGGTCTGTGGTAAATGCCGGAGTCACGGGCCCACCATCTTTTCTAGTTACTGTTTCCTTGGAAGAAGGTCTTGGGAGTTCTGTAACCTCCACCAAAGAAAGAAGTACGAGGACGGATTCCAATCCACCCTCAACGATTTCAGACATGCGATTCCTCTAACCGGGTCAGCGGCTTCTCCTCTTACGGCCATTAGCCAAGGAGAAGGCCCCGCAGCTGGGGGGAGGCGGTGCTGGAGAGTCCAGGGAATTCCTCCTGGAAGTCGACCTCTTTCCCGGAGCAGCGCAGTGCTGCCTGGGAATTCTGCAGACAGAGGCTCCGGCTCCAGCTCCAGCTCCACACCAAGCTGGAGGCCATTCCTCTCGGGGCCAATATGCAAGTAAATGCTACTATTACTACTGTGTTATTCATGACAATCCTGGGCTCTTTCCTGAGCCCTCAGCGGGCTGCCTCTACGTGCTAGACCCACAACGGGCATTCTCCCATTTCTCAAGGGCAGAAGTGATCACAGGAGGATGTTTGCTGGCCCGGTGGTCAGTACTGGCTCCTGATTTCTGACATTCTCAAATACAGGGCACGGGCGCTCCCAGCGTGCCAACTCCATCAGACAAGCTGCCCTGACAGCCACCTGCTCCCCTGTTACCCCTCTTTTAACTGTTCCACCTGCCGGGTGGGGGCCACTCCCAGTAGACCCCACGCTGGTTCCACTTCCTCAGCAACCAAAGCACAAAACAACCCAGCCCTCGCTCAGAGGCTGAAGTCAGGGAGCACAGATCTGGAGACCCCACTCTCCCCGGGGAGCAAGAGGCTGCTTCCGGTCCCTGGCAAGGGAGGCCTGTGGTGTCGGGGAGCCCGGTCTGTGGGGCTTGCAGGCCTGTGGGGCATGCAGGATCCCCGGGGTTTCCGCGTTTCCTTCCTGGTGGGGGTTTCGGCACTCTTAGGGGTGAGATTAAAGAGGAGGGGGGAAGTCCAGGCTGAAACCCCGGGGTGCTGATATCACCCACATGGACAAACCACACTGCGGGGAACCCACTTCTCCTCTGTGGGTTGATGGGGATGGCAAGTAAGCTGCCCGTGAAAAGTCTGAAATGGACCAAACAGGAAAAAACAAAACACAAAAACGCCAGCCCCACAGCAGAAGTCATACCGTGGAGGAGGGCCACACTCTCTGAGCTCCTATCCCAATAGGAACAGGCCATCTATCCACACCCCAGCCCGCCCCGCCGTTCCTTAAACCACTCCAGCTGCAGCAGCTGCACCCCGCTCCCTCCCTCTCTGCCTGGTGACCACGCTCGCTCTAGCCTTCCAGGTGAAGAGAACATCCTTCACATTCAGGGAGTGTTCTCCCTAAAAAAATAAATAAAGGCCCGTTTCCTCCTGCCAAATCCTGGGTGTGAGTTAAGTGCAAAGTTAAAATTAAACCGGAAATTTGTACTTTGGGTTTAGACTCTCTCCCAACTCCGCTGGCTGTTTAAAAATATCCAGTGTGGTTACTCTCTTTCCAGTTCAACAGCTGGGCCGACACTGCTTGTATCGGGAGCTCTTCAGACACACCAATGGCAAGCCTACACGGGACCCTCTGCTTCACGCCTCAAGTGCTGGCACCCCAGAGAAGCCTGACTAGCCACACTCGGCCCCACAGAGATGTGAGTGGGGCACTGAGAAGTTCCCTAGAAGTCAGACGGCCCGGCCCTGGTACTTCCGGAAACACTTGTCCACAAAGCAAGAACGCAGTGGCCACTTCTCACCAGCGAGAGCGGTGAGGTCCGTGATCAGCATGAACACGTTATCACTCAGGAACAACCCCCTGGCTGTTCCCAAACTGTGCAATCGTGTCTTTACAGTGGCTCCAGTTTGACCGTTCCGCTGTGTTCCCAACACTGCAGCCCGGCCCTGGCCAGTCACGTCAGCCACTCTAAGCCGCTCTGCTCCCAACGGGGCCTCTGTGACAGCAGGGGCATTGGACTCCCGGGAACAGGCCCTGACTGGAGGCCAAGGACCCGGCTGGCGGGCTCAATGAACCCTGGCTATATCCCTGGGATGTTGGGCTCAGTCTCTGCAGAAAGGGGGTGATATTTGTTAACCTATAAAACGCAAATGCTGGCCTAGAAAACATTCCCAGCTTGTGGCCACCGCCTGGGGGAGGGGGAATTCAAGTTCCTAAACTGACCTGAGAGACCGAGGCCCTGCCCTCTGGGTCTCCCCCTACGCCCTCTAATCTCCTTGCTCCCCGCCTCTCATCCCTGCACAAGGCCCCCCTCCCCAGGAGGCCTTCCCCTGCGTCCAGCTCTGAGCATCCCAGGCACTGAAGGCAGCTGCCACATGAATCATTTAATCGTGTATTAAGCATCCGATCCTCCTAGAGGTCAGGGACTGTCCTTCTCCATAATCAGCCTAGCGGGGAGTGGACACCCGAGCAACTGCTTAACAAATGTCCAGTCCGTCGTGCCAGGCACAACACTAGGTGCGGGGCACACAGAGTAAGTCAGACCATGACATGGACAATGTGACCGGTCCAGGAATGAACACGCTGCTCTGTGAACGGCGGCGGCAATGGTTTCCAGGATCTCCTGTATCCGGAGACCAGCGGACTGTGCACACTCCTCCCTCCCGACCCAGGGCTCTGCCCTTCTCTCCAGACACTGCTCCTGTGTCGCTGTTCACCTGGGCCCATGCTGAGGGACTCGGAGGGGACAGTGAGCAGGGGGTTTGGTGGCTGGCTAGGAGGAGACAGGCAGCTGGTAGACAAATACAGTTCTGTGTGCCAGATAGGAGGCATACTGTGGGACCGAGAAAGACAAAGCACGGGGACACACATATTAAAGTAAGGACTGGACGTGTAATTTGTAGGGCCCAGAGCAAAATGAAAATGTGAGAACCCTTGCCCAAAAATTATTAAGAATTCTAAGACAGTGACGGCAGCACATTAAACCCAAGAGCAGGGCCCTTCTAAGCACGGGGCCCTGTGTGACTGCGCGAGTCACATGCCCGTGAGGCTGGCACTGATTTAAATGGACAACGTGGGCCTCAAACAGAGTCCTCTGAAGGCCAGAACCAGAGGAAAGGAAGCCGAGTGAGAACTGCTCTTTATTTTTCCAGCATTTCCTGAGGCTGGAGAGGTGGACAGAAGGCAGGCTCCGGAGTCACGATACACCTGGCTCAAATCCATTCCCCACTCGCTTGCTCACCTCACCCCTCCTGAGCTCCTGCAATGACCAGAGTGCTGACCACTTAGGGTTGGGTTAAATGAAATAATACTTTGAACACCCCAGTTGTGGAAAAAGCCATTTTCCTTCCCCCTGACCCAGTCACGTTTATTGCTTTGTCCCCTGTCAAAGCACAAGAATGAGAACAGTCCGACTGGTGTGGCTCTGCAGCTGGGCATTGACCTAAGAACTAGGAGGTCATTGTTCAATTCCCAGTCAGGACACATGCCCAGGTTGTGGGTTCAATCACCAGTAGGGTTATGCAGGAGGCAGCTGATAATAATTCTCTCTCATCATTGATATTTCTACCTTTTTCTCCCTCTCCCTTCCTCTCTGAAATAAGATAGATATGGTAGATAGATAAATAGATAGATAATGAGTACAAAGGCAGGCCAGCAGATCTGAGTTATTATCTTAGCTGTTTGCAAGGCTTCCTCATGGAATACACAAGGCCTTTTAACATTTTGGAGAACTCAGATGGTGTACCCCAAACACACCCCTTTATTTTACATCTACGCCTTGATTCTTTTTTTCCACTAACCTCAACCCTTGACTGTCCTTATTCACTGAGCAAGACTTCAATACATATTTGTAGCTTTGGTTTCAACCTTGTCAGTCCCTGACCAATTTAGTTTTCCAGTTCCAGCCTTGCACAGAAGAGAAGACTCAAATCAAATTGACCCTGTGGTGTTTTTTTGTGTGTGTGTGCTCATGGGTTTTAAATAGGTCAGCTTGTAAATGGGCCATCCCCGCTGCAGATTTCTAGCCTAGAAGGCCAGACTGTTTGAGGCACCGAAGCAGAGGCGAGACGGGCTTCTCCCGAACGTGTTCGATTAGAGTGATAAACGCTGGGGATTTTGTCATTGTAACCATAAAATCTAGTTCTGCTTCACAGTTGGTGCGACAAAACCTGCAAAAATCAGTGAGGTTCCATGGGGTGAAAGTCAGGCTCTGGGAGAAAAGTCAGACGTTTCGAAAGCTAGACAGGCCTTAGGGATCATCTAGGTCAGTGGCTTGCTGACCACAACGCACAGTAAAAAATCCATTCACACCTGGACTCAGTGCATACCTTTTTGTATGCATACAGACATACACACTGAAACAAAACTTACCCTGTTAAAATTACTCTTTTCTGGTACATTAAAGAAAAATTTTAAACCCGTGGTTTGCAAAATACTGGTCTAGGTTAGCCCTCTTTTCTCAGAGGAAGAAGCCAGCTCCAGAGTCTGCCTGGAGCTTAGGAACCAGGCTGGGTGATTCCTCTGCTGTACCGTGTACGCTGTTCAGTTGCTCCTGTCAGAAACCAGTGGCCTGTGGAAGACCCGGGACTCGTCCACGTAGCTTTCAGTTTCTGTTAAGAGGAGGGTATTCCTCAGCCTTGATGGTAGTGGAGACAGGTGTCCACACCTCTTAAAGATCTTTAAAAAATCTTTACTAAGAGGCAGGGCCCACCTTACTTAAAAAAAAAAAAAATCTCTCCAAGATTAAAAAAAAAAAGCATCTGAGTGTCTGGATTTTGTTTCCTACAATAGAGCTCTGGAGGCACTGGCGGGTGGCAGCACATGGCCGCAGGAAGTCGGTGACGCCATCCTTATTATTTTAGGGAACCAAGGAACGCAGGCAGGGCGAGCTGCAGAGCGGTAATTAAGCTGTCGGCCTGCAGGGGTAATAGGCTGCGCGCCTGCTAGGGGAGGGCTTGCATTAACATAAGCCCTGTGACTGGCTCCCTCGCCGCCTGGAACTGGATTCCTACCTCCTCCGCGGGTGTGGGGAGGACTTGGTGGCTGTCTCGCCAAGACCAGAGGAGCTGGATCCACTGCGGATGCTTTCTCCAGCCAGAGGACAGACTCAGAGCTGTAACCACCCCTGGACCCGCCCAGGTGGGTGCAGGACCTGGGCTTTGGGCCTTCCGATGGGCCTGTTAAACTTATTGTGAACTTCAGTGAGACTGGGGTCCCTCCCTGATGTTCTTCCTTAGCTTTCCTCCCCTAAAATCTCATCTCTCCCTTCCAGCCATCTACTCCACTTCAAGGACTTGTCAGTTCCACCTCCTGCAGGAAGCTTTCACTGATTGCCCAGCCCTGCACTAGCACTGCCTGGTTTAAGAGCACAAGAAGGAAAGTATTCCAATAGCAAGAGAAGATAGGCTTAGAAAGCTGTTTGGGAGCCAGGAAGTGGGGAGAAGTTCAGAAGGGAGAGATGAGGCTCTTGGAATTTGAGGGTGGCATGATCAATTGAAAATAATCCGGCAGACGGCATCTTCTAAATGATGGTTCCTTCCTACCTCCAATAGATCCGGGAAGGTCAGAAGAAGCAGGAGTTGGAAGCAGTCTAGTGAAGACCCTGGTCCCAGCAGGGGCATGTGAATGGGACCAGAAAAGGGAAAGGGGGAGAAGATGGGGCAGGTGCAGTGCAAAGGATGCTCAACACGCTGTCTGACCTGGACATGGTGCTCGCTGGGCCACTGCCTTGCCTTTGCGCCGAGGGAGGTCATGTCCACTCTCCGGGCTTCTGCCAGCCTCGTCCACACACTGAGCAATGGGGCCCGAGCACAGGGAAGCGGTTCCTTCTGGTTCCAAAATTCTGTCGTCCACACACTTTTAGTCCCACCCACACCCAATCTCAGTCACTATTCTCCAAAAGGAGGTGGGAAATTTCATGGGCTAAAGAAGCCCAGAATTCATCACTAAGGGGTGCCAGAAAGGAAATACAGGACACTGGTCAATTATCCTGATAATTGCTGAAAAGCAAAAATCAACCATGTAGTCTGTTAAACACATCTGGGTCACAAAAACAGCCCCCAGAAGTCTGTGGTATTGTGCTGCAGATGTGGGAGTCTGGTCTCTTCCATGTGATGTCCGCCACCTCACAAGGCAGCGGTGGGGGGCAGGCACCTCAGCCTACAGGGTCCCTTTCTCTGCTCAATAACCCCATGATTCTTAAAAAACCCACACCACCCACAATGACCTCATTACAGAGCCACAGCACTGACCATGAGGAGGCTGAAGAGGAAGGCCTGGAGAGCAGGGGTGGATAAATCCTGGTCAATCTTCCTAAAACGCTGCTTTGATCACCTCCCATCAGTCCCTGTCCCAAAGCTTTTAATGGCCATGGGGATCAAGTGCAAATCCAGAGGATTTCCAGTCCCCCCACCAACACGCCTCCTCTGACCCTGCCTCACCCCTCCACCAGGCTCCCTGACCTGCAGGGAGCGCCATGACGCCACCTGGCATTTCTTCCCCACGTTACAGCAAAGCAAACAGAGCGCTTCCCCAGGCACCATCGCGTTTACCTTGTCCACAGACAAGTGGCTTTCCGCCCTACCAGGGAACTTGTCCCTCTCCAGTGGCCCTCTGAGAGCCGCTGCTCGGCCACAGGACCCCTGGCAGTCTATTCTTGCTGCCTCTCCTCCAAACGCGGCCGTTCTAAGGTCTCACAGCCCCCTGTGCTCTGCCTGGAGGAGCCAGCGTTCATAAGCACAGGTCACTCAGGCGAGAGGAGAGGAAGAAGTGGGTGGGCAAAGGCTAACCCCTCATTCACTTTCTAAAGCAAAGTGCCCCACTGACTCCACTGCTGGGCAAGTCACACAAATATAGTTTTTAATTTTTTAATATTTTTATTGATTTCAGAGAGGAAGGGAGAGGGAGAGACAGAAACATCAATGATGAGAATCACTGATCAGTTGCCTCCTGAATGCCCACTACTGGGCATGTGTCCATACCGGGAATTGAACCATGACCTCCTGGTTCATAGGTCAATGCTCAACCACTGAGCCATGCTGGCTGGGCAAAAAAAATAAAAAATAAAAAATAATTTTTTAAATGGCTTCCTGGCCCTCCATCCCAGCTGACTACTGTGGTCGATTTGGCTACTGCGATCAGATTCAAGGATATAAGCTGGGCTGGGCTAGACCACTTGCGGACAGCGAGGGCTGTCTGCCGCGAGATCCCGCCAGAGTCCCTGGGTCAGCAGGTCTGAAAAGGGAGCACAGCCCAGGGTCTCTGCCACGGGTGTATGTGGACCATAACATCTACCCATCCCCGTGGGCCCGGGAGGAAGAATGGCCTGCAAAACAGAAGTTCATTCATTTCCTCAGTTTTACTACTAAGATCCATGAGCTTGCCCACCACCATCACCCGCCTAAGAAGAGAGCACACCTCTCAGCCTCAGAGACCGAGGCACTTTCCACAGCCCTGGTTCTAGGCTTCTGCCGAATCCCCAACTGGCTTTTTAAAAGTGTTTCAGAGAACGCAGGGGCTGTATCTTTGCCACTTCTGTGGAACCAGTGGATCCCACCCAGCTTCTGGAGCAACTGAACCAACCCAGTGATTCACCAAGGTTAGGTAGCCCGCTGTAGAATCAAGCCATAGGCCAGCCTCAGTTCCTTAGCTTAGGGGCCCCATCCCTCAGTCACAAGCCTCTTCATGGGGACTCCTTGAAGCCAGAGGAAACAGAGCAGGAAAAAGAAAAAGGCTGTTCGGAAAAGAGCCCCCCTGCCTGCATTCAGCTCCCTCCCTCCCACCCTGCCTCCACTCACCCCGGTATGAATAGAGTGCAGAAGAGGCAGGAAAAACTAAGTGGCTGCCGAGATGAAACCCTCGACCTTGGCCTCCTTCCCTGTCAACCCTACCCAAAGTGACAGAAGTATTGGCAGTGACAGAAACGGAGCAAACGCTGCTGCACTGAGCCCTATGTCCAACCACCAGTCGGAAACCGCTGATTTGGGCAGAAACGGAAACCAGTCAGGCATTAGAACCTAAGCATGAATGTTCCTTCTAGCCAAGGTCACACACAGGAAGCAATTTAACCTGATTTCTCTTCTCCCTTAGAAAAATTCTCTATGTGCAACTTGCCTAAATCTATAAGTTTTAAATGCTTATCATAAAAGGATTGGGGACGGAAGTATAAGGAATGCTAAGAAGTAAAAGTTAGTTCCTATGTCTAGTAACTGGGAGGGGGGGGAGAGGGATGGAAAGCAATGGAATGAGAGAAAGGAAGGAAGGAACGGGAAGGCAAGGCCCTGCCGGGAGAAGAGGATGATGAAACGTGGGAGGGAGACAGACAGGCCTGAGAAAAAGACACCGGCAGCCAACAACAGGGGAGAAAGGAGCAAGTTACAAGGCTTACAGACTTTGCTTTACTTCCAGCGCCCCACCCTCTTCACCTGCATTTTGGTGACAGAACTTTTCTTTTCTAAAAATCTTTATTGTTAGATGATAGGACTTGACCTATCTTTACTGTTTGTTTGTTTTTTTAGTTGAGCTCATTGTCGTTCACAGATCTATAGCTGCGTTCATCTCAAAATGCTAAAATACAAAAACCGTACAATCTTTCTAATCCTTGAGGATCAGGGAGGGGCAGAGATGATGTGAAAAGACTCTATGATGTTAGTCTTCCCCAGAAGCTCATGACGGAGGTCCTGCCAGGTGGTTAACACAGACAAGGCCATCCCAGGCTGTGTTGACAGAAACAAGCAGGATGGACCAACATTCCTCCCTCAGCGTCACAAACACTCTGCTCCAATAGGGCAGACTTCAAATGCCGAACCTTGAAGCATCACAAACTTGAGGAAGGCAACCAGAGGGGGAGGACCTGTGAAAACTTACACTTGGACGAGCAAAGGCAGGAACTAGGGATGTTTAGGCTGGAGGGTGGAAAAGACTCTTGATCACTATCTTTCTCCAACTATTTGAGGGAGTGTCATATGCAAATACAAGTGCATCTATTCTGTCTTCCTTCTTGGCGCCAAGAACTAAAGTCCGTGTGCACGAATTACAAAGAGGCAGTTTTTGGCCCAAAATAAAATTAAATCATTACACTGTCCCATAAAATGGGCTGCTCTGAAGAAAAAAAAAAAAAAAAAAAAAAAAAAAAAATTAAGTGAGCTCCCTGGAGGCTACTAAGGGATTGTCTATAAAGAACTTCACACATAAACAGTACTGAACGGTTATTAAATGAAAAATATTGCATGATGAAGCACTGAGAAGAGGTGAGCCTTGGGTCTTTTCTTCTCTTACAATACCATGGTTTGATTCTTTTCTCTTTCTCTTAAAAATATACTTTTACTAGAGGTCCGATGCATGAAATTCATGCATGGCTGGGGTCCCTACACCTGGCAGGCGACTGGCCAGTCTGCAGGGCAACCAATGGGGCAATGAGGGTTCCCCCAACCCCCGCTGGCACCCGCCTTAGCTGGCCTGGGGCCTGCGGGCTGGGGGGCAGCTCCTGTGTTGAGAGTCTGCCTTCTGGTGGTCAGTGTGCATTATAGTGACTGGTCATTCCACTGTTCGGTCAATTTGCATATTAGGCTTTTATTATATGATTGATTTCAGAGAGGAAGGGAGACGGAGAGAGAAACAAAAACATTGATGAGAGAGAATCATTGATCATCTGTCTCCTGCACGCCACACACTGGGGACTGAGCCCACAACACAGGCATGTGCCCTGACTGGGAATTGAACCGTGACCTTCTGGTTCATAAGTTGATGCTCAAACCACTGAGCACGCCAGCTGGTGATTCTTTCCTCTTTAAAGAAGTGTTACTACTTATTTAGGCGACAGGTTCCTTCTACTCATTTGACAATATTTACAGAATCTATTAGATGCTGGACACCCAGGCTAGGCATAGGAGATACAGCAGTAAACAAAACTAGGTGCCTGGCCTCTGGTTTACAGTCTAATGGGGGAGCAAGATAATAAACCAATAAGTGTATACATCTGTACATAATATATGTAAGTGCTACAAAGAAAAAAAGGGGAGGGTTGGAATAGCATGGCCAGGGACAGCCTATCCAAAGCGGAGTTTTCAGTGGGACTTGAAACCAAGCGAAGACCTTGGAAAGAGCCCTCTGGGTGGATGAGCAGTCAGGGCATAGACCCTGAGGGTGGGGCGTGTGTGTGGCCTTCTGGGGAACAGCCAAGAGGGCAGGTGGCGGCAACAGAGTGTGCGGAAGAAGAGGAGGAAGTGGTGGTGTGAGCATGGGGTGGGGAGCGGGCAGCTGTCTGCCACACATTTGGGGCACACCGCATGGAACTGCTGGGAGGGGGGTGGGTTTCACAGGCAGTGGAACTAGCATTGTTTGGACCACATCAAAGGGATAAGAACTAAGACCCAACCATAGGCCTGGGATTTTTCCTTGCCCTTTCTTAAAGGAAAAAAGAGAAGGAGCTTTAGTCAGGATTGTGCTCACCCAATGTTCCCAGGTAGAAATGGGGTACGCCCCTGGGAAACACCCCACGGCAGATGTGTTGATTATGAGGGGCTGGGCACATGTGAAGTAGTCAGAAAGTCTGGTTTGGATCTGGGCTTTACCACTTAGGAACTGTGTGGATGTGGGTAAGATTTCACTGAGACTCAGTTTCCTCATCTGTAAAATGCAAAGAGGAACTCCTACCAATCTCACGGTCTCCGTGGGACCAGAGGAGGTAGTCTGCTATCCCGGAGGAGGCTGGGGGAAATTTTACTCGGTTTCTTACCCAACACTGTGCACCCAGAGAGTAGAGACGAGGTGTTATGCAGCTCTGGTTCCCCCACACCGCCTTGCGTGCAGCTCTCAACAAATGTTTGCTGAACCGAAAAGCATTAAAAATAATCTGGGAAAACATTTTGCCACTTTTTTCCCCCCTATGAAACTGCAGTTTGCCAGAATGCTCCAGAACAGCCTCTCTTCACTGTAATCCTTCACTTTGGGGGAAGAACCAACTGCATCACATCAGGGCTGGGTTCCATGGGATGAACTCCCAGGAACAAGGCCTGACAGACCCTTCATTCTCCACACCACCCCACCCCCCTCAAACAGTCTGAGCCGATCCAGGCCCCAGCCACCGATGAGAGGGACGTATACCGTCACACCATCCTCAGACAGGGCCAGGGTCTCCTGGAAAAGCCCACACAAGCTGGAGATTCACAATATATGCAACATTTCGCTCTACAGAAAGCATTGATCTAATCCAACAGCCCAGGTGAGTAGAACAGCCGGTCCAAAGTCACTTCCGTTATTTAGAAAAATTTGTTTTAAAAAGTAACACTTTCATTCTCATGGTTTCAAAACCAAAAAAGTATAAACAGTTAATTCTCTCTCCCATCCCATCCAGTTAACCACCTCATCAGGATTTGTTTACACATATAAAAACAAATTCAGAATCTTATTTTTCTCATTTCTTTTATTTTTCAAAAAATATATTTTATTGCTTTTTTACAGAGAGGAAGAGAGAGGGATAGAGAGCTAGAAACATCGATGAGAGCGAAACATCGACCAGCTGCCTCCTGCACAATCCCTTCTGGGGATGTGCCTGAAACCATGGTACATGCCCTTGACCAGAATCGAACCTGAGATCTTTCAGTCCACAGACCGATGCTCTATCCACTGAGCCAAACCAATTTCGGCTCTCCTCTTTTATTTGCATTTTGTTCTACTGTGCCAGGGTGCCATCATTTTTCTTGACCAGTCCCTTATTGATGAATATTTGGGTTGCTTCCAATTTTAGCTCTAATAATTCTACAATACAGATAAGCTGGTGCTTATGTCACTTCCCGTTCGCCCAGCTTATTGATCAAGAAGCTGAAATCAGATCCCACTTCTGACCTATAAGGGCAGCTGTCGTAGAGCTTCAGAGTCCTCCAATTTAATGGACTCGCTACTGTACCTATGTAGGCAAGTTACGTCCCCTCCACTCATTCAAGAAATGCTATTCCAGAACCTACAAGTGCCAAAAAATTTTTAATCTTCCAATTTAAACGTATTAAGATATTCCGCTATGCCTGTCAGTGCACCAGGCACAGGGCATCCAATGATAAAGGTACCCTTGCCCTCTGCCTCAGTGTCCAGTCTGCGAGAGATAAGGAGGGACTGCTACCACACACAGGGGCAGCTAGGCCAGTGGGCCTTGAAGGCCATCTGACTCTCCGGCTAGAAATGGGCGGCCATACCTCCACCTTGGGGTGTTCTGAGGGATCAAAAAAGTAATGCCTGCTCACTAGCTAGCATGCTGCAAGGCCTGTACTAGGTGCTCAGTAAGGGGTAAAACCTCCTTCCTGTCCCAGAGGGGGTCTTGCTGATGGCCAGGCTCACCATGATCGCCACGCCTGCTCCACAACAGCTGTTTTCGGACTCTTTTCTCACAGGTCAGAACACACTGCTGCTGGCTTTGAGGCAGCACCTCAGGCCCTAGTTACGTCTTATCCAACTTTTACTGGAAGACAGTGTGGCCTCCTCCCACTTTCCAGACCCTCTAGCATCTGCGGCACCCTGGGGTATGTGTACAAGCCCTCGTGCATGAAGCGCATCAGAGTGTAAAAGGAAATCCAGACATATTCATTAAGGCCCTGGCCCAGAAAGGTAAGGGCAGACACAGGAAACATGGATTTCACAGGGATTTCCCCAACAATGTGAAATAATCATTAATGGGGGGGGGGGGGGGGATCTAAAGAAAAATCATTGGCCCTCACATTTATTGTTCACTTCAATATATATCCTATTTCACACAAAGAACCCTTTTAAAAATCAGAGATTTTGGCATCACCAGTTATGATAAAGGAAATGGAAGTCAGGAGATGAAAGTATTCTCAGCAGCCCCTAAGTGGCTGGAGGAAGGCAGGAGGTCAAAGGGAAGATTTGCGGCTCCGTGCACAGCTCTGAAGTCAGTGGCTTTTGCACCCAAGCTCGGCTGTGCTCAGGACTAATTGACCTTGAGCTAATTACTGAACTACTTTTCTGAGCCTCAGTTCCCTGTCAAAGTGGGAATAACCCCACTTGTTTTGTAGTATTTCTGTATTGATTAAATATGAATAAATAGGATGTCTGGCACATAGACATTCAATAGGTAAAAATCAGCAAAACAGAAAAGACACTACTTTTTCTCAATATTGAGTAAAAGGATGACCATCTGGGTCCTTCCCTTTAGAAGCTTGAAGCAGAAGAGTAGGCATCACATTCTTCGGGCCCATAACGCTGGGAGCTGCCTCCCTAACAGGCTGATTGAGGAAGTCTTACTTCACCAGAAGCTCCTTTCAAATTCATGCAGGAACCTGCTCCTAGATGAAAACCATCAGCCAATTAATGCCCAGCCTGTCCTCGGAAGAGGAGGGTCAGGGCTGGATTTGTGACCTGAACTAACTTCGGGCTTCTCCCGCTCAGACACACCGCGGGCACCCTGAGCCCTGCCTCTCCATCTTTGGTCAGAGGCACCGGGAGGTTCTCCCTAGCCCACCCAAAGGCATCTGGACCCTCCACAGGAGGGAGGCCCTGGTCCAGACGGAATCCAAAGGAGCAAGGGGGCCTTCCACGTAACCGCCATTTCAAAAAGACCAATGGGAACCCACCGTGACAGGGAGAAGAGCCTGTGGTTAAGAAAATTAGGCCAGACCTCTGCCTAGGCAGGCAAAACACCAGCTCCAGGTGGGTAAGCCCTTGCCTGGAGGCCGACTGGCAGTTACAGATGTGTTTGACATTTCTGCCTCCCAACCCCCAACCCCCCCCACCCAAGAGCCATAAATGAAAAACTATTATTGTTAATAAATGCAATCTGGAAGTATAAATTTTTCAAAGTGTGAGTCTCAAGAGGATAATAAAACACATTCTGAGATGAAAAGGCAGAGGGTAAGCTGGCCAGAGCAAACACCCAAGGTTGTGAGCAGAATACTGGCCAGTTACATTTAGTCCCTCTTTTGCATCATTTCATCTTTCCTACTATCACCTCATGAATTTGCACTGTAACCTCCCTTGGCCTCAGCTTGCTCATCAGCAGGTGACTCATAGGTACTCACTGATCAGATAGATACTTAAGATTCTGGCTCCTGGGGGCCCAGAAGTCCAGCGCAGGTTCCGTGAGTCTCTGCTCATCCTCAGAGAGGCCTTCCTGGGTCACCCACTCCCTTTAGCACAGTTTTATCTGTCGTCACGGACTCACACCAGCAGTTATGCCTTTGCTTGGATTACTGACTGTCTTCCTCAATGGAATATTAGCCCCACGTGAGCAGTACAAATGATGTGCTCATCTAGTTCGATGCTACCTGTATGCAGAAAGCAGGGAACAGAGCAGGCACAGGGCAGGCATTCAATCAATACAGGCAGACACTGGAGATATTGCAGGTTTGGTTTCAGACCATCTCAACAAAGCAAATTGCAATCAGGTGAATCACACGAATGTTTTGGTTTCCTAGTCATATGAAAGTTATATTTACACTATGCTGCAGGCTATTAAGTGTGCAATACCATTATGTCTTTAAAATGTGTATACTTTTAACTAAAATATACTCTATTGCTAAAAAATGTGAAGAGCCTGTTGGGAAAATGGCATGGATAGACTTGCTTGACACAGAGTTGCCACAAACCTCCAATTTTGAAGAATATAGTGTCTGTGAAGTGCAATCAAGCGAGGTGTGCCTTATGTGGCAACGGATGGCCGGCCCTTCCACACACGTATTTTCTCTCTGCAGAAATCACCCTCATAACTCAGGTCCACATCAAACACTAGCAGGCCACGCTGCTCATCAGCAGGGACATCTGTGCCTCCTGGGGCTGGCAAGCCATTTGCCCATACAGGCCTGGTTTCCGGCTGACGGTACCTTTCAGACCAGACAGCCACTGGTCAAACTCGAAGGTGCATTTTCTTTTCTCTTCTTTTTTGCATATTAATTTCTTTATTGGTTAAGGTATTACATATTTGTCCTCATCCCCCCATTATCTTCCCACCCTCATCCAAGGTGCATTTTCATTCCCACATCTGACCCTCTCCTGCGGTGGCCCCGAGAATGGCCACACTGGGCACTTGAACTGCGGGAAGACTCCTAAGCATCCATCTACAGAGGCCAGCTGTCTACCCTGAACCAAAAGTGCACCTTTGCTTCTACAAGAACAGCATTCCATTCAGCTCCCAGGCCAGCTCCTCTTCCTCCACCCGAATCAGCAGCCCTGGGTGACCCTACGTGAGGAGAAGCCTCCCAGACTCACAGACCACACCTAGACGTGCCAAACCGCCAGCTCTCTTAATCAAGACACATAAGGGCATGTCTGCCACAGAGCAGCAAACTGGATGGGGCTAAAAGAAGCAGAACCAATCATTATGGCAGCAGGCCAATCCCTGCAGATAGGCCTCCCAGAGACAGCTGGGAGCTCTGCTCAAGTGCATGCCTTCCCACTCTTCCCAGGCCACACCCAGGGTGCACCCAAAATTCCACGAGGAGAGGGAGAAGGACAGACGTGGAAGGAACGCCCTGGGGTGGTGTGACGGCCAGTTCCTGGCCCTCCATATGGAACAGGCCCTTGTGCCAGAACAGACAGATCTCCTGCACAGGCAGCCAAGCTGGAGGCTGGAGAACAGATGACATCATCACACAGCCTCCCGGGTGCACCCAGCTGCAGGGGAGCTATGCCGGCTCTGCCAGCCCTCCCCACGGCCCTCCAGGGGTGGGATGAAGAGACACTGACCAACCCAACGAGAGCAAAGCCACAGTGCACACCCCAGTGAGGTGCTACCAGAACCAGCTGACAGAATGCTGCGCATGACCTGGAAGTCCCGAGGCTTCTACATCTTTCAATCACCTGGGAAGGACACAGTGTGCCTGCCCCCCTTTCCTGACTTCCTGGAGACCTCCTCTCAGGAGCTGTTTGAATGAAACATAAAGGCCTGGGAGGGGCAGACTGAGTTCTGCAGCCAGGTGGTAAGCTAAGAGGCAGGAGGGGTTCCTGGCACAGAGCCACTGCTCCAGAATGAATGGCTAGCCAGGCAGAGAACCCCTAACCCCGACCCCAAGATGGGAAAGGGAGGCCCTGGGACAGGGGAAGTCCGAAGCTAGGCGGATGTTGCTCCAGCCCCACCTCATACATGGGGGCTCTGCCCCTCCTACCTGCTTTAGCAGCTCCTCCAGGGGCAGGTAAAGGCAGCTCTCCCAAGAACTGCTCCCGCCATGTGCAAGCTCAGACACCCAGGAAGGGGCCTCCTTCAGACAGGCTGGCTCCCCTGTCCAAACAGCTTGTTCAAGCCTGGGCTGGTTAGAACCTACTACCCTTCAGAGGCTGTCCGCAATGCACGTCTGACACAAACCTATTTCTCTCCGTCCCAATGTCTCCCTCCACCACTGACCCCCTTCCCCCCACCGACCACCACTCCCAGGAAGCAGATATCATTGTTAGTCGCCATTTTACAGATGAGGCAGCTGAGGCCAAAGAGGGTACTTGCCAGATGTCTTCCAGCCATGGAGCTCCATGTTCCCGGGCACTGCCCACCACACCTGACCGTTGGCCCTGAGGCCCCTCCTTACTAAAGGCCCACAGGCCTGCCTCCTCCATTCCCTAGAAATCCCGCTGGGCCGAGCCCAGGCTTGCTCAGTAAGCCCCGCTGCACGCCCAGCAGCAGCACCGTGACACGGGGAGATGAAAAATTACAAGTGTCAGAGCAGGAATGTGCTTGTCTGTCAACTGTGTGGCCATGAGGGTATGTGGGGGGCCGGCCAAGGACTGGACCCCTGCCCCACAGCAGGTTAAGTCCTACATCCTTCTTTCTATTTCCTGTTTTCCTCGCTCCATTTTTCTCTCCTTTACCACCTTCGTTTACTTCTTCCTACCTGCTGTGAAGTGCTGCACCTGCCTGTGTGGTGGCTCCCAGCTGTGCCTCAGAGCCCCATCAGAGCCTTCTAAAAACACAGCCTGGGCACCCCCCTGGAGGATTCCTTAGCTGGCAGAGCCTGGGAATTTCTTATAAATGCTTCCTTGGTGGTTCTGACAACTGGGGTTGCAGTCTGCCTCCCTAACTATATCCCCAGCCCCCCCATCTGTACGCGGAGTTCTCCACCATCCCCCTCAACCACAGAAACCCATGCACCACCTCCTGTGAGCCCTTCCTCCTGGCCCAGGGGGAGTGGGTCACAGGAACTGGATTAAACAATCCAATCTGCTGCAGATACTCAAACAGCATTCCTTCAACTCCCCACATCACTCCGAGCGCGGGTGAAAGTGGGCTCCCTTCACCCCGCCCTCCAGTCACATCCTATGAGCCTGCAGGTGAGACCAATCACTAAGGTGAAGGCGGTCACATAACCTGGGATGAGTCCCTCCCTGGGATGCAAGCCCCTGGAAATAATCCCTTTAATTTTACTGTTACAGGATCTTGCCTCAAACCTACCATCCTTACTTACTCCCTTTCTCTCCCCCTCTCATGACTTCTGCAGGAGGCAGCACAATCCGACAACCAGTCCTAGCTAGACACCTATGATTGCTGGGTCTTGGCACCACCCTGCTAAGGTGCTTCACACCAACACTCAGGCCTGTCTCCTCCGGTTTCACTCTGCTCCTCCATCCCCCTCTTCCAGTCTGAGCTTGCCTTTGATTTATTCCCAGCCTGAAGGTAAGCAGGAGAGAGCCTTCTCCCCTCCACTGACCAGCTTACTGATGGAATCCTCTCACCTCAGACACTTCTGGGCCTCTCCAGATCTGCAGGAACAGCTCAGGGACTGGCCTTGGCTGAACCCTAAGGGGTGACCTAAGGGAGCTTTGGGTAGGCCTGTGCACACAGTCTAACCAGGCAGCACCTAGCTGACACGCAGAAATGGACCCTTGATTTGCTGGGGATCTCAGGCAGACCAATGGATTTCCCACTTATCAAAGGAGGATTAAGAACACCCTCCACTCCTACCCATCACACACCAGGACTGGGAGTGTTTGGTAAGGTATAGGCATTTCCTGTGTGACATGAACTTTCATGACCAAATTAAAAATAAAATAGGCAACCGATTAAAGCAGTGGTCCCCTTCCACTGGGATGCAGGGAAAGAAATATTAGGACTTATTTTTAAAAAAATATATATTTTGTTTTTTTACAGAGAGGAAGAGAGAGAGGGATAGAGAGTTAGAAACATCGATGAAAGAGAATCATCGATCAGCTGCCTCTTGCACACCCCCTCCTAGGGAAGTGCCTGCAACCAAGGTACAAGCCCTTGACCAGAATCGAACCCGGGACCTTTCAATCCGCAAGCTGACACTCTATCCACTCAGCCAAACCAGTTCCAGCATATTAGGACTCTTAATTTTTAGTGTTACATTTTATAATGTGCATATACTTATATGTAGTGTATGTGAATAATCCATAACTAAATGGTAAATGTACTGGGGCCCACGGTCAATTCTTTACTATTACCCTAAATAATAAAAGGCTAATAGGCAAATTGTCCCCTCGACCAGGAGTCTGACTGGGAGTTCAAGTGGGAGTTCAACCAGGGGGCGAAGCCAGCCAGGCAACTGCCCACAGCCCCTCCCCCCAGCTGACCAGCCAATCACCCCACTCGGTGTCAGGCTAGATGGACACCACCTGTGCATGAATTTGTGCACTGGGCCTCTAGCGGGCTATAAAAGCTGGAAGAAGTTGAAGAGCACTGTGCTGAGAAAGTATGAACCACCCACCCAGTGGCAGAAACTCACACCCAACCAGGGGAGAGCTGAGGGCACCAAACCTCTATCGTTTAGTTCAGATGGTTTGTTTCAGTGGCTTCGTGCGTGGCTCACCAGAGAGAGGGCGATGAAAATGACAAGAACATGCAAATACCATGGTTCCTTCATTCAACCAACACTTCTAGAATGCCCACCACGAGCCAAGTACAGTGCTGAGCTCTGAGGATACACAGCGCAAAGCAGACCAGGTCCTTTAAATCAAGCAGCTTACCAGCTAAGCAGGGGGGGAGATGCTAATTAAAACACTCACACCCAGGAATATATAATTACAAACTCAAGCACTTTGAAGGAAATTTCTGTAAGAGTTTCCTAACAAAAGAACCAGACCTAGAGCTTTGGGGGGTGGAGGACGAAGGAGACAGGAGACGGTAAAGCTGATTAGATGCTAAGTAGGTGATGGTGGCAGTTACGGCGTGGAATAGATTTGAAGAAATAAAAGGCAGCGAGTGAGGCCAGCCCAGCAGGAAAGGGGGCTGCAAGAGGGGAAAATGAGAGGAAGAGGCCAGCAGTGGCCAGTCCGTGCAGGACCTTCTTGGTCTTACTAAGGACTCTGGATTTTATCCCACAACCAATGATGTGTTTTACGTATAGGGTAATGATTTCATCTGTTTTGTTAAGAGCATTCTGGCTGAGGTTTGAAGCACGGCTTCCAGGGGGCTGTGATGCAGGGAGCCTGGCTGCCTGCAGTGGGGAATATTCTGAGTTGACAGAACCTGTGATAGCTAGAAAGAAGATCCCGCGTGCACATGTTGGGAGGGGGAGGGAAAAGGGCTTCTTTTGAACATACTGAATGTGGGGTGCTTTGTAGATACTGAGTGGGTCCTGAGCTCAGCCAGAAGGTCAGGGCCAGAGATGTGAACAGCAGCTGTTGGTGAGGGAGGATAGGACGCTATCGGGAGGGAATACAGAGGAGGGCCCAGGGTCAGGCTTACCCGGGTCCAATGCTTCATGGCTGCATGGAGGAGGGCAAAGGCCACCACAAACTGGGGAGCAGCCCTGTCTATAGAGGAAAACAACAGAGAAAGGGAGGGGCAAAGAGGGAGCGTATCTCATGAAGGTCAGGGTGTAAACACTGCTGCTGAGGAGTCCCATAAACAGGGAAAGCTGTTAGGAAGCAAACCAGCCTGAAGAGGGTTGAGGTGAGAGGAGGGAACGGAGAAGGTGGTTATAGACAATGCCATAAGCTGCAGTAAAAGGGAAGAGAGAGGTAATAGCCACAGTGAGATACAAGAATCAAGGGAGGTCTTCCACTTGCTTTAAGGTGGGACAAACACCCCACGCTGGAGAAGCGTCCCTACAAGAGGGTGGCTAGGTGCCCAGAACGAAGAACGGGACCAGAGGGCAGGCAGGGGTGAGAACCAAAGGACAGCTGAGCTGGGCATGGACCGGGTCTAGGTTTTTCTTTGGAAACCAGGAGGTTTTTCTCTGTAAGGAGGGAGGACGCAGCTAGGAGGGGAAGGGGCTGAGAGGGTAGGTGGGCAGTTTGAGAGGAGCCTAAAACAGCTGCTTGAGGGCAGTGACAAAAGGAGCTGCCGGGAGAGCAGCAAGTCGTGACATTCTCCTCAGCAGGAACAACTGACAACCCAGTGCCGGGCAGAGCACGATGTTTAGATGGGACAGTTATCCTCACGTGCAAAAGAGACGCATTTGAAGCGACGCATTTACGGCTGAATTGCTTGTGGGGAAAATAACTTCTGGCAAGTTGTAGTCTATAGCTTCTAACCTCTTTTCCCATTGAAACAAATGTTACTTTTTATACATAATGTGTCTGTTGATAATGTAAGGTTTATTTTTAAGTGAGTGATAACTGTGGAGTTCTAGAGGAACAAACCATAATAATAACCTATAACGCTTATTGAGCGCTTACTGTATGCCAGATTGTGGTAGGTACTAACCATCACAAAGTCATTTTACACAGACAAGAAGGGAAGGTGCTGTGGGGACAGGAGGAACACCCAGGCAGTCTGGGTGAGAGTAGCAGCCAAGTGAATCTTCTGTTCACAACCTTTCTCCTCCACACTGGGTTAGTAAATGTGGGAGCTTGCATAGTGTGCAGGGCACCAAAGGATGGAGGGAGGGTGGGGGGTGATGAGGGTAGAGAGAAGGGAGTGGAGGAACATGCTTGGCTTAGGGTCACAGACACAAGCAGGAACACAGGAAGGCATCCATCCAGAGAAGGAATTTAGGATAATGATTCCCTAATGCCATGAAAAGGTTTTGGTTAGGAAAGAGCCAGAAGAAAGAAGAGCAGGTTAAGAAAACGGGACTCTGAGATAAGCTGGCTTCAAAACGCAGAAATCACTGACCCCCCAGGAACAGACTTCGCAATGCTACAAACGGCATTCCCTCATTCTCCCAACTCAAACCACAAGATATCTGAGTGTGAAGGAACCTTAATGTTTATATTTTAAATGTCTTTCAAACACGAACAACTAATGAAACCAATTTATGGGTCAAAGCACACTTGTTTCAATGAATAGAGAAGTGTTTTACATGCAGTAAGGGAGCTCACTGTCAGTTTTTCAAATGACATGTATGTATCTACACACTGGGCAGTGCTGTAAAACATTTCTCACTGTTAGGATCAAAAAGTTTGAAAGACACTAACCTAATTAAGAGCAAAGAAGATAGAGGCCCGGAGCAGCTGAACAACATGCCCGAGTTAGTTAACAGCGAAGCTGAGAACAGCATTCAAGTTTCTAATTGTTCTCTGATAATTTCCTCACCAAACTGGAATCTCCAAGTGCAAATAACTCTGGGAGAGAGCCTGACTTTAATCCACATGAAGAGTAAAAGATAGTAAGTAAGCTGATCTTTTAGATCTGCTGCCCGGAGCAAGTTTGGGTAAAGGAGAAGACAGACAAGTGTATCAGGGCAGTGGTAGAGCCAAAACAAAATAAATGTGAGTGAAAACAAGGGGGTAGCACAGTGTGGCCCAGGAGGCACAGGACAGGGGCTGGTGTGGTAGAGCAAAGAGGTTTTACCTTGTTTGCAGACTTTGTGTTAACCAATCTCACCGGACAACTAGTTCTATTCAAGGAGGGTGCTTCCATGTCTAGGCAGGTGGCCCTGGGTGCTTTGTGCATCTTTTTCGACAAATTTTATTAAATGAGAAGTTCTGAACGACCGATGCCTTTGAAATTCACCATCCCTGCCAGACTCCATCTCTTTAATGGAAGCATCATTGTTGGGCATTTATCATTTGTTGTAAAATGACGTTTTCAGTGTAATGTAAAGATTCAGTCAGGTGCACATTTCTTTACTTGTGGCAGGACTGCAGTGGTGGCAGGCACTGTGAGGGGTACTTGATAGAAGACAGAGAACTAACCACAGCAGGGTGTGGGCAGGTCACAACGGGGGGAGAGGAGGGCATGGCAGCAAACATCTGTAAGGGAGTGCCCCCTCTGGGCACCAGTGTAATGAGTCTCCTCTTTACCAAGGCAGAATTCAGGCCAAACAACTGGGCCAAGTTCTGCCAGGGCTCGCCAGCACTCAGCAGCAAGATCTCCTTTCTGAAGTGACTGCACCAAGGTAGAGGGCAGGCACAGTGGAAAGGAGACATCTGAGGAGAATCCTACACTCTCTCCGTAACGGATCACCAGAAGCCTGGAGTTTGCTTTGGCAATGTGGTATAACTGATTTGGACCTAACCTCTGGGACGACCAGCTCTCAAAGCTCCACCGGCTGCCTGTGTTTCCTATAAGGTTGTGTGAGTCTAGAGTAAGTCACCCGAGAGGCTGGTGATGCAGCAGCAGCGAAGGCAGAAATCTGAGCCTGTGGTTTGCTCTCCTCATTCCCTTGGATTTAGCAGCTCCTTCCCCAGGCCTGGCCAACCTCACATTCATTCCCTTCGTTCAGTGGCTCAGGCACAAGAGGCTAGAGGTAGAAAGAAGGGCTTGAAGCTCAAAGCCACGTTACTGCTGGTTGGTTCTCCAGGGTCCATGCATGGAGTAAGAGCAGCATGCCCAAACCAGAGATTCCAAGGTTATCTGTGGTTTGCAATCGTCTGCGCTCTGAGGGTCTGATGTCAGCCACTGGGCGCACAGCTGTGGCACCTTACCAGGCCTCAAAGCTCAAACCGTTGCAGTTCAAAGCTCCTACCCTCTAGCTCTGAGGAGACATCTAAAAAGTAACCATGTAACTACAAGATATGCAAAAGCCTTCTGAAATATTCTGAATATGCAAGATAAAAAATTTTAGCTGGTTACACAGAACCTCTGGATAGAAGTGGTGTTCAATTTTAAACGGGCAACAAAGAGAATTTCTCTTCTAATGCAGGTTCTTGAATTGAGACTGATTTCCACTAGGTGTCAACTAGTTAAAGGGCACACACACCAGGATTTGGAGAGCCCCCAAAGCACCAACCAAACGAATGGCTTGCCACAAACTTAGTAATTTTTTTTTAAATTAAAAAACCCAGATCTCAGGGTCCCCCCTCCTACTCTACTAAGCCAGAGCTTACCAAACTTCTTCTGTAAAGAACCAGATAGTAAACTTTACCTAAAGGCAAAACTGACAATACGACACAGGCACTTTATTGTGAGAGAAAAGAAGTTTTCTTGTGTGTTTTTTTATTAGTTTGTGTTTTGTTTTTTTAAATCCTCACATGAAACTCTGGCTGGTCTTGCTCAGTGGATAGAGCACCAGGCCTGAGGACTAAAGGGTCCAAGGTACAATTCCTGCCAAAGGCACATGCCCAGCTTGTGGGCTCCATCCCCAGTAGGGGACCTGCAATAGGCAGCTGATCAATGATTCTCTCTCATCATTGACGTTTCTATCTCTTTCCCTTCCTCTCTGAAATCAATAAAAATATATTAAAATATAAATAAATAAATCCTCACAGGAGGATACTTTTTTCCATTGATTTTTTTAAAGAGAGTGGAAAGGAAGGAGGATGGGGAGAAAGTGAGACACATCGACTGGTTGCCTCCCTGCACACCTGGACTGACCTAGATTTAAAATCGAACCCATAACCCGATGCTCTAACCATTGAGCAACCAACCAGGGTCACACAATTCCTTTATTGATTAAATTAAAAATATATAATTTTTGTAATAAAGGTCTAACACAGAATTCTTTTTTGTGTGTAGGGGAAATAACATCTTTATTTAATTGGGATTCAAAGTTAAATGTTCCATATCATCAAATTGTAATGTTTGTATGGACAATTATCCTTAGCTCATGGGCTGTACAAAAACAGGTTGCTCACATGATTCTGGTGATGGACCATGTTTGGGACCCAACAGACTATAGTTTGCAAAGTCCTTACTGTCCACCTCTGGTTTTACAGTGAGAGGAGAACCCAACTCTGCCCCTCACCTGCTGTCTGACTGTCCCACCCTCTCCCATCCTCAGCGAGTCACTTTCACAACAGAGAGAACAGGGTGTCACAATTCTTGGTCTACCCTGAAGGAGTTGTTGAGGACTGAAATGATCCATGTGGTATTATTAGCATATTAGTCCTAAATGCCAAGGACATGCCAATTCTGTCCAGTTTTTGGCTATAGATGGAGAGTAATGAAAATGCATTACATACAAGATCCCATAGAAATCAGTGCCTAACAGTGGCTCCTGCTTGTCTTTTCATTACCCCAAGTGCGCCTCCCAATACCTAAAAGGCCAGATTTGCTTCAAGTCTAACCAGAGGTGGCATGCTAAGACAAACTCAAAGCTATGGCTATCCCTTTAAGATGATAGCCCACGGCTGAAACCGGTTTGGCTCAGTGGTAGAGCGTCCGTCTGCGGACTGAAAGGTCCCGGGTTCGATTCCGGTCAAGGGCATGTACCTTGGTTGCGGGCACATCCCCGACAGCGGGTGTGCAAGAGGCAGCTGGTCGATGTTTCTCTCATCGACGTTTCTAGCTCTCTATCTCTCTCCCTTCCTCTCTGTAAAATATCAGTAAAATATATATTAAAAAAAAAAAAAGATAGCCCAGGGAGTGGGTGGGGGTGGTGAATGAGGCCTACTATATGGTAACGGGAGATGATTTGACTTTGGGTGGTGGGCACAGTGCAATATACAGATCTTGTAACATAGAAATCCACACCTGAAACATATATGGTCCTATTAACCAATGTCCCCAATAAATTAAAAAAAAAAAAAAAAAGAATCTGCAGAGCTTCTGGTCCTGACCAACTCTCCCAATTTTCAATCGAGAGGCCCCCCAAGTCTTCGTACCTTCAACACAAGAAACTCGCTTGCCATTAAGGTAAGTTTGAAGCCAGAGAAACAAAAAAGCTCTTCCTTAAGGTATTTTACAAAAAAGGGTGCTTCCGGAGAGGCAACCGAGTAGAGATCGAGGACAGACTGGTTATGATAGCCTGTGTTCAATTTCCTCATGTGTAACACAAGAATAAGAAGAGTATCTTCTACCTCACAGCGCTAAATTAACTGATAGTCACAATCCACTGAGAACTGTGCCAGGCAGGGCATGGGCACAACGTGAAGCATTAGCTATTCTTGTTATTCTGATCCTAAGAGGAGTTCAGAGTTGTGCCCCACTGCATCCCGTATCTCTCAGACAACAACGCTATCACAGACTGAACACCCGAGGGCCAGGTCCAGCCAGTTTTGTCGCTTACTAACTAGGATTATTACTTCCGTTTTCCAGATAAGGAAACCAAACTTCAAAAAGGTAGGTTAGGTTGACCTGCCTGAGCTCCCAGGGGCAGGTTAACTTACCTCCAGATTTACTGTGGACCCAGCCCCCAAACCTACAATTACCACCACCAGCAGCAATTGGATAGCAAAACGTAACTAACCATGACTACCCCGAGCTCAATGCCCAATTTTCTGCCTGTGGATCCCGCGTTGGCTTGCATAAACTGGAATTAACACCGGCCTGCTTGAACCCAATTAGGCAGTAAGTCAGGCTGGAAAACATCATGCTGATGTATTCCAAAGGTCGAAGTTAAACCTGGCTTCCTGGGCAGCCTTTGCTGGGCACCGCCATGAAAGCTAGTCTCTGTGCAGACACCAGGGAGGTGTTCAATCGGCATCCTACCGGCTTTAAAAAGTCCCAGAGAGATGCCGCCTACAGGACACCTTGTCTGGCTCTGCAGTCAACGGCCAGAGAAGGAGAGTCGGCAAGAAAGCCGTCACTTTTTAAAAACCAAACCTCATTCCCTTCTTTTATCCGTTTGCGGTTACATTGAGTCCTGTGGCTGCCTTCCCCTGGGTAGGAAATAAGAGGAGGGCAGAGAAGGGGGTGAGGGGGGCTCCCCTATCAACCTGCAGGGCGCTGCAGCACCCACCTGACACCCGGGGCCAGACCTACCTTCCCCGGAGCGCCCAGCCTCCGGGGCGTCTCCCCCGCGCCCGTCCCTCCCGAGGAGGCGGCCGCGGTCCTGGCTGCAGGCGGGGCGCCAGAGCGGTGTGCGCATCCCCTCCCCAAAAGAAGCCCCCGGTTCAATCTCTGCCCCCGCCCCCTCCTATCGATTCTGAGGAAAGAACAAACACCAGGTGATAGGTTCGTCCTCAGGACCACGTTTGGCTACGTCTAAAACGTGGTATTTTGCAGGAGGAAGGGCAAAACGCTGGAGAGGGGGTGGTGGAGGAGCGCCATGAGGGACCGGGAAGGGGGGGAGCATGAGAAGGATCTAGCGATTGCAACGCCCCAGCAGAGCCCCAGGCCGGTGCCGCGGGAGGGCACACCCATCGGGCCCCCTAGCGCCTCTGAGGGTGCTGGGGCCGCCTCCCCCAGCTGCCTCCACGTCCAGGCCCGTCGGGGTGATGGCGCAAGATTCTGCCTCCCGCCCCCCTCTCCCCCCGCCCGCAGCGACAGCAGCCGCGGTGACAAAATGGCAGCCCGGCGGTCGTGCCACGAGCGAGCGGGGCCCTGGCGGCCGCCCCTGCCCCCCAATAATGCCTCGGCGCCCTTGGGGGCTCGGCTTCGGGCGGGTCTGGCCGTTAAAAAAAATAATAATAAAACACCTCGAGCTCCGAACCAGCTCCGGACGCCCCACGGCCGGCCGCGGGGCACCAGCCCAGGCGCCCGCGCCCCGGCCCGCCAGCACCGGCCCGCGCCCTCCGCCGGGGCCGCGGGGAGCCGGGCGCCGCATGGGGGCCCCGCCGGCCGCGGAGGGGGAGGGGCGGGGCGGGCCGGGCGCCGGGAAACATGGCTGCTCGTCCTGTTCCAGCGGCGCGGCGCGGCCGCGGCCCCGGAGCGGAGTTGGGAGAGGCTCGCCAGGTGGGTGTGTGGGGGCCCCGGGGGGCGGGGGGCGCGACGGGCAGGGGCGCAGAGGGCGCTCTCCGGAAGCGATTTGTCTTAAGAACGTTAAAAAAAAAAAACAGCCCCTCCTCCCCCACCTCTTTTGTCCCTCATTAGCGAGCGTCCTCCCCTCCTCCCCGAACGCGCAGAGAGTGCCCCCTCCGCTCCCCGGGCCCCACCCGGCCTCGCGGCCCCGGGCCGGCGCGGGGGCAGGGAGCGGGGCGGCGAGGGGGCGCAGCGTGAGAACCGCTCCCCGCCCGGCGCCCCCTCCCCCCGCACACACACTCGGAAGTTTAAAGAGCCGGTTCGACCCGCTCTCGGGCTCGCTCCCGGGTGCCGGGCGGAGGGGACGGGGAGGGCCCGGTGACCCGCGTACCCACCCGCAGCCACCCGCGCAGACCCGGGCCCCCTGCCCGGCGCCCTGCCCCCTCCGCGCGGGGGGCTTCCGGAAAGTACGCGGGAAGCCCGCGGCGCGGCCCCCTCCCCCATCACCACACCCAGCCCCCCAAACCCTCCGGCTGGGGTTTGGGGTTCCAGCAGGGAAGGAACCGACAGGAGAAAAGCAACTCCTGCCTTCTCCCCCGGGCACCCCTCCCCGCCCTGCGCGCCATCAGGCTCCGCACGTCCACACGCCACAGCTGCGTTAGGATGTGATGGGGGGGGGGGGGGGGAGGCACAAAAAGGATCTTGTTTTCAAAAGTCTCACTCAGGTTTGGGGGAGGAACTAGAGCAAAGAGGAAGCCAGCCAGGCCTGTCTTCGCCAGGGGTTCGGGTGTTAATCAGCTGGAGGGGCGACCGGTCAGCACACGGTGCTCCGCCAACTCCGGAACCCTCCCCGGCCACCAAAGGCCGCGAAAGAGTCCGCCGGCGGCTCAGCTCAGACCCGGTTCTCCTCCGCCGAGGAGCCGCCAACTCGCATAAAACAGTGCTTGAAAGCGAGAGGGAGCCAGGAAAAGCAAAACAAAAACAAAACCAAAAAAACGAGCGTTCGAGTAACCAGCCCCTGCCTCGCACTTCCTCGGCGGTGAGCTTTCGCCCAGGCTGCCAGCTCCCAGCCGTGTAAGTTCCCTTCGGCCCCGCTCCCGCCGCTGCCCGGTCCATAGCGGCGACGGGAAGGCGAGCTCCCATCCCGGGGCTGCGTGTTCGCTCTGCCCGCATCCATCTGGACCCAGCGGATACCCGCCGCGGGCACCGGTTCCGGGCAGCTCGAGTCCGGACAAAGTTTCCCATGCCCGTTTATTTATTAGCCGGGCACCGAATGGCTGCCGAGGAGCCCCCTCCAGAGCAGGGCCGGCCGGGGGTCGCCAGGGGTCGGAGGCTGGCATCCGAAAGGCGCAGGGGCGAGCGGGGACCGGGACGCAGCCTTTGGGTAACTTGCCACAGCGATCCCTCGGTGTGGGGAGGCGCGGGGATGATCGGTGCCTTTGCACGTTCGAAAATCCCTCCCCCTCTCCTTCCCATTTATCCTCCCCTCCGAAGGGAAGAAACATCAGCATCTGGCCCGAAGGTGGGGTGGAAAGAGTGAGGGAGAAAGAGAAGAGGAAGAGGCAGAGAAAGGGAGGGAGGGAGAGAAAGGGCGCGTTCACGAACACTACAAAGTTACAAATATGGCTCCCCCGTCTCTCGCCTCATCACTGCAAGGAAACCAAGACGCACTTTAAACTCGAGCCGTTCCCAACTCCGCGGCAGCCCCCTCCCCACGCGCCCTCCCCGGGGGCCTCGGTCCACGTTTACCAGAAACTAGACCGGACTCGCGAAGCCCAAAACTTATTGTGTGTGCGTGAGCCAGTGCGAAAGGAAGGGGTGAGGTGCGGGAGGGGGGGTGGTGGACGGGGGTTTTCATTTATAAAATAAGAAACCCCCCTTTTTGTTGTTAAATCCGGGAGGCAGACCCTCTCCTCCTCCCCCGTCGTTAATCTTTTTTCCCCAGACGGAGTCATGGGAGCAACGAGCTAGAGGGTCATTTTGCCTCATCCTCTCCGACCCAAACGCGTGCGCCCGCCGGCCCCCGCTGGGTGCACACACTCGCACGCACACTCTCGCACCCACACTCGCACACGCGGGAGCACACGCACAGGTAGTCACACACCAAGGGCAGCGGCGGCGGCGGCGGTGGCCGGAACATGCTCTGATGGTATTGCAACCCCCCAACCTTGCAATTCATTTGCAGCCTGACCCCCCCAAACCCACACATCCCGGGCTCCCCCCCTCAATAAAAGTGCCTCAACCCCCCCACCCCCAACGCGCACATACACACACACACATACACAAAGTAGGAGAATGGACCGACAGAGATATTTTTGGCAAATGCTCACATCAGAGGGCGTCCTGTTCCGCAGCTCTAAATGAATCCGTTTGTCCATCTCCATCTCTCGTGCTCTCTCTCTGCAGAGGCTCCCGCGCCGGCGGAATTCAATCAATAAACCCCGAACCCACGGCCGCGCGTTTTAGGACTTTGAAGGCTCAACCAGCTCCGCTCGGTTCTCGAGCCCCCAGCACCCGCGGCGCACACAAACACGATCGCTGTAGAGGCGGGATTTGCGGCCTCGAGAATGAGCGGCAGGAGCTTCAGCCAATCACCGCCGAGGATCTCCGGGCAGCAGCCAGTGGCGGCAGCGGCGGCGGGGGAAGGGACCAATGGGCGGGCTGCGCAGCCGGCCAGGGAGGCTCAGCCATTTGGTTGTGGTGCCGGAGACGGACCCCTTTAGATTTCTGGGCGGCAGAGGAGCGCGGCCGCTGCTCCGTGGCTGAACGAGGGGGGTGGGATGGATGGCGGGGGAAGGGAAGGTGACTACCTCCAGAGCCAAGCCGCCCGGCCTCGCCAGCCCGCCGCCGCCTCGGCGTTTGGCCGGGGGCGGGGCCGCAGGTGCGTTATACCCGGGGGAGGGGCGCGGCCGGAGGGGTCGGGCAGGGGTCCCTGCGGGGCCGGGCCTCGCTGGGCCGCCCTCGGCCTGCGCGCGCCACCCCAGGTGGTTGCGGAAGGAGGCTGTTGGCGCGAGGTTTGGGAGTCGCGGGCTGCTGGGCAGGCGGAAGGATAAAAGGCCTGGGAAGAGGGGGGGATCAAGGGTGCAGCGAGGGGTGTGTGTGTGGGGGGGGGGGGGGCTGATCATTTTTTGGGCCCGGCGGGCGGAGCTGGTGGGACTTGGCTGCCGCCCCCCTTCTCCGAGGGCTCCCATCCCCGGCTCACAGCCCGCGCGCCCCTTCTCCTCCACCCTCGTCCTGGTCCAGCCGCCGCGGCCATCGCCGCCCCTCGAGTAATTAAGTAAATAAAAGCAAGTCGCGTCCACCTTTGGATGACTAACCTCGTGGTCTCGGCCCTTGCCACGGAGGGGCATTTCAAATTGCTGTCGTATAAGGTCAGCTTGGGAGGCGTGATCACCAAAAAGGCACCCAGGATCTTGTTTAGTCAATGAATGAAGATCATGGCTTAAGAATTGTGTACGTATAGGATATTAAAAAGTGGGAAAGGAAGGTGCTAACGACTTATGCTTTCCTGGACCAAACATAACTTATGGGCTTTATAGACCCAAGGAAAGAAAACAGCGCACAGTTTAGTCTAATCGTCCACCTGAGTCATAAGGTTCAACTTGGCTTGCCAAAGGCTCTATTTGGAGCACTTTATCAGGCCCTTTATCAGACCTTTCGGTTTGTTTGCTTTGGGTTTTTCGAATCACATTAATCGTAAGAGACCTTAAAGCCTTACTTCCCGCTGTGTTACCAACCTCTATGTGCAGGCCCAAGATCTTGGCTGCCTGTGGTTGTTCATAAATCATGGGGGTTATTATCAACAAGGAAAGATGCATCTTGACCCTTCCATACAACTGTTTTTAAATGCTTTTATTTCTACACGGCTAGACTCGCTCACTGTAAGGAAGTTTTTTTCTGTTTGGATACATGTGTTTCTTTTTCAGGGAAGTGGGTTCAAGGGACAGATAAATCAGTATGTATGTTGCAAATTTGAAATGTTGTTACATAACACCAATACAGTTTCATTCGTGGGCATATAAAGTTTAGGAGGAAATAAAAAGTGACAGAATGTAAATAAAACACGTACAGAATGCCTGCTCTGGGGAAGAAACTTGTAGTAACTTTAATATTGTAACCTGATGGATTACAAAAGTAAAATCCTGCGACTAAGCATTTTGCTCAGTAAATTCTTTAAGATAAAATAAGTGAAATTTGAAAAGTGATCGTGTTCTTTGAGTAGCTTGGAAATGAGGAATAAAAAATTAAAAGTCATTGTTTATTATGGGAATAAATAGTATAGAGTAGTTTATTTGACTTGACTTAGCTGACATATGTCTTCCTCAGTGTTGCTAATCTTATTGAAGTCAATTTGTTATTTTGAATTTATTCTTTTTAAAATTGTACTGGCTTTGTTATAAAATGTACTAGGACCCCAAATTATCTGTATGCCAGTCAGTTCTTTGGGGTATGGTATTTAAGGTTGATTAAAAACAGAGCTCTTCATCAGAAGCACATTAAGTCAATATGATGTGTAGAATCTAAGTAACATAGGGGTCCTGAAGCTTATGTTCTCTTGATGCTAAATGCTTCAATTTAAATATTTAACCCCAATTAAGTCCACATTTTTAGCAATGTGATATGGGACAGTGCCTTTCCAGAGGAGTGAGTAATCCCTTACAAGCCAACCAATCAAATGCAGCGATGTTCCTCTCATCCAGCTCTGCTAAAAAGCAAATAGCTCACTTTATCGTACAAAAACTAGAGGATAGTGTGGAAGCTCAAACCC
This sequence comes from Pipistrellus hanaki, assembly GCF_964339955.1. Taxonomy (NCBI): domain Eukaryota; kingdom Metazoa; phylum Chordata; class Mammalia; order Chiroptera; family Vespertilionidae; genus Pipistrellus; species Pipistrellus hanaki. The sequence goes on along the minus strand of NC_140503.1, from coordinate 40,051,879 downwards.
CCATTAAAGAAAGTGGACAGATACAAGTGGACAGAAAATTAGGATTGAAAAAAAAAAAAAAAGGCTTTATCACTAAGGCAAAATATTAAATTTAACAGTTATTTTTAAAAATATATTTTTATTGGTATCAAAGAGGAAAGGAGAGAGAAACATCAATGTTAAAAGAGAATCATTGAGTGGCTGCCATTCTGCATGCCTCCTACTGGGGAATGTGCCCGCAACCCTGGCATGTGCCCTTGACCAGAATCAAACCTGGGACCCTTCAGTCTGCAAGCCATTGCTTTATCCACCGGCTAGGGCTAAATTTAACAGTTATTTTTAAAAACACCTTACCCTTATACATTTTTATAACAGCTTTTGTATTGGTGTTAGAAAACTGAAAGAAGGCTTGGCCAGCTGTCAATCATTAGATATTGATTAGATATATAATCAATTGAATACTTAACATCCCATTTTTCCAACATACTCTGAAAGAAAAGATTCCTCTCATTTTTATAAATAGATATATTTGTAGTTTGTTTTAAAGGAACTTTTAATGATTTTGATTTTTTTTATCAAAAGGAAATAGGAATATAGCTCAGCTAACACTCAGCCATTTGCCCCAAAGTACTTGACCAACATAAAAACAAAAACCCTGCTCTCATATTCCTTATTTTACAGAGTTGTTTCTTAAATTACATTCAATTACATGCTAAAGTCATAAGTCATTGCTCTAAATGGCTCTGCATGTCACACATCAGACATCATAAAATATAGTAAGAAAAGAAGCCCCCATGAAGAAATCCTGGCTACATTTGTTGTTGTTTTTTAATCATTACCCATGGATATTTTTTCCATTGATATTTTAGAGAGAGTGGAAGGGACCGGGGGTAGCAGACAGAAACACTGATGTGAGAGAGACACATCGATTTGTTGCCTCCTGCATGCCACCAACAAGGACCCGGACCTTGACTGGAATTGAACTCGGGACCCTTCAGTCCGCAGGCTGATGCTCTGTCCACTGAGCCACACCTGCCAGGGCTTGGCTACATTTTGATATGGAGTGAGAGCACGAAGAGTTCCTAACTGTTGAGATGATTCTGCAGTGGGAGTTAGGTTAAGATGGAGAGTCTGGAACTGGATTTGATTCGCACTGAGAGTAATAAATGAGCTACAATTCAAAGGTGTGAGCCCCTACGGAAAAAGATGGACTTAACGTTCAGAAAGATACCATCCTGTCTTCTAGAATTTTTCCCATTAAGAACCATCCCAAACAAATGAGCAGCATATCTCATTCTCTAGGACCGTGGTCAGCAAACTGCAGTTCACGAGCCACATGCGGCTCTTTGGTCCCTTGCATGTGGCTCTTCCACAAAATACCACGGCCTGGGTGAGTCTATTTTGAAGAAGTGGCATTAGAAGAAGTTTAAGTGTAAAAAATATGGCTCTCAAAAGAAATTTCAATCGTTGTACTGTTGATATTTGGTTCTGTTGACTAATGAGTTTGCCTACCACTGCTCTAGGAGGTATGAGCAATGCATATCCTTAACCTCTTGATACTTGTTAGAAAGAATTTTATAAATAACCCATGTTGATTCTGCTGCTATTTTAGCTCATTTGTCCTTATTTGGTCTCTAAAAATGGAGACCCTAGGTCAGGAGTCCTCAAACTTTTTAAAGTGGGGGCCAGATCACGGTCCCTCAGAGAGCTGGAGGGCCGGACTATATGAACTACTAATTCCTACTGTAACACCTCGGCTGCGCTCACTGCCCAAAAAACCTGGCGGGCCGGATCAGACTCCTCTGCGGGTCGCATGTGGCCCGCGGGCCGTAGTTTGAAGACCCCTGCCCTAGGTAGTATCCTTTTCATGAGCTGAGCTGATGTATTCACAGGTCAACATTTTGTTCTTCAGTTTGAGTCTCATACACTGGAACCTGGCCATGATACTTTTTCACCTACATCATGGTTCTGCTGCCTGGATCCCAAAAGTCAATGATACGGAAAGACTCCAGCTTAATTATGTTCTCTTTGTCCTGTATAAAAATGTTTTTAGAATGTAGATTATTCTTTTGAAATTCATGGTAACAAACGTGAGACGACTACTGCATTTCGATTTGAGTAGCGAAGGAATGTAGAGGCCCGGGATCTAAAAAGTTACTTATTGTTTGCTTAATAAAGTATTAGATTATTTTATTTTAAAATTATTGAATAGTTACCTTATCAATGGGCAGGTCATAGAGAAAAAGCACTGTTAAATAAAAATAGCCAGAGGATTTTAAAATTACTAGTAAAAATATTAAAAGTGTCTTAAAGATGATTCATTTTGAAAAGGGAAAAACAACTGCCCTAGCCGGTTTGGCTCAGTGGATAGAGCATCCGCCTGCAGATTGAAGCATCCGGGGTTCGATTTCAGTCAGGGACACATGCCTTAGCTATAGGCTCAATTGGGGGTAGGGGTGGGAGGTCTGCAGGAATGTGTGCAGAAGGCAACCAATGGATGTATCTCTCTCACATGATGTTTCTCTCTCTCCCCCTCCCTTCCACTCTCTGAAATTCCAAGGGAAAATATCTTCTACTGAAGATTAACAACAAAAACAGAAAGAAAAGGGGGTGGGGGGCACTATTACCTGTGCACTTGGTTGGAAATCACTAGAAATTCTATGAATCTATGTCTTATATATATTTAATAAAGAAAATTTGGGCGGGCCGAAACCGGTTTGGCTCAGCGGTAGAGCGTCTGTCTGCGGACTGAAAGGTCCCAGGTTCAATTCCAGTCAAGGGCATGTACCTTGGTTGCGGGCACAGCCCCAGTGGGGGGTGTGCAGGAGGCAACTGATCAATGATTCTCTATCATTGGTGTTTCTAACTCTCTATCCCTCTCTCTTCCTCTCTGTAAAAAAAATCAATAAAATATATTTTTTTTAAATAAGAAAACTTGGGGGTAGCAATAAAAGGAAAGTTTATTTACCATTCACCAGGAAGAAAAACAGAGCCATAAGCTCTTATTTTTAGTATTAAAATAAGGCTGTAAAGGAGAACAGTACATAGTTTTAAAGTAAATAATGGAATGAGGGATCATGGAACAAGACTGACTAAAGGCAATCTATGTTGAAAAAATAGAAATGCAATTCACTTAGAATCTGCAAATTTATTTCCATCCATCTGGGGTTGAAGTTTACCTCTATATAGAAAAGGGTATTAAAGTCTATTAAGATGAAATAGAGAACAGACTTTCTAAGAATTTTTACTATATTTACTATTTGCAAATAGTGTTTGTAATTTTAAGCATGGGTGGTAAAATTGTCCTCTCAAATTATGTACTTTGAAATAGTTCTTATTTGTAGCTAGAAGTAATTACGTACTTTTAAATATGAACTACACCTCTTCTTGAATTAGAGATCAATCTAATGCATTCTAAGAAATTAGTGACTTTTAAATATATTTCTAGTTAAAATAGTAGGTCCTCCAGACAATATACCTATACCCTAAACTTTCTCTGGAAATTCTGAATTCTAGCAACTTGAATATGAAAATTATGCATTCATTTGTACAGGACCAAATAAGATAGCCATGTTAGATGTTTGAGGACTCTTACCCAACAGAGTAACACATACACATATTACTCTGCTGGACTGCTTTTAGTCCCAAGAATTTACCTGACATCATTTTCTGTGCCTTCTGTGTATAAGAATTATATCACTTCTACATATATTTATTCAAAGACAACTCGAGTAACTGACAAGTATTTTTCACTAGGCTGGACCAAAACTCATGAACATGTCTGTATTCAAGTTCCTGTGAAGAAGCAATGCTGTAGGATGAGGCAGAATAGCAGGCAAATAACAAGCATGTTGATCACAGGGTGGTAGTTAGAGAAAGAAAAAAATATATTCATATGCCCAGGAAAAGTCTGGAGAGTATGCATCAGGAAATACTTTAAGATTTGTTTTGTTTTGTTTTTACAAAGCTACTCTGGGTGATGGGGTTATAGTGTTTTCTGTTTTGTCAAAAGTTTGTAAGATTTTCAGTTGAGAAATAATGTTTGCAATGAATTTATTTTTAGTGGAAAATATAGATATAGCAGGTACAGTGCTGGTGCTAGTTGGAATTCTTGGTTGCAGGCAGCAGAAACTGTCCCTGACCAATGCAGGCAGGAGTTTCTTTTAAGCTTACCGCAGAACCAAAGAACATGGTCCAGGAAAAGAGCCAAGATGTTGCTCCAGGTATAATCTGCAGAGGACCCCACCCCTTGTCATTCATCTCTGAGCTCTGCACTCTATCCCTTCATTGCTATAAACGATCACAGGAGCCTCCATTTTTGTGTCACTTCCTCAAGATTCAAAGCACTTAGGGAGAGCATTTGCAAATTCCCTAGCTTTCAGGGGAAAAGATTGCATGACACTGCCTCCCATTTATGTTAGGATTCTCCCTCAGCCCTCCCACCTCGTATTCTGATGCTAGGTGGCCAAAAGCAAAATCTACTAAAGTGTTCTGATTAAACAATACTGTGAAGATTTTTCTAATGACCCAAATTACCCATTTTAGCTCCTCTCCTGCTCCAAACTATTTACCAGGAAGAGACTTGATATGATCTAAATGTATGTATCCCCAACCACCAATCGATACCCAAGGTGATGGTATTAGCAGGTGGTCCTCCCAACAGGAGGCAACTGGATGGTGAGCTCTCATGATTGAGATTAGCATCCTTATTAAGAGGCCCCACGGAGTTCCCTATCCTTTCCATCCTGTAAGGGTGTAGCTAGAAGTCTGCAAACTGAAAGAGGGTCTTCCCCCACCATGCTAGTAGTTTATTCTGGACTTTCAGCCTGTGTTTTTTAACTTACAAATCACCCAATCTATGGTATTTTGTTACTATAGCCTAAAACAGACTAAGACAGGACTGCTTCACCTATTTAGGATCAACCTAAAACAGCTAATGTTTGAACCATGGCTGGGCTCAGTTGGTTAGAGTGTTGTCCAGATTCACCAAGGTTGCTGGTTTGATTCCCTTTGGAGCACAAACAAGAATCAACCAATGAATGCATAGATAAGTGGACCAAAAAATTGATGTTTTCTCTCTCTCAACCAATCCATTTACACACACACACACACACACACCAAATATCTGAGATCCTTAATTTTCTTTAAAATGCTTCCCTTTCCAAATCCTAAGCCAGAAGAAACAATATATTATTATTGATGTTGATGATATACTTAAAGAAAGCAGAGTTGATAATAAAAGATTTTGAGAAAGGTCTCCATAGATATTTGATTTAAAATAATAAGGAGCCCTAGCCTGGTTGTTCAATGGTTAAAGTATGGGCCTGTGGACTGAAGGGTCTTGGGTTCAATACCTCGTTTGCAGGCTCAATTACTGGCACTGGTCGGGACATGCGCGGGAGGCAACCAATCCATGTGTATTTTCACATTGATGTTTCTGACTCTTCCCCTCCCTTCCACTCTCTAAAAACCAATGGGGAAAAAAATCCTCTAACAAAACAAACAGAAAAAAAAAGGTAAGGAATTTAATCCTAAGAGATACACTAAAGATAGAATAATCTACATGTTATATTTCAAGAAGAAATGCAGAGTGTTTTAGATAGGTAATGTTGAGTAGTGATGCAGAACTGCCGATGGCTCTCTAACTGCCACTCTGAGCACGTGTCAAGTTCAAGTGCAGAACTAAACAGAAGGGCATGAGATTTGTAGTAAAAATGTATTGGAAGTAGGCAAGTGGTCACAGGCTAAGAGTTCTTAAAAGGATGCAGTCTCTTTAAGGACAATTTTAAAGAAAAAAATGCCGATGATGAAAGAAATGCAAAAAACCACAAACACATCAAAGAGACCCATATTCCTGGGAACAAAGAAGAAGGTCATAAAGGATCTGCTTATAGAAAACATTAATCCTGGGATAGTGTCCTCTTTCCTCTTGCACCCCCACACTCTCCATACACATACACATCATTTTAGATCACTTCGCTTAGATAGCTTTTTTAAAATAAATAATTTTTTATTTTTTTTTATTTTAGAGAGGAAGGAGGAGGGAGGGAGAGATAGAAACAAATGATGAGAGAGACTCATTGACACATGCCTCCTGCACACCCCCTACTGGGGTCAAGCCTGCAACCCAGGGATGTGCCCTTGACTGGAATCGAACCTAGACCTTTTAGTCCACAGGCCGAGGCTCTATCCACTAAACCAAACCAGCTAGGGCTTAGATTGCTTTTCAACTAGAAAAAGCAAGTGATACCCTTGCAAGGACTTGGAACAAAGTTATAGGAATTCAACTGTTTTCTAGTTTAATTTTTACAACTGTTAATGCATGGTTTAACTGTAACTTGAATAGAAACTCCATATAAGTGGTAATAACTTCTCTTCTGAGATGCAGTGCTAAAAATTCTGTTCATTAAACACAAAATGCTTTTCATAACCAAGTGTTTTATTTATTAGAATTTAACTTTTCCCCCAGATGATTTAATGCCAATCATGGCAGACTGCTAATTACTACGTAAAATCTCCTCCTCTCCTTCCTGCACACAAAGCTTGACTATGCTTCCCAGCTGCCCTGGTAGTTAGATTGGGCCATAGGCTGAGTGCTAAACAGTGGAGTGGGAGGAGAAGTGATGCTTGTCACTTTGAGGCCTGAAGTCGCCAATGCATGCTGACTGACGTGGAGGTGACAGTGATCTTGGAAGCCAAGTGTTGTTCATGAGGTTGAAACCTCCCTCCGCCTGGGTCTCTACAGAGAGCTGTCTACCGGCCTATTCACTTGCTCATCAAGAGAAACTGACCAAGATAGAAATGGTGCTGTGCCATTACACGTTTGAGACACTGAAGTCATGATAACATTAATAAAGTTTTTTAAAAATCATTCTAAGCTTTCTATTTATGATTTTGTAGATCAACTGCAAATTTCAAATATTATTAGATTTGCAATATATCTTTGAATTTCAGGTTCTCAGAAGCACCATAAAACAGGTAAAAGAGTTATATTAAGTGGTAAGAACTTAATGAAGAAAAGATAATTGTAAGGAAGTCTATATAAGTGGCACACAAATATATCTCTTTTCCCCCAATTTAGTGCTTGGCTCATAGCAGGTATAAAATAAATGTCTATAATTTCATCAATAAGTGAGCTTCCCTCTGAAGCTCTGGACTGACATTTCACTTGACCAAGACATTTCCTTCAGGAACATCCACAGAACATTTCCAGAACTAAAATAATCTTCCCCGTCAGGCTCTGCCTACTTTGCCTCTACCAAAATACCATCGTGTGCTTCACTCTCTTGTTTTCATCAGTGGCACCCTTGGAATTGCCCTCTGTTGACTCACATAGCCAAATGGTTGCCTCATCTTCTAAGTTTTATTTCCCAAATATCTTCCCTCCTTTCAGCCCACTTTCTCCACAGTACCTAAGAGTGTTCACACCAACTCCAATATCCCTCATATCTAAACTGACCCCATGTGCTTCTGTTTTTCTCACCAATAACATTTCCCCCAAGAAAGTGTTTTAAGGACCAAGATAAGATCACCAACTTTTAATTTTGCAAGATAAAAATATGTTTTAAAGAACTTTATGTGATATATGTATAAAGAAAATAAAGATATAAATAAAACATTTTCATTATCCATCAATGGACATATTGTTTCCATATCTTCACTATTGTAAATAATGTTGCAATGAACATGGACATTTATCTTTTTTTTTTTTTCTATAGACTATTGTCTTTAAACAGTAATGTAGGGTACAGCCAGTGTAGCTCAGTAGTTGAGTGTTGACCCAGGAACCAAGAGGTAGCTAGTTTAATTCCCAATTAGTGCACACACCCACCGGGGTTGCAGGTTCAATCCCCAATAGGGGGCCTGCAGGAGGCAACCAGTCAATGATTCTCATTGATGTTTCTATTTCTCTCCCTCTCTGAAGTCAATAAAAATATATTTAAAAACAAAAACAAACAGGTAAACTTTACTAGTTAGAAGAAAAAAAACATTAAAAAATAGTAATGTAGGAAGGACTCAACATTGGAATATAGTTGAGTCCTTCACATTAAATGAATTTAATTTTATGCAAATTCATTACATTATTCAGGATTTTCAACTCAGATAGTCGGAAACTTCTGTGGCCCAGCACTGGCCCTGAAGTCCTGATATCCTCTCATCACCAAATGAATGTTCCCAAGCTCCAGGCACAGTGCTTCTCCCATCGGCAACAGCTCCTCTGGTTCCTGATGGCCTACAACCCCACCTCCACGATGCATTTAAATTTCCAATGAAGAGACCACACATGACCTCCCCATTGTTATTTCTATTTTCCAGACAAATTGGACCTTCTGTTATCCCCTTTATTCTGTCTTTGTCTATGTGATTCTCCCAGCTTATATACCCTTTCCTTTTTTCCTCACCAGTCCAAATCCTACCTAAAAATTGAGACTAATGCCTTCATGAAACCTTTAAATCCACCCAGAGATCCTTCCTGTCCTTGAATTTAAGGGTAGCAATAGGACCACCTCCATGTACTGTGTTTATTTACCCACCCCCTCAATAAGTCCTTAAAGTTATAATGTTTCACATATTTTGTTACCCTCAGTATTATTTGAACACTGAATATTCAATATATATTTAATGACTAAATTCTTTGAACCTACTGGGCACCCTACTTTAAAAGTCCCTTTGAAACATTTAAATTACTATAATCTTTAATGTCAAGTAAATAGCAATAGGATATTGGGGAAACAGGATTGCTAAGTAACTTCTTTATTCTTTCTAGCATGAGGAAAACAAATTCTTATTTCTATGACCACAACACAGAAGCTTTTCTATAACATTTTATTTTAGGCTCCTACCCAAGGATTGAATTATCTTAAAAGGCAATTTATGGGAGAGGTGGGAATTAGCTCCCTAGCTCTAATTTTGTATTTACACCACTTTGAGTGAAGTTACACAATATTCTTTGGATTTTATATTCATTAAAAAAAAAAAAAAAAAAAAAAAAAAGACAAAATAAGATGACAAAACTCAAAAACCCAAAACCATAAAACTTGTAGAAGAAAAAATACAGGGTAAACTCCTTGGCATTGTTCTTGGCGATGATTGTTTGGATTTAACACCGAAAGCAAAGGCAACAAAAGCAAAAATCAACAAGTAGGGCTACCTCAAGCTAAAAATTTTCTGCACAGCAAAGGAAGTCATCAACAACACGAAAAGGCAACCTACTGAATGGGAGGAAACATTTTCAAATCATCAATCTGATAAGGGGATATTATCCAAAATATATAAAGAACTCATATAATTCAATAGCAAAAATGAACAAAAACCTCCCACAGTTTTAAATATAGGCAGAGGAAATAAACATATTTTCAAAGAAGACATAGAAATGGCCAAGAGGTACATGAAAAGGTGTTCAACATCACTAATAACTACAAATCAAAACCACAATGGAGTATCTCCTCACACCTGTTAGAGTGATTATAAAAAAGACAAGAAATAAGTTCTGGTAAGGATGTGAAGAAAAAGAGCCCTTGTGCACAGTTGGTGGGAATGTAAATTGGTAGAGCCACTATGGAAAACAGTATGGTGGTTCCTCAAAAAATTAAAATTAGAACTACCATATGATCCAGAAACTCCACTTGGGGTTTATAAGGGAAGGAAATTAAATCACCATATTGAAAGGATATCTGCATATCCATGTTCATTGCAGCCTTATTTACAATAGCCAAGAGATGGAAATAACCTAAGTGTCCATTGATGGAAGCATGGCCAAGGAAAATGTGAGAGATCTATAGCTATCTATATCTCAGCCATAAAAAAGGAAATACTGTCATATGTACTGTCATTATGCTAAGTAAAATAAGTCAAGAGGAATACAAATACTATGTGATTTCACATAGGTGGAATCTAAAAAACCAAACTCATAAAGAACAGATTGGTGGTTGCCAGAGGCAGGGCATAGGAAGTGGATAAAAGTGGTCAAAAGATGTAAACATCCACTTAGAGATACTGTGTATAAATTCTAGGGAGTTAATGTACAGCATGGTGACTATACTTAACAGTGTATTGTATATTTGAAAGTTGTTAAGACAGTAATTTCTCATCACAAGAAGAATTTATAACTGTGAGGTGATGGGTGTTAACTAAAGTTATCATGATAATCATTTTGCAATAGATACATATATCAAATCATCATATTGTACACCTAAAATATGTCAACTATCATCCTACCTGATAAAAGAGTAATATGCAAATTAACAATCACTCCGCTACACCTACCAGCCACGCCCACCAGCCAATCAGAGCGAGTATGCAAATAAACCCAACCAAGATGGCTACAGCCACAGAGAGCAGGAGGGAGGCTTGGGTTTCCCAGGCAACAGAGGAAACCAAGCTTTCCACCTGCCCTTGGCCTCGGCCTCCACTCAAGGCTACAAAGTTTCAATTATAGAAAGTAAACAAATCCAAACAGAAATGGCAGCAGCCATGGAGCAAGCAGAAGTCTTGGCTCCGCTCAAGGCTACAAAATTTCAATTGTAGAAGGTAAATAAATTCCAGATACCAGGGCCTCAGCTGGGTTGCCAGGGGGCGTGACTGGCCTGCAAACCACCGCCCTACGCCCAAGGGAATACCCACCCTGATCCTGGACACCCTTCAAGGCAAATCAGCTGGCCCCCAACCATGCACCATGCCTCTATCCTATCTAATAAAAGAGTAATATGCAGATTGACCATCACTCCAACACACAATAGCTGCCCCCATGTGGTCAAAGATCCTGCCCCCATGTGGACACAAGATGGCTAACACAAGATGGCCAGCAGGGGAGGGCAGTTGGGAGGCACCAGGCTTGCAAGGGAAGGCAGTTGAGAGAGATCAGGCCTGCAAGGAAGGACAGTTGGAGATGATCAACCCTGCAGGGGAGGGCAATTAGGGGTGACCAGGCCGACAGAGGAGGGAAGTTGGCGGCAAACAGGCTAGCAGGGGAGCAGTTAGACATCAATCAGGCTGGCAGGGGAGTGGTTATGGGTGGTCAGGCTGGCAGGCAGAAGCGGTTAGGGGCAATCAGGAAGGCAGGCAGGTGAGCAGTTGGGTGCCAGCAGTCCTGGATCATGAGAGGGAATTCTGACTGCCGTTTAGGCTCGATCCCACCTGGATCAGGTCTAAATGGGCAGTTAGACATCCCTTGAGGGGTCCCGGATTGAAGAGGGTGCAGGCTGGGCTGAGGGACACCTCCTCTAGCCCCATGCATGAATTTCATGCACCGGGCCTCTAGTATATAATAAACGGCTAAGATGCAAATTGTCCCCTCAGGATTTCGACTGACAAGAAACCGGGGGAAGGAAGGCCCCAATTGGCCCTGATCACCAGCCAGGTCTACGGAGCCTACCCATGCACAAATTTCGTGCATCAGGCCTCTACTATCTCAATAAAACCAGAAAAAAATAAATTAAAGAAGGAATGAGATGACAAAGCGTATCTATTTCACTCTTATTTAATAATTAAAGGAAATCTTCATTTTTTATCTTTGATCTAATAAACCTAACATTTTTTTGTAATGGTCATGAAATATGAATATCAAGGTGTAAATGTTTTCATTTACTTCAGTTGTATAAATATACAATTAAAGATTAGGATGAGTATATATATATATTTTTTAATTATTTTAAAAATATATTTTTATTTTTTACAGAGAGGAAGAGGAATAGAGAGTTAAAAACATCGATGAGAGCAGAGAACAGTAATGTGTATGGCCAGAAGAAACAGAGATCAGAGTTCAGACCTTCTAATAAAGCTGGGTTTAGAGGCTAAGGTCCCTTAAGGAGGGAGCTGCAGAGAAAAACTGGGGATGTGCCCACAAGCAAGGTACATGCCCTTGACCGGAATCAAAATTGGGACTCTTAAATCTGCAGGCCGACACTCTATCCACTGAGCCAAATTAGTCAGGGCAGGATGAGTATATTTTATTAAGCTATTAATTTTTACAGAGGCATGGAAATAAAAGACAGGGTCCTATAATGATACTGGAATTTAAATTTAGGATTTGAATTTGAGTGGGAGCATGTGGTAAGAAGTTCTTTATGTTTAGCCTGGCATTACAACTTGAGATGAGAAAAACATAATGGTTCTTTTAATTCGTTCCTTTTAAAATATGAAATCTCCTGACTTTCAGCTCTATTTATTATTGAGTGCCTGACATTGGACTCACCTTTCTGCATAAAACAGTTGCTGCAACCAAGGCAGGATTATTACCCTTCAGAAATGGGAAGCACATGGGGCCAGCCTCACATTCATTCCAGCACAAGGAATTGGAGCAGAGAACAGTAATGTGTATGGCCAGAGGAAACAGAGATCAGAGTTCAGTCCCTCTAACAAAACTGGGTGTAGAGGCCAAGGTCCCTTAAGGAGGGAGCTGCAGAGAAAAAACACTCCAAAATTGCATAAAAAAATCCTTCAGAAACTTGGCCCATTGTTACCGTCTGTAAGAGCAGGGCAAGACTCCAGGAGACCTAGCGGAGAACAGTGACTGGGAGGCTGAGAGCTGAACAGATTTCAGAGGTTGAACAATAATGGAAAGACATGAAAAGTTAAGCCAAGCCTAATTTAGAATGTATAAAACTTTATGAATACCTAGGCATTTAATGGAAATCCCTGAAAGCCCATATCCTAGTATTAAGGACCTTCATGAATGAGCAGTGTTGCACAAAAGGAATAAGGACTAAAATAATTTGACACTTGATGGCATAACAAGATTCAGCATTCAGAGGAAGGCAGTATAATCTAGAGCCTCTTCACTGTAATAACCACTATGTTAACTTAGCAGACAAACAAAAACAAAAGCCCTGTCTGCTGTGGCTTAGTTGGCTGAGCATCATCCCATGAACCAAGAGATCACCAGTTCGATGCCCAGGACGTGGGCTTGATCCCAGTAAGGGGCATGCGGGAGGCAGCCGATCAATGATTCTCTCTCACTGATGTTTCTCTCTCTAAAATAAAAACAAACAAAACCTCCACTGGATATGCAAAGAAAAAAGAAAAATGCACACAAATCATCAAGAGATAAACAGTTAAATAAGCAGATAAACAGAACAAAACAAAAGTATTAACCAGCAGAAATACAAAAGAAAAAACAACTCACTGGACATGCAAAGAAATAAGAAAAAAAACAACCACCACCAAACTGTCATGAGGTAAAACTAAAAAAAAGCAGACCCAGAGATGATTTAGAAATTACTAAAGTTATCTGATAAAAACTTCAAAATAACTACGAGTGTATGTTAAAGAAATCGGAGGAAAAGGTGGACACAACAAATGAAAAGACAGACTACTTCATTGGAGAATTTGAGTCTATGAATAGGAATCAAATCAACATTCTAGATATGTATATTGAAATATCTGAAATTTAAGAACTATTTGAATGGTGATAGCACTAGTCTAGACTCAAAATTAATCAGAGAGACTTTTTAAACTGAACACAGAAGGAAAAAAATAAAAGAACAAAATATGAGAGAGATATGGGGCATAGGCAAAAAATCTAATATACAATCATTTAAATCCCAGAAAGAGGAGAAGAGATAAGCATAAACAATATATAAAGAATGGTGGCTGAGAATTTTCCTATCTATTATAATTAATGATAAAGCTCACAGATTCAAAAACCTTCACAAACACCAAGCAAGATAATAAAAGAAAACCATAGCACAGCATAGTCAAATTTTGCGAAAACTGAGATAAAAGGAAATCTTTAAAGCAGCCAGAAAAAAATTGATACAATAGTTTATATTATAACAAAAATGTATGGAAGCTGGAAGACAATAATACCTTCAAACAGCCGAAAGGAAAAAAAAAAATACCACCCTGCTAACATAGATTTCCCTAAAAAAGAAAAGTTTAAGAAAATGTTCTCAGACAAATAAGTTGCAAAATTGTATCTCTAGCAGGCTAACATAATAAATCCCAAAGTAAGATATTTATACTGCTAACTATAAATCGTTGTGATAAAATTTAGCAAAGACCTAAGTAAGTGGATATATAATACATAATATTCATGTAATAGAAAAATTGATAATATTGAGGTGGCAATTTTCTTCAATTTAACCTATAGATTCAACATAATGCTAATTTAAACCCCATGAAGCATCTTTGTTGATAATCAAAAAGTTGATTATAAAATTTAAATGAAAACTCAAAGAACCTAGCAAAGTAATTGTGAAAAAGGACAAAAGTAGAGAATACTACAGCAATAGAGTATAATGGGGTGGGGAAGGTTGTATTGATGTGTTGATAGACTACAGATCAATGGAACAGAAGAGAAAGTTACAAAAGTAAATCCACACATATATGATGATTACTTTTTGACAAGAGATCCAAGGTCATTCATCAGGAAATGAAGATCACAACTGGATATCTGTATGGAAAAAATAACTTTGGCCTTTGTTTCACAGTAGACACAAAAATTAATTTGAGATGGACCAGAGTCCTAAACATAAAATCTAAACCTTTAAGCTTTTAAAAGAAAACATGGGAGAATATCTTCATGAATTTGGGATAAGCAAATATTTCAGATGAGACACAAAAAACACTAGCCATAAAATTAAAAACTCATAAATTAGACTTCATGAAAATTAAAAACTTCTGACCATCAACACCATTATGAAAATAAAAAGGTAAGCCACAGAGTGGTTAAATACATTTCTGAATACATTTCTAAAGGACTTGGGTCCAAATCAATGAGGTAAAAAATGTTATAAATGAGCAAAAACTTCAAATAGACACTTGACAAAAAAAAAAAAAAAAAAAAAAAAAAGATGTACAGCCGAAACCGGTTTGGCTCAGTGGATAGAGCGTCGGCCTGGGGACTGAAAGGTCCTGGGTTCAATTCCGGTCAAGGGCATGTACTTGGTTGCGGGCGCATCCCCAGTAGGGGGTGTGCAAGAGGCAGCTGGTCGATGATTCTCTCTCATCGATTTTTCTAACTCTCTATCCCTCTCTCTTCCTCTCTGTAAAAAAATCAATAAAATATATTTTAAAAAAAAATATGTACAAATGGCCAATAAGCATATAAAAAAGCTCTATACCATTAGTCATCAGAGATATCCAAATTAAAAATATGAGAGACCATGTTATACTCTTTAAAATAATCAACATTTAAAGGAGTGATAATAGCTCCATACCCCTTCTTCTTTACTTTTTGTCTTCCCTTCCATTTCCTTCCCAAAAGATTCAGTCCTGGAGCCATTATGCTGAGCAGAGCAGGTGAAAACATATAGTATTTGTCTTCCTCTGACTGACTTATTTCGTTTAGTTAATACCTACAAAGTTCATTTATGATAAGATTTCATTCTTTTTATGGCCAAGTAATATTCCATTATATATATAAATATATATAAATATACATACATATATAATATATACACTAGAGGTCTGGTGCATGAAATTTGTGCATGGGGGAGGGAGGGTCCCCTCAGCCCAGCCTGCACCATCTCCAATCTGGGACCCCTCGGGAGATCCAACTGTCGGTTTAGGCCCGATTCCCCCTCTGGGTTGAGCGATCCAGGATCAGGCCTAAACCGGCAGTCAGTCATCCCTTTCACAATCCTGGACCATTGGCTCTTAATCGCTCACCTGCCTGCCTGCCTGGTTGCCAACTGCCCCCCCATCCCTGCCAGCCTGATCGCTCCTAACTGCCCCCTCCCACCGGCCTGGTCACCCCTCACTGTCCCCCCTGTTGACCTGGTTGCCCCTGAACTAACCCCCTCTGCTGGCCTGGTCACCCCAACTGACCCTCCCTCCACCAGTCTGGTCACCCCTTACTGCCCCCCTGCCGGCCTGGTTGCCCCATGTATCCTGCTTGTTCAGTTGTTTGGTCATCCCTCACTAACCCCCCTGCCAGCCTGGTTATAGGCAGCCATCTTGTGAGGGTATGAGGGTTAATTTGCATATTACTCTTTATTATATAGGTTTTTTAAAATGAACTTTATATACCACCACTTTTTATCAACTTGTCATTGATGGGCACTTGGGTAGTTTCCATAGTTTAGCCATTATAAATAATGTTGCAGCGAACACAGGGGTAATACATACATATTCTTTAAAATTGTGTTTTGAATTTCTTTGGCTACATACCCAGAAGTAGAAATGTTGGGTCATAAGGCAATTTCATTTTTAATATTTATTTATTTATTTATTTATTTATTTATTTATTTATTATTTGAGTGGGTGTGGGGAGAGGGAGGGAGAGAGAGAGAAGAAGGGAGCAGAGAAAGAGACATCAATGTGAGACAGACACATCAACTGGTTGCCTTCCACACTCATCCAATCAGAGCTGGGGAGTGAGCCTGCAAACATGGTACATGCCCTTGACTGGGAATTGAATCAACCCTTTGGGCCAACATTCTAACCTCTGAGCCACACCAGCCAAGCCATTTTTAATTTTTTGAGGAACCTCCATACTGTTTTCCATAGTGGCTGCACCAATTTGCATTACTACCAGCAGTGCACAAGGGTTCCCTTGACAGCACTAGCTGTTTGTTGATTTATTGATGGTGGCCTTTCTGCCAGGTGTGAGGTGATATTTCATTGTGGTTTTAATTTGCATTTCTCTGATGATGATTAGTGACAATGAACATCTTTTCACAGAAGTCGTCTGTATGTCCTCTTTGGAGCAGTCTCTATTCAGTTCCTTTGCCCATTTTTTAATTGC
Source organism: Pipistrellus hanaki (assembly GCF_964339955.1). Classification (NCBI taxonomy): domain Eukaryota; kingdom Metazoa; phylum Chordata; class Mammalia; order Chiroptera; family Vespertilionidae; genus Pipistrellus; species Pipistrellus hanaki. Next base: position 40,035,213 of record NC_140503.1, on the reverse strand, counting down.
ATTATTTGTTGGCTTGTTTTTCATGTTGAGTTGTGAGTTCTTTATGAATTTTGGATATTAATACTTTACCAGATGTATCATTGATGAAATGTTCTCCTATTCGGTGGGTTGACTTTTTGTTTTGTTGATGGTCTAAACACCATTCTTTTTGTTATTGTTGTTAATCCTCACCCGAGGACATTTTTCCATTGATTTTTAGAGAGAGTGGAAGGAAGGGGGAGAGACAGAGAGAGAAACATTAATGTGAGAGACACACATTGATTGGTTGCCTCCCACATGTACCCAACCAGGGCCAGGGATTGAGCCTGCCCTTGACCAGATTCAGACCCACAACCCTTCAGTCCACAGGCCGATGCTCTATCCACTGAGCCAAACCAGATAGGACTAAATGCCATTCTCCACTAAAACCAGCCAACCACCCAAACAAACAAAAAGAAGCTTCCTTGGAGAAATGGCTGATTCCAGGGCGAGGCAGGAAAATATAAGGTGATCCTGGATACTCTTATGCCAGAAAGCAAAGAATTGTTCCAAGAATGTTTGGGACATGACAGAGGCCAAAAGCCAGCTTGCAGGGTCAAATCTGGTACATTTTGACTACCAAAATAAATAATGATAGTAATAGATAACTTTCCATTGAAGCACACAGGAAACTATGAGTTCATACAGATATCAATACATCCATAAAAATTTGGGAAGCAATGCAATAGAATTTAATCTCAGAATACCTCCCCATAGATGTACTGATTACAAAAAAAAATTCTACAGTGAAGAAACCTCACAGACACTACCTTATTCAAATGATCAAAGTGAACATCATCAGTGTGGGAACAAATTAAATTCATGTGCTTTTCTGCTCAGTTGTCCTGTGTGTCAAGTGACTCATACACTTGGTTGGCTGCCTAGATAAGCTGATGGGAATTTAGCTTGGAAGGGCTGCAAAAATAAATAAATAAAATTCATGTGTTTTTATGATAATGTTGCCAAAGATGCATAACCTGAATGTAATTATGGAAAAACATCAGACAAACCAAAATTTGGGGCCATTCTACAGTATACTTGGCTTAGAAACTTCAAAATTTTAAAAAAGAAAACCGAGAATAGTCCCAGTTTAATGGAGACTAAAGAAATTTGACAACTAAACGCAACATATACTTTTTAAACTGGATCTTTTTACTAAAACGAAATTGGGTCAATTGTTAAAGCTTAAATATTGTTTGAGAGTTAGATGGTTGTAATGAACCAATATTAACTTCCTAATTTTGATGTTTATGTAAGACAGTCTCCTTGTTTGTATGAAATACACACTAAAGAATTACGGGGAGCCCTGGCTGGTTTTGCTCCTTTGACCCTCGGCCCAAAGGGTCTTGGGTTTGATTCCCAGTCAAAAGAAATGTACCTTGGTTGCAGGTTTGATCCCCAGCCCTAGGTAGGACATGAGCGGGAGGCAACTAATTGATATGTCTCTCTCATATTGATGTTTCTCTCTCTCTCTCTCTCTCTCTCTCTCTCTCTCTCTCTCTCTCTCTCTCTCTCTCCCCACCCCCCATCCCTACCTTCCACTCTGTCTAAAAATCAATGGGAAAAATATCCTCTGGTGAGGATTAAAAAATAAAAAGAATTACAGGGAGATGGGACATCAGGTGGGCAACTTATTCTAAAATGGTGACAAAAAAAATGTTCATTGTACTGTACTTGCTACTTTTGTGATTGTGCTGAATTTAAAAAAATATTAAAATTATAATTACACACACATAAAAAATAGTAGTAAGTGCTGGTGAGGCTGTGGAGCAGCTGTCCCACATAGTTGGAGAGTGGTTAAAGGATAAAACATCTTGAAAAAATGTGTGTCCATTTCTTATAAAATTAAAGTTACACTTATCCTATGACCCAGTAATTCCACTCATAGAAATGTCCACAAAGTGATTTGTACCAGAATGTTCTCAGCAGATTTATTTGACATGGCCCCAAATGAGAAAGAACCCAATATCCATTAATAAGTGAATGGATGAGTAAATTTGTGTAAAAATGGATAAGTAAATGGATAAAGTATATCCATATAATGGAATACTATTCAGCAATAAATAGGAACAAATTACTAACACACAGACAACATGGATGAACCTCAAAAGAATTATGTTGAGTGACAGAAGCCAGACATAGATGAGTTTATGTTTACGATTCCATTTATATGAAGTTCAAGAACAGTCAACACTAAACCATAGAGGTTGATTTAAGCCCTAGAGCAGTGGTCTGCAAACTCATTAATCAACAGAATCAAATATCAACAGTACAATGATTAAAATTTCTTTTGAGAGCCAAATTTTTTAAACTTAAACTTCTTCTAATGCCATTTCTTCAAAATAGACTCACCCAGGCCATGGTATTTTGTGGAAGAGCCACACTCAAGGGGCCAAAGAGCCGCATGTGGCTTGTGTGCCACAGTTTGCCAACCACAGCCCTAGAGCATCATTCCAGATACACCACGGTTGTGGGTCAGATCCCTAGTCAGGGCACATACAAAAATCACCCAATCTATACTAATAAAAGAGTAATATGCAATAGACCGGGTCAACTGGCCATCTTTCAGACATCTGACTTCCTTACAGACAAAGCCATAGTGGTAAGGGCTGAAGCAGAGGTAGTTAGGGGTGATCAGGCCAGCAGGAGAGGGCAGTTGGGGGCCATCAGGCCAGCAGGGAAGTGGTTAGGAGCGAACAGGCAGGCAGGCAGGCAAGCAGTTAGGAGCCAGCAATCCCAGATTGCCAGAGGGATGTCTGACTGCCAGGGGTCCTAGATTGGAGAGGGTGCAGGCTGGGCTGAGGAACCTCCCACCCCCCACCCCCCACCCCACACACACACAAATTTCATGCACCGGGCCTCTAGTCTATATATAAAAACCTAAGCGACCATTACAACCAGAAATGACTGGAGCAACCAGTTAACCAGTCGCTATGATGTGCACTGACCACCAGGGGGCAGACGCTCAATGCAGGAGCTGCCCCCTGGTGGTCAATGTGCTCCGCCAGCCAACCTCCCCTCATCCCTACTCCTGGCCAGTAGGCCCCAATTGGTTCACTGCCTTCCCACCACTGTGGCAGCACTGTGGCAAAGGAAGGAGGAGGAGGAGAGGCAAGGAACCCCGTGGTGGCGGGACACCAAGGGCGGCATTGGCATCCAGCATCTGTTTCTTTTGCACCCCACGCAGTGACCTTCACCTCCTCTCCCAACCCCAAGCCTTCGGGCCCTGGGCTGGGACAGGGAACCTGGGTGGGTGGCAGTGGATGTGACCCCTTTCCCAAGGGGACTGAGGGCTGGCTTCCTCCTCTGGGCTGGAAGCCAATCTCCTGTGCCCATCCCTCTCCCTGTCCAGTAGGCTTTGATTGGCCTGCCACTCACCCACCATGGTGGCAGTATGGTGATGAGGGAAAGAGGAGGGGGGAGAGGTAAGGAACTGTATCTGAGTCCAATGTCTGTTCCTTCCATGCGACCGTTGGCCAGGCCTAGGGTCTCCATCCATTCACGAATTTGTGCACTGGGCCTCTAGTGAATGCATAAATAAGTGGAACAACAAATCTCAATCTCTCTCTTTCTTTCCTCTCCCTCTCTCTCTCTTCCTAAAAATCAATTTTAAGAAAAGAATGTTACATGCCCCCCAAAAAGCTAAACTAAAAAAAAAAGTTCAAGCGGGTGAAAGAGTCAAGCCATAAACAATAGAAAATATTGTTAATATTTACCTGATTTCTGAATGAGAAGTTAACTTTTTAATACTAAAAGCAATATTAGAAATATAAAAGAGTATGTTTTTGCTGCATAAAACAATAAGACATAAAATTAAATGCAAAGGAATTTGGGGATTATAAAAGCATAATATTTGACACATTTATAGGCAAAGTATGTAAATTCTAGGAAGGAAGGAAGAATGGAGGGAAGCTCACTGGGTAGTGAGTTTGTTTTTGTGTATGGTGTAACTTGGTGATATAGTTTCATTTTTTTGCATGTATCTGACCAAATTTCCCAGCACCATTTATTAGACTGTTTTGACTCCATTGTATGCTCTTGCCTCCTTTGTCAAATATTAATTGTGCATAATGGCTTGGGTTGATTTCTGGGTTCTCTGTTCTGTTCCAATTGTCTATATGTCTGTTCTTGTGCCAGTACCAGACAGTTCTGAGAACTGTAGCTTGGTAATATAGCTTACTATCTGGTAATGTGATCCCTCCAACTTTGCTCTTCTTTCTCAGGATTGCTGTGGCTATTCAGGGTCATTTTTTTTTTATTCCAGATGAATCTTTGGATAGTTTGTTCTAGATCTTTGAAATATGCCATTGGTATTTTAATGGGAATTGCATTGACTCTATAGATTGCTTTGGGTAGTATGAACATTTTAATGATATTTATTCTACCAATCCATGAACATGATATGTTCTTCCGTTTGTTTATGTCTTCCTCTATTCCTTTTTACAATGCCCTGTAGGTTTCTGAGTACAGGTCTTTCACATCTTTAATTAAGTTTATTCCTAGGTATCTTAATTTTTTTGGTACAATGGTAAATGGGATTGCTTTTTGTTTGTTTCTCTTTCTGTGAGTTCATTATTGGTGTATAAAAAGGCCATAGATTTCTGGGTGTTAATTTTGTATCCTGCTACATTGCCAAATTCATTTATTAGGTCTAGTAGTTTTTTTGATGTAGTCTTTGGTGTTTTCTATGTATAGTATCATGTCAACTGCAAATAAGGACAGTTTTATTTATTCTTTTCCAATTTGGATCCCTTTTATTTCTTCTTCTTGTCTGATCACTATGGCTAGCACTTACAGTACTATATTGAACAGGAGTGGTGAAAGTGGGCATCCCGGTCTTGTTCCTGTTCTTAGGGGAAAGGAGTTTAGTTTTTGCCCATTGAGTATGATATGACGGACCTATAGCCAGCTAAGGCTTTCATTATGTTGAGGTATTATCCCCGTATTGCCACTTTGCTGAGAGTTTTTATCAAGAAAGGGTGTTGGATTTTGTCAAAGGCTTTTTCTGCATCAATTGATATGATTATGTGGTTTTTGTCTTTCAGGTTTTTTATGTGATGCATCACATTTATTGATTTGTGGTTATTGTACCATCCTTGCATCCCCTGAATAAATCCTACTTGGTCATGGTGTATGATCTTTCTAATGTATTACTGAATCCGATTTGCTAGAATTTTGTTGAGGATTTTAGCATCTATCTTCATCAAGGATATTAGCCTGTAGTTCTCTTTTTTTGTGGTGTCTTTATCTGGTTTTGGGATTAGGGTAATGCTGGCTTCATAGAAGGAGCTTGAAAGTATGCCTTCCTTTTGAATTTTTTGGAATAGTCTGAGGAGAATAGATTTTAGTTCTCCTTTGAATGCTTGGTAGAACTCCCCTGTAAAGCTATCTGGACCAGGGCTTTTGTTTTCTGGAAGATTTTTTATCGCTGCTTCAATTTCTTCAGTAGTTATCAGCCTATTCAGGTTTTTAAATTCTTCTTGATTGAGTTTTGGGAGCTCATATTTTTCTAAAAATATGTCCATTTCATGTAGGTTGTCCATTTTGTTGGAATAGAGTTGTTCATAGTATTTTTTCATAATCGTTTGTATTTCTCTGGGATTGGTTGTTACTTCACCTCTTTCATTTTTTTATTTTGTTTATTTGAAACCTCTCTGTGCTTCTTGGTGAGCCTGGCTAGAGGTTCATCAATCTCATTTATCCTTTCAAAGAACCAGCTCTTGGTTTTGTTGATCTTTTGTAAAATTGTTTTTATGGTCTCTATGTCATTTATCTCTGCTCTGATCTTTATTATTTCCTTCCTCCTGCTTATGCTGGGCTTTTCTTGTTGCTATAATTCTCTATTTGAGTTGTAGAGTTAGATAATTTATTACCATTTTTCTTGTATTTTTGTTTTTGTTTTAGATAGGCCTGTAGAGCTACGAATATAAACTGCCCTCTCAAGACTGCTTTCACTGTGTCCCATAGATTTTGGATTGTTGTGTTTTCATTGTCATTTGTTGCCATGATGCTTTTTATTTCTTCTTTGACCTCTTTGGTAACCCAGTCATTGTTTAATTGCATGCTATTTAGCCTCCAGGTGTTTGATTTTGTTGTTGTTGTTTTTATTGTAGTTGATTTCTAGTTTTATGCCATTGTGATCTGAGAAGATGCTTGATATGATTTCTATCTTCTTGAATTTGAAGAAACTTTGCCTGTGTCCCAATATGTGGTCTATCTTTGAAAATGACCCCTGTGCACTTGAGAAGAATGTATATTCTGTGGCTTTGGGGTGAAATGTTCTGAAGATGTCAATTAATTCCATCTGGTCTAGTGAGTCATTTAGGATTGATGTTTCTTTGCTGATTTTTTGTTTAGAGGATTTGTCCAGTGATGTTAGTGGGGTATTAAAGTCCCCTACTATGACAATATTGTTGTCAATCTCTCCTTTGATATCCTTCAAAAGATTTTTTTTAATGTATTTGGGTGCTCCTATATTGTGTGCATATACTGTATGTTTACCAGAGTTATATCTTCTTGTTGAATTACTCCCTTTAATATTATGAAGGCCTTCCTTATCTCTTGTTATGGCTTTCACTTTGAGGTCTAATTTGTCAAATATAAGTATTGCTATCCCAGCAGTTTTTTTTTTTTCCTATAACTTATCTCATTGAGCATAATGTCCTCAAAGTTCATCTATGCTGGAGTATGTGCCAGAATTTCCTTCCTTTTTAAGGCAAGATAATACACTCCATTGTCTGTATATACATTTTGTTGATCTATTCATCTGTTGCTAGGTTGCTTCTACCTTTTGGCTATTGTGAATAATGCTGCTATAAACATAGGTGTTCAAATATATTTTCAAGACCCTGCTTTCAGTACTTTTGGGTATATACCTAGGAGTGGAATTGCTGAGCCATATGGAAATTCTATTTTTATTAATTTATTTTTAAACCACCATGCTGTTTTTTCATAATGGCTGAACCATTTTACATTCCCACACAATGCACATAGTTAGTTTCTCCACATCCTAGCCAACACTTGTTCTTTTCTGTTTTAAAAATATTTTTGATAGTCATCTTAATGGGTGTGAAGTGGGATCTCATTGAGGGTTTATTTTTTGTTTTATTTTTAGTCTGTGTGCTGCTGAAGCAACCACTCATTGTGGTTTTGATTTGCCTTTTGAATTGTTTAACTGGTGAATTTTATGATATGTGAATTATATCTCAATTTAGAAAACTATTCGCCAAGAGATTCTTATAACCTGAAGCATATCTAATGTCCAGATTTTGGTTTCTAAATTTTTCCTTCCTTCTTTCCTTCCTCCCCACCCACTCCCTCCTACCCCTTCTCCCTCCCTCCCTCCCTTCCTCCCCTCCCTCCCCCCTTTCTCTTCTTTCTTTCTTTCTTTCTTTCTTTCTTTCTTTCTTTCTTTCTTTCTTTCTTTCTTTCTTTCACAAAGAAATGCTCAGGCTGATAATCTGGCTGCACCTATCAGCTTTAATCTTTTAATCTTATTTTTTAGAATATTTTTATTGATTTCAGAGAGGGAGGGAGATGCAAACATCAATGATGAGAATCATTGATCGGCTGCTCCTGCATGCCCCCTACTGGGGATTGAGCAGGCAATCTGGGCATGTACCCTTGACTGGACTCAAACCTGGGACCCTTCAGTCTGCGGGCAGATGCTCTATCCATGAGTCAAACCGGCTAGGGCTCTAAATATCTTTCTTCATTAAAGGTGACTTCATCTGGGGCAGTAAAAGTACAAGGTGAGCCTGGGACATTTTATTATGCCGGAAAGCAAGGAAGCACTCAAATAATGAGGGGAAAATTTGAACATCAAATAAATAATGACTGTGATAGATTATAATATATGGGAGACCTGATGCACAAAATTTGTGCAAAAGGCTTGGCCCCCGCCTGCCATGGCGGCCACATCTGCCTCAGCCCCCACCACTGTGGCTTTGTCCGGAAGGTCATCTGAAAGGACATCCAGAACGGCATCTGGTCTAATTAGCATATTATGCTTTTATTATCATAGATTGCATAAATAACAATCCATGAATTTATAGTAATCAAAAGGAGAGAAAAAGAGAAAAGTAATTCTTTATGGAAAAATTCTAGTGAATAAATATAAAAGAAATGGTAGAATTTAAAAACCAACATTTTGTTACTCCTAATAAATAATTATTTCATACAAAAATTGGTATGCTACAGCCATTATGTAAGCAATTATTAGGAAACCAAATATTCACCCAAGATCACTTATTGTGAATGAAAATATATACCTTGGCAAATAAAGAAATTTGGCAATCTCTACTTTATTTATCTATATTTTGTTAATCCTCACCTGAGGATACTTTTTCCATTGCTTTTCAGAGAAAGGGAGGAAAGGAGAGAGGGAGGGAGAGAGGGAGGGAGGGAGGGAGAGAGAGAGAGAGAGAGAGAGAAATTGATGTGAGAGAGATACTCTGACTGGTTGTCTCCTGCATGTACCCTGACTGAGTGAAGCCACAACCAAGGCACATGCCATTGATCAAGAATCGAACTCCGCAACCTTTTAGTGCACAGGCTGACATTCTAACCACTGAGCCCCACTGGCCAGGGCTGGCAATCTATATTTTAAATGAGTTATCAAATCCGCATCAACAATCATAAAAAACCTGGATATATGTGCTTCCTAATATGATGCAATATTACATACACAACATCAATTATTAAGTATTCTTACTAAAATGTGTGGCCTGAATGTAATCAAGCTTCTCTAGATGAATTCCCAGGAATTCAAAAAGTAGTGGGACAAACTAAAGGACACCATGTAGGATATTCTATAAAGCAATTGACCTAAATCTTAAAAATGTCAATTCTATTTAAAAAACAAAAACAAAAACAAAAACCTATAATGTTTTAAACAATAAAGAATTTAAATTAAAAAAGAAACCTATATAATTTTATTAACCAATGTTGCCCCAATAAATTCAATAAAAAATAAATTAAAAACAAAGCAGCAGCAGCAAAGGGACTGCTGTAGTTTAAAAGACACTTGAGAGACCTCATCAAACAATAACAACAAAACACCAGCCTTGTTCAGTAAGGGCCTCCTGCTGGCTACATATAGATTTTGAAAGTTGATGCTACAGTGATTCAGACACATTATTTATCTTGTTTCAGTGATAAGCTAAAATATTTATTAACACTTTTTAATGAATGGAAATTTTTCTTGAAATCTTTTTCGTATTTCCTCCCCTATGGCAAAAGAAAGCATAATCACATAAATGGCTGTTCTTAAAAACATGTAATATAGCACATGTTTCAGGATATTTGGATGACTCATCACTAAATCACCGATTCAGCCTTCAAGAAAATAGAAATGTATGGAACAATTTTTCATTTCATTGGGCATGCAAGAAACTGTTAATGTCATTAACTGCAGTATGGGCTGCTCCATAACAATATTTCTAGACAATATGAAGCTTAAAAAAAGCACTGTCCAATGGAAATTTAATGCAAGCCACAAATGTAAGCCCATATATAATTTCCTAAGAGTCATGTTGAAAAGGAAAAGGAAATAGGTAAAATTAATTTTAAAATATATTTTATTTAACTCAATACAGTCAAAACATCATCATTTTAATAAATAATGAATGTAAAATTATTAAAGAGATATTTTACGTTCTTTTATTATATTGTCTTTGAAACTGGCATATAGTTTACACTTTTAGTACATTTCAATTTGGACTGGCCACATTTCATATTCTCAATAGTGCTTTATATGTTGGACACAATATTAGTACTGAAATACTGAGTCTAAAAATTTGTTTGAAGTGCTATAGATGAACAGTATAAAATGCAACATTTTCAAAAGTGAACTTTCCTAATATATACTTTCGTTTTGCTTTTGCACTAGAGTGTTTTTTTCTGGGATGAAAAAGCTGAAAATATCTGTTTACCTAGCAAGTGACTATATTTTTGTACTTAGGATAAAAGAGTGGAGATATCAGTGAGTGGGGGGAAAAAAACCTCCATTTTACCATATGCATTCAAAATCACTGAGCACTGAATTAGCTTATAATACACTTGCTTGCCACAAGCGTCTGAATGCAACATAAACATTCCCAATCCCACTGATTCTCCCTTCAAACCTGCCATAAAATTTTTCCTTTTAGGTTCTCTCTGCCCAGACCTTAACCAAGCTCTTTTACACCGGCACTTGGGCTGGCAGAGAAGACTCCTCCTGTTGCTCTGGAAGTTGTCCCAGCCTTGCCTCACAGGTAACACCAGATCTGTCCTCTTTTTTTCATGTCCCTATTACACAGACCTCCTATAGGTGCAACTTTTGTCACTTAGCTGTGTCCCAGCCATTCTGGATGAAGGGTGGCTCAACACTGTCTTTCCACCTCGAATGCTCTCCACCTTCCCTCAGTGACCCAGGCTCCCCCCACCCCCTCGATTTTGCACTTTCTATTATGTCATTTCCCTCAGCTAAGACATTCACCCCTCCCTCCGTCTGGTTAGTTAAGTCCTAATGCCTTTCCCTGCCTCATGTAAATTTCATTTCTTTCAAGGAAGCTTTGCTATCCCTACTATTGGCAGGCTACCTTTACCTTCTGTGGCGTACATTGGGTGACCTGTCATCCCCTTACCATTCACTGTCTCATGATTGTCCCATGTGTATCTAACCATGCTTGTGAGCCTGCAGTGCCAGATCACAGAGTCCCACACATTACTGACTCTTTAGCAGCATGCCACATGGGGTTGAACCCCTAACTGGCACTCATAGAAATTTCAGAACTGCCTTCCTAAGGCTTCTTCAAATTTAGAGATGTGTATAAAGTCTAAAGACATGCATAATGCTTATACTTGAAAAAGTATGAGTGAGACCCATGTCACTTCTGCTTATATTTCATTGACCAAAGATGAGAATAATGCCAATAGGGTGGGGAAATAGACTCCTTCTAAAGGAATTCCTGCAAGTTGCAGGGCAAGAGGAGAGAAGAGGTGAGGATATATAGTTATTACCAAGGAAAAAGGGATATAATAATTGAGAGCAATAATATATTACTGAAGCATTTCCAACAAGAACATTTTCCTACTTAATCCCAACCCATTGTCACTTCTAACAAAATAAACAATAATTCCTCAATATCATCTAATATCTAGTCTATATTTAAAATTTTCCCCATTATCCCAATGTTATATTTAAATTTTAATTTATTCAAACCAGAATCCAGCGAAAGAACCAGTGTAACATGATTACATGTCTTTAAGTCTTTTAAGATGTAGGACAGTCAGGAGCATCCATATTTTCATCAGCAGTTTTTTCAAGAGACTAGTGCAGTTATCCTGGAGTGTGTTCTACCATCTGTATTTGTTTGGAAGATGTATTTATTTCTTTGTGAGAACATTAAAACATTTTTTAAAAATTTATTGATTTTATAAAGAAAGTAAGATAGAGAAAGAGACACCGATGTATGTTTCACTTATGTATGCATTCATTGGTTGATTTTTGTTTATTCCCTGACCAGGGATCAAACCTGAAACCTTGGAGTATTGAGACAACGCTCTAACCAATCAAGTTATCTGGCTAGGGCCCTTCTGGATTTGACTCCTCATTGTGTCCATTTAACCTGTTCCTCTATCCCCAGATTTCTCATAAAATAAAAATTAGATCTAAATAATCAGTTAAATTCAGGTTAAACATTTTCAGCAAAAATATTCATAGATATACTGATGTAATACTTGTTCATATTACATCACACCAGGAGACATCAGATGTCTTTCTATCTTGCTATGCAGGATGATAAGATTGATCACTGAGTTAAGGTGTTGACAATCTGATTTCGACAATGTAAGTTTTCCCCCTCTCTTAATTATTACACCTGTGGTGTGAAACTTGTGAACTATGTGAACAGCTGGTTCCTTGCCAACCTTTTATTCAAAGACTTCTGTATCCATTGATGAGCCTGCCTGAATGAATTATTTTTTAAGTTGTAATAAAATGATAATTTTAATCATTACTTTTATATTTGTTAGCTGGCATTCTTGTGTAAAGAAGGACTCTTCATCATCATATCTAGTACATGGTATGAGATGGCTAGTAGATGAAAAAATAAAACTCTTAGGACCTTATGTTTTGAGTTTTTAATCTCACTTTAAAAATCTATATATATAAAAAGCCAGTATCTGGAATGCAGGAATGAGCATAATGACTAGAACGACCAGTTGCTATGATGTCCACTGCGGCTGGCCAACCTACCTCAGCCCCTTCCTCTCCTCCCCGCCCCCTGCCAGCCTGGCCCTCAATCGGCCCACTCCACCTCACCCTGATTGGGGTCAGGGCCAGCCGGCCAACCTCCCATAGCCCTTCCTCCATACCAGGCTGGTCCAGATCAGCCCCTATCATGGTAAGTCAGCTGGATCCCACCTGTGTACAAATTCGTGCACCAGGTCTCCAGTATTATTATATTGCCTGGCTGGCATGGCTCCATGGTTGAGTGTTGACCTATAAACCAGATGGTCATGGTTCAATTCCCAGCCAGGGTACATGCCTGGTTGTGGGCTCAGTCCCCAGTGTAGGGCATGCAGTAGGCAGCCAATCAATGATTCTCTCTCATTTTTATGTTTCTCTCTCTTTCCTCCTCTCCCTTCCTCTCTGAAATCAATAAAAATATATTTTTTAAAATTATTACCTCATGAACACTTTTGTACATATTTTTAAAACAGTTTTGATGGCTGTATAATATGCATTATGGTGATAAATGATTATGATGAGTATTAATCAGTCAAAAATATACAGAGTCTGCATGCCAAGAATCATAAAACTGTTTTTCATGTTTCTTGACTTTCATGGCTTTGACACTTTAAAAGGTCATAGGGCAATAAAAATATAAAAAAAGAAAGATCATAGGGCAAGTATTTTGTAGAATGTTAGTCCGAGTTCTCTGAAAAATCCTCATGATTACATTTAGATTACGTATCTAGAATTTTTATAATTCTAGACTTTCTATCTTGATTCCTTTTTTTGAGATATAATAGCAAATTTAATAAAGTCTTATTTATATGAAATCAAAACATTCTTCCTGGCTCCTGGCTCTCTGCCTCCCTGGCCAGCCTGTCTTCCCTCAAAGCTGCAGGCAGTCTCTCTCTTGCTCTCTTCACTCTCAGAGTCTATCTCTGCATATCTCCACAGGTGGCTGGTTGCCCGCAGAGAAGCTGTGGGCCACAGAGATCTGTTCCTGGGATCATCTCTGCCCAATTTGAAAATTGTGCTGTGCTGGGCTGAGGGCTGGTCTGTAGAGACCCAGGACCAGCACGGCCCCAGGATTCACCCGCACTTCCTGGTGCAATTATTTTCATCATATTGTCACATTGAAAGTATTTAAAAGTTCTTCACTGCTTCAGGCCTGGAGCCCCTACAGTCTCCTGCAGGCACTCCTCTGCTGGGGCTTCTCCAAGGTCTCCTCCTGCCGCCTGCGCTGACCACGTTGTCAGGACAGGCAGTTATGTTGGTGACTGCACCCTTGAAAATGCAGCTGGCCAGCCTCATTGGATGTTCAGTCCTTTCACGATGTCTCTGCTTGCTCTTGGCTAAAATGAGTTGTCTCTTCTTTGCTAAAGTCCGGGGCATCGTATTTCTCTGGAGCTTCCCCAGAGAAGGCTGGTTTGTATTGGAGATGGATCCAGGTTCCCCCGTGGCCGCAGTGTTGTCTTGCGGGCCCACTCCTGAGATGAGAACCACTCCTGGTTCTTTTAAAAATGTTTCCCATTTTTCCACTGAGGTTCTCTGTCTGTTCACCCGTGTTGTCCACATTTTCCTATAGGTTCTTGATTATATTTATTGTATCTGTTTTAAAGTTCTTTTACAGATAATTCCAATACGAGTCACATGTGGATGCACTTCTACTAACCTCTTAATTGCATTTTTGCTTTTTTGCATACCTAATAGTGTTTTTATTTTATATTGGTCACTGAGAATACTATGTTGTAGAAACTCTGGGTTAGTTATCCTCCTCTAAAAAATATTGCGTTTCGTTATGGCAGCAGTAAAATTACTGGCAGATCATCTTGATCCTGGGGGCTAAAGTTTTAGCCTTTGTTAGGTATATTCAGCTTGCCATTGGCCCTCATATATAGTCTGTACTATTAAGGTGAGGCCCTTCTGGAATGTCAGTAGAAAGTCAAGCTTTTTACCAAATTCCTCTAGTTTTGTTGGACTTAAACAGCAAATTTAAACTCCCGAGTCTTAGGCAGGTGCTAAGTATCTCATCTTAGTTCCTTAGCCTTTTTCTTTTTGCTGCGTTTTTTGGAGTCTTGTCCTGTGTGTATACAATTTAGGAGTCAGTCAAGGATGAAAGGAACATTCATATTAAAATTTTAGATCTTCTTTTGTAGCATTTTCCTTCCTGGATTGCCCCCATTTGATTTCCAGTGCCTCTGGCTCATTTCCAAAACGCTGACTTCTTTCTCATCTCATCTCAGCAGTAAAACTGCTGCTCTCCCTTTGAGCTGTATTTCCCCAGGCACTGAAGTAAACCATGGAGTGCCCTCAGAGGAAAAGCTGATTAAATGTGGACCTCACCCAGTGAGCTTCCCTTCTTCAAGGATAATATCCTTCCCACTTTTCCCTACTTTGGGTTGCTCTCCAGTACTTTCACACAGTTATTTTTTTATATTTTGTCTAGGATTTGTAATTGTTATTGACAAAAAAAATTAATCTAATATAGGCTACTTCTCTGTTACACAAATGGGAACTGGATAATTATGTTTTCATTAAAAAATATTTAGAATTAATTATAAAGATGAAGAGATAAATATAACAAGCAGTATTAATATTTGTGTTTTAATGAATTTGTTTCTGTTTGATACTTAAGGTATTTGTAATGTTCAATAGACTTTAGCATGCTAGGTTTGTGATTCTAATTTATAATACATAATTGAATAATTGGTTGGAACTTGTCATTTAATATTAAACACCACTTATTTTATAAACAGTATGGGAACAATTATAGGCATTTTACAGTCATCATATTTATATTTAACTTATTAAATTTACAAATATTACTTAAATAATTTGGTAAGGTCTCTGTAAGTCAAATATTAAAATATTTAAGAAGAAAATTGACTATATTAAATTTCAAAATTCATTTTGAAGCATTAAAGCATTTAATTAAATTTGTAAATGGAACCAAAATTAACACAGGCTCATTTTAACCATTATTAAATTTGTATATGTTTATAAGGAAAATAAGAGAATAATTAATATCATAATTGAACCAGGATTTTGTATTTATAACTTTAATAAATTGAACAATTAATTTTAAACCACTATTTTAAGTAAGCACTTATTGACATATATTAAGTTTGGATTCTGGTTCAAATTGTTCTAGATCACAACTTGCTTAACGTCTATTTATCCTCAGTTTCTTTATCTGGAAAATAGGGATAATGATATGTCCCTAAAAGTATATATATTTCAATAAATAGTAATGCTCATGATGGTAATAATGATGATTAATGATAACATAGTTTTAAAAGAGAATTATAGAACAATGCACACAGTATGATTCCATTCCATTTTTTTGGTTAAAAAATAAGTTATATAAACAGGTATAAAAAAGTCTCCAGCTTGGCCGGCATCACTCAGTGACTGAGCATTGACCTATGAACCAGGAGGTTATGGTTCAATTCTTGCTTGGAGCATACTCCAGGTTGTGGGCTCAATCCCCCGTGTGGGGCAGGCAGGAGGCAGCTGATCAATGATTCTCTTTAGTCACTGATATTTCTCTGTCTCTTTCCCTTCCCCTTCTTCTCTGAAATCAATGAAAAGAGATTTTTTTAAAAAAAACCTCCAGGTGGCTATATAGACTTCAATTTTTACTTACAACTATCTATCATTTCTAAGTTTTCAACATTGTAAATATAAAAATAGATGTATTTTGAAATCTATTTGTTTGTGTTCATAGGTAACACTTTCAGTTGTAGTTAATTATTTTAGGGGTGGGAGTATGAGTAATTTTTATAACTTATTTCTTAATTTTATTTATTTTCTTTAAAATTTTATTTACTTTTTATGTTGAATAGATATAATATATAGTCAGTAAAAACATATACCTGAACATCTTAAAGTCAAGAAAAAGGCATCTTTCCTTGGTTTTAATCTTGCATAGAGATATTGCCACAAAGGTTCAGAGAGTTAGAAAGAAGTCATGTACAGTATCACCCATCAGCATAGCCACTAAGTTTTTAAAAATATCCTTACTTAGCTTACTTGTGTTGAGATTGGGATGGTTTCCATGCATCCATACTTCTTTCCTGCCAGGAAATGTGGTGTTGCCTAAACTACAGTGTGCCTTTGCCTGCCCTGGGTCTCCTGGAAGAGTGTGTTTGAGGAGATGGTGGCAGTAGGAGGGACTCTTGTATCCTCCCCTTTCTCTCTTTTGCCATTCACTTTCACTCTTCATGCTCTGCTGTGAAGACCTTAATCACTCTTGAGGCCTCCCGGATCCCCTTCTTCCAAGTGAAATTTCCAAATCTGTCTCTTAAACTCCTTCTTCTTTCCAGAACTCAGGTCAAGCTACCCAAATGTTAAAATTGTTCTAGATCACTTCTAATTCAACAAACCAAACATTGAGAGCTTCACAGCCTAAAAACCAGTTTTTGGTCCCTTTTGTGGAAAATGGTTAATAGGATATCCAGCTAGTTACTTAACCAGACAAGTTAACCTCATATATCATTTCCTTCCTAAGACCTTTCCTGATCTTTTCTCTCCCAGAGAATAAACCTTTTTCGCTTGGGCCATCACATCTCCTTGGCACCTTGAGCCCCGACCACTTAGAGCAACTCTCACTTTGGACCTTGACTATAGGCTTACTTTTTTTTTTTTAATTAATTAATTAATTAATTTATTTATTTTTTGTCTTTGACAAGATCGTATGTTCTTAGAAACCAGGGATATATTAAGGTATCCCCAGCACTGACCACAATGCCTATAAGATGTTTTCATCACTAGTTCATTGTCTTGAAGCAAAAGCAATGCATTCTGAGCCTTAAAAATTTCTCACTCGCTGAGAAGGGGCAATTCTTCTTTAGAAGAATCCCAAATAATATATGTAGATACCCCCATCTCCTACTCCAGATATGACCTGGACGAAGTGACTCTTCTAGAGAGCACAATGTAGGAAGGGGAAAAAATAATAGCTCTACAGTGTAGAAAGCTGGCAAACACAACCTTAAGCAAGTGATGAAGATGAACATCATCAGTGATGTCAGTAGCTATCAGGTACGCCCTGACAGGATGTGATAAGAAGGGCACTTCACCTCTGTGTTGTTCTCCCTCACACCTCTAACTCCAGGTCAATCATGAGAAAACACTGACAAGCTGAGATTCAGAGACAATCTACAAATACCTTGCCTATACTCCTCAAAACTGTCAAGGTCATTAGAAAAAACAAACAAACAAACAAACAAACAAACACAAAACAAGAAAAGACTTGAGAAGTTGTCATAGACCAGAGGAGAATAAAGAGACATGATAACTGAATGTAATGTGTGGATCTGATAAAAACTGGAGTTCACTTAATGATAAAGAAAATAATATTGGGGGAAAACGAACTAAGTAAATGAGGAGCTCACTATACTATATTTGCAACTTTTCTGAAAGTCTAAAATTATTACAAAATTAAATTTATTTTAAAAATCAGTTCCTTGTATACTACAACTTCTGTAAAGGCCAAAACGGTCAAACATTCTATTTGAGTATAAATGGGACCAAGTTAGTTAGATGCTATGTAGTAGATGTGAATGATTAAAGCAACATTATTTGTTTTCATTTTATACCAATTATAATGGTCTGTGGAAGCAAATGTCAACTGCCTCCTTATCCATTCATTACCAAGGACCCACAAAAGCATTCAGGTAAATGGCTACATTTACTGTCTCCCTTGTAGCCTGGGTGACCCTGTGACTAACCAGAAGGTCAATGCTATGAGAACGGAAGTGGATGGCATTTCCAGAAAGTCTCCTTCGAAGGAAAGGGACTCCCTTCCTCTTTCCTGCTGCTGGTATAAAAATGGGAAGGACCTGAAATGGCACATCAAGGTTGATGGAGCCACAGAAGAGCATGATCCTAGGTCTTTGATGAAGTTTTGGAGGTGTCATACCTAATGACATATGATATATGATCACATACTCAATTAAAAAAAATACAAAATATTCATTAAAAAGATGAAAACATTCATGTTCTAAAAATGAGAAAAACATAGGTG
The DNA here is from genome assembly GCF_964339955.1 of Pipistrellus hanaki. Lineage (NCBI taxonomy): Eukaryota > Metazoa > Chordata > Mammalia > Chiroptera > Vespertilionidae > Pipistrellus > Pipistrellus hanaki. The sequence continues at coordinate 40,016,950 of NC_140503.1, read as the reverse complement.
CATATGGGAGAAAATAAAAATGACCTGTAATTCCACCTCCTAAAAATAGCTTGTTTTGACATACCCAGTATCATTTATGAGGTAAATGGATACATATTCAATTAAGAAACCTCTTCGGAACTTATACATTGAGATTTTTAAATCTTACTTTTTAAAAAATATATCTTATTGATTTTTCACAGAGAGGAAGAGAGAGAGAGCCAGAAACATCGATGAGAGAGAAACATCGATCAGCTACCTTCTGCATAACCCCACTGGGGATGTACCTGCAACCAAAGTACATGCCCTTGACCAGAATCAAACCCTGGACCTCCCCAGTCCACAGGCCGATGCTCTATCCACCGAGCCAAACTGGTTCTGGGTAAATCTTACTTTAAAAAAATATATATATTTATATTGATTTCAGAGAGGAAGAGAGAGGGAGAGAAAGATAGAAACATCAATGATGAGAGGGAATCATTGATTGGCTGGGGATCTAGCCTGCAAGCTGGGGCATGTGCCCTTGACTGGAATCAAACCCAAGACCCTTCAATCTGCAGGCTGATGCTCTATCCACTGAGCAAAACCAGCTAGGGCTTTAAATCTTATCTTTAAAGATGTAATATTATATCATGTGCACTTTTATAAATTTATATTTTGAAAATATTGTTTTGATATTTGTATAATATTCATTATGGTGATGAGTGATTACAATAAGTATGAATTTGGTGGTACAGAGATTTCTGTTCAAGTCTCACTTGAGCTATTGATTGTGTAACCTCAGGGAAATTGTGCCATTTCTCCATAAAATGGCACTAAATGAGTTAATGCATAGAAAATCTCTACCATAGCTCCTGTATCTTAGTAAGTTCTTAATTAATATAAACTAATATGTTATTACCATCCTTAAATAGTTCCTTCTTAGACAGTTAAGCTATCAGGGACTATTAAGAAATAGAAGCCATATGAAAACTTAAAACAGAAGGAGTTTAATGCAGGGAATTGGTTACAAAGGTGATAGGAAAGCCAAGAAATAAAATAGGGCAAAATAAATTACCCATGAATTAGCAACAGCAAGAAGGCATTACCACCTTTAGGTGTAAGGAGAGAGGGAAAGGCAGTGTAACCTGAGCCCAGGGCCAGGGTTACTTGGTAGAAACTAGAATCATGGCAGACTTTTCCTGCAGAAGCTAGTACCATGGAGGAAATGCCACCTGAAGTGATTAGGGTTGGGGGAAAATATCTGGATTTCCCTTCTTCCCACTTTACGATCTTTCTCCAGAACCTCTCATTGACCAAACCTGACCAGGGCCTGGGAAATGGAGTCCTTAGGGATTAGCCTTGAAATACAGAGCAGTGCGGGGAAGAGGGTCTTGATGGAATGGAGCTTACGAAAATAAACCCAGGACAGCATAACCCATCCCTTTTACTATTCAGCATTCATTCTCACCCTCCAAACTAAATTTAATAACTTTAACTTGAAACACCTCTCTTCTACAAATGCTTTCTCCTTCTTCCCTCTGACAAGAGGGATTGCAAATACCATCAGTCATTATATTAATCTTAGATCCAAGATTTACAGGTGAATTTCAGTTCTCCCCATAGTTTGGATGTGGCTTCTCATGATCTAGTGAATTCAATATGAAATTAAGCACCTCACAAAATGCCCAGGGAACAGAAAGAGGAAAAATATATCAATGGTATAATAATAAAATGTCTATAATAAAAGGGTAATATGCTAATTAGACCAGATGTCATTCCGGATGTTCTTCTTGACCAAGCAGGGGCAGAGGGAAGCAGCCTGGTCCCAAGTGCCTGCCAGCAGCTGGAGGAGGAAGCCCAGGTCCCAGGTACCGAAGGTAAGCCGGTGCCAGCAGCCTGGGGAAGGAAGGCCTATTCTTGCACAAATTTTTGTGCTTTGGGCCTCTAGTATGCACATAAAAATACATATATATAGATCTTCCAGTTCTTATTTCTTAACTAGTCACGAGGACATCATTAATGGATAAAACATTAATGATGGCCTCGTGACCAGTTAAGAAATAAGAACTGGTAAAATATCACTTTATCATTGATATTTTAATCCATCACCCATTCCATGTTACCCTGGTTCTCAGTCAGTACTTTGTCCAGTTGGGATTATTTACCTGGTGAAAAATACCTTCATATCTGAATGGTCTGAGTCCTTGTTACTCAATGGCTTTATTGGGTTACTTTAGTCTTCAATTGACCTTTAATATTAGACCTGCAATTACTATTTTTAAAAACTACTTCCTATTCTAAGGTAATATTTCTCTATTCCAAGTGACATCCCTATGTCCCAGATAAGGTCCTTCCTGTACCAGATGTGTAGCAACAACATCGTTTCCCTTATTTTTATTTTTCTAAATATATATTTTTTTATTGATTTCAATGAGGAATGGAGAGAGAGAGATAGAAACATCAATAATGAGATGTTTCCACTGACTGGCTGCCTCCTGCACACCCTCTACTAGAGATTGAGCCTGAAATCTGGGCATGTGCCCTTGACTAGAATCAAACCCAGGACCCTTTAGTCGCAGGCCAATGTTCTATCCACTGAGCCAAAGCAGCCAGGGCTCCCTTGATTATTGATGTCAATAACTGCAGTACAATTCTCTTTTCTCAGCCTGTCAAATAATGGCCTTTGTAAAATAATTTAAAAATAATTCAGATAATTTCTGATTGTTCTTCAAAACAAACTGTCATTTCCTGCTCATAGCTTGGCATTGAAGTGATAAACAACTATCTACCTAATTATAAGCTAAATGAGTATTCTAAGTATATTATTGGACATATAATATTGGCACCAAGTTTTGGCAGCCTTTCTTATGCATCTTACTGACAAATAAGATGAAAGATACTCAGAATACCCTAGCATTAATGCTCATTCACTATTACTCATGTTTTTTTTTAACTAGGAACTTTTTATGGAAATAAAATCTGGAAATGTTAAGTAACTTGAGCAACAATAGGTATATCACATTTCCTATACACTTATGTCAGGATTGAATAATTTACGTTTTCCTATTAACAGCAAGGACTATTTTGAATTTTCTTTACAAAAAAGGAATTGTTTTGATGACTCTTTTCTACACACACACACACACACACACACACACAGAGCTATTTAAATGCCTTGCCTTATACTGTCATAGCTAATATATTAAGGCTTAGCATGTACTTGAGGTGATGTTGATAGTTAACAAGAGTGTATATAATATATCTTGATAAGTGCAAGCCTTTTTAGCTATTTGATGGTTGCTGCTTTCAACCTTGTAAATGGGCAAGAGATGCGTCAGGTTTGTCCTTTCTTGTTGTTCAGTTGTGCTTGCTTTATTAGAGTTATCTTTGATCCAAGGTCCTGTTGAAGGCCCAACTTTACAATATTTTGGGAGGGTTACTTAAGTTAAAAGGTGACACTACAGTCTGTGAATCCATGTAATCTAGTGCCTGTAAATGGCCCTGCACATGAGCTGGAAGAGAGGAAACTCACAAGGGCACCATTACTAGCTGCTCTGTGTGGTGGAGCCACCTCTCATCCCTCAGCTCAACATGTGGCTGACATATCGACATTTGGATTTCTTTTTTTTGATAAGTGCTTCCTCAAGACTTTGTCTATTTTTCTACTGGGTTTCCTTGTAGAAAACTTACTGATTTGGACTGAAGGTCACTTAAGACTTCTGGGACTCTTCAAAACGGACAGATACCCACGGACACCCAGTGGGAAGAAGATACAGCTTCCATGTCTCTGGAGTCACCAGCTTCTTTCTCAATGTGTCACTGGAAGAATGGATTTTCCATTATGTTTTTATTATTAATATCTACCTTAATTGCATTACATCCAATCTTTTAAAATTGTTGATATTTGATTTATGGCCTAGTGTACAGCCAATTTTTGTAAATGTGTGATACGAAGAATGCATATGTTCCAGATGGTTGTCGCTGGTCTATACATGTGCATAATGTCAAGTGTGTTACTCAGGCTGCTCAAATCTGTATGCCTTATTGACTTTTATGTCTGCTTGTCCTATTAATTGCTGAGATGAATATATTAAAATACTGCACTTGTCATTACAGATTTGCCTATCCTTGTAATTCTGTCCATTTTGCTTTACATATTATACTAGTAAGACCATTTTGGCCCATTTTTGCTTTACATATTACAAGACCATGTTATTAACCTAGTTTGCCATTACAGGAAAGAAAACCCCCTAAAAGTGCCTGATAATGTATCTGCAGCCCATGTATTATGAAGCTTTTCCTTTCGTCTCACTTTATAATCCTACTAGAGGCCCAGTGCACAAATTTGTGCATGGGTGGGGTCTAGCCATCCAGTCCCGATGGGAGCCGATCGGGGCTGGGCCAGTGGGGAGTGGGGTATGGTGGGATGTCAGCCAGCCAGGAAGAGGAGCTGTGGATGATTGGCCAGCCGGCCCTGCTCCTGATCAGGTTGGGGGGGAGGGGTGCAATTGGAGGTGGGCTGGCCAGGGGAAGGAGCCGCAAGAGGTTTTGGGTGGGGGCACTGATGGGGCCCTGATTGGGTCAGTTAGCCACTATAGTGCTGTCATAATGACCAGTTGTTCCAGTCGCTTGGCTTTTATATGTATAGATTTCTCTTACTTTACAAAAGGAATATACCTCACCCATTTCAGTTTTTACTATGCTTCTTTGTCTCTGGAGCACCAAACAAAGGGTACTCTTAAATAAAAATGTTTAATATTAATCATGAGCCCATAAATTGAAGGCAAGGCCTTGTGTTTTCATTGGTTAAGTATATTTGTGTAAAGAGCACAACATAGCATTAGATCATTATAGAATTTTTTTGATGTATAACTCAAAGAACATTTAAAGAATTGAATGGCATTGTATAACAGAATTTCTTCCACTTCAACTATATATGTAAACATGTTTTCTAATTATTTACATATATAGAAATTGAAATAGGAATACAATTTGTGTGAACCCTGTCTCATTTTAATAATCAGTAAATTTATCACAGATATACAAACTAACTGAAAAACAAAACTACAGCCATTACATTAAGAAATACACATATAATTTAATCAAATTTAAATATTTTTAATGTAACATTTTTAAGAAGTATAAAAAATATGATTATAATGTTTTAATTTAATTTCATTCTAATAATAATTGCAATGACAAATCTTCAAGAATTTTTAAACATTTAAAGCCTCTTAGTCACATGAAATTTCAAAATTAAAATCAATTTTCCAATATTTTAGTTGCAGATAAAAATGATAGGATAATCAATTTAAAAATCTGAAATATAGAGATAGATTTTTGTGGAAAATTCTGAATTCAAGGAGAAAAAAAGAATGGTGTAAATTTTTTACTGTTAAAGGTAAGTTAGTTCAAGCATGCAGAATCTCAGAAGGAAGGCAGGAAAGTGGTTGGGAGGTAATCAACAAAGGATCTTTGCATATGCATGGGCCATAGACACAGTTAATGGGGCAGTGAGGGCCTGAGGTGGTAAGAGGGGTAGGGAGTGGGTGGAGGTGGGCTGGAGGGGGTCAATGGGGGAAGATAGGAGACATATATAATACTTTCAACAATAAAGAATTATTTTAAAAAACTAAAAAAAGAAAAAAATACAAAAAACAAAAAAGCAAAACAAAACAAAAAGATAAGTTTGTTCAAGTATACTATAAATGGACAATAGCAGTAATCAAATTGCATGGTGTTTATTTTCTATTGTGCACATTAAAAAGAATGTGAAAGATTTCTTTTAAAATGTCAATTCCTGTGATGTGGAATTAATAGCATGATAAAATTCTTTGAGGTCAACTTTTAAAAAGTGTAAAATTCTTTTAGGGTATATGTGACCAGAACCAATGAGAAGTCTCGCTATCCCAGTCCACTTCCTGCCTATTGTTTAACCAGGAAAGAGGTGGCACTAGAGCTGAGTGCCCAGAACTGGAAGCATTCTGAAGGAGACAAGCCAGCAGACGATGCTCTCTTTCATAGCTAACAACAAATTGTCCACCTTACTCCAGCTAGCAAGAGTAAGAGAGGAAGGAAAGATGGACACACTCACATATTTATGAACTGCCTACCGTGTTTGGATATCTTACTAGTGCATTGTTTCATTTCCATAACAACCCATCCTACAGAAGAGGAGCCTCAGGAAGATGACTGAGTACAGTGTAGTGGTGTAGCTGGGATTTGATCCCAGATCTGTCTGATGAGGCTACATCTGTGGCCTCAAAATCAAAAGATGCGTGTGAGCTCAGGCAAATTACTAAACTTCTCTGAGCTCAAACCTCCTCGTCTGTAAAATGGGATAATAATAACTATTTGCTGAGTGGTTATCACAATGCAGGGAGTTAATGTGTAGACGAACTCAAATCTTTAGCATAGAGCTTGGCCCACAAAAGGCACGGAAGACATGCATGTTGACTGTTTGGGCTCAAAGTTGGATATTCTGACATAATACTTCTGCCAGCAAAGGGATGATTGGTATTTGGGACACAAACCTTTGGGAATTCAGCTGTCAAAGGTGGCTAGCTGAGCAGTTACTACCTTAAACTTTGAGACCAAGCAGCTAAGACTGAAGGCTGAACTTTTTATTTATTTATTTATTTATTTATTTATTTATTTGTTTATTATTTATTTTACAGAGAGGAAGGGAGAGGGATAGAGAGCTAGAAACGTCGATAAGAAAGAAACATCCACTGGCTGCCTCTTGCACATCCCCACCGGGGATGTGCCCGCAACCAATGTACATGCCCTTGACCGGAATCAAACCTGGGACCTTTCAGTCCATAGACCGACGCTCTACCACTGCGCCAACCAGTTTCGGGCTGAAGGCTGAACTTTGACTTGAGGGTGGCCAAAAGGAAAAATGGCCGTCCTAAGAGATCTGAGGGTAGCACCTGTCCGCTGCAATACTCCCTGACCAAAAATTTTCCACCATCCATGTGTGTTAACAAACAGTGCAGCCGACAGAACTATAGAGTTCAGACTGAGTCACCCCATGATGTGCCTCTATGGTATGCAGTTTGTTCCGAGCTTTACCCTCGGGCAACTTTACCTTTGGACTCAAGAGAACTAGTTCTGCCCCTCTATTAGCTACCTAGAAGAACTTAAATTAGGAACCTTGCCCATAATAAAAGATCATCAGAAATAACCTCTTTTGACTTATCTATGTGGCAGAACAAACGTCTAAGAATCTGATCTTATTCTGCAACTAGAGGCCCAGTGCATGAAATTCGTGCATGGGTAGGGTCCCTAGGCCTGGCCTGCGATTAGGGCCAATCAGGTCCCATGCCTCTCTGTCCCTGTACCTCCTTCTTCCCTCGCTCCCTCAGCATCCACCACTGCTACTGGTTATCAGCCATGTTCTACGCCACCCCCTGGTAGTCAGCACACATCATAGTGAGCGATTGAATTCCCAGTCTCTCATTTGAACTCCTGAAGGGACACTTTGCATATTAACCTTTTATATATATGTTGAGTGACCAGATTATTATGATCTAGCACTTAATAATCTGGCCACTCAGTGTGTGTGTGTGTGTGTGTGTGTGTGTGTGTGTGTGTGTATGTATGTATATATATATATATATATATTATATATATATATACATACATATACATATACATACATAGTCAGTTGGTTGGGTGTCATCCGATACACCAAGAGGTTACCATATATATATATATATATGGCCCAGTGCATGAAATTTGTGCATGAGTGGGGTCTGGCCAGCCTGGCCAGAGGGAGGGGACATAGGCAGTTGGCCAATCTGCAGCTGGTTGAACTCCTGGTCGAGGGGACAATTTTCATATTAGCCTTTTATTATATAGGATATACATGGAGTGGCCAGATTGTTATGTGTTCAGAGATCATAATAATCTGGCTGCTTAGTGTATACAGATGACCCTTTGAAGTCCCCAAGGCACCTTATCTCTTCCCTAGCTCAGATGTCTTATACACCCATGTTCCCTTTTTGTGTCTGAACCTATCATGCATGTGGGGTCTCAGACTCTCCCATGTATGTGGGGTTCCCATACATATGTATGTATTAAATTTGATTATTTTCTCTTGCCAACCCATCTCATGTCTATGTGATTATATAGACCAGTTAGAAGAACTTGAGGGTACAGGGCAGTTTGTTCCTTTCCCCCAGAGC